>NC_133814.1:3420000-4020000 GCF_043250625.1 Sebastes fasciatus
GCATGTTGAAGTGTCCTTGGCCAAGTTACTGAACCCCAAATTGGGCGATGCTAACTTCCTGGTTGGCCTACAAAGGTACGTCATCCCTGCAGCACTTTATTTATGCGCCTTCCATGAAATCAGGTTGCACCCTCCGGACCCTAGATTCAGTAAAAGACAAAAAAAATCTTCAACATTTCTTAAAAAAAGATTAATAAAAAAAACAATCCCTGGCACAGACTGCATCATCCTCTAATTACCTGACTCATTTTCTGTTCTGAATAAGCTAGCGGTGTTTTGTTAATTTGGCAGGCGTTCCACTGTCTCATGGCTGTGAACAGAGAGTCTTACTATGTTAATGTAGGATAATTACTTCACAAGGAATGTAACCTGGGGAGAGAGTGAAGGAAATGTTCTTGGCAGGGAGATTGCAACAACAGCAAGGTGTTTACATTTCCTACACTCTTGCACGTGGACTGATACTTCTGTCTTGGACATCTGTGCTATTGTTTGGAGCGAATCTGTGGTTTCTAGTAGGTGAACGGATGACGATGTGAAAATCAATCTGTTCATAATTGGGTACAGAGCAGACATAAATACAGAGAGAATGCTGCCTTGCAGGGGCATGGCATTTGATTATGCAAAACCCCTTTGTGGCAGAGTTTTAGTTTTGGAAATTGGGAGACATTTATTTTCCGACTTTAGTCACGCTGTCATAAACTCAGGGAACGTAAAATCACTTGGATATATCGATTTAGCAGTGAGCAAGAAACATTCTTTCGAGTAAATCTTTCAGTTTGAAGTGAAAAGCGATATTTCTTATCACAGCAACACAGGGTGTTTTAAGGTGAATCTGGTGAAATTGTAACCATGAAAACAACTCCCTTGCAGTATCTCAGTTTATTGCTCTGTTGTAAATTCAGTCCGTCTCGTCTCATTCCTCCTTTACTTTTCTCTGACATTTTTTCTCTACAGCAGCTCTACAGGCTGCCATACAATAACCTTATTAGGAAAAAGGAAATCAATGGGATTGAAGAATATATGAGAATCCGTGACAGCTTGTTTTTGCTGTTTAGGTGTGATATCTGTTGTCTCTTACATTTGTGTACTGCTTGGATTTATGTCAGTTGGGGTTCGTGTATGGAGATCTGAATAAGCAAAGGTGTCCCAGAAAGCATAATTGTTGAGAAAACACAGAGTTACACAGATGGACGATTCTTTGGCTCAGAATTGGCAGGAAACACCAAGACTACTATACTGTAATCAATCCGTGCATCGTGTACTGTGTGTTTCCTGCCACCTCCGAGTAAGCAAGTTAACCAGATTTATATAGGAATGCCGATACGCACTGTGAGCACAACATAAACTGAAATAATGCCGATACGCACTGTGAGCACAACATAAACGGAAATAATGAAGATAAAACCCTTTTTTGACACAGGGCCCTTCTTCAAGATATAGAGCCTCAAGATTAGGTAACAGTGTAGGCGTCAGTTGATGGTGTAAATTAGTGACACATATTCCCAAACAAATTTGGGGCAGCTGAATATGAAAATGAAGTAAAAGGGTTGAGCAACTGAGGTAGAAGTAAAGGATTTACAATGTTAAAGTCAGCATTAAAGGTTTAGTCAAAAATGGGTGTGGAAGGATTGATACTGTAACTCACCCTCAAACAAATTTCTTAAAAAAGGAGATGTTGAGTATTAGGGCAGTAGCTATTCCCAAATGTATCCACAAACACTTCTATTAAACTAAATTAAAGCCGTTTCACACCAAGAACGGATTTTTGTCTGAAAAATTCTGTGGGTTCTTATGAATGCTTAAACACCCCCTGCGGAACATTCGTGCGGGGGAAAAATATCCGGACGGCCCTCGAATTTCAGTGCATTTCTGCCTGCGGAATCATATGTTTGACCAATGAAATCCTTTGTACCAAATGATCGCCGTCATACTGCATAATAATTAGCCATATGCTTTTGTTTGTTTCAGGGAGTGTGTACTTTAAGGGCCTTGGAACAATGTTTTTTGCGCTTGTTTTTTGGGTAACGGATTTTCGGACAAATGTTTTTTCTAGGTCCAATGGGACATTTTTTTTTTACTATTCTTGTTTTGGAATAACAATGGGCCGTCCACAACACCCAATGTAGGACAAACACCAATAACATTAGTTTAACCAATGTAACAACTAATGTTAAGTATTGTACCAAGTTAAAGGGACTGTTTGTAACTTCTTACACGAATAAATCATTGCGGGTCGGTGTCCCATGCACGCTCGCGTGTGGCTACACTGTTCAGACTCAGACTCCAACACAAACTACACAGAAGCACCAAAACCTCTTGGTTGTATCTAGTGAAGCCCGTCTGTTAAACAGTGTTGGCCGCGGTCGGAGGACGCGGAGGAGACTGTAGCTTTGGTCTCCAGGACCGGAGTCTCTGCTGTACTCTGCTCCTCTGCCTGCTTGCCTTCACTCACACACCACACACGTTCTCGCTCAGCTCGCTCTACTCTCATGTGCATGCGCGCACACTCCACACTGCAGAAGAGTTAGTTTAGCTCTGAGAATATCTAGTGAATGTACAGTGGACGTTTGTGCAGAAATAACTGCTGCAGCTCCTCCAGACCAACAGAGGTTTCCCGTGTCTTGTGAAGTGACGGGGCTCCGCAGAGAGAAACGTTATCGTCTCCGACCAAAACTCCGGTGTCTCCCCTGTTCCCTCCGGCCGCGGTCGGGAGGCTGAGGCAGGAAAAGCCAACACTAGGATCAGCATTGATTCATGGAGAGACCTTTGTCTGGTCAGCTAACATTACTGCCAAGCAGCTGAAATATAGAGTGATATTGTGGTTTTAGCTGACGTGTGTCTCCTCACTGTTTTGAGCGATGCTCGTTCATGTCTATGTAGAGCGAGCACAAGCGCGAGCAACAGGACGCTGGTGTCACTGTTAACAAGCAATTTCTGATTCTCACATATAGTCCCTTTAACTAATGTTAAGTATTGTACCAAGTTAACTCTTCCACTGCTAAAAAGTATTCTTAGGTAATATTAGCAATTTAGTAATTTATCTTCAATGTCCACCTTTCCTCCACTATCCAGTCCAACAGATGGAAGCAAGCAGACAGGAGTCCATGAGGAGATGTAAGGTTATATAAGCTAAAGTTTTGCATAAAGTACAGCATGACATCAGAACCGAAAAAGCTCAGTAAAGTTTCTTTTGCAAGAATGAATAAAACCTCGGACACTACAGAAGCAAAAACTGGAGCAGATTGAACACAAATGTTAAAAGCAAACAGAACATCAGGGGGATGCTGCCGCTGGGAGAGAGAAGTCAGACGTAAGAAGTAGCTGAGTTAGACTCTATCTCAGTCTGACAGAAGATTCCCTGTTTAATTTGTTTTTGTGAGATAATACAACAGACTTACATGGTTGGGGTCAGAGTTTTCAGTTCATGGCAATGTGAGTGGATGAAGTGGAAAGAAATGGGTAGCGGCTGTATAGTATGAGAAAGAGGAGCTTAGATTTTAAAACGCTTACGGACCATATAGCACAATGAAACCTGGGAGCTAACGCAGTGAAGCAGGGAAAAAAAGAGATCTGACTTTTCCAATAATCAAGCTTTCTGAAGCAACTCTCAAAATTGATTCTGGTCCAGAGGACATCTCAGCTGGCTAACAGAGGGAAACTCATCACTGGATGCAGACTATACTCTCCTCTTGAACACTTGCTTGAGGATCCAATGTCAGCTTGCGCAGGGATAAGCACACTGCAGGCAAAAACTGCTAGTTAGATTATCCCCATGTGGAAATCTGCCTCT
Organism: Sebastes fasciatus; assembly: GCF_043250625.1. NCBI lineage: Eukaryota > Metazoa > Chordata > Actinopteri > Perciformes > Sebastidae > Sebastes > Sebastes fasciatus. Next base: position 3,423,791 of record NC_133814.1, read on the forward strand.
TTATTTACGAATCTGCACGCAATTGTTTGTCTGCGCAGGTTTCTCAGATCTGCAGAACATCAGGACACGCTTGTGTCAAATGTGAAGCAGACAAAAAGGAACATTAAGTCCTTTGTATAAATAAAAGTCTCTGGAATAGACTTGAGGCACGAGCCTGCTGACGATTTTAGTCTTCTATTACTGCGATTTAATGCCGGGCCCATTTTATCTTTTCCGTGTTTGTGTTGCCGGTGGTTGAATTTAAGCTTTAAAAACTCACATCCAGTGAGAGGCTATCCACTGGGATTTAGTGGAATACTTTTTTTTTTTTTTTTTTATCCCTCTCAGTGGATTTAATTTTGATAAATCCAAAGTCTGTCTCTGCAGGCCAGAGTCCAGAGGTGGAAACTTCTCCACAACATTTTCTCTATAACATTAGACTTTTAAACTTGAAAATAATGCTGTCAAAGTTCACATGTCTTTAAGGTGTTAAAACATTTTAATTTTTTTTAACGCCACTATTTATTTTACGCAATCGATTTTCAGGAGGTTGTAGCGGGCTCAGTTTTAAAGCAAGAGTGAAGATACCGGTATCATTGGTACCAACCATGTCATACTAGCTTGTCGCAAAATAGGTTAAATGACACTCCAAAACTTGCGTTAAATTTGGCCATGGCCATTTTTTAAAGGGGTCCGTTGACCTCTGACCTCAAGATATGTGAATGAAAATGGGTCCTATGGGTACCCACGAATCATGTGTTATGATTTGAGCATATTTTTATGCTATATGCAGTTCCTGTGAGGGTTTCTGGACAATATTTGTCATTGTTTTGTGTTAATTGATTTCCAATAATAAACATAGACATATATTTGCATAAAGCAGCATGTTTGCCCACTCCCATGTTGATAAGAGTATTAAATACTTGATAAATCTCCCTTTAAGGTACATTTTTAATAGATAAAAATTGTGCGATTCATTTTAGATTAGTCGCGACTACGGGCAATCATGCGATTAATCGATTGACAGCCCTAATTCTAAGGTATTGTCTGTCAATGATTCGTATGAACTATGAAAGTTTGCAACTGATATTAAAGGAATACTTGAACCACAAAATGAAAATTTGTATATCAATTACTCACCACGTGTTACCTTGAATTCTTGAAGAAAACTTTGCCTCCACAGCAAACAAAGAATACAAAAACTAAGAAAAGTATTGATGAATTGAAGTAAATGAGGGGCGCGTTTAATAACAAGCAAAGCTATATAAAAAAATCAGTTTACAAACTCTTAGGTATTAGTATTTAATATTTTTTATCAACATGGGAGTGAGCAAATATGTTGCTTTATGCAAATGTATGTATGAAATAAAATAATCAACCAAAAAACAATGGCGAATATTGTCCAGAAATCCTCACAGGTACTGCATTTAGTATAAAAAAAATATGCCCAAATCATAACATGGCAAACTGCAGCCCAACAGGCAACAACAGCTGTCAGTGTGTCAGTGTGCTGACTTGACTATGACTTGCCCTAAACTGCATGTGATTATCATAAAGTGGGCATGTCTGTAAAGGGGAGACTCGTGGGTACCCATAGAACCCATTTACATTCACATATCTGGAGGTCAGAGGTCAAGGGATCCCTTTTGACGCTACAACCTAAAAATCGCAAGTTGCATTAATGCGTCAAAGAAATAAGTGGCGTTAAAATGAATTTCCATTAACACGTTAACTTTGCCAGCCCTACTTCAAATATATCTGACATAAAAAAAAAATTGTCAATCAATAGAAATCAATAGAAAACAATCCTCATATCACATAGTCCCCAAGTCTTGTTTTCTTTGTAGGAAACTAATTTTGCCAAACAGCTCAAATGCACAAATTTAATTATCGTACTTGCGCTCCACATTTTACACATCACTGTCTGGCTGAACGCTAATCCTTTGCCCCAACAGACCCACGTCAGACCTTTATCTGCAACACCCAAGATAATCCTCCAGCACACTCACACTCACACTCACACTCACACTCACACACACACTCACACACACAGACACAGAGCCATCATCTTCTTTCTCTTTATTTCTTGGAACTTGTTTTTGGTGCGGCGTCTGAGTGAGCTCCATCAAAGTGTTTTTTTGGTATTCAGTGACAGCGATCGGCGGGTGGACGGGAGACGGGCCGTGGTCGGTGTACCGGAACGGTGTGGACTCAACCTCTGCAGAAAGCATCCCCGCAAGCCCTTCTTAACCTGCTCTATCACCACACACTGGAATGAGTCCAATTGGATGAGAGGTGTCGGAGCGTGTCGGCTGTAAGGGCATCATGTGCTGCAGGCTCGACATGGAGAGATGGCACGGGGAGAAATTTAAGAGAAAAATGCTCTCTACCTTCCTCTTCGGTGCCTTCCTGCTAACCCACTCGCCTGTTACTTTTATCATCAGCGTAGCACTCGCTGTGTGTTTATCTGAGAGAAAACAGAAAATTGGGTTTTGAGTTTAAAGCAGAAAAGCAGCACAAGCAAGACTTTCTGTCTTTGAAATGAACATGCTGTGTCTCCGTAACGAGGGGGAGTAGTCTGCAGGGACTCGTGGATCCTCTCAGGGTCAGCTCAGCTCCCTTCGTCATCGATGAATGCGCTCTTCTGGAATTAGAACTGTCTCTTCCTCGCTCCCTTGTGTGTAGTGCCTTTCCTACTCGTCTCCTGAAAAAGCCTCAGTCACATCCCTCAGGCTGGCCGACAGCACTTGTGGTGCTCTTTTCAGCGCAACAAGTATGAATATCCTCTGCGGAGTTGCAGTCGAGATGAATTCCCTGTCAAGCAATCGAGTCAATCGATGTGGTCCGGGGAGCCGTGGTGAAGAGGCACCACAGCTTGTTCAACCAGTGACAGCTACTTGATGCAGTTTTTAGTACTGATGAACAGGAAATGGCATTGCTTTTTTTTTTTCTTTAACATTTCCACAAAATGAAGTGGCAATCCTCAGATTCCCTAATTGAACGTGTTTACATTCATACCTCGAAGTGATGATTGGTGTAGTCGCTGCATGTCTTATTAGAACACACCTTGAACAACTCGGCTTGCTAATTAACTGTCTGGTTGTAAACAGACTCATTACTGTCAGTCATGCTGAAGGAATTGTGTTAATCAACTGTTAAAATGTCTTAAAGGTTCATTAAAGCTGCAGTCAGTCGGCTGATGTGTCCATGCATAGCTGGCACTGCTAGGCCAAAACTCTTTGGACTTAATGTCTGCTGTCTATGTTGTTCTATGTGGTCATGTGGTTTCTGGCTACTTCGAGGTCCTTTGTCTGTAATATGACAATAGCTACGCTGTCATGTTTTGATGTGGATGGCCTGTGGTTCACCACAGAGGAGTCGTGAGTCTTTAGTTTGAATGGCGAGAGAAATTTGAATTGAGGAAGATGCAGAGAGTGGATGGCAGTATTACAGTAGTATCATAGTATAAAAGTACAACAGATGAAAAAAGAATTGGTCTTGCCACACCGGTCGCCCCCTCAGGTTAGAGAAGTAGGCTTGTGACAGGAAGTTTGTGGTTCGTTATTGTTATTATTTTATTTAGTTGGCCAGTTCTCAAGACTCTTGAGCAAGGCTCTGAACCACCAGTTGCCATCAGATCAGACTGTGGTTGTACTTAGAAAAATGCATTGAGGTTTTCCTGTATCAATTGATGGAAATGCTGTATTTTGCTTTGACTTATTTTGGTATCGTAAGAAGCTTTGGTGTTGTGACCTTGGTTCTCTGAGTGAAGAAACTATCTCCACTCCGTTACATATTGCATCCTGTGTATAAGGGGAATGATCCGCCTCCTGTCAGGGTACGTGGATACTACACACCAGATTGTCCAGCCATGCCCGTACACGTTTTATCGTGGAGTCACTGATCAGAACCTGTCTCTGAGTAGGCCTGGAAGATGGAGAGATCCAAGGTTTCAATGTAACCATGTGTTCTCTATGGCAGTTGTTCTCAACCAGGGGTCCAGGGACCACCAAGGGGTTCTTGAGGCAGTTCAAGAGAGTCCCCAGAAAAATGGGAAATAGTTTACATTATCCATTTAATTCACAATAGAAGTGAGCCCAATGTAAGAGGCATAACAGTGACTATTCTGATCTTGGGTTTTACTTGTGTTTTCGTGAGCTTAGAATGAACCCTTCATATCTAAATAGGGAACGGGTCCTCTTCATGGAATCCGCCATGATGCACCGCCATGTTTCCAAACACTGGCTCTAGAGAGAGACTTTCAGGAGGGGGAATTCATTTGGTTGCAATCTGCAACCTCACCGCTAGATGGTACTAAATCCTACACAATGCTCCTTTTAATAAGCTTCTTTTCTGTTTGGCATGTCGACTGATGTTCTGCAAGCCACATATTTTTTTAATTGTCTTTCTTTTTTGGGACGAGAGGGGAGGGACGTCCCGCTGTTAGCCACTGAGTGCGTTAGCTGGCGTCTGGTGACTGCAAGCGATACGCTTCAGGGGCATTCCAGCATCTAACCACTTTGGGCTTATCCCTTCACCAGCAACTCAACTTTTGTGGTTCAAAAGTTGAGTTGTCTCAACTGCTGTTATCCAACTTTCAACGTCTCGATTTGTACGGTCTAGTGCTGCATCCACATTGCTTTATTCATGCTCACTGACTCCACGACATACATTTGCTGAAATTAGAAATTGATTTTGTCTTTGTTTAATCTAAACATAGGAAAAGCTGGAAGGAGGTTCCAGCAGGACCAGTATTGACGCTTGTGCATGTGTGTGTTTGAGAGAGAGAGAGGGGGAAGATGGAAGAACGGATTAAGAGAGAGACGCAACATATGTGTGTGTGTGTGTGTGTGTGTGTGTGTGTGTGTGTGTGTTTGTGTGTGTGAGTGAATGAAACAGAAAGGAGTAGAGAGAGGTGATGAGCTGGTGAAAGGTTAATGGCAGAGCAGCCGAGACACAATTGATCCCTCATAATCTTCAATATGCTGAGTGGAACCCAATTTCAGCACAGTGACGAGGCTATTTCTGCAGTCAAGCCCCAGAGGGAAGACTTTGGGGGGGGGGCTGTATGTGTGTTGATGTCTGGTACTGAATGTAACCTTGTGAAGTATGGAAGACCTTAAATCTTTTTTATACCCATACACACAAAAGTACACACACATACATACACACACACACACAAACACACACAAAAGTACACACGCACACACACACTTCTAAGAGTGTGTTCACTCCTTAAAGAGACTGAGTTACAACAGATTTGTGGTATATTGTGCTCCCAAGTTACACAAATCTTCAGCTATGAGTGGAAATTATTTGTTTTCCAGCATTATTAGAGATCTGAATTTTAGTTAGCAATACATAATGAAAATAAATGCACTACTTAGATTGTCATTTTTTTTTTTTTTTTGCTTAAGTATTTCATTTATGGTGCAAAAACATTGTTCCACCAGCTACATACTGCAGCTGTACTATCTCCTCCATCTGTTCACCTTATTGGGGAATGTGAAATGCCAGAGAAGGACAGAGGTAACATGAAGGAAGGAGATAACGGGAAGGAGCTGTTAAAGCCTAACACACTCGTTTGGAGACACCTCCCTAGGGAGGCGCCCAGGGGGGGATCCTTACTAGATGCCTGAACCACCTCATCTGGCTCCTTTCAACTCAAAGGAGTAGCTGCTCTACTCCAAGTCCCTCACGGATGACTGAGCTTCTCACCCTATCTCTAAGGGAGACACCAGCCACCCTCCTGAGAAAACCCATTTTGGCCGCTTGTATTTTTGGCTCACACACCCTTGTGGTGGGAACACTACGGTGAGCATAGTATGTCAAAAAAAAAGTCATAGTATAGTATGTCGAAAAAAACGTCATAGTAGTATGTCAATTTTTTTTTTAAAAAGTCATAGTATAGTATATCGAAATAAACGACATAGTATAGAATGTCAAAAAAATGTAAAAAGTCATAGTATAGTATGTAAAAAAAAAAGTCATATAGTATGTCAAAAATTTGAAAAAAAAATAGCATAGTATGTCGAAATAAAACTCATAGTATAGTATATCGAAAAATTAAACAAAAGTCATAGTATACTGTGCCGAAAAAAAAGTCATAGTATAGTATGTTGAAAATTAAAAAAATAATAATAGTATAGTACAGTATGTCAAAAAAAAGTCCTGGTGTAGTATGTAAAAAAAAAGTCCTGGTATAGTATGTCGAAAAAAAGTCATATAGTATGTCGAAAAAAAATCATAGTTTAGTATGTCGAAAAAAAAGTCATAGTATAGTATGTCGAAAAAACATCATAGTATAGTATGTAAAAAAAGTCATAGTATAGTATGTCAAAAAAAGTCATAGTATACTATGTAAAAAAAAAAGTCATAGTCTACTATGTCGACATTTTTTTAGAAAAGTCATAGTATAGTGTGTCGAAAAAAGTCATAGTATAGTATGTCGAAAAATGTAACAAAAGTCATAGTATACTATGCCGAAAAAAAGTCATATAGTATGTTGAAAATTAAAAAAATAATAATAGTATAGTACAGTATGTCAAAAAAAAGTCCTGGTATAGTATGTCGAAAAAAAGTCATGGTATAGTATGTCAAAAAATGTATAAAAAAAAGTCATAGTATAGTATGTCCAAAAAAACATCATAGTATAGTATGTCGAAAAAAATTTCATAGTATAGTATGTTGAATTCTTTTTAAAAAGTCATAGTATAGTATGTCGAAAAAAACGTCATAGTAGTATGTCGAAAAATGTAAAAAAAGTCATGATATAGTATGTCAAAAAAGTCATAGTATACTATGTCGAATTTTTTTTAGAAAAGTCATAGTATAGTATGTCGAAAAAAATGTCATAGTATAGTATGTCGAATTTTTTTTTAAAACTTCATAGTATCGTATGTCATGAAAAAAGTCATAGTATAGTATGTCGAAATCTTTTTAAAGTCATAGTATGTCGAAAAAAAAGTCATAGTATTGTATGTCGAAAAAAAATTTAAAACGTCATAGTTGATAAAAAAGTCATAGTATAGTATGTCGAAAAAAAGGTCATAGTTTAGTATGTCGAAAAAAGTAAAAAAAAAAAGGTCATAGTTTAGTATGTCGAAAAAAGTTAAAAAAAAAAAGATCATAGTATAGTATGTCGAAAAAAGTCCAGCACAGTGAATCTTTTATTTGTCTACAATAGAGCTACTACAGTAAAGCCCTTCTGACGACAGCCTAACAACACCTCTCACACAATATACAGAGAGGTGACAAATTAAAGGAAGGACATGAATTAATGAGTAAATCAATTTCCAACTTTTCAAGTGCTCACTGAATTCTTTGATGAGTATGAACATGATGTGAATCATATGCTATGGCCCTCACAGTCACCAGATCTCAACCCAAATGAACACTTCCACTGATTTTGGACTGATGTTGAAAGAGAAACTGAGCAAATAATGAACTGTGGTGGATAGCTGTGAGAGATATGACAGCAAGTGTAGAATAGAAATATGTGTCCAGTTTTGACATGACAGCTATCCCTCTCCTGTCCTCGGTAGGACAACCCCAGTTCAAGCGAGAACACTAGGCCAAATCACACAATTCCATCTAATTGGATTGATTTTTCTCCTTCATGCAGGACAAAATCTTTTATAACCAAATCTGGGTGTACCTACCCAGTCTAATAATATGAGGTACACACTGATATCTAATCTGTTTGGACTGTCAAAGCTACTTAATGCAAACTCAGTTTAATTGTATAAGCCACCAGTCTCCTTCAACTGCCGCAGCACAATGCAGACTGTTTACTTTATTGATGGAAAACTGCATTAAAAGTTTAACTTGGCCAAACAGAAAGCACTGGCAGCAGTTTGTCTGCCATCTGCTGAATATCAGAGAGTTTTGTACAACCAAGCGAGTCTCAGCCTCTGTGAGAATGTCATTTAATAATGAACATTAGCAGGTCATCTTTCATTAAAGTGGTCTGAATGAAATAATGACTGGAATTTAAAATTAAGTGGTGGGCACACTACTGTCAGGAGCGCGTGGCGGCTGCCTCGCGTGGCGGTTGCGTCGCGTGTTGGCTGCGTGTCGGCTGTGTTTCTGCTGCTGCTGTCAGCCCTTTCTTTCTGCATAGAGCTTGCCTTTTAATGACCATTAAACTTCGTGATAAATATAATTTATATTTATTTTAGAGAAAGGTTCAGAAACGTGTGGTAATTAATAAATAATAGTAATAATCCACAATTAAAACTCCGTACTATATTCATTCATGGAACTCTCCAAGTCACTCTGTGTTCTAGAACACTGCCCGGCACATATTTCAGAATAAAAGCCTCCTGTTAACAAATGAAGGAATTCTGTGCAAAGAAAAAACGCTTGAGGGCTTTTATTTTGAAATGAAAGCAGGAAGCGTTGATTTAAACCACATACTTTATCAATTCATGCAGCTGTCCAAGCCACTGCGTGTTCCACAGCACTGACTGCTCATATTTCAGAATAAAAGCCTCCTGTTAACAAATGAAGGAATTCTGTCTATAGAAAAAAATGCCTGAGGGCTTTTATTTTGAAATGAAAGCAGAAAGTGTTGATTTAAAAATAAGACTTTACTTTTTTTCATCTCCGTAACATATTCTACAGATAGAGATCGAAACTGTAATAAAGTCTTGCTGGTATGATGTTAATATACTGTCAATAGATCACTTTCACTGTCTGTGACATATTCTACAGATGACTAGACATGGAAACTGTAGTAATCTTGCTAGTATGATGATAATATACTGTCAATAGATCACCTTCCCTGTCTGTTGCTGCTGAGAGACGCAGCTGAGACGCGAGCGGCTCACGTGAAAAATAGGCGAGCCCTCTATTCTATAAAATAGACGCGTGTCTCATGCGGGCAAGATTTGACTTCAAGATATGTGAATGAAAATGGGTTCTATGGGTACCCACGAGTCTCCCCTTTACAGACATGCCCACTTTATGATAATCACATGCAGTTTGGGGCAAGTCATAGTCAAGTCAGCACACTGACACACTGACAGCTGTTGTTGCCTGTTGGGCTGCAGTTTGCCATGTTATGATTTGAGCATATTTTTTATGCTAAATGCAGTACCTGTGAGGGTTTCTGGACAATATCTGTCATTGTTTTGTGATGTTAATTGATTTCCAGTAATAAATATATACATACATTTGCATAAAGCAGCATATTTGTCCACTCCCATGTTAATAAGAGTATTTAAAACTTGACAAGGTATATTTTGAACAGATAAAAAATGTGCGATTAATCACGATTCACTATGGACAATCATGCGCTTAATCGAGATTAAATATTTTAATCGATTGATAGTAATTAAATGAACTGACCCTCGTATAAACTGTACATATGTAATCTACCTGACTCATACCTCCCCTTCCCCCCCACACAGGGCTGAATTTCTACACGCCTGCTTGGGAACCTCTTGCCTGGTATAATCATCACTCTTATTTTTCTATTCATATCCTGCACACTGCTGCCGTCCCTTTTCTCTAGAGGTGTCAAGCTGCCTGTCCTTGCATGTAGAAATGTTTTTTTCACACTCAAATATGATACTATTTGCAAACAAATATATTAAAGCTGAAATACTTTGTTGTGCTCTGCCATGAAATTAGTCCCCGCATATCAAACAGCGAGTTTTGCTGCTCCACTCACTCAGCATCCTCTAGTCACTGTTATACATTTCCAATGCATTTTTTGCAATAGAGTTGTGAAGTTGTTTCAGGTTGTAATGGGTTGCAAAAGTCAAGTTTAAGAACATAGACAGTTAAGGTGACCGGCAGTTGAAGCACCTCCAAGGTGTGGATGGCTATGAAACTACTGTTAGAAAATATTTGGTTGTTTAATGAAAAGTCCAAAAATGCCAGTGTGTGTTCATAAAAATGTGAGGAGATAAGTGCAAAAAAAAAGATTACGTTTTTTTTTTTTTTTTTTTCAGAGTGAATAGTTCAGAAAGATGCACAGATCTCCCCACAGAGCACGCAGGTCTACAGTCTATCACATATTTTCCTGTTTCATATGCAGAATCAAATAAGACTCAGGTTTACAGATTCACTTTATCTCTGCCCTTAAGTCCGACTGAATTATAAACAGACTGATTTCAGATGAAAGATTCAAACGGCAGCCTCGTGTGGTCCGAGTTGTTTTAAAGTGGCTGGTTTTCACCTGCTTCGGGTATCGATAGAGAGAAATACCAGGACTGGTTGGATGCTGAAGGAAACAAAGTTAGAAAAGTTGAGACGGTGGTATTTCACAAAGCTGAAGTGCAGAATAGAGGCTGACATTTTTTCCCGGGATTCCTGTGGGATTCTGATGGGACAGGAAAAAAAGTGACAGGCGTGACTGGAGTCATAATAACAACAGGTCAGTTTTTATATATAGCAATACACTTTGAAATTTCAGTTGCTTTCATCGTGTACGATTAGGCTGACTTATTCTTCAAATGACAATTCAACTGCTTTCATCTCTTACATTTCTACTGGGGATGCAACTTCTTTCAGGGCTTACATATCAGCTGACATTTCCGTTGCTTTCATGGTTAAGACCTCAAAGGACATTTCAGATGCTTTTATCTCTTTTCACTTCAACTGACACTTTAACTGCTTCCAGCCCTTTCCCTTCAACTGTTAATTCAACTACATTCAGCTCTTACATACTTTTCGGCAATTACACTTCAACTGCTTTCAGCTTCAACACTTCAATTGACACCTAAAATGCTTTTACTGCACACACTTTAACTGTTTTCCAGCACTTAAACAGACATTTCAGTTGCTTTCATAATTCATCTCTTTTACTTCAGCTGACGATTGCTTTCAGCTCTGACTGACCAAACGTTGATTCAACTATTATTAGTGCTAAAATGACAACTCAACGTTTTACGCAGCTTAAGCTGAAATTTTCATGCTTTCAGCAATTACACTACAACTGATTTCAAATGCTTCCAGCTTTAACATTTCAACTGAAACTTCTTTTGCTTTCATCATTTATATGTCAGCTGACTTTTACATTTTTCTTATTTCAGTCATATTAAACTACAACCCCCATCAAATATTTCACATGCAAAGAACTAACATTTTACTGTAAGACATTTTAACTGGTGTTCGGTGTTTGCAAGTGCAATTTTCAGTGCAGGGGACCACACTTATGTTTTCTTTAAAAGCATTTATATGTTCTGGGGAATGTAGGAGTAGAGAGACCGGGTTTAAATATAATAAATTAAAGATCTGAAAGATGTGCACCATTATCCCATCACAGCTCTAAATACCACAATTCACACTGCGATCATGAGCATAGTTCTCTACTTCTCAATGCACACAGTGAAGGTGTTTCTGTAAAGGTGACATTACATAATTTATGGCACACACCACACCTGGGGTAAATAAGCACATTAATAATTCAATAATGGAGTTCAATCTGTTGGCTATTTAAAAATAGTAGCGTGAAAATGAAGTGTTATGTTTCCTCAGAATATACCAGGCTGGACCTCTAAATATTTCAAACGGCTTGTGCCTGTCTTGCGTGGAAGAAAAGCACTTTAATGCTTATAAAATATTAAGTTGTAGACTACATGAAGCTGTGAACTTATGAAGTCATTGAGTGTTTTACTTTACTACCTGTAATAACTGTTGATTTTACTTGTGCATTTGTTTTCTAGTATAAACATAAAGTTGTATTATGACAGTATTAGAAATATGAAATTAATTGTAAAAGAATAAAGTACATAAATCAATATTAAACACAATTATTAACACTAGCACACAATATGAGAATACGCATCAACTACTTTCAGCGTTTGCATTCAAACTGAGATTTTGCATGCTTTCCGCAATGCAGGCTGGTCTCATTCACTGTTTGTTGCTATACCTACCAAAAGTAATGCACTGTCATTTGTATATATCCCACGAAATCAATTACAAATGTAATCGTGAAACAGGAAGTATAAATAGCGGCGTACACCGCAATGGGCGGGTCAAAAAATGAGAACAGACTTTTGCCCAGGATGCCGGCGTTTGTGTCCCATGTGAAACCAGAAGAAAAACTTTGATTTATTTGTCACGTAAGTTACGTACTTCAGCAACGCCAATTTTAAGCCAAACCACGATCTTTCCATAAGCCTAACTAAGTAGTTTTCTTGCCTAATCCTAAGGAAGTTGTTTATTGTGGAGGTGGAAGTTTATCTTGAAACGACGGTGTGCATGAAACAAGCTGAAATTGACACGTTGCTGGACATGCGTAGATGTCCAGCAACGAATAGGAGGAATAACTTTCATAATTTTCACAAGATATCATTCAAACCGTCGTATGAGAACACGTCGTGGAATTACACTTCAACTTAAATTATTTCAGTGTGGCAACATCAGCTGACACTTCAACTCCTTTGAGTGCTTTGACTAAAATGGCATCTTCCATACAATATTTAATTTGCCAGAATGAATATTTAAAGACATTTAACTTCTAAATTGCGTGTGCACCTGAAATTTTGAGCATAAGTAAACAATTTTTTTTCAAATTTTTTTTACTTAATACATTTTTCTAATCATTTTCTCTGGGGAATGTGGAGTTGAGGGAACGCTTAATTTAGACGAAAGAACAATATGCAACCGTAACACTGCTTGCTCTAAAATACCACAACAATTCATACTACAAGAAACACAGAAACAATGAAACAATTACATGTTTGACCCATATTTGACGTGTATTAAATTGTGATATGTAATGTCGAATGCAGAAACTGGTTTAATCAGGTATTCCCAATCCTTCTCCCATATGTGCAGAGCTTCAGGCACCCAGTCCTCCTGTGTTGGGAGAAGCAGCTGTATGCTTAGCTTGCCTTGTTTTGGCATAGTAAAGACCTTCTCAAATCTCCTTGCTCTGCTCCACCTATTGTAGGCCTCTGCCAAACACTGACTAACACTGGTAAACAAGAATGTCTTGTGCCCATCATCAGTCTTTTGTTTTTTTCATGCACTGTTTTATTGCATCACACATTTCCAACCCTGTTGACGAGGAGGGCGGTTGTTATTTGGAAGCCATCAGCCGTCTTAATTTGGTCTAATGAATCAGATGGAGTGTTATTCTGTCTGTTCTCAGGGTTCGGGGGGGGGGGTTAAGTGGTTGGAAATGAGACATCAGGTATAGACAGGAAGCTGTAATCAGACCTATAGCGTTCAAAAAACAAAATGATACATGTGTTTATAACATTCCACTGTGTCTCAGATAACCCGCTATCATCAGCCAAGGAATGTAGAAATGAGAATATAAAAGGACCGAGACGGGTGAGAGGAAAAGCAGCGGGGAGAATGTCATAGGAGATAAAAACAAAGAGTGGAAAAAGTGAGAAAGAAGGCACATGTCGGAGAATGAAATTGTGTTTCGAAATTGGTGTTTTGTTGGGTCGTGTCAGACGATTTATTGGGTTTATTCGAGGAAAGCAGTGAGGGTGGAAATGCCGGTCTGGATTGATATATTCACAGACACTCGAAAATTGGCAACGCGTTGAGAGATTTCAGACTACTTCAAAACAAAGTTAGAATTTTCATAATGTAAGTGGTTCCAACTTCTTTTAAATTGTATGAGGCCTCGGAGCATCATCATTCATCAACAGCCAAACCGTGAGATGTTTGAATATTTGTACTTTAGTTCTAGCACTGTTACTGCTGGCAAGAAATCCACATTTACATTGCTAATGCCCAGCACCAGCTTTCATCCCAGTGATTGCTGCTGCTCATTCATATGCAAAGAAAACTGCAGTAGAGACTCCTGTTAAGTTTTTATGCATCGGAACAAGCAGTTGAATGTGTAAATGAAAAGACGTGTCATCTCTAGTATCTGTAATTTCTGGAATAGCTATATAGCCGACACAAGTGATTATTTCAAGATCTTACAGAATTTAAATTCTAAGCAGATTTTGTATGGACGAGTCTCGAAGACTCCAAGCTGAAATATCTCAACAAATATTTGATGGATGCCGTGACAGACATTCGTGGTCTCCAGAAGATAAAGCCTACTGATCCTGGTATCTTCTGACACCACAATGAGGTTGTAGGTTTTGAAGAGCAACATTAATACCAGCTGAAAATCTTGTTTTTGCTGACTCCGAGTGGTTTACTTTACTGAAGTGATGTAGACGTGTTCCCTTCGGGTGTGTCAGTACACTGTGACATCACTTCTGGGTGCGGTTAGGCTTACAAGTGCTTTTAAAAGCCTGTTTTTAAGTTACACTGTACGTGAAATCTGACAACAATTATTAGATGGTCCCCTCGGGATGCACCGAGGGGATTACATTTGGGTACTCACCGATACCGAGTACCGATTCGAGGACTTCTCTGTGCCCAAAGACCCTCGGTAACAGCCAGCTGGAGGGTGTGAGCGACACACGGCAGGCTGGGGAGTCCTGCATACGAGGAGGTGCGCCGCGACCGGCTCTAGGTCGGCTTGGAAAGGCTCGCCGCACCGTGGACTAAGGGCTCGCTGCGTCCTCTCTCCCACCGGGGAGGGACGGGGCCCCCTGCTCCCGGTGCGACTGTCGACCCAGCGGGGTCGGGCGCACCACCATAAAGTGGTATCGGTGCCGTTGTATCTGAGCCGTTTTGCAAGTAAGAGTACATGAACACAGTATCGATATTGGTATCGGTATCGGTGCATCCCTAGATGGTCCCCTCAGGATGAATTATAATAACTGGTAATCCCTTAACTTTTAGTCTAGTGCCATCGTTAGGTCAAAACAGTGCTAATGGTGTCAATTAGCAAATGTTAGCATGCTAAAATGCTAAATAGGGAATTGAAATGTGACGTCACCGACAGCAAGTCGGCCATTTTTGGAGGATAAAGGGTAAGAGTGCCATCCGCTGGCTGTTTACACAAAGGTAGGCTAACTTTATGGGTTTCAAGATACAATTGTGTAGTTGGCATTTGCCTTGTAGATCTGAATGTCCGGTACCCACCTGTTTGTGAATCGGACATCGGTCTCCAAAGATTTACATATTTTGAAATGCTGACACATCAGTGACCGTAATGGGTGGCAAACTGTCAAGGTCCTCCTTATTCGTGAGGATCGATATCATTAACTAACTTTAATTTTGTAATATATGGCCCCTTTGCCTCTGTCAGCTTCTATTTATATAGGTATTTGTTAGGGATGTATCGGGTCCGATGCTGTGCTCATGTACTCGCACTCGCAAAACGGCTCCGATACAACGGCAACGATAACCACTTTACGGCAGCGTGACGTTAACCTCTCGTCACCATCTTCGGGTCCTATCGCACGCGCTCACGTTCCACCTCCCCAACCGTGCGGGTGAGACGGGCCGGTGGTGCGTCCGACCCCGCGTGGCCAGCATCCCGCCTCAGCCGGCGCGCGCCAGCCCTCACTTTCATTGTAAGCACTTGTACTTGGTCTGAAAAAAAGTGGTATCGGTGCATCCCTAGTATTTGCACGTACTTTATACATCTCTGATGACTATTGACAGATCATAGATGAACAGACCGTTGACAGAAAGTGACAGTCTACCGTAGCTCAGTACGCTAGCCTTCAAAAATGGCGACATGCCCCAGAATGCTCCGTGATTCCCATTACCTATTAAGATGGTTCACATGGAAACATAAAACCTGCTCAACATCAGCATATTAGCATCGTCATCGTGAGCATGTTAGCATGCTGATGTTAGCATTTAGCTCAAAGCACTGTACAGCATCGCCAGGAGTAGTTCAAGAAGTTTCTATGAACAAGCGTTTGACACTTTTTTTCCCCGTCACTCTGTGTCTCCATTAGAATCCACTGGAGGTGTTGTGGATCCAAACCGACTAGCTGACGTCCTCTGTGAAGGATCAAAATATAAACTTTTCAGAGCCACATTTCAAGCCTACAGATGGTGAGTAAAGATCTTTGATTTAAGAGTTTTCATCATTTTTGTCTGAGCATGTAAGCTCTTGTGTATTTGTATTTGAATATTCATGGCTGCCTGAGAACTTAAAGGTCCCATATTGTTAAAAGTGAGATTTTCATGTCTTTTATATTATAAAGCAGGTTCAAGTGCTTTATAAATACTGTTAAACTATCAAAACGATCAAGATATGGAGGAATACACACAGCCCGTATTCAGAAATTGTGAGTTTGAAACAAGCTGATAGGATTTCTGTCCATTTGTGATGTCACAAATATACAATATTTAGACCATTACACGTTTTTAAACGTAAATATTCTAAATGTGTCCCAGTTTATTTCCTGTTGCAGTGTATGTAAATAAAATCAGCTGACAGGAAGTTAATATGGACCCAAACTGTTGCCTAGCAACGCATTCCGTTGCAATTCCATTGAAATGCACTAAAATGGAGCGTTTCCGACAGAGGGTAAATACAGGTATATTCAGACAGACAGTATGAGGAAAATAAAGTGTTTTTTGAACATTACAGCATGTAAACATGTTCTAGTAGAAACACAAAATACAAGTATGAACCTGAAACTGAGCACCATAGGGGACCTTTAATACAAATTTAAAAGCAAGAAGAGCGTAGAAAACTGAAATCTTGCAGATTAATTCGGTCCTCAATTACACTCTATCATGATATCACGTTGTGTTCTGTTATATTGGTATATCCTGTTGTAAAGTGAGTGGCATTTAATATGGAAATTATTCAGCATATTTACATAATTGCCGTAGCTCTGTTTTGCCAGTTGTTTAGCATGATGCTAATTTAAATCACCGAGCTGATTTCTTTTTTTAGAGTGCTCGGGTTATTGTTGTCAGTAACACTTATCCCTGACAGAGAGATGGTTACGGAACAGGTCTGCATTTTAATAAGATGTGGTGTGCAGCCCACTGAGACACACACGCACACTAATATAGTTTAGTGTAAGATAAGGCAGTTGGAGGGGACACGTAAAAAAAAAAGTAAAACTATAGAACTCCATAAAAAATATGATAAAAATTTTAAATAGGAACCTGCAGTTGAAACATCAGTGAAACCTAACATAACTGTCTGTTAATCAGATTGATACTTACACGTTTTACTTTATGGGTTTATTGTCTCTTAGCTATTTAGCAGCAGGGGGCCCTTTAAATTATAGAAATGTGTCATTATTGCTGTTTAAAGCTGCTTTGTTACTATGTTTACTGCTCACATTATTTTATCAATTTCCAAAGGCAATTGTTTTTGCCTTAGGAGTTCTCCTTGGCTCCTGCTGAGATGTTAGCACTTTCATAATTAGGTAAAATTAATCATTTAATTCATTGTTTTGCATAAAAGTCTGACCAAATATTAACACTTGAAAGAGGATTAACAAAGAAATAGCCCAGATCAATGCGGATGAGTCATATTTTTTGCCTACCTATCTTTGGTTTGTGTTTGTGAACTCTATGCTCATTTGTATACATGACATTTCTGCAGTGAATCATGTTACCTACTTGTTATAGCACCTCATACTGACCACAAAGCACAAATTAAAGTCGTCGAAGTCAACACGTTAACGCAAAAATCGTTTTAACGCCACTAATTTCAGTAACGTATCGATCTTTCAGAGGTTTTAACAGGATTAGTTTTAAAACTAGGGTATCATATGAAACTAAAAAAAACTAAGAAATCCATCGGTACAACCATGTCATACTAGCTTGTCGCTAAATAACGCTACAAACTTACGCTAAATTTTGGCGTGGAAAAACTGTCATGGCCATTTTCAAAGGAGTCCCTTGACCTCTGACCTCCAGATATGAGAATGTAAATGGGTTTTATGGGTACCCACGAGTCTCCCCTTTACAGACATGCCCACTTTATGATAATCACATGCAGTTTGGGGGCAAGTCATAGTCAAGTCAGCACACTGACAGCTGTTGTTGTCTGTTGGGCTGCAGTTTGTCATGTTATGATTTGAGCATATTGTTTTATGCTAAATGCAGTACCTGTGAGGGTTTCTGGACAATATCTGTCATTGTTTTGTGTTGTTAATTGATTTCCAATAATAAATACATACATTTGCATAAAGCAGCATATTAGTCCACTCCCATGTTGATAAGAGTATTAAATAATTGACAAATCTCCCCTTAAGGTACATTTTGAACAGATGAAAAATGTGCGATTCATTTGCGACGAATCCCGATTAACTACGGACAATCATGCGATTAATCACGGTTAAATATTTGAATCGATTGACAGCCCCTAGTAATAATGCATTAGTGCCTCGTTACCGTAGATACATTCTCTTCCTTTGAGGTTTGTATGGCCATGTTTCCTGCATTCTTTAACGGTATGCTGATGTCTGTGTTAAAAGCAGACAGGATATTTTTAGGCAGCGACCACATTTGTCTCCTGCTGATACATCTCACAATAACAGAGCAAGAGCTCAAAGTGCAACCAGTGTTACATCATTCTCGCTGCCATACAACTATGCAATTATTATGTAACTGTGCATTAGATAGTTCAAATAAAAAAATAAAGAGAAGATGTATTAATAACATATGGTATTGGCTTGAAGGAGAAGATCCTGTTCCAAATGGAGGAACATGTAGACATCCATCGAGGCATTTTCTTTCCTTTTCTGACACTGATGTGATACACAGCTAAAGCTCTTTAACCTGCTGCTGCTACCAAGCCAATAATTACAGTTGTCAAAAGGTGCAGAAGTTTTAAATCAGTGCATTCTATGTGTTGCCTTCATCAATCTCCAATCATGAAGGAGAACAACAGATTTTGGGACAGGTAGCCTCTTTGTCGATGCTAAATGATGAGAACAGAGATGTACCTGCTGTAAAGTCTAGTTGTTTCTACACTGCCAGACGCTGTGAAAGTTAAATCACTGTGTAGATCAGGGGTCAGCAACCTGCGGCTCCGGAGCCACATGCGGCTATTTAGCCCCTCTCCAGTGACTCCCTGTGGATTTTTAAAAATGGAAATGAATAACTGTTTATTGTTTACATTTTCATTTATCATTGTTGTAGGTCTATGGTACGACGATACGACGGGGTATTAGGGCCACATTGAGGGAAAAAAACAACAACTGAGATTTCAAGAATAAAGTCATAATATAAAGTAGTAATTTTACGTGTTATTTTCTTTTTTTCTCATTAAGTTATGACTTTATTCTCGTTATATTGCGACTTTTTTCTTGTAAAGATATGACTATTCTCATATTCCGATTTTTTTTCTCATAAAGTTATGACTTTATTCTCGTAACATTACAACTTTTTCAATATTCTGACTTTATTCTGGAAATCTCAGATTTGTTTCCCTCAATGTGGCCCTAATACTCCGTAGTACATTTGCACTTTGGGCCTCACTGCATTAGACTTATATACTATATACTTAGACTATAAACTGTGTTGCTTTCATCAAATTTTTGCGGCTCAAGACAGATTTTCTTTTTTTTTTCGTAAAATGGCTCTTTTGATAGTAAAGGTTGCTGACACCAGGTGTAGACAATGTCTAGGAATGTGGAGTTGGAGATTGAAATCCGACAGGAAATCTAATAATGTTTTGATCCATCAGGGACTATTTTTCTTCACTGTTTCCACAGGAAGTGACGGTAGTGGCAGTGGGGAGAACCCGTATCTCTGTTCAATGATGCTTTGCTCCTGCTCACGGCACCCCCCACAACGCTAGATGGAAGTATCATACGTGATTGGACCAAGTTTTGCCTTTTAAAAGAGTGCGCATCCAGAGGTCTGGTAAGCTCTCTTCTTTTCTAACTCTACAACCCAAGATGTGTACGAGCTTACACCGGTCTGATTTTATGCCAATGGGTTGAACCGGGCGTTTGTCACTGTGACACGTTCTGGCAAATCAAAAAACTACACCAGCAACCGGCGATGGCGTCAGGGCGCTAAATCCAGCTTATATTGTGTTAGTGATAAGCAAAATGACCACGTGATAAACATAATATTGGCTGTATTCGAAACCGCATACTATACTCAAATAAAAAAATAAAAATCAGTATGTACTGATTTGGCCAAAATGTAGCATGTAGTATGCAAACAAAAGCGGCTGCCCCGGTAGACTACCGGACGTCTTCCCTTAAAAAATGTAACGTTACGCCATACCGTACAGTGAGCTTTCCCCCGCCGTAGTCGCGTAACGTTACAACAATTTAGAGCCGTAACAATGTCTTTCATCATTTTTAAGTTTTAAGGCATAATTGCTATATATATTTAAATATTTCCTTACAGTGTGGGTCGATCACCCTGTTGTTGATCAGCTCATTTTTAATCGATCTGTGGAGCATTACAGCACGCCATCATAACCACCTGCTGCTTTGCTAGCGCTGTGTGACTAAAATGCTTTTCCCCCTCAGGCCTGGATCCATAATCTCCTTCTGTTTTTAGCAAAGACATATGATCCCCTTGGAATATTACACATTTTCAATCCATCTTTTCTGCGGTTGGTGACTCCTTGTCATCTCTGCTTTGGAGCTTGGCTCTGCTAGACATGTCGTGCTTTCTGTCCCCCTATAGCTGCCCGCTCATCTCTGTGATGAGATTGCACAGAAACCCGTCTATATAACTGGCGTTCCCTCTGGGGGAACTTCTATTTCGCCTGGTCTCATCCTGCATAGGAGACTCCTGCCGTGTATTCTCCCTGTGTTTCTTTCCCTCTGATAGAGAGCAGTGATTGTGGTGAGCAGAGGGTTTGCAGTAGAGATATTAGGTGTGTGTTAACGTTACAACCCCGTTTTTCTCGGGTTAGGGTTTACTCACTAATAACAGTCTCCGATGTCAGTGGAAAGATCGGTTCTGTCTCCTGAGGTCAGATTTATTGTGCTTGTGGGTTCGGGGCGACTTAAGAGTCATCATGTGTCTGCAGTGACTGTTCATTCTTCACTTGGAGATGAAATGTTTCTGATGTCCAGAGGGATATAAAGCTGCTGCTGCTGCTGCAAAAAGTTGGATTAGCACATTCTAAGAAGGAGTCAAAGGAGAAGTCGGGTTAAAAAAACAACTGTCAAATAAATTTGAATTTGTTGTTTTTCTGAAATTGTTATAGTCCGTCTGTCTGAGACCCTCGGGGAGAATCAAGCAATCAATGAAAAAACTTCAAGTGCAACCTCCTGTTTTCCTCTAACAATCAAACCACCACGGTCTACTGCGTGTGCTTAAAAATCCAAACTCAGTTTAATGACTTGTTTTTTTATATATATATTTATATATTATTCCTACAAATACATGGTTTTCAGCACTTTGAAAAACGTTCACTTTCCTCAGTAAACCAAGAAAGCTAGAAATATCCTACAGTGAAAAAAAAAAGACAAACCATTTTGACAAAAAAGAGAGAAACCACAAAAAAGACATGAAAATAACAATCGAAAGAAATTAAAAAACAACATCCTGTACAAACACTATGGCCCAATAATTTAAGAAAATAGTGTCTCTAAAACGTTCATATTGCTTTGTACCTCCACTGACCTGGGTAGAGCCAACCCTGTGTAACACCAGGCAGTTCAGATGGCGACCACAGAAGGGCTCCAGGTCCCAGGTGCTGATGTCACGCCAGAGGTTACGGGGGGTTGAGCTGCAGCCGGTGGCATGCAGGCGTAGCAGAAGAGAGATGTTGTCGTTTCATGTGCTCTCTTCTTCTTCTCTGGTTGTTTTGGCAGTAACAATACAAAGACAAGGGATGGTCACACTACTACAGTACTGCACTCCTTATGAAACCAAAGGATGTTTTAACTGTTTGTTGTAGTTTTACCGTTATTACTCTCTACAGCATTATTACTAGAACTATCACCATCACAGATACACGCTGTGCATCGTGTGTTTGTGTTGTGTGAGGGGTTCGTCCAGCTGTGTGCGTGTGTGTGCGTGTGTGTGTGTGTGTTGCAGTATCGCAGTATCAGTGTTCAGTGCTCAGAGCTTGTCTTCTCTGGGAAGAGTCAGTAGCTTGGGGTTGGTGTTGGGGTTTGGCGAGCCTCCGTCCTGTCCCGAACCCTCTCCGACTCCCAGGTCAAAGGAGTCCTTGGAGTCACTGGAGGGCGCTCTCCTCCGCAGGCAGGTGTCCCGGCCGGGCAGAGGAGGGGGCATCCCCAACCCCCCCACCCCCAGTCCACCCAGACTCGGGTAGAGGCCCAGCTGAGGCTCCAGTCCGTCGGGGGGGTCCACGGAGATGCAGGGCGGACTCATCTTCTTCTTGCGTCGGGGTGAGGGCAGCGAGGTCTGAGTGGGGGTCTGGCTGTGGATCTGCAGGCTGTCGGCCCGCGACACGAAGCCGGAGGAGGTGGAGGCGGTGCTGCGCTGGGGGCTGGACCCCCCTGACGAGGAGCACGCCTCTACGGAGTGACCTCGCGGGTCGTCCAGCCAGGAGTAAGGGCGGGGGCGGGGCGGGGGGGCGCTGCGGCCCTGCGTGTCGGCACTGTGGAACCTCTTCAGCTGCCTCAGGCTCCGGCAGTCCGCAAAGCCGCCGTAACCCTCGTTGCCGCCGCCGTCGTCCAACCCCGCATGGGTGATGAGGGACACTTCCCGATCCGCTGAGGCCTCCTCCTGCTGGTGCGGCCTGGCCGGTAAGAGCAGAGGAGGCGAGGAGGAGGAGGAAGGGGAGTAAGAGGCGAGGCAGTGCTGGTCATGAAGCTGGGTGTGCACGCTGCTGGGGCGCGAGGGCTTAGGGGAGGCGCCTGGCGTGGCGGGGACCAGGCATAGAGCAGGCTGCTGATGAAGATGATGAGGTAAGGGTGATGGAGAGGTGGAGGGGGATGGAGGGAGGCCCAGGGAGGCCACATTCACAAGTCCTTCATTGCTCTCCCCGCCGTCTGAACACAGGGCCTCCTGAGAATCAGTAGACACCGCAACCTGGAGGACGGGGCATGGAGGGGACGGGAAGGGGGGGGGGGTATTTAGGAGAGAAGGGCGAGGAGATGGAGGTAAATGCGCGGTGCAGGAAGGGGAGGGGGAGATGGAGGAGAGCAAGGGTACGGGGGATCATGGGAGATGAGAGGGGGGAGACTAGTTAGTGAGAGGTGATGAGGATGAGAAGCAGTAGTTTGGGGTCAAAGTTCACAGTCTGGCCAGTGTATTCCCAGAGTCCTCTCTGTGCTTCTCATTGTGAGCAGCGTGGAGTTGAATTGAAATTGCCCATGAATTGTGGAACAGACGTTACACTGAATATTGCGTTTTGTCGAGAGTACATTGGGTAAACAACCTTTGATCTGGTTTTATTAATTTACCGTGCAGTGCTTCTGTTGAGGCACAGCCGGTAATTGTGACTCCACTTCACTCGGATGTTTGAGTGTTTCTGCACAGACTGCCGAGTTTGTTTTCCACATTCAACTACTGAAGGAGGAATGTTTCTCTGTGCTCACTTTAAAGGGCATAAATAATGAATAATGTGAACACTGGCTCTCGCTGTGTCTACTGTGCTAAGTTTGTAAATAACTAAAAGGGTTAGTTTGAATTTGCTGAAGTGGGGTTGTAAGTACATATCCACGTTCTGCGAGGTAAAATTACTGTTTTTGTGAAGGTAGTTTTGTGGCTTTGAATATTAACGGCTTCAGTTCCCCAGACGGAAAAAAAGGCTGTCTGATGTCGAAGTGTACGCAATATCTGAAATATTTTCACTGCTTTACCTCGCCATCAGACGGCCCTTTCCTACGGGGAAATGAAGCTGTTATATCGCCTGTCTTCAAAGCCACCAGACTCCATTCGTCTACGGCCGCATCGATCGGCTAGTTTGTGTTATTGTATGACTTTCGGATCCGAATTAACGTGGCGTCCACAGCGGTACACCGCTTTGCTTCCGTACCGGTACTCCTGTCTGCTTCTCCAAAGTGGGAGCATGCCAACCGACATCTAAGTTACCGTATGTAACGTCTGAGTCAAGTCTGATGTGGAAACCTCCGGGTCACATACACTGAGAATGGACTCATCAGAGAAGTAGGAAGACCTCGTGTCCAGCAATTAAACTTTTGAAATGAAAAATATTTGAATATTCATAAATTCTGGATTTGTTTTTTGATAAGGAGTATTTCCAAATACGAAGCTCATATCTGTGTTTTTCATCTGTAAAGTGTTTTTTTGTTGTTGTTTTTAGCTGGACAGAAGGACTCAGCTGATCGAGCGCTGGCTGACACAGTGAACTCTGAGCCGGACCACCTGACCCTCTAGCCTTTGACCATTCACACCAAAACCCTTGTAAACCGTCAGCAGATAAATTTACAACCAAATTCTGATCAGAATTTCACCAAACCATCTACAGGGTGCGAGGCCAACAGTCAGAGGGTGAACATAATATGCAACTACTGTAGGAGAGGAAGGGGTTAGTAAGCACAATGGTTGCTAAAAACTCATAAAATGTCCTCAACAGAACACAAACTGGGAGAGAGGAAATGAATAGTGTTTGAATAATAATCGTGTTGCATTAAGTCAATTAAAGTGTCTTGAAATCTATAGAGATGAGGAGGCAAAGGCATGCATGAGTTTTTAGGGGCACAGC
This sequence comes from Sebastes fasciatus, assembly GCF_043250625.1. Classification (NCBI taxonomy): domain Eukaryota; kingdom Metazoa; phylum Chordata; class Actinopteri; order Perciformes; family Sebastidae; genus Sebastes; species Sebastes fasciatus. The sequence continues at coordinate 3,448,194 of NC_133814.1, forward strand.
ACTTTGAACATCGTGGCTTTCCCTGCATGAGCCTGAATGGTGGGACCACAGAGACATCTAGTGGTCAAAGATATCACAACCGGGCCGGGCCGATCACCAGCCACGGCAACACAACACCATGTAACAAATAATAACTGGAACATTACTAAGAAAGGATCACACCCTGTCGCACTTTTTTTTAAAAAGCAAAATCAGGTACTGTACTCTGGTTAACAACTTTCAAGCATTATCCTAGTCAATAGAAAATTCACAAGTGCTCTATCACTGTGGTACTGCACGTACAAAAGGGCCGAATGCATATGGACAGCACTCGCTGTCTGTTCTGTAGCAATCCCCTGAGTTGTAGAGTTTGTAATGTAGTAAGTGCACTGCATTGTGGGTAAAATGTCTCAGCCAAATAACATCTCCGTCTGGCTTGAATACATTCTATCATTCAGCTACTGAATAATCCACCGATGCAACGTTACACCTAGCTCCTGCTGCTCTGTATACGAGTATAGAAGAATTAATAAAGTCCCAGTTAGGTGTCCTATAGGCGGAGCTACCTGTTTTTGGAGTTTTAGATGCTTTGTGGCTGATGGTTACTTAGCAGTAGACAAAATGAGTGACAAAGGGGGGGGGGAAAGGAGGGGAAGCCTGTAATCTGTCTGTTTCTTGGAAGATGAACATGGGAGTCCAGTGTTTCTGAAAGGCCCAGTGGTAGCTAAGTTTGTTGCTTCTTTCAGAAACAGGAGTATCTGTGTTTGAGCAGTAGCTCAGGGTCGGGCGGCTTTTGGGCCCAACTGAGCTGAGATCAGAAAGTACACAGATACAAATGTAGGAGAATGAGATAAGTTAATAACAGACAGGAATACCAGGAAGAAGGAGGCGGAGAAAGAAGGAGGGAGAAAAGTGAAACTGTTTAGAAACATGCGACGAGGAAAGAGATTCAGGAAAGCTCTAAAACCAATTGCAACACGGGTCTCAGTATGGAAGCCCTGAGAGGCAAAAATTCTGGTGATCCATTTTTGTAAGTCTGATCTAAATTGTTTTCTCTCCTATGTTTATGACTTAAAGGTCCAATGTGTGAATATAGTATTCATAAGTATATTTTCATTAGTGTATAATCACCTGAAATTAAGAAACTTTGTGTTTTTGTTAGCTTAGAATGAGCCCTTCATATCTACATAGGGAACAGGTCCTCTTCTCGAGTCGGCCATGTTGCGCCGCCATGTTTCTACAGTAGCCCAGAACACACAAACCAAACACTGGCTCTAGAGAGAGACTTTTGCATTACCTGAAGGCCACCGTAGTTCTCCGACACGCTTGTGAAACTGCGGTAACGTGAGCCGCAGAGTGCAAAACCGTGGTACCACCAGCTGCCGTCTGACTTCCATTGCTCCTAAAATAGTGTTATTACGGTAAGGTTGACCTCTGAGCGAGGTGAACGCAGCATTACCGCGGTTTCGCACTCAGCGGTTCACGTTACTGTAGAAGACTACAGTAACTCAAAGGGAGGAGTGAGTGGAGGGGTGTAAATCCTACACACTGTACCTTTTAAAAGGGACAAAAGGATTTGGCGTCATCTAGTGGGGTGGTTGCAAATTGCAACCGACTAAATACCCCTCCGCTCACTTCTCCCTTTCCAAGACTGCAGTAACGTGAGCCGCCGATGGGATAACACGTGGTAATTACTAGGGATGCACCGATACCACTTTTTTTCAGACCGAGTACAAGTACAAGTACTTACATTTGGGTACTCGCCGATACCAGGTTCCGATACGAGTACTTCTCTGTGCCAAAAGACCCTCATTAACAGCCAGCTGGATGGTGTGAGCGACACACGGCAGGCTGGGGAGTCCTGCATACGAGGCGGTGCGCCACGACCGGCTCTAGGTCGGCTCTGTGCGAAGGTGGCTCACGACCCGTAGCTTTACAGCGCTCCCCGCCCGGACTTGCCGCACAGTGGACAAAGGGCTCGCTGCGCCCTCTCACCCCGCCGGGGACGACCCCCTGCTCCCGGTGCGACTGTCGACCGGGGTGGCCCACGTAAAAAGGCGCCAAGGGTCTGCGGCGATGTCGGCAACCCACCCTACTTGAAACACGGACTAAGGAGTTTAACGCACGCACGAGTCAGAGGGTGCAAGCAAAACCCCGTGGCGCAATGAAAGTGAAGGCCGGTGCGCGCCTGCTGAGGTGGGATCCCGGCCCAGCGCACCACCATAAAGTGGTATCGGTGCCGTTGTATCGGAGCCGTTTTGCTAGTACGAGTAATATAGGACCTCCTTAGTAATTACCATTATAACACTAATATAAGGAGCAACAGAAGTCAGACGGCACCACGGTTTTGCACTCTGTGGCTCACATTACTGCAATTTCACAAGCATGTCAGAGGACTACAGTGGCCTTCAGGTAACAGAAAAACATGAAAGGCTCTCTCTAGAGCCAGTGTTTGGTTTGTCCGTTCTGTGCTACTGTAGAAACACGGCGGTGCAACATGGCAGACTCTCCGTGAAGAGGACCCGCTACCTGTGTAGATTTGAAAGGCTCATTGTACGAACACACGACAATTCTTCGTTTGGAGATAGTTCGAAGTTGAGTAAGTCGTTTTTGCGTTTTGTTCGTTGATGTTTTATACTGTGCTGTCTTGTAATGTACTGTAATATGTTGTTAAAGCAAGAATGAAAAAATTGTTAAAAAAAAGTATCTTTGAGTCTTGTTCCCTGAAGGCAAAGCTTTCGATTTACCGGTCCATCTACGTTCCAACCCTCACCTATATGGTCATGAGCTTTGGGGGTAGTGACCGAAAGAATGAGATCGTGGAAACAAGCGGATGAAATGAGTTTCCTCCGTAGGGTGGCTGGGCTAAGCCTAGCCTTAGAGATAGGGTGAGGAGCTCAGATATACGAAAGGGAGCTGGAAGTAGAGCCGCTGCTCTTTCGCATCAAAAGGGGCCAGCTGAGGTGGTTCAGGCATCTGATCAGGATGCCTTCTGGACGCCTCCCTTTGGAGGTTTTCAGGGCACGTCCAACTGGTAAGAGGCCCCAGGGGTAGACCCAAAGCACGCTGGAAAGATTATATATCTCGTCTGGCCTGGGAACGCCCGGGGCCCCCCCCAGGAAGAGCTGGAAAAATGTTGCTGGGGAGAGGGACGTCTGGAATTCCCTGCTTAGCCTGCTGACCCCCGGATAAGCGGAAGAAAATGGATGGATGGATTTCTGCTAATAGATCCCCTTAAAGAACAGAAAAGAAAGATTGTGCCCACAAAATATTTCTAAAGTTCCTTATTTTTTCATCTGGTCATTTTCTTAAGTGTTTGTTGTTGTAATAATCATTTTGGCTACAAGAGGCTGAAGTGCACCACTACCCCATGTTCTAAATAAGACTAAAAGCATTCATGTTTTCTCTAACGGCACATTAGCACACATTAAAATACATTTCTAGCCAAAAGAAAGACATGGCAGTAATGTTACATAACTTGCTGACACACATATACTGTATGTACCTTGTATTTAGAATGAATGTATGAATTTAAACTCACCTGGAAGAAAACATGAATGCTTTGAGTCCCATTTAGAACATGTGGAAAGTGGTGCACTTCAGCCTATTGTGGCCAAAATGAGTATTACACAATAAACACAACAGCTGTAAAATGAAATGAAGGAACTGAGAACGATTATCCGGACAAAAACTTTTTTTTTTTTCACCTGTTCTTAAGTCATAAACACAGGAGAGAAAACAATATAGATCTGACTTAGAAAATGGATCACCAGAATTTTTTTTTCTCACTTGTCTCTCAGGGCCTTCCGTATATCAATCAGGGCCACAATTTAAGTGGAAAAAACTGAGATTTCAAGAATTATGTTTCATATTTTTTCGTATAATGAATCATTTTTGACTGAGCTTTCATCACATACAGTACAGACACGGACAGGAGAAGACTATAAACGTGCTTTTTCGGAGTAAAGCAAAAGTCTGAAACAGTGCGATTTTAGTCGACTCACCTGTCTGCGGAGCGTGCGGCTGAGTGCGTGTGTGCGTCTGGGAGGGGGTAGTCTTGGTATGCTCTCCGAGTCGGAGTGGCTGTGGGGGCTGATGGGTCTGAAGAGGTCTGCGGGGACGGCCAGCTGCTGGGAACGCTCCTCCGGTTGTGAACGCACCGAGCTACTGGAGCCTGCGCACAAAAAAACAGCATTGGATATGAAATAACAAGAAAACAGGTCCAGCAGGTTCGTACATCCTCAGAGGAAATGACCTGCATCATCGTAGGGGTGTCCAAATTGCAAAATTGCATTATGTTACAAATCAAGGCCTCCCATTTCTGTCCTATTGTAATGAGGTGTCGCAAATTCTGGATCAAAATAAATAAATAAGCTACCAGGTAGGGCGGCACGATTATGGCCAAAATGATAATCACGATTATTTTGATCAATATTGAGATCGCAATTGTTTATCACGATTAATCATAGATTTTAGGGACAAAATCAATTAAGGACAAAACACCTCTGAATTTGGTCCGAGCGATCGGATCTCAATGCGTCTGGATTGCGTTCACGCCTGTACTTAAAGCTGTCCACTAGTGATCGGATCACTCAGGACGCTTGTTAATACCAGGTCTGAACAGGGCCAAAAACTCTAAATGTTAACTTTTTACTCTGTTATTGTCATCTATATTGGTTATTTGCATAAAAACACACAATTCAAATGATGAAGGAAATAAATGATTGTATATACTGTACATTGAAATATTTGCTTTGATTTAAAACCCTTTTCATTAGTAGTTCTAATTGTATATTATAAGCTGCTCAGAGCTAGTGTTAGGAGGTTAAACAGGTCCTAATTCCCTCTATTATCTATTCCATATTGCTGTGAAAACATCTCCATCAAACAAGCGTTTTTTTCAAGTTTCTCGCCTAAAACTACATTTTACAAGATTACATTTAAACACATCATGAAAACATTATAATTTACCTTTGCCCAAAAGTATTTTTTACTGAGCAGAGCTTGAACGCCTCATGATGTAATGTAATGGCACCTCCGTTAACGTTAGTAGCTCCATTATTTAACCAAGCAGGACTGTGCTGCCCACCTGCTGCTAACAGCTAATGTTACTAACTCTCTTCCTCTCTCTTTATAATTTACCATCGCCCGATACTCATCTGTACTGAGCAGAGCTTGAACAAAGGATAACGTAACTCAATGGAACCTTCGGTAACGTAGCTCCGTAGCTCCGTGCTGTCGGCAGATGCGCCGGTCACTGCGATTACTCTGAGCAGCATCGTGGGAATAAATTACAATATAATAAGTGTAAGTTAGTGTAGTGGAAGTAAGTTAATTGTTCCAAATGTTTTAAGGGTTGTGCCTCCACGGCATATTTTGGACTTGAAGTTGTGACAAATTGCAGCTTTATGTCTTTTTCACTCACAGTGAACTTCCACACCAACCACGTGTGTGTGTGACGTTACTGACTGTGCCGCTGTGTGCCGACGTGAAACCATCATGCGGCGGCTGCTGCATATGTGTGTGTGTATATGAGACTGCTGAAAAGCGGCAGGATTCGATCGGCTGCTGATTGACGCTGCTTGAGATCTCTAGCTGTTAGTTTAGGAAGCGCTTGATTTATGCAGCAGCAGCTTTCTATGAGGGGAGCATTTTAAACGTCAATATCGCAAGTCGATCATGTTCATTTAATTGTGGGAGGCCAAAATCGTGATCAAGATTAATATTTGATTAATTGTGCAGCCCTACTACCAGGCTGCAACTGTGGTGTCTTAGAAAACAGTGTTTAGGTGTTTTGTCACAGGTGCTGGTTTCAATTTATTGTGACATTTATTTGAAATAAATAAGTGTATCACACATTACCTGATTGGGCCCTGTGGGTGCCCAGTATGTGCTGGGGCCCCTGTGACTGTGCTAGAAGATGTGCTGGAGCCGGGGCAGCGTTGCCGCAGGGCTGCAGGGGGAAGAACATGTAGCTGTCGTTGGGCAGGGAGTGTGTGCGTCCCACCGCGGGCTTCCTGACGCTCAGCAGGTTGTCCTCCAGTGGCGCCCCGGGATCGAGCTGCTCTGGCTGGGGGAAAGAGAGAAGTAAGTCAGGGTCCCCCTCTGAAGCTGGAAGAATCAGGTCTTTAAAGCACTTTCACACTCTTTTCTAACACATTCACAGTTGATATCTATCTAACGTGAGCAAAGAGGCAGTGGTCATCAGCGTACACAGAAAACGAGACAAGATCTTTTGCATGTTGGAGTTGACTGGCACGGAGCTGCCACAGATCACAGAAACAAGACCATGCTGGGTTGAAATTTCCAATTTCTTTTTTTAAAGCGTAAGACACTCTGCGTCTCGTGTCTGCATTTACCCCACGTAACTTTACGTAAGCCTGCTCCGTGATTGTGTGTCAGCTGGGGCAGTGTCTGTCCTGCAGCACTGACCCACGACAGAGCCGGTTCACATTCATCACAGAGCTACTGGAGCTCCAGCGCACTTTGCAACCCCAGTAGCAAACACACAACAACTCAGAGCGGAGTGAGAAATACAAAACGACGCCAGAGGACAGAAGTACAAACACAGAAGAAGACTGATAGGAAAGGACCACAAGAAAAGACGTGGACTCACATGTAAAGCACATAGGAAAAAAAGACAGAAAACTGAGGAAGAGAAGAAGGTTACACAGAGAGAGAGAGAGAAGAGAAAGAAAAATAAGAGATACGACTAAAGACAAAGGAGAGAAAAAACTGCAAACTGGCAGGTGAGGAGGCGCACTACTCTACTGGACTGGACTGGAGAGTAACACACATTAGGCTGGAAATGTGGAATGAGAAAAAGAAGAGAAAGTCGGAGGGCACATGGTTAGATTCACCAGGGTCTTTCAACGCCCCTTGTACTCCTCTACTTCCTCAATCCCCTTCCTTTTTTTGTGTTTGTCCCAGCACAATCCCATTAACAGCGATTTCATATCATGTGTTGGTCGGGATTCTCCATTTTCTGAGACTGCCAAGGTTACAGTGACCCTCTCTGGGGAAGACGTGCGACTACAGGAGAGTGATGTGATCATTAATGAGCCAAACTGGTTGTTAATTATACCCTGACATCAAGTTGACATTCAATTCATTTTCAATTTAGAGGGGAAGATGTCCTTTTCAATGTCAGAGCCCAGTGGGAGAGGATATAATAGAGGCACGTATAGATTAATCCTGGTAAGGATGCATACATAAGCCTCAATGCATGACGACCTGTCCTGGCGGGATGGATGAGGTGGTGACAAAGAACACCTTAGAGCAGGGAGCAAGACATTATGGAATGAATTATTGTGCGACCATCCCCACTTCATGTGGCTGGCTCCATTTGTCTTCTATGAGGCTTAAATTAAATAGTGACGCGATGGTGTGTGCACTTAAAGGTACAGTGTGTAGGATTTAGTGGCATCTAGTGGTGTGGTTGCAGATTGCAACCAGCTGAATACCCCTCCACTTACTCCTCCAAGACTTTCCAAGACTGCGGTAACGTGAGCCGGCGAGTGAATAACCGTGGTAATGTTGTTTGCCTCAGAGGCCATCCTTACCGTAATAACTAGGACTGTTAATCAATTAAAATATTGAATCGCAATGAGAAGTGTTTTTTTTAACATTAAAGGTCCCATATTGTAAAAAGTGACATTTTCGTGGCTTTTATATTATAAAGCAGGTTTAAGTTCTATATAAATACTGTGAAAGTATCGAAACGCTTAATCCACAGAGAAATACACACAGCCCATATTCAGAAACTGAGCTTTTGAAACAAGCCGTCAGGATTTCTGTCCATTTGTGATGTCAAAAATATACAATATTTAGACCATTTCAAAGTTTTAAACATAAACATTCTAAATGGGTCCCAGTTTATTTCCTGTTGCAGTGTATGTGAATGTCATCAGCTGACAGGACGTAAACATGGACCCAAGCTGTTGCCTGGCAACGCAATTCTGTTGCAATTTCATTGAAATGCACTAAAACGGAGCGTTTCAGACAGAGGGTGAATACAGGTATATTCAAGCAGACAGTATGAGGAAAATAAAGTTTTTTTTAAACATTAAAGTATGTAAACATGTTTTTGTAGAAACCTGAAATTCAAGGTAGAACCTGAAAATTAGCACGATATGGGACCTTTAAATAATGTAAACATGTTCTAGTAGAAACCCAAAATACAAGTATGCACCTGAAAATGAGCATATTCGGTCCTCTTTAAGGGTCAGAAAATCAAATGTTTAAAATATAATTCATCCATTATTGATATAAAAAGCTTATGGCCCTTTAAATGTTTTTGGTTGTGCTGGGACTACAGATGCAAATTAGCTGTTTAGCTAATTGAACATCCAGTTGGGTTTTCCCCCTGTCAACCTAAACCTGTTTACGCCCCAGTGTGTGAGAGTAGTGGGGGGGGACAAGTGGCTTTGGAAGTGCCCTGGGAAAAGGAAACACTACGAGATACTGCAGCAGAGGGGAAGAGGACGAAGAGGGATGGAGAAAGAGAAAGAGAGGAACTGTCAGTACATTGCATTCCAGACTGGTTAGAAAGAGGGGGTTAAAATCGTCGGGGGCCGAGTCGTCTGTCAGAGCTAGGGACCAGGATTTCTCAGAGGCCAGAGACAGAGCTTCCATCTCCGCTAGAGGGATCTAGGCAGGAAGAGACAACGGCTGGTGAGCAGAGAAATCAGACGCACACATCGCGTGCATCACACAAAGATAAGGACGACACACACAGATAAGAGCTGTAGCTAACAGGAAGATATACGTTTGAAACAACATATATAAAAGTGGAAGTATGTAGTGGAGCGAAACAACGAGGAAGAAAGACAAAGCAAAATGTAAAAGCTGGAAACCAGAGACTCCTTAAACTCAATGGTTATTATTGTATTGTGGGGTTACAAACAGTGCTATTATGACAGACACATACACAATAAAATGTACAGCCGGCTGATTCTGAACAGAAAAATTGTGTAATGTGATGCAACAAATAAGCAGACAGGAAGGAGAATCATTTATGTTGTGTGTATTTTAAATGTACAGTCGTTTCAAAATTGTGGAGGCTTAAAGGGCAGGTCCGTCTGCGTTCTTTTCCATTTTTTTCTAATAGAAACGCCCAATCAGCTGTTAGCAAAAAGCAGTGACGTAGGTTACCATAGTTAGCTAATCAATAAGGTTATGAATAATGTGAACGCTAGCACTAGCCGAGTCAACGTTAGCCGTGCTAAGTTTGGAAATAACGTAAACGATTAGTTTGGATTTTTTAAAGTGGGGTTGTATGTGTACTCCCACGTTCTGCGAGGTAAAATTATTGTTTTTGTGAATTCAGTCTGGTGGCTTTGGAGAGAGCCATAAAACAGTTTCAGTTCCCTGTCAGAATGAGCTGTCTGGCGGCGAGGTAACGCGGCTGTGGACGAAAGCAGCAGGAAAATTATTTTTAGCCACCTAAAAAAGATCAATATCAGTTTAAGAATACACTATATTTAGAATATTTTCACAGCTTTACTTCGCCATCAGACAGCCCTTTCAAACGGGGGAACTGAAGCTGTTATATTGCCGTCATCAAAGCCACCAGACTCCATTCACAAAAACAGTCATTTTACCTCGAAGGACACGGGAGTTTCTAGTCTACCGCTGCATCGATTGGTTAGTTTGTTTGTGTTACTGTGTGACTTTTGGACATCTGCTTCTCCAAACTGGGAGCATGCCGACCGCCATCTAAGTTACTGTATGTGACGTTAATACACTGACATATAAGGATGCACATATACTGTGTATGTAGCAGCGTCAAACCTACGTCAGGTCACGTGGGAAAAAGTTTTTAGAAGAGCTTGGTATTTTAACTAGGGCTGTCGAAGTTAACGCGATAACGCATTTGTTTTTTAACGCCTTTAATTTCTTTTACGCATTAACCCGACGTTGTAGCAGGCTCAGTTTTAAAGCTAGAGTGAAGATACTGGCATCATATGAAACTAGAAAAACCTAAGGAGTCTATTGGTACCAACCATGTCACACTAGCTTGTTGCGAAAGGAGGCTAAATAACGCTCCAAACTGCCATGGCCATTTTCAAAGGGGTTCCTTGACCTCTGACCTCCAGATATGTGAATGTAAATGGGTCCTATGGGTACCCACGAGTCTCCCCTTTACAGACATGCCCACTTTATGATAATCACATGCAGTTTGGGGGCAAGTCATAGTCAAGTCAGCACACTGACACACTGACAGCTGTTGTTGCCTGTTGGGCTGCAGTTTGCCATGTTATGATTTGAGCATATTTATTTTATGCTAAATGCAGTACCTGTGAGGGTTTCTGGACAATATTGGTCATTGTTTTGTGTTGTTAATATTTTAAATATTTACATATATTTGCATAAAGCAGCATATTTGCCCACTCCCATGTTGATAAGAGTATTAAATACTTGACAAATCTCCCTTTAAGTTACATTTTGAACAGGTAAAAAATGTTTGATTAATCGCGATTTACTATGGACAATCATGCGATCGACAGCCCTAATTTTAACGCTAAAACATACGTACTTCAACCAAAATGTTAATGTTCGGATTTGAATATATAAGGAAACTCCACTGGGAAGCTACATAATGATATAAAACCAAAAAAATAATTAAATAATGGACTCGCCCTTTAATGCTAAACAAAACGGCTCTAAGTGCCTACCCTGTAAGTGTTTTGAGTTCATTCACATCACTGAACTCTGCAGAGCTTTGGCGTCAGTCGTGCGGTGTTTAGAAGCCTTGGGAGTTCCTGGCTTCTGTAAGAGGAGCTGCTGTATATATTTGGCCTTGTACCTGCTTAACGGGGGGAAATGCTTTCCGACAGGCAAATGGGCCATCCGAGCAGAGAGGGGCAAGGCCCCGAAACTCAACGGAAAGCGTTTCTGCTAATGTACCGGGAGGAGAGAGGTGGCCTATGGCGTTTAATAATGGCATCTCAGACCCATTTGAAGCTTTTAGAAGATGGGGTTTTCGCAACGCTAATGTAATTGGCCAAGATTTGCCTTCAAAATGAGGAAAAGAGGCGCCCAGATGCATTATTCAGTGATGCAGTGATCCATAGCTTATTGAGCCGTTCAGACTTGTGTGAGTGTGATCTCCTGGTTATCACTGACTGTTTGGCAAAGTAGGGATTCGCATATATAAACACACAAAACATGCCACAGACATACAGACACAAAGCTGTGTAGAGGAGACAGAGCAAACTCTAAAACCATGTCACTGAGGCTGAGACCAAAACCCCGCCAAGCATGAATGAATATAAGTGAGTGAAGACGTGAGCGAGGGGGATGAGATCATAGCTGAGGCGGGATATGACGCACTACACTGCGGTGGGCAACAGGGGCTGGTTAGAAAGGGGTAAAATATTCAATGTGGAGGAATTCCAGTACAAAAAAACGCCAATGGCTGCAGGGCCGCACGATTTGTTAAAAACAAAACATTACATGCTTTTCCATGAATTTTATGAAATGAAGTTCTACGGACATTATGTGCTAAATTTCTGCAAAGATATATTTTACAGTGTATAGGCCAAGAATTCTGTACTTTATTCATCTTTAAGTAATTTAGTCTGGTATTGAGTCATTACATTTTTATCTTCATTTAAAACAAATTCTGCCAATAGTGGTGAGATAATTTCACCTGGTCTCAATAAAAATCTATTGTTTCAAGAGTCAACCAAGCTCATCTCCGTATTTATACAGTTCTATATTTAAAGAGTCCGTTCACCCAAATTCAAAAACTCAAAACTGAGTATATGTCTGGACCGTGTACGGTCAGTCTGTGAATTTGTGGCTAAATTGTTACACCAATAATCAGCGGTCATGATTATAATGTTAAATCCAGCGCTATATGTCCACCAGGTCTGGCGAGGACACTAGGGGACGCGCTGCTCCACTCAACTGGCCGTTCAAGCGGTGGAATGTACCTGATTGGTCCCTGGTTTTCTGCTTGCCGTTTCTTAATAATTATTCCGTCTAAATAATCCACCAAAATCTACTTCTGAAAACATTTTAAATGAGAAATAGGTGACGCCGCTGCTAAATCTCGTTTCATTTTAGAACTAGATCGCCTAGCTTGACGACTTGGTTCAAGTTTCCTGAGATGGACGCGTCGCTCTGGAAGGGTTCATTTGCATAAAGGACTGTTCCCCGCCTTTTCATTTTGAAAGAGCAACGGCCAATGAGGGAACTCCAACACTGGGCCGACCAATCATGTAACTTTATCACTCAGTCAGTCACTCACTCAGTGACAGACTTTTGCGTTTTGCCTTTTAGAGGCCCAGTTAGGCCTTTTTTGATAGTTAATTAAACTTAGTTAATAGTTATTTTACTGTTAACAAACGAAAAATGAATAATAACATCAATGTTTACTAATGCTATAATTTAGCAGTTACTTTAACACGTATATATATGTATACAGTATATATCGGTTAATGATTAAGATATTATTTTTACACCTTAAAGAAACTGTTTGTAAAACATCAACAAACACTACATAGATATTTGTAATACTTTGTCAATGGTTAATAATTGGTTTATAAACTGTCTATAAACATTATTTGGATGCTATTATAAAGTTACAACTAATGATTATAATCTTAAATAGTTAATAAATACTTTGTAAAGCATCAATAAACATTATGTAGATATAGTTTTTCAATGGTTAATTGGTTTCTGGACCCATCTATTTATGTAATGTTTATAGATGTTTTACAAACAATTATTTAAAGCTTTACAAATCATTTGATAACCACTAACAAATATAGTATATAAAATGTTACACAGTGTACAAGAATAAACTGTTAATAAATACTTTACAAAATGTAATCAGAATGTAATTGTTATCGTCTCTTTTCAGCGATGATACAATATAAAATTTATAAACTAATTATTTTATATAATACAAACCAATGATAAAATTATAGCATTGCTTATAATTAGTAAACATTATCATTTCATCGTAATCAGTAAAATAAATATCAAGTTTAACTGTCAATTTACCATTTATAAATGATGGTTATTATAAAAGTGTTACCAAATGTAAATAAATAGCCACATCAGTACAACTAAATAAAAAAAAAAATCAATACACCTAAATCAGAATCTTAAATTCACTGGCACGCAGATATTATTCTACCAACGACAGATTCATAGATTCAAACAAGAATGACTCGGGTTCAACTCACGGAGGTCAATAAAAGTGTTTGTGCTGCTCACAGCGCTGGAAAATTACATTTAAAACCTCAACATCTCTCTCTAGAATCCGTGTTCCCACTGACAGTCCACAGACCACCCCGTGGAAAGTTTTCATTGAGGACTATTTTACTTGGTAGAAAGTAGTTCCAATGAGGTCTGTGGAGTATCCTGAGTGACCAAGACATTGTTTCTGAAAGGATTCGCGGGTGTTTACATTTCATTATTAAAACCACTAAGTGGGATTTGTTTCTATTTGGGTGACCCGACCCTTTAAAAGGCATTTACGACTCATTTTAAGAAAGTCCTTGCGTGAGACTGCATTGGAAAACAAGACATATTATATCCTCGTGTAAAGGAAAAACAAGACCATCTGTGAACTTTTTGGATTTGTTTTCGATAATCGAAAATTACAGCAGCAACTTCTGCGTCGCAATTTTCATTTTTTTTTTGTCCTGATTACTTGTGCTGCCCTACACGACGGAGAGAGAAATGAGACCCGTTGGGATGTATGAAATGGAAGAAAGTGAGTCATCATTCTGGGGGCGATTATTGACCTTCTTGTCGCTGCTGTGCTTTCTGGGCTTGGGGGGCAGCGCGTAGAAGTGGCAGATAGAGGCGGACAGGTTGTCCATCAAACTCAACTCTCCCTCCATTGAACCCTGGATGACCAGGGAGACCGAGTCAAACTGCGCTCTCCGCTGGACAAACTTAAGATGATGCAGAGGGGGGGAGGGGGGGGGGGGGGGAGAAAGAGAAAGGAGGGGGACAGACAAGGGGGGGAGGGGGGGGGGGGGTAGACAGAAGTCAAGACAGAGACAAGTGAATAAATGTGGAAAGAAAGATCAGAGAGAAAGAAAGGGAAGGAAGAAGACAGTCTATCAGGTAGAAACAGATATACAAACAGAGACCAGACAAGAGAAACATTTCCAAGTATCTATCAAACTTTGCTCCTATAAGTGTTGTACTAAATAAAGACTTTCATGCAGCTACTGAAAATATATATATCCAACCTCCTCCCGACCACGTGTGTTACCGTTTAATTCCACAGGGGGGCACCACAGCACTGCAGTAGAGCTGCTCTCCCACAGGACCGGAGAAGAGATTGCAGCTTAACCACACATGTTTTTGGAAGAGCGACGGATAGGGAGACGGATAACATCTTAAGAGGAGGAACATGACGACGGCGAGACCTCTATTTCCTATCCCCCAAAAAGTTCCCCGCTGTCTGGAAATAGCTGTTTAAGTGAACAACAAGGCCCTGTGGTCCGGCTTTCCCATGGCACTGTGACCCATCTATGACTGGCATGTCCTCTACAGGGACCAGCCACACACACACATACACACACACACACACGTAAACATACACAAACCATGCTGATATGGGTCAGTATAACAGAATAATACATTTGCATACCCGGTACATTTTTATATTTACAATTATGACGCTGATCTTTAGATATATCACTCATAAATGTATATTATGCACTTATATTTTGAAAGGATGCCAGAATGTGCAGTGAACGTGTCCTAATACGGCCATATCCGCTATAGTTTGTTTACATTGCGTGCTACACTTATTACACTGAGACATTCCTCCCAAAGAAATCCATTATTTCGGATAGCAACCAGCATGCTCAGTGTCCCTCAGCATGGGCCAGAGAGTTAACTAATGGTTTGGACCGGAGTCTGAACTAATGACCAGAGACGTCGGGGCTGGCCTCACAGCCTGGCCCCCCAGCAGGAAGTGACCTCAGAGCATCTGTCATGTCATGCAGTATGCAGTGAGTGGACCACTGGGAGGGAATCCAACTATCTGACCTAGACAATATCTGAATGCGTGTCTCACTTTTACTTGTGTCCAATATCAATGCGTAGACTGAGAAAACACTCACGACGGTGTGATTAAAGGGAACCTATTATGCTTTTGTGCTTTTTCCCTTTCCGTTATTGCTGGGGTCAGCAACCTACGGCTCTTAAGCCCCTACTCCAGTGGCTCCCTGTGGATTTTTAAAAAACAATTAGTGGAAATGAATAACTGTTTTTTTGTTTACATTTTTTATTTTAATTTATCATTGTTGTAGGTCTATGGTACGACTGTACGACGGAGTATTAGGGCCATATTGAGGGAAAAAATTTAATCTGAGATTTCGAGAATAAAGTCATATTATTATTAGAATAAAGTCAAAGGTTCACAAGAAAAAAAAGTTGTAGTATTATGAGAATAAAGTCATAATATTATAAAGGAGTAATTTTACGTGTTATTTTTTTTCTCGTAAAGTTATGACTTTATTTTCGTTGTATAACAACTTTTTGTCTCGTAAACTTATGACTTTACTCTCGAAATATTACGACTTTTTCTCGTAAAGTTATGACTATTCTCAAAATATTACAATTTTTTTTGTAAAGTTATGACTTTATTCTCGTTATATTACAACTTTTTCTCGTAAAGTTATGCCTTTATTTTCGTTATATAACAACTTTTTGTCTCGTAAACTTATGACTTTACTCTCGAAATATTACGACTTTTTCTCGTAAAGTTATGACTATTCTCAAAATATTAAAATTTTTTTTGTAAAGTTATGCCTTTATTTTCGTTATATAACAACTTTTTGTCTCGTAAAGTTATGACTTATTTCTCGAAATATTAAAAAAAAAATTGTAATGTTATGACTTTATTCTTGTTATATTACGACTTTTTTCTCGTAAAGTTATGACTTTTTTCTCGTAATATTACAACTTTTTTTCTCGTAAAGATATGACTATTCTGGAAATCTCAGATGTTTTTTCCCTCAATGTGACATTTGTGTACATTTTCACTTTGGCCCTCACTGCATTAGATTTATATACTATATATTTAGATTATATACTGTGTTACCTTCATCACAATGCTCAAATGTTTTGTGGATCCAGACAGATTTTTTTTTGCCTAAAATGGCTCTTTTGATAGTAAAGGTTGCCGACCCCTGTGTTAGTGTGTTATATTGTTTTTTGTGCGTGTAAAAGGTCTGCAGAGTTGCAAAGATCAAAGTCCCGGCAGCGAAGTGCGCGAGCCAGAAAGTTACGTCATCACGGTTTTCGCGTGGTGCGCAAATGCTCCACAAGTTGTCGCGGAGCTTGGTCAGTCATGCCTTTCATTTCAACACGGACGCCTTCGAGGGAAGACTGGCCAAGCAGGTTTTCCTGTACAGACATCTCTACAACTGTTCATTGAGACCACAGGGACAGTCAAAAGTCATTAAATTCTTGGAAAGAAATAGGCAACACACTGGTGGAAAGAGGAGGCATTTTGCTGCAGGCTCTGGAAGAATATGAAAGATCGTTTTGTAAAAGCTAAAAAAAAAAAAAAAGGTTTCATGGAAAGAGTGGCAACCCGAGGGGAAGCAGCGAGAGACGGATAATAATTTTGACTTTGGTAAGCAACAGTAATAATTACAGGACACAAATGCAATGTTTGGCGGTACGTCGGTGTTTACTACTGTTGCCAGGCAGCCTACCTTCCTTTCCTGTACCACTTCTTGCTTATCCACAGAATATTTTGTTTCTACGCCCTCTGGTGCATACTGCGACGAACGATGCGCTGAGCATAGATGCCTCTGTGCATGCTCATAGCACGAGCGCCATCTACGAAGCTTTACTCTCCCCCACAGAAACGCTGCTCCTGAACTGCCTGAAGCGCCTCGCTTGAAGTCCCGCCTTTTCTTCCGTAACGTGGTGATGTCACAGAGTAACACATCTGCATAATACCTGGCTAGCGGCTAGTTTGGCGCACCCTCAAACAAAGCTAGTTAGAGCGGAGCCTAGTGGCCGGAGGTCCGACGAGTTTGGTTCGGTTGACCAATCATATCAGTGGGCTTTTTGGGGTGGGGGATGGGGGGACATTAAAGCATGTAAACGTGTTCTAATAGAAACCCAAAATACAAGTATACTCCTGATAATAGGCATAATAGGTCCTCTTTAAGGCATTTATAGCAAAGGCAAACATATCGGGCTAATGCAAGTATCCTTTGGGTTCTAATAACAAAACAACCAAAAAACACTTGAAACGCACACACTCATATACATAATGTAGAAGCAACACCAGAAAGATTCCTTACCTCCAGCGGGGGCTCCAGCAGCTCCAGCGGCTCCAGGCATGAAGGGGGGTCTTCTCTGATGTTTACAGAGTCTCTGGTTATATCAGCAGTGGGCGAGTCCATAGGACCGTCTCTTTCCTGCTCCCCGTCCCCTCCTCCGGTGGACCTCCAGGGGGAACCCCCGGAACTCGACCTGTCTGTGCCCAGCGCCAGAGGTTGGAGCTGGGGCGACCTCGTCGCCATGTCTCCCCCTTCTAACTGGCGCTCCAGCGCCAACTCTGCCTCCAGCTCCGCCTCCTCCTTGGCTTCCTTGTTGCTCTCTTCCAGGTGCTTCATCAGGACGGCGATGACGACGTTGACCAGGACGAACTGAGCGGTCAGAACGAAGGAGACAAAGTAGAGGGGGGAGACCACGGTGTTGTAGCAGGTGCTGTTCTGGGCGCAGTCCCTTAATGTGTCCTGGAAGAAGCATGAACACATGACAGGAGCACATCAGCTAACAGCTTTACCAGTAAGCAGCACTCCACACAAATGCCTCATTTCCACTGCATGGTACAGCTCCTATCTGTCACAATATCAGACTTGCGATAGCTAGCTATGGAACATTTGAAAAAAAAAAAGTAGGAAAAGTATTCAACTATCCAGTTAAATATATCATGGTACCAAATTTAGTGCAGACATTAAAGGAGACCTATTGTGCTTTTTCCCTTTCCTTTAGTGTGTTATATAGTTTTTTGTGCATATAAAAGGTCTGCAAAGTTACAAAGCCCAAACTCCACGCCAAAGGGAGTTACTCTCCCCCACAGAAACACTGTTCCTGAACTGCCTGAAACACCTATTCTTCCGTAACGTGGTGATGTCACCAAGTAAGGCATTTGCATAACGGCTGGTTTGGCACGCCCTCAAACAAAGCTGGTTAGAGCGGAGCTGAAGTGGAGTCCGAAAAGTTAAGTTCAGCTGACCAACCACAACAGTGGGCCAGCTGACCAATCAGAGCAGACTGGGCTTTTTGGGAGGAGAGGGGCAGGAGCTCAAACAGAGTGTTTCAGACAGAGGGTGAAAAGAGGTGCTGCAGCACAGCCGGTATGACAAAAGTAAAGTGTTTTTTGAACATTAAATCATGTAAACATGTTCTAGTAGAAACCCCAAAATACAAGTATGCACCTGAAAATGAGCATGATAGGTCCTCTTTAATGGTTCCCTCATCATGTCTCCTAATGACTTTGGTGATCCGCTGATTAGTGGCACCATTTTGTTTTTTTAGTGGAATGTCTCAACAACTGTTGGTAGGGTTAGCATGAAACCTCAGGAGGAATTGTAATGACTTTGTTGATCCCCTGACTTTTTACCTAGCGCCATCATCAGGTCAAAACTTTAATTTGAGCAAATACCTGCAAAACTCAGCCTCAGCTGTACTTCACGGTTACTGCCAATTAGCAAATATTAGCAAACAAACACGATAAACTTATTTGACATAGTAAACATTAAACCTAAACGTCTAGTCATGCTAAACATCAGCATGTTAAGGTTATCATTGTGAGCATTTTGGCATACTGACATTAACATTTAGCTAGCACAGAGCTGTTTGGCTGCAGTATCCATGAATTGATAACTTCAGCTACAGTATTGCTAAAGTTAGGGAAAGATCATGTCGATGGTACAAAAAGCCATAAACACGGGACATGAATCGTTTTAGAATCTCTATTTTATGTATTTATTTTACCATGTGAGTTTTTTGTTGTTGTTTTTCTTTCCCTTTTTTATTTATATTCTTCAGAATATTTGTTTCTATTATTATTATTTATTAAATCTTTTGTTGTGGGGTGGGTGGGTCGGATGCAGATGTTGACATACTGTATAATGTACAATGTATTAATGTTTGAAAACCCAATAAAAACATTTGAATACAAAAGTGGGACATGAAGTAAGGTCTCTGGTGTGAAAAAAAAAATTACTTTGCCCATAAATTGTGTTGCATAATTGTTCAAAATAAACATGATCTGTAAGGATTCTTGCCTGAAATACAGTAGAACAGAGACAGCAGACAAACAACCTACATAAGTGTTTGAAAATTACAAGTTATTTGGCAACGTAGCTGCTGCTATCTTAATTGCCTTCAAGCTAATATCTGAACGAGTCTAGTACTAAGAGAGAACAGTGACAGCTCATATTAACTGCCAACTATTATTTGGCCCTGTGTGAAAAAGCTTTTGCAAATTGAATAGAGGGGAGGGACTGAACTGTACTCATTTGGGCTGTACCGACATTTTTTTACATTCAAAGCTTCTATTGAGGTTTTTCGAAATGAAGTTTTGAATGTCTGTCTTCATATTTTATGACGTCATCACCCTAAAAACTAAAAAAATATTATTAAAGTAATCAAAGTTATTGTGGTTACATAAATTTAATTTATGGTGATGTTAAAGGGACTATTTGTAACTTTCATAAATGCTTCTAACGCACGCGCGAGTCAGAGAGTGCAAGCAAAACCCCGTGGCGCAATGAAAGTGGCGGCCGATGCGCGCCAGCTGAGGTGGGATTCCGGCACAGCGGGGTCGGGCGCACCACCGTAAAGTGGTATCGGTGCCGTTGTATCATGGCTGTTTTGCGAGTACGAATACATGAGCAAAGTATCGGACCCGATACCGGTATCGGTGCATCCCTAAATAGTATAATACTAATAATATTAGCGTAGCCTGATCTACATTAGCTGCGCAGCATTCGAATGTTGATTTAGAATCATTACATTATGAATTAAGCTTCGAACTATTCGGTATAGCCCTAGCAATCATCTGCACAAAAGGGGTCCCCCATACCAACACATCACCACTAAATCTGCCTCGTGTTCCTGCTGAATGTATGTGCATATATGTAAGAATGAACGTGCAGTATGTGTATGTAATGTATGTCTTCATGATCCCAAACTTCAGTGTTAGTTTCACCTTCATTATGCCATTCCAGTTGTCTCCAGTGGAAACTCTGAATAGCAGCAGAAATGCCATCCCAAAGTTTTTGAACGTAGCGTAGCGCCCCAGACCTTCACATGGGTGGAGTTCATCGCAGACTGGGGGAGACAAGGAGGAGCAGGGGAGGGGATGAAGAAGGGTAAGAATAGCCAGACAGTAAAGGAGCGAAAGGAAGATAAAGAGAGTTGTAATAACATAGTGTAGGTCCCTGCAATTAAATGTTAATAACACAAGACTACTTTATTACTCTGAAAGCTACTAGCTACAATTTGAAAAAGAGAAATCAATATGGCATTTCAACAAAGGGTTTTAGAAAGCAATTAACATCAGATAGATTAAACCCACCTAGGGGAGAATGAAATACTCGGTGCATTCCTTGAGTGGTATGTATGTGTGTGAATCACTGCCTGTGTACAGTAGGATGGTGCATGTGTCCTTACTCAAGTCACCAAACAGCTCCACTCCAAGCGCTGCAAAAATAAAGAAGAGAAGCATGAAGAGAAGACCCAGATTCCCCACCTGCAGAGAGACAACAGGAAGAGAGAGGGGATTAGTCAGAGGAGAGAAATCCCGGGCAAAAAATAAACCAACAACGAGGGACAACAAACAGCTCATTCCAGTGAGAAAATGAATGGAGGGGTCGTGACGAAGCAGCCAAGAGAAAAATAGAAGCTATGGCAATTGACCATTCGCTAAATCCCACCCACGAATGGCCATTGTCCAATTATAGCTTATCAACCGTAACTGGGACCGGCAGGCCTGTCAAGCTTTGGATTTCTCTGCATGTTGAAATGGTAAGCACGAGTTGTAGTAAAAGATATACTCCACATTTAAAGGGTAACTTTCTACCTGGTCCCTATTTCACATGTTTATGTGTGTAAGTGACTAATGGGGTCAGAGTCTGAAATTAGCCGCCCCCACCACCTGCCAAATGTGGGTAAATTGTTGGCAGTGGCTAATAAAATCGTCAGGCCGTCCGCCACTTTGGCAGGCAGGGAAAACGCTGGGGATGGGAACAGAGAACCAGTTCCCAGTTGTCTGATTCCTTGGCATCTCATGCCTCCATGACTACCATTTCCTCCTCCTCATATGCACGCTGTATCATGTTTCAGTTTGTTTGGGACCGGAGCCATGGCGGAGAGAGAAAAACAAACACTCAAAAGCAAAGCGCGACTACTACTAAACCGGAGTGATGCACCCTATTTTTCCCCCTGATAATGCAACACTGTGAAAAACAAATCTGTGTTGAAATCAACAGGAAGAGAGTTAGTAACGTTAGCTGTTAGCAGCAGGTGGACAGCAGAGTCCTGCTTGGTTAAAATAACGGAGCTACTAACATTAACGGAGGTGCCATTACATTACATCATGAGGCGTACAAGCTCTGCTCAGTAAAAATGACTTTTGGGCAAAGGCAAATTACGTTTTCGTGATGTGTTTAAATGTAATCTCGTAAAATTTAGTTTTTGGCCAGAAACTTGAATAAATCCAGTTGTTTGAAGATGTTTTCACAGCAATATAAAATGGAGTATAGAGAGGGAATTATGACCTGTTTAACTTCCTAACACTAGCTCTCAGCAGCTTATAATATATAATTATCATTATGCCACGATTTTTTTTAATCAAAGCAAATATTTAAATAATAATCATTTGAATTGTGTTTTTATGCAAATAACCACTATAGATGACAGTAGTACAGTACGGTGTACAGTACGCTCCCAACCCCCCAAAAATAGGGCTCCCCCAGAAGCTATGGTGTAATTCAAATACTGGAATTTACCATGCATATGCTTTTTATGTAAAACTCTGAATGACATCAGATCTAAAATGTTATTCCGTCATTTAGCGCATAGATTTCAAAAGTGGCAGATAACATTTCTGAGTGGCAGACGAAAAAAAACAAATTGCCTACCACAGTGGCAGGTAGTAAAAAAAAGTTAATTTCAGACCCTGGATGGGGTCTTCCGGGTTAGTGTCACCTCACGAAATTTCAGAACTTCAGCGAGACTCTTTCCATAATGTCAGACACTTCTAATAACTATCAGAGCCTGTCATGACAAGAACAAGCACTTTTAATGGACGTAAATGACGGTGCCAGCTTGCCCCAATTGGATTACATTGCAGCCCGTGAGCAGCTGCCTTCTACAGCGCTCTGCCTCAATACTGGACCATTTTCAGAACATGTTGTTGCTATTAGTCACTTAGACAAAAAACAGGAATAGAGAGTTCAGGTTGAAAAATATCACAGTTACCCTTTAAAGGTCCCTATTTGTAAAAAGTGAGATTTTCATGTCTTTTATATTATAAAGTAGGTTTAAGTGATATATAAATACTGTGAAAGTATCAAAACACTCAATCCACAGATAAATACAAACAGCCCGTATTCAGAAACTGTGCATTTGAAACAAGCCGTTAGGATTTCTGTCCATTTGTGATGTCACAAATCTACAATATTTAGACCATTTCAGTTTTAAATTTAAACATACTAAATGTGTCCCAGTTTATTTCCTGTTGCAGTGTATGTAAATTACATCAGCTGACAGGATGTAAACATGGACCCAAGCTGTTGCCTAGCAACGCAATTCCGTTGAAATGCGCTAAAACGGAGCTTTTCAGACTGAGGGTGAATACAGGTATATTCAGAGAGACATGATGAGAAAAATGAAGGATTTTTTTAACATTAAAGCACGTAAACATGTTCTAGTAGAAACTTAAAATACAAACATGATACAAGCAGATTACCATATATTACATTACATGAATCTTAGAAAACTACCACACAAAGTAACCCAAATCTATAGTCTGTCTGAGTCATTCTGCTCGACCACAAAATATGCAGATTGCGCAACATACTAGTGGCAACCACTTGTTGTGAAGTGAATGCAATGGAATAGGGGAGAGTGCGACATCTAGTGGCTGAATGTTATCAATAGCAACTTTAGAAAATCAGCTTAGTCAGAGAGGGTGTTTTCAATCAACTCTTTACGCCGGCTTGAAATGAGATGTTTTTGTGAAATCAAGGATCTATTGTTTCAACAATTACTACAAATTTCAGGTGGCAAATTTGCCACTGTTATCACTGCAAACGTGCCATGCACGAACGCTGTGAATGAGTGACTGACACCGAAGAGTAAAAAGAAGCAAGATATGAATAAAATATGAGGTTCTAATAGTGCAGCTGATCCTGGACAAGAGTAAAAAGATAATAGGGAATGACAGTTTTGATACAGAAGTGGGTTTAGGTAATGAAAAGCCTCAGGATTTGTGGCTGCTGCTGCTACTGCCAATGCTAATCAGCATGTGGCAACCCGCCCCCCCCCCCCTTATCAGATTTATTAATCATGAACACTTCTGACAAGCTCTAGGAGGAATTAGCCTGGAACAACACTCGCTCTCTCTGTCTCTGAATGACAGACAGAGGTAGTATCAAAGAAGGCTTTGAACATATTTTTTCTCTCAATCCAAACACTGCAGAACTTGTTTTAATTTACTCCGCCACCTTCAAATCCACCCACCACCGTTCAAAACAAAACCTGAAGGTACATCCACTTCCCGATCTCTGCAGGGGGTGGTTTTGCAAATAAGGGGTCTCTATAGAGTTGTCAAAAAAAAGCTCGTGGGAAATGACGACGAAGATCCTGAAAGAGAAGACTATGTACCAAAAAAAGAAATGCTTCTGGGATGTAATTTTAGGGTGAGCTTCTGTAAGGAAATGAAAGATCCGCGGAGAGAAAAATAAGGATGAGGAAGGAAAAGGGAATTCAGTGGCTGTTCGGTGGATGTTATTTAACAGAGTTGAGTGTGTACCTGAGGCAGGGCTTGCATAACGGTGTCCAGCAAAGCTCTCATCCCCACCGCCATCTTCAAGAGCTTCAAAACTGTGGGGACACACACACACACACACACACACACACACACACACACACGCACGCACGCACGCACGCACGCACGCACGCACGCACGCACGCACGCACGCACGCACGCACACACACACACACACACACACACAGAAAATTAAAAATTGTCTTACCAATATTAACATTGTTCAGTCTTACATAACAGAACAGGGACTTGTGCCATCAACGCCTTCTGTGACATTAAAAGAACTCTTCCTTACTTACAGACTAATCCTGCTCTGTTAGTGTAGTCACAGATTTCCTTTTTATTGAAAAACAGATAGCCTGATTGAGGTCATATCTTCCTGATTGGGGTTGCAGTTTGATGAGGTCACTGGTGATGGCGATGGGGTACCAATGGAGGTAGACCAAGATTGATAGATAATGCATAATAATTAATGGAAAAGTAGAATATCCACGAAAAATTTTGTTTTTTTTCTTGGCCTGGGCCGGGCGACTTCCAGGAGTCTACAATAGTTGCCTAGCAACCTCACAGTGACGACAAAACTCCAGTAAGTCGCTGGCCTAGGCCGAGAACTGGTTCTAGCAAAGTTACTCCCCGTAAAACCCTTAAAGATTTTGGTATGAAATAGGGCTGTCAAAGTTAAAGTGATAATAACAATATCACAATAACTTAAGATTTTTTAGGTTGTGGCGGGCTTCGTGTTAGCGCTAGAGTGAAGATACCGTATGAAACTAGAGAACCAAAAGAATCCGTTGGTATCCACCATGTCAACGTAGCTTGTCAGGAAGGAGGCTGAATCACGCTCCAAACTTATTTTGGCGAGGAAAAACTGTCATGGCAATTTTCAAAGGGGTCCCTTTGACCTCTGACCTCAAGATGTGTCAAGGTTCTACGGGTACCCACGAGTCTCCCCTTTACAGACATGCCCACTTTATGATAATCACATGCAGTTTGGGGCAAGTCATAGTCAAGTCAGCACACTGACACACTGACAGCTGTTGTTGCCTGTTGGGCTGCAGTTTGCCATGTTATGATTTGAGCATATTTCTTATGCTAAATGCAGTACCTGTGAGGGTTTCTGGACAATATTTGTCATTGTTTTGTGTTGTTGATTGATTTCCAATAATAAATATATACATACATTTGCATAAAGCCCACTCCCATGTTGATAAGTGTACTTAATACTTGACAAATCTCCCTTTAAGTTACATTTTAAACTGATAGAAAATGTGCGATTAATTTGCGATTAACTGGACAATCATGTGATTAATCGAGATTAAATATTTGAATCGATTAACAGCCCTAGTACAAAACAAACAAGATTTAAGCTGGTAGGCAGATTTTTTTTAACCTTTGGGCTCGCTGTTTCCCCCCTGCTTCCAGTCTTTGTGCTAAACTAAGCTAACTGGCTGTTGTTGGCGTTACCCTCATAATTACCATACAGACATGAG
Organism: Sebastes fasciatus; assembly: GCF_043250625.1. Taxonomy (NCBI): domain Eukaryota; kingdom Metazoa; phylum Chordata; class Actinopteri; order Perciformes; family Sebastidae; genus Sebastes; species Sebastes fasciatus. The sequence continues at coordinate 3,473,730 of NC_133814.1, forward strand.
CAACCCTGTCTCCTACAAAATTACGTTCCCATACAACTAAACTGCATTCTCAATTATGTTTTGAGGGAAACACATTTTCTCCCGGATTATGGTTGGATTACGCGGGGGAGACTGTAGCTTTGGTCTCCAGGACCGGAGTCTCTGCTGTACTCTGCTCCTCTGCCTGCCTGCCTTCACTCACACATCACGCTCTTTTGCTCCACTCTCACGTGCATGCCGCTCACTACACACTGCAGAAGAGTTAGTTTAGCTCTGAGAATATCTAGTGAATGTACATTGGAATTTTGTGCAGAAATTAATGCAGCAGCTCCTCCAGACCAACAGAGGTTTCCTGTGTCTTGTGAAGTGACGGGGCTCCGCAGAGAGAAACGTTATCGTCTCCGACCAAAACTCCGGTGTCTCCCCTGTTCCCTCCGGCCGCGGTCGGGAGGCTGAGGCAGGAAAAGCCAACACTAGGATCAGCATTGAGTCATGGAGAGACCTTCGTCTGGTCAGCTAACATTACTGCCAAGCAGCTGAAATATAGAGTGATATTGTGCTTTTAGCTGACGTGTGTCGCCTCACTGTTTTGAGCGATGCTCGTTCATGTCTATGTAGAGCGAGCACAAGTGCGAGCAACAGGACGCTGACTTTCGTTGACTTAACGGCCACAGGGGTTGCCGTTAACAAGCAATTTCTGATTCTTACAACAGTTTCTTTAAGTTCCTTGTTTTTCTTTAATTTTCTCTTAAGCAAAAGAGCTAAATAGGATGGTGAAAAAATATAATATACTAACAATTGAGACAGCTATTGTCTATTGCATCTTAAATAGAATCAAAGTTGTAAAAATCTGAATGTGGAAACTGTGAAAGAAGTTCAGCTTTAAACAACAGAAGATGGAACTTGCACGTCCACATTGGCGAGCAAAGTTAAAATGTGATTACAATGGAGCCAGTGTGTAAACGATACAGTCTGAACATGTCGATGCCAGATAGAAAGGAGCCAACCGCTGCACCCGGCCAAATCACCGTGTCAAACGAGCACACGTTGCACACGAGAGCGTGTGTTTGTGCCTGGCCTTCGGTGTGACGGTAATCAATGACGACTTCCATGCTACTTCTTTTATTACACGTTCAGTAATCAGACGAAACAGATGAGCTTCCCCTCCTGCCTGTCTTATCTCCTCTTTCTGCCGGGTCTCCTCTCCTCTCCTCTCCCTCCCGTTTCCTCCCCTCCGACCTTCTCTTATCTTTAATTACCTGGACAGCAATCAGCCCGAAGCACACGGGCAGTTTTGCTTTTCCCCTTTCTCTTCTTCACTCCTGCCAAATCCACCCCGTCTCTTTAACTTCCCAACTCCTCCGCCCATTAACACCACTTATTCTCATTCCAGATATACTGTATGTCTCTCTCGCCCATCGACATACCTTTCCTCCGTTCCTTTATCTCCTCCATCTCAACTTTTTTTCACTCTGACATCAATTGCTCCTCATTCCAACTTCTTATAATCTGTTTTCAGGTCAGAAGTTAATCATCATCCCTGCCTCCTCCTTACATTTCTCCCCTTTCCTCTCATTTATTCCCTCCATACCAAGTCTCAGTTTCTCGCAGCTTAATTCACTTACTGTGACAATGTGTCACCCCCCACCCTCAGCCATCATTCCTCATCTCTCCCATTTCTTTGTCTCTGTAACTCTTTAACTCTCTGCTCCTTCGCAGTGTTTGTCAGCTTACTGTGTTTCTCTGTGCCATCTGGTCGACTCACACCCTGCCCGAACCCTGCTGAGACCTGCCATGCAGAAACGATAAAGACGGGAGTCCCAGGGACGTGGCTGTTTTACAAGGAATCTTAGAAGTGTGAAAGAAAGAGAGAGAGAGTGTGGATGTGTCTATGAGAGTGTGTGTGGATGGATGGATGCGCAGGGGGATTCATACCTCGTGCGATCCTCAGCACTCTCATGATGCGGATAATGGTGGGGTTGATGGGCAGCGAGTTGCCATCGATCTCCTCCAGAGTGATGCCCATGATGGACAACAGCACGATGGCCAGATCCAGCTGGTTCCACCTACACAAACACACAAACACCCATCAGTCCCTAACACTGACCTACATCTATTGCTGATATGTCCGATTCAAATTTAAATGAACGTTAGCTTCCACGGCCGCTTGGTGTTGTGACCGCGGGGGGGAGGAGGAGCGGCTGCCACGGTAGGCTACCAGACGTCTTCCCTTCAAAATCTAACGTTGCGGCTAGGGATACACCGATGCCACTTTTTCCAGACCGAGTACAAGTACTCGCCGATACCGAGTACCTTTACGAGTACTTCTCTGTGCCAAAAGACCCTCGTTAACAGCCTCCCTATGCAACCACGTCGTGCCGCCAGATCAGGGCTCGTCCCACGTAAAAGTCGCCAGGGGTCTGCGCACCACCGTAAAGTGGTATCTTTCCCGTTGTATCGGAGCCGTTTTGCGAGTACAAGTACATGAGCACAGTATCGGACCCGATACCCGATACTGGTATCCCGATACATCGCATCTCTGTGATGACGTTGCACAGAAACCCGTCTATAATGTGTTATTAGTGACTTTGATAGGAGCTGGTAGGAGGATTTTGCTACCTTCGTACAGAGCCAGGCTAGCTGTTTCCCCCGTTTCCAATCTGTGTGCTAAGCTAAGCTAACCGTCTACTGGCTCTAAAGTTCTTGTTTCAGTAGAGACGTGAGAGTGGTATCGATCTTCTCATGTTATCTTTAGGACAGCTAACAATGTATTTCCCTAAAATGTTCAACTGTTTATTTAAGCAATATTACTGCATGTCGATTTAACACATCAGACTTTTTGTCATGTATAGAACGATGAAGTCCTGTGTTTTACTAATCAGGTGTCTCCACAGTCCTTCATCGGTCTCGTCACTCATTCAGCGCAACAAACAGAAGCTATGCGTTAATCTATGCTATATTTCGGTGAAGGTATTACTGCTTTAAAACATACAAATCATATGGTTGGACAATGGAGAAGTGCTGAAATGCTGGTTTGATTAGTTCTTATGTACATCTTGAAATTTTTCTTCTGCTGTGAAAGCTTGTCACTAGAATTCAATATACTGTAACTGACAGGAACCCGAGCCGCCGACAGCTGCAGTGCTTTGAAGGTGCGAACAGCAAGTGTTTTACAACCTTTCAAGCCTTCAGGGGTGAGTGTTTGACACACACAGTTAACTTATCACATAAACTTTAAATTTAGAGAAAAGTTTATTGGAATCATTGAGAGTGTGCAGTGTATTTGTTTAGTGTTATGAAGCAGATTAAAAAAGCAGCAACGGTATCATTTCATTTTAGTACATCATAACGACAGATATGGTAAACTCGGATCAGGAGTCAGCAGGGTTCTCTCTTTCCCAGGTACTATAAATACTATGATAAATTGGAATTAATTTGTGATTAATCGTGATTCACTATGGACAATCATGTGATTAATCACGAATAAATATTTTAATTGATTGACAGCCCTGGTTTAAAAACCAAAGAATCGCCAAATAGCTGCATTTAATTTCTTTTTGCTAACGAGAGCAGACATCTTTTCCTGCTGGAGTTAGGGCTACATGGGAAATCACGTACTATAGGCTAAAGCGTCAGACGTACGCTGCGTGTTGTTCCTTTTTTTTTGCTACGCTACAACAATGTGGCGAAGCAGAAGAGAAAGCGAGAGAAAAAGAGAAAGACAGAGACTGAATATAGTGCAAAATTCAGTTGCATAACTGAATATCGTTCTGTTATCTTGGACACGTGAGGACCATTATCCTGGCCAACCAATATTGTGTTAAACGATAATCTCGTCATATTGCCCGAGCCTAGTGTGTGGTCTTGCTAATCAGGTTTGTCAATGTCCATTGTTTCTTGAGTCTACTCTGTAGTGTATCGCTCACATCCTCATTTAGATACTCAAAGTGTGAATCAACACCAGAAAATCCGCTTAGAATCCAATGACATTTTCAAATTAGTCCTGGGGGGTCTTGGCTAAATGTTGTGTTTGTGTGTACCTGAGTGTGACTGTAACAGTATGTGTATTGTGGTAATATCAAACTGGACCACTGCCAAATGCAAAAAAAGGATAATGTTCTACTCTGGCAACGGGAACGGACATCATGGAGCCCCTTGGTGGTCAGCACTGGTCCAAAAAACATGACGCCTCCACTGAGGTGTGTTAGTGTGTGTATTCACGCATGTGTGTGATGTGTGGTTGTATATGTTGTGATTGTGTTTGTGTGTTATTGTGCGGTTTTCGGCAGGAGGCCAGGGATTTCAAAGCGATGAAATCATCTGAGGGCAGCGTGTTTTATGGGCGTTTAACGAGGCCGTTTGTATTCATACAGGCCTCGCTGAGAACCGTCCACTGGAGCACCTTAGAAAAAGCTCATTTAAGCTCTCCAAAAAGCTGCCTCAGATTTTCCACATGACTCAGAGGTTAAAGAACGGCACCTTTAACCACCGCTCCGTTACAATATCACGTCCACTAAAATGTCAAAACCCTTAAACTGGGAGGCAAATGTTTATTCAGGATTTTCTGTCTGATCTGTGTTGAAACTGTTTGACAAAGGTCATTACGTCACTTAAAGGAGACATATCATGCTCATTTTCAGGTTCATATTTGTATTTTGGGTTTCTACTAGAACACGTTTACATACTTTAATGTTTTAAAAAAACTTTATTTTCCTCATACTGTCTGCTTGAATATACCTGTATTCACCCTCTGTCTGAAACGCTCCGTTTTAGTACATTTCAGTGGAATTGCAATGGAATTGTGTTGCTAGGCAACAGCTTGGGTCCATGTTTACTTCCTGTCAGTTGATGTCATTCACATACACTGCAACAGGAAATAAACTGGGACACATTTAGAATGTTTACATTTAAAACTTTGAAATGGTCTAAATATTGTAGATTCATGACATCACAAATGGACAGAAATCCTGACGGCTTGTTTCAAATGCTCAGTTTCTGAATACGGGCTGTGTGAATTTCTCTGAGGATTAAGTGTTTAGATACTTTAAATTTATTTATTTATTTATTTCAATTTATATAGAACATAAACATGCTTTATAATATAAAAGCCATTAAAATGTCACTTTTTTATAATATGGGACTTTTAAGGTGAGCGTGGCAGTTATTTAAATACTCACTTGTCCTTGAAGAAGCGTCGGAAGCCAAAAGCCACCAGCTTGAAGATCGACTCCAGAACAAAGATGATGGTGAAGACGTAGTTGCAGATCTTCAATGCCTTTTCCAACTCCTGAGGATGCCAGAGAGAGAAAGAAATATTAAGATTAATATACTGCACAAGTATCCATCTTAACAAGTCAGTAAACCTAGCATTAAATGTTCTGTTATCTTAGCAGAGCAAGCCATGGGTTTTCATTGCCTCATTTAATGAAATGTGCTGAAACTGCACTGAAAACCAATGAAATGATCTCATCCTATTGCATTTTTTTTCACTTTTTTAAAAGGAACATGATTTTTCAATGTGTGAGTCAGTTATACTAAATGGATTGCTATGGTGGATATTTTTACCTCCGCCAAGGCCCGAAAGGCCTAGGAAGGAGGGTATGTTTTCACCGGCGTTGTTTTTCTTGTTGGTTTGTTTGTTGGTTTGTTGGTTTGTTGGTTTGTTTGTTTGTTTGTCTGTTAGCAGGATTACTCCAAAAGTCCGTGATGGATTTTATATATTATATAGATATTCCAGACCATGGTCCGGATTTCAGAATTTTTTTAAGGATTTCGATCAGCCAGAACATTAAAAGGTCCCATATTATGCTTTATTATTATTAAATATTCTTGTATTTTATGTTTCGACTAAAACACGTTTACATGCTGTAATGTTAAAAAAAAACTTTATTTTCCTCATACTGTCTGCCTGAGTATGCCTGTATTTACCCTCTGTCTGAAACGCTCCGTTTTAGCGCATTTTGACGGAATTGCAACAGAATTGCGTTGCTAGGCAACAGCTTGGGTCCATGTGTACTTCCTGTCAGCTGATGACATTCACATACACTGCAGCCAGGAATAAACTGGGACACCTTTAGAATTTTTACGTTTAAAATTGTGTCAAGGGTCTAAATATTGTATATTTGTGACATCACGAATGGGCAGAAATCCTGATAGCTTGTTTCAAATGCAGAGTTTTTCTGAATACGGGCTGTGTGTATTTCCCTGTGGATTGAGTGTTTCGATACTTTCACAGTATTTATATAGGACTTAAGCCTGCTTTATAATAAAAAAACATGAAAATCTCACTTTTTTATAATACGTGACCTTTAAAGGGACTGTTTGTAACTTCTTACACGTATAAATCACCCAGGTCCATGTCCCATGCGCGCTCGCATATGCGCGCTTGCGTGTGGCTACGCTGTTCAGACTCAGACTCCAAAAAAAACTAAACAGAAGCACCAAAACCTTTTGGTTGTATCTAGTGAAGCCCGTCTGTTAAACAGTGTTGGCCGGGGTGGGAGGACGCGGGGGAGACCGTAGCTTTGGGCTCCAGGACCGGAGTCTCTGCTGTACTCTGCTCCTCTGCCTGCCTGCTTGCCTTCACTCAGCTCGCTCCACCTCACGTGCATGCGCGCACACTACATTCTGCAGAAGACTTCGTAGCTCTGAGAATATGTAGTGAATGTACAGTGGACGTTTGTGCAGAAATAACTGCTGCAGCTCCTCCAGACCAACAGAAGTTTTCCGTGTCTTGTGAAGTGACGAGTCTCCGCAGCGAGAAATGTTATCGTCTCCGACCGGGTGCCGGTGTCTCCCTCCGGCCGCGGTCGGGAGGCTGAGGCAGGAAAAGCCAACACTACGATCAGCATTGTTTCATGGAGAGACCTTCGTCTGGTCAGCTAACATTACTGCCAAGCAGCTGAAATATAGAGTGATATTGTGGTTTTATCTGTGTCGCCTCACTGTTTTGAGCGATGCTCGTTCATGTCTATTTAGAGCGAGAAAGCGCGAGCCCGACACCGACTTTCGTTGACTTAACGGCCACAGGTGTCGCTGTTAACAAGCATTTCTGAATCTTACAAACAGTCCCTTTAAGACCTCTGGGTATAACACATGCACAGTGTAACTGATGACGCGTTGATGAGGCATGACCTCGCCTCTTTCCTTCAGAGAGAGAGACAGAGAGAGAGCGGGGGAGAGGGGGTTCACATTAGACTCGGTGAAATTACAGTTGAGTTGGACCAAAGCAGTTTGGTGATTGTTGGAAAGAGTAACGACGACGGTTTAGGTGAATTTTACTTTGTTTCTGTCCAGTTTGAATGAAGTGTTTTACGATGCTCCGCTACGTACAGCTGATCTCAACATAAACAAAAAATACACATGGATGGTGGCGCAAGCTGAAAGGAGAGGGGGGGGTGGGCAATCGTACTCGGCATCTTGGTGGAGGTCTGCGCTCTCCGAGTGCCATTCTAGTTGCTATGTAAATATTTTTTTTTTCGGCATTTACAGTCTTCAAGGTCCTGATTGTAAACTCTGTCCCCTTCTCCAGAATTAGCCATTCCATTAATAGATCCCTCACATCGTCCGTCCCCTCCCCTCATTCTCCCTGAAAAGGCTATTAGGATCAAAGTGTCCATTTTTTGCCTGTGGGAGAATTCACAGTGCCCATCTGCATGTAAAAACTGACCTTTAGCAGCGAGACAGGGAGAAAAAACTGGCGGTCGATGGGGATTTCACTAAATCCTCACTGGTGGCAATTCATCGACTGGCAGCTAGTTCCAGTTTCAATGTCTTAACTCCACTATTTTCTATTCTACCCAACAACATAGTCTACAACACAATCTTTTATTCTAACCAAAGACCTTGTGTTCTACCTGGAGACACTCTATTCTACCAAAACAACAGTTAATTAACTGCACTGTATAATCATTTGCTACAAATGGTCAATTCATTGACATCTCTGACTTAAATGCCCTCTATTCTACCCAAAAACCCTCTATTGTACCTATAGACTTCCCTTTATTCTACAAAACAACCCTCTATTGTGCTTAAATATTTCCCTCTATTCCACCCAACAACCCTCTATTATACCTATAATATTCTACCCTATAACCTTCTATTACACCTATAGACTTTCTAGTCAACCAAACAACCTTCTATTGTAACTATAGACTCTCTATTCAACCCAACAACCTTATATTGTATTCAAAGACTTTCTATTCTACCCAACAGCCTTCTTTTGTACCTATAGACTTTCTATTCTATCCAACAGCCTTTTATTGTACCAATAGATCTTCTATCCCACCCAACAACCTATTATACCTATTGACGTTCTATGCTACCCAACAACCTTCTATTGTAACTATAGACTTTCTATTCTACCCAACAGCCTTCTATTGTAGTTATAGACTTTCAACAACCACGCATTCTGTAAAAAACGTTTACTCTACCAAAAGTTCTATTCTTCCCCAGGACAATTCCACTGTTCAATACTTCATATGTCTTTAACCTTTACTACCTCCCACTCGACCCCATTCCCATCTACCATGCCAAACTACCTCCTAATCTCTAATCCCTATAGCCCCTCACTGTATTCTTCTTAAATCTTCTTCTCCTGGTTCCTCTCTCCTTTATGCTGTATCTTTTTGTCTCTTTTACTCTTTTGGCATTTTGCTAAATACCATCTCCCCGTACCTCCCTTAGCTATCTTGTTCTACCTCCACGTCAGGGTTCTGATAAGTTCGGAGCAGGTGGCCAACAATATGTTGAAGTGATAGAAATATATTTCAAATATGACTGGAAGACAAATCCCAGCTGGAACAGTTTCCTAGTGGCGATAAAATATGGGCTATAAATCCACAAGTATCCATAGCAGACCTCCGTATGGTATACATAGGATTTGTATTACCTTTTGGGTGTACCAGATGGGCGGAATTTATGGTACCCCAGGTTACCTTAAATTTTTGCAGTTTGAAGCATTATTCTAAACCCTTTTAACATGTATTTCTCTCTATTATGATTGTGTAATAATCTCATATTTTTTTGTTTTGACCTTTTCTTAGTAGGCTTTTACAATTCTTATATTTTTTTCATTTCTTTTTTCTGTTGACCTGATCCCTTTCTCACCTTTGTTTAAAGAACTAGTAACGGTATTTTGAAAGGTTATATTTGTATTATTATTGGCATTTTATTACCATTGGCGCAGCTTCTATACCTGACTATCTTAAATCTTGTGAAACCGTAAACCTGGTGTTCCAGGGCGATTATAACTAATATTCCTGTGACATTAACTTTTAAAGACCAATGGAGATACTGATATTTATCAGACGGCAAATATTCTGTGCCTATTTTTTTAAATTTAGAATTTTTATGCCAAAAAAATCTAAAACGTTTTCCAGAATTAAGTATTTTCTCCTGAATTTGATCTGTGGCATGGTGGAAATGCCTTTGAAACAGTTAGAACCAGACACTAAAACTGAACTGTAACACAGGATAGAATCAATTCACTTTTCGGTCGGTGTAAGACAGACGCAGTGTGCAAACAAACTGTATTGTATCTATCATACCAAATCTAAATGTCACAAAGTCTAATATGAGATTGCAATGAGTGACCAATAAAGCCTCGGACACACCAGGAACGTCAGGAGCGCGTGGCTGCTGCGTTTCCTGTTGTTTTTTATTTCAGCGTCCGTGTTAACAGGTTAGAGCAGGCACACTGCCCGCCTGTGACGCGCGTCAAGATTACTACAGTTTCGATGTCTATCTGTAGAATATGTTACAGAAATGAAAAAAAAGTAAAGACTTATTTTTAAATCAACACTTCCTGCTTTCATTTCAAAATAAAAGCCCTCAAGCGTTTTTTCTATGGACAGCATTCCTTCATTTGTTACCCATACTTTTATTCTGAAATATGAGCAGTCAGTGCTGTGGAACATGCAGTGACTTTGAGAGCTCCATGAATTGATAAAGTATGGGGTTTAAATCAACACTTCCTGCTTTCATTTCAAAATAAAAGCCCACAAGCATTTTTCCTTGGACAGAATTCCTTCATTTGTTAACCGGAGGCTTTTATTCTGAAATATGTGCCGGACAGTGTTCTAGAACATGCAGTTACTTGGAGAGCTCCATGAATGAATATAGTATGGAATTTTAATTGTGGATTATTACGATTATTTAAGAATTACCACACATTTCTTAACCTTTCTTGGTCTAAAATAAATATAAATGATATTTATAATGAAATTAAATGGCCATTAAAAGGCAAACTCTATGTAGAAAGAAAGGGCTGACAGCAGTAGCTGCAGCAGCAGAAACGCAGCAGACACGCAGCTGAAACGCAGCTGGTGTGAACACCCGACGCGTGAACCACGCAGCCACCACGCCACGCAGCTGCCACGTGCTCCTGACGTTCCTGGTGTGTCCGAGGCTTAAGACAAACTCTAGGATACATTTGCAATTATTATTCAAGCGCAGGTATGAACAGTTGAAGACAAAGAGCCCATCATGACCCCCACCTCCCGCCCCCCTGATCTGACCTTGGACTGCTGGTCGTGCTCCATGGACATGGTGATGACGTTGAGCCCTATGATGATGGTGATGAACAGGTCCAGGTAGTGGCTGGTGCACAGCTTGTGGATGAGCAGGCGAGTGGGGGAGTAATCGGAGTAGTAGGGCTTACTCTGAGCTTCTGTTGGAAGTGGGAAGTAGTGGGGGGGAGGGGTGCAGGGGGGGGGGGGGGGGCGGGGTAATGAGGAAGAGTAGGAGGAGGAGGGGGGGTGGCGTTCAAAAAGTGAGATAGGAGATAATATACTGGGACACTGTACAGTAGACCTGCTGTGTTGAGGACTGGAGCCGCCGAAGCTGCTTTAAAAAAGAAAGTGGTTAGTGAAACACGACAACACCCTCCTGTCACTCAAGTTGGTTGACTCACATTAAGAATAAGAGATATGTAAAGAGAGATGTGAAGAGATTAAGGAAGGCAGATCAGATAATGGACAGAGGGAAAGAGAGACTTTAGCCAAGCCCTCCTGTAGTCTGGAGTCATGACTAATCAAATCAAATCTGCTCTCCTCTGATCAACAATTGTTTAAATTAACTCTCCCCTGAGTGAGTGCGATGGGAGATAAACAGCATTGCTCAATGGGTGTGTGCATGAGAGACTCTGTGGAGGAGGCTGCTCTCAGGATATTTTCAGTCTGGAGATTTGGCCATCTCTCCCTCTGTCTCTCTGATCATCATGTGATTCAGCCTTTCCTTATTTCTTTCACTTCTCTCATCTCAGGAAAAGAAGATAACACAGGAGAAAAAGTTTTCCCAACACTCATCCATCACACCTCTTTCCTCCATCCAGAGAGGATGGATGGGCAGGGAGTCAGGATGAGGAAGAGAGAGAGGAAGCTTGCACTATCTATCACCTTATCACTCCATCAGTGAAGGAGAGGCTCTAGGTTACACAGCAAAGGGAGCGACGCACACTCAAAAAGGCAAACGTCCTTTGGGAGTTGTGAGCTCTCCCTCTCAGCCCAATTAGCCCAGGTGTGCTGCTGCTGCTGCTGCTGCTGCTGCTGCTGCTGCTGCAGCTGTGCTGGGCTGGAACCATTCCCACAGGGTGTGCAGCATGTGTGTGTGTGCCTAGAGGTTTCCCTATTGTATCGGAGAAACTTCCCAGACAATAGATCAGGGAATAAGACAGGAGAGCTGAGTAAGCAGAATACCCATCCATTCCTGATGTTAAATATATATCTTCATCTTTTGGGATTGAAATGCATCTCTTGAGATATAAACCCTATCAGGTGCACACTTAACTATCGATGGACAGCGCAGAATACTCACTGGGAAAGGCTGGTACCTCGGACTTGTATTCTTGTACTTTCTTTTTTACTTAAAGGTCCCATATTATGTTAATTTTCAGGATCATACTTGTATTTTATGTTTCTACTAGAACATTTTTACATGCTGTAATTTTCAAAACCCTTTATTTTACTCATACTGTCTCCTTTAAAATGCTTGTATTCACCCTCTGTCTTAAATGCTCTGTTTTAGCGCATTTCGACGGAATTGCGATGAAATTGCAACAGAATTGCGTTGCTAGGAAACAGCTTGGGTCCATGTGTACTTCCTGTCATCTGATGACATTAACATACACTGCAAACAGTAATAAACTGGGACACATTTAGAATGTTTACGTTTAAATCTGCGTAAAGGGTCTAAATATTGCATATTCGTGACATCACAAATGAACAGAAATCCTGACAGCTTGTTTGAAATGCAGAGTTTCTGAATGCGGGCTGTGTGTATTTCCCTCTGGATTGAGCGTTTCGATACTTTCACAGTATATATATAGGACTTATGCCTGCTTTATAATAAAAAAACATGAAAATCTCACTTTTTTATAATATGGGACCTTTAAGAATAAAGACCTGTCTGAAATGAATGACTGGATTGAGCACTGCAAGTTTAGAGAGTTGTCGAGGTTTTGGCAGAGGTCTGCACTGCTGCTGAGCTTCAAGTTAATTATTCTATATTTGTGTTCAGGGTCATCTTTGCTGAAAGCTAATTTTGCGCCTGCTGGTAATTATTGATATTGACAACAGGGGAGATGAACCTGAATACTGGCGGTACCGGCAGAACCACGGGGCAGCCGGTGTTGGAGTCCGACTGCTCCCGAACTCCTACGGAGATGTGCGTGCCAGAAAGTGACAATAACATGGCTTCTGGCGTGCTTTGTCTGGCTTTTCAAATAAATGCACTAAAACAGGATGACATATTCAAGTCGCCTGCTTTGCTTTTCAGCACCTCAGGTCCTGGAATTGGGTCTGCAGCGACACTTCCTCATCTCGTCAAGAGCGTTTTTTTAAAAAATGAGGCTATGCTTTTTGACATTTCACCGTGTGGCCCCACCGAGAAGACAGTGATGAAGTAGGTTTAAAGCGTTTTGGGTATGTCTGGTCTTTGAATCGGGGCAGTCGGGTATTGATCCCTTGTGGGATGCAACAAATCCATCGGTTCATTCACCGGGATTTCCTATTTACTAGATCCTCCATCATCTTTTGATGATTCTTTTTTTTGCTCTGTTCTACTTACTGTCTAGCAGGTGCACGGAGAGCCACGCTCACACACAACAGCAGTCCCTTTTGTTTCACCTCCTCCTCTATACTCCCTCGTTCGTTTTTCTCTTCCTAGCATATAGTATATCTGCTTCCCCATCTAAGTTCCCATACAGAGAAATACAGGGCCAAGAAAATATAGTATGGGATAGCTGAAGTGAGTTGGTTCACTTCCTCCCTAAGAAAGTAATTTCAGGAAGTAAGTAAGCATTGCCCTTAATATTATGGACGGGGCAAAGAGGGCGAGACCGAACAAGACGTAAGGCAATAAAGTCGAAGGAATGGAAGGCAAGAGAGAGACAGAAACCTTTTGGCTAAAGCTCAACTAGTCTCCAGAGGAGAGGAAGGGAAACGAAGCGAGGGGAAGAAAAGGTGAAAGTTTAGAAAGCCAAATTACACCGCTGCTCCAATTCTCCCGTTCTCGCTTCCGCTGCTCTTTTCTCCTCCTCCTCAGAGAAAAGAGCAGAGCTGCTCTTAATGAGGAACGGAGTTGATGCTTGCTCCATGCCGGCATCGGATTTTTTTAAATTTTTTGAGTAAGGTAGCAACAGATGTGAAAGAGATTCAGTGGAATGAAGAAATGATTTAGCTCCCCTTTCTGTTCTCTTCATTCCTCTCTCCCCTCCTTCACTGATGTCCAGCATCCTCTCTCAGCTCTGGCGTCATTTTGACAGGGAAGGAGGATGGGTGCAAAGCCGGTTGTACATTGTACAGGTCACAATGCCTGCTCTCTGCATCTCCATCCTCATATTTCACACCCATTCTGTGTACAGATAACAGACCGTCCAGGACAATCATCTCATGGGGATTTAGATCTCATTATAACTGCAGCATATACAATTTATGGAATCAGTAATGAAGGTATTTTTTTTTTTTATTTTGTGACCCAAACAGAATATATTTTGTTTTCTCATTCTTATCAAAAACAAACTTGGCTGTCCATGTTGGGTCTCGACAAATACTTCTGTTACACTTTTATGGTCGATATCCACAGGATCTTGCTGTGTCGCGGCTCCGTTGTTGTTGTCGCCGGAGATGATCCGCTGCCATTCTAACCGTCTCACTCTCGGCTCTTTTTTTTTTCCACTTATATTTTTACTGGTCTATTTTTGTCAAAGAAGTTTTCATCTCTGATGCTTGGAAGGACGGAGGGCCAAAATTCTGAGAAAAATATGCATTTACTGACAAAGGCCCCTCTATATACACTAGGCGTGGGTCAGTCCGATAATTAAACTGAGTAAAGTACAGCCACAAAGCATCTGTTATCACCGCTAAATGAGCTGCAAAAATATATTGTACAACACAAAAAAAATTAAAACTATATTAGAAATGTGACTGATGAAGAACAGACGCTCCGCTTCTGAAATGTTTCCTGTGGACACAGAAACGGCGACGGAGCCGTGGCTGAACCGCAGCCGCAACTGGAATGCAAAAGCAGCTGGATCCTGTGGACATTCGGTTTTAGGTTTAATTGACTGACTGTAAGGAGATCTAAAAACCCCCGCTGAGAATCTGCCTGAGGTCCAACAAACAACAAGAAGTAAAAGGACTTTGTTAGAAAAAGCAAAAGACATAAATAATTCCCTGTCCAAAAACAACCCCAAGAGCCTTATTCCTCTTTTTTGCTTTCCAGTGTACTCACCTTTCCCTTTTGTGGACGCCTACTCACAACTCACCTTTATGGGGGGAGAATGTTAAAGGGGACATATCATGCTCATTTTCAGGTTAATAGTTGTATTTGGTTTTTCTACTAGAACATGTTTACATGTTTACATGCTTTAATGTTCAAAAAACACATTATTTTTCTCATACTGTCTGTCTGAATATACCTGTATTCACCCTCTGTCTGAAACGCTCCATTTTAGTGCTTCTTTAAAAGGCCCTGACACACCGAGACGACGGTCAAAGGTTGAACAGTTTGTGGTTGTCGATGAGCGTCCATTGGCACAGTTTTTACGGTGTGTCCCGCATCGTCGGCTCTAGCCCTGCCCGTGTCTCAGTTTTTTTCGCCTGATTCAACATGTTGAATCGGTGGCGGAGCCCGTCGGTGAGAGAAATCACTCTGATTGGCTGTTCAGCTAAAACAAAGCAGTGCACGAGAAGATAAACGGAAAGTGAGGAAAGCAAGCCACCGAGTAAAGTCAATAGGAAAAACACAGAAGGCTCTTCTCATTTTTCATCTTCACCTCATCTGATCATTCCAACACATGGATGTTTTCACAACGACATGGCCATCAGGAATGAAGCTAAGCGGTGAGTGAGAGCGGTGTGAAAATGGTCGGCAAACGCCGCTTTATTTCATGTACGTATCATAACAACAGCTTGTACATCTGCGTCCTCGGTTTTCTGGTTTCCCCCTTTTTAACGACGAATACGGACTACCGCGACCTGCTGGTATGGAGAGTTATTTCAACTCACGCAGAAGCAGAACGTACATGGTAGTTGGCCACCAGGTGTAGTCTTTGCGGTGTGTTTGAGTGCAACTTTTTGGTAAAGACGAAGGCGACGTGAGGCGTCCCAACTAGTTCTTTCATGTCAGGTTGGTGTGTCTGGGCCTTAAGAAGCCCAGTCTGCTCTGATTGGCTTACGAGAAAAAAATGTTTTCTGATCTAAGCAGCCCACAAAAAAACTGACTGGGTTTGTCTTGTGCATTCTTGTTCACAGTTTGTAGGGTTGGTAGGCACTGCAGATACCTAAATGTATGTGCATGAGCACTGAAAAAGTGAGTTTTTCATGATATGTCCCCTTTGAGAGCTGGAGATTTGGCCTGGGAGTTGCTTTTGGACGCGGCCACCCTCAAAAACATAATTCCATACATTTCCGAGGCGGTCTTTGTTGGGAAATACAGACACAGCAAGGGTCCTCGGTTGTGGGACCGATGAGTAGGAAGGGCACGGCACAGCACTATGGGTATACTGTGACAGTGCGGGTGAGCGCAGGTTGGGTTGGGTTGGATTGGATGTGTAGAGAATGGGTCTGGAACACCAGTGGAACTACAGCTGTCCAGAATGTGGTGATCAAGTGAGGGGTGTCTACAGTAGGTCGTGAAGTGGAAAAGATGTTTTGCCGGCTACTCCAATGAAAAGGAGGCCTGACCATGAATCTCAAAGCAACACGAGACACGGCTATGACTTTGATTCATCGGTGCAATGGTTTCTGCTTAGCTGGATCCCCTCTGAGTGTCTCCGAAGGCTCTTTGGGTTTGGTAGTTGCATCACAGATTTATGGATAATTGGAATATCAGCGTAAGGAGAGTGGATCGGTATGACTGAAGGGAATGAGATGAGATGTTTAAAGGTTGGAACCCAGATGATAAAAAAAGAATGGCTGTGAAAGAAAGAGCAGGACACGGGCTGTAAAAGCAGCAACAGTGCACTTTGAAGGTAAATTATCTGGCTGGTAATGATTAAAAATGTTGGCAAGAAACATTTATATTTTCACATTTCTGAGGGTGGTAGTTTGGTTGGATGCGGCGGCTGCTTTTATGCCCATGTCCTTCATGGTGAATGGCTCAGTAGTAAACCTTGAGACTCAGTGTCTGCCAGGAAAAAAACGTGTCAATGTCAAGGACTGGATGTCCAATTTTTTGAAATTCAGCAAACACTGAGTCTAAAAATAACAAACAATTGTCAACAAAAACAGTTGCTGTAAAACAATCAAAAAGGATTTAAGTGGAATTCCCGAAAGCTCTGCTGCCCTGCTTAAATATTAAGAGAGACAGAGAGAACACAGACAAAAACTATAACAAAAAAAAAGAGAAATGAATTCATCTGGGGAATAACAGAGAGGAGCAGCAGAGCAAATTGAGGAGTCCAGAAGAAAAAACAGGCAAAGAAATAAGAAAACGTGACATCATTCAAAATGACAGGGTATGATAACACACGCACGTCTGCACTCTTTAACGCACACAACACACACATTGTTCTGGTTCACATGGTAGACTGACACACCTCTTTCTGAGTCATACTTGAGCAGGATGGACCGATTGAAATGGGGGACTGGATGGTGAAGGCAAGCGATTGGACGGCGTGAGTGGAGGGCGGAGCAACAGGGATAACAGTGATGACAAGGTACAGACCGATGGGAAGCTTTTTTTTAACAGTATAATGACAAAGTGTTTTACCCTTTCTCCCTTCGTGGAATCCACGCTTTTATCCAGAGCAACAATATCAACACAGTCCCTGGTGACTACACACATTAGAAAGAAGAAGTCCTAGAAAGATTGATGATTTTAATGTCTTAGCTTTTCTTGTTTAAAGGCTTTTTCAACTTTCAAGTGCCCGGCTTTGGATTTGGACCTGTTCTACACCTTCATGCTTGATTATCTGTTAAAACAATATAAAACTCATTCAAAGATAATAAATCATGTTGTTTCTTTCACTCTGTCAAATATACCCCTCCTAGTCTAGCACTAAACCTGGGAACAGATTTTAAGATTATTGAAACCTAGACACCCAACACATGATGACTATTCCGCCAACATGTACTGATTGTTTAGGGTCGTGTCTGGAAGGTAACCCACAAAAACTTACAAAAACACTTGCGAGATTCACTGCTATCTATCCTAACCTTACCCATTCAAGCTCAATGCCTAACATTATCTATTCAAGGTCAATGCCTAACCTTAACCATTCAAGGTCAATGCCTAACATTAACTATTCAAGGTCAATGCCTAACTTTACCCATTCAAGGTCAATGCCTAACATTATCTATTCAAGGTCAATGCCTAACCTTAACCAATTGAGATCGATGCCTAACCTTAACCATTCGAGGTCAATGCCTAACCTTAACCATTCAAGGTCAATGCCTAGCCTAAACCTTTCAAGGTCAATGCCTAACCTTAAACATTCAAGGTAAATGTCTAACCTTAACCGTTTCGAGGTCAACGTCTACCCTTAACCATTCAAGGTCAATGTCTAACCTTAACCTTTCGAGGTCAATGCCTAACCTTAAACGTTCGAGGTCAATGCCTAACCTTAACCATTCAAGGTCAACGTCTAACCTTAACTATTCGAGGTCAATGCCTAAACTTAAACATTCATGGTCAATGCCTAACCTTGAACATTCAAAGTCAATGTCTAACTTGAACCACTTTGCAAGAGTTTCGCAACTTGTGGGTTACCTTCTAGACACAACCATTGTTTCGCCTTGACAGAAAGGAGCATATGTTGAATAACTGAGTAAATACAGAGGTCAACACACTGGACATCATTTAGACTATGAAATTCAAATTCTCACAAATTCCTGTAGCAAGGCAGAACCGGACATCCATCAAAAACAGATTTGTCTTTTTTGTGTCTCACATATGTGGAAATTGCTTGGAAAAGGTAAAGAAACAGAAATGAGATAGTGGGAAACAAGAAAAGTTAACCCTACAGAGAGATATAAGGTGAGCTGTGGCTATGCACAAAGCTGCTGTACTGGATTAATAATTTCTCACACGGCACACCATACTGCTTTATCGGTAGCTTCCTGGCCAATCTTTGCTATGTGAGTGGCACAGCCCTAGGGATGATACTGTTGGTCTGATGGCTGGTCTGTTGGTCCACCACTTTGGTCCAGACTGAAATATCTCAACAACTATCAGATGTATTGCCAATATTTTTTTACAGACATTCATAGTCTCCGAAGGATGAAGCCTAGCCTTGTTTGTGACTTTGGTGATCCCCTGACTTTTCCTCCAGCACCACCATGAGTATATCTCAACAACTATTGGATTGATTGCCATGCAAATTGGTAACAACATCAATGTTCCCCTAAGGATGAAGTGCAATACTTTACCCTTAACTTCTCATCTACTGCCACCATTTGTCCAATAATTTGGTTTATGACCAAACTAACGAAATTCCCATCAGCCTCAGTTGCACTTTTTCTTTTGAGTTAATTAGCAAAATGTTAGCATGAATGTTAGCAAAAAGGCCTTAAGTCTTGTTATCCGATAGCATTATATACTACTTGACTAGGTGACGATCAGTCAGCGACAGTCGTAACAATCTAACAAATCAACACATTTCTTAGATTTTATCATCTAATTTTCAACAGCAACTGTCCAGGACCGGAACAGAATATGTCTAACTTGGTCTGATCATTTGTGACGCCTAAACTAATACTATACCCGGTGACAGCTTTGTGTGTTCCGCAATCTAGCGGCGCCGCCATTGCTGGGGTGGCAAATCGCAGTGACTCTACTGTCTGCTAACCGTGTTAACTGGTGACTTTGAGCTGAAAGCGTTCGTGGTTGCTCGTAGTAACTTACGTTACTAATGGCCGGCGTAGATAATAAACACAGATGATTTTGTGTTTAAAATGGATTAAAGTCAAATTGAAGTCTTTTACGAGGACACCTACAAGTTCTGTTCATGCTTTCAACAGCTGACGTCACTACGAGCAACCACGACGCATTCGGTTGAGAATCAGTTAACATAGTTAACAGACAGTTTGTACGGGCTCTGTTTGTAATGCCGACCGATTAATGAATTTTACTTTGTTGTCATTAGGTTGCCCTTATTAGAGTAACTGATGTTATATTTCCCAATAATTCCTCAGTTAGTTGATGGAGTTCATTTATTCTGTGGGACCACCGCAGCCCCTAGACAGTGTCTTTAGCCCACTAACGTTAGCTACGCTAGTTAAGCGGCGTTAACTTAGCCGACGTTACTTGTTTCACCATGTTAGGCTAACGCCAGGCAACTGGGAAATGCTCAGGTTTTTGCAAACTCCTAGTCACTGTTGTCAAAAGTAATGTTACATGTGCGTATTGTTGGGAGATACCACCGCGGCAATGGCGACTTCCAGCATTTCCCCGGATACGTCTATATTCAACAATTGGATTGTGTGTCATGTCCTGCCTGATTTAATCTGCTACCTCAGCATTTGTACTAAAGGCCTGTCCTTGGATATACCACATATGTAACACAAAGGTTTTGGGTTTTGGACCCCTGCACGGAGAACTACTCCCCCGCTTAGTAGAAAATTCAAAGTCCACCTCATGTCTCTTTTATCACTACATTCAGTGCAGCAGGGCAGCACTACAGCATTCTGCTCTGTGCCGTTCCCTCCTTGACATTTCTGCAAATGAAATATTCATAGAGAAAGTTTCCAACATGAAACATTCATGGCGAGTGTTTTTTCTTCCCGCAAAATACTCGCAGCTTTTCGGTCAAACTAACTATATAGGGTATGTTCCTTCACAGCAATTATTAATGTGGAAATTAACGAGCTTTATTATTCATTATATTACTTTCGATTTTCCTTTTTCAGACATATCAACACAATCCATCAGATTCTGTTGTCAGTACATATCCATCATCGTCAGCCATTCATGCCTCCAGATTTATGGATGAACTAATATAGTCAATGTCTCCGTGAGGCAAATTTGCTACATCGGGTGGTCGTGTTGGGCTGATACCGATACGTAACATCAGGAAACCTTGACACCCACCCAGCGGCACACCCCCGAGCGGTTGCATCAACGCCGCTTTCCAGTCGCCGCTAACCACCAAAAAAGTTCTAAAATATTCATCGCGTTTAACATTTCAATCAACACTGCTACCTACACCTTGTAGCATCAAACTTTTACACCTGCATCTTTGAGACTTTTTTTTTGCCACCGTCTCTCACTCTTTCTCTGTTCCACTCTCCTCTGAGATTTTCCCCCTCCTCTCTCTCTCATATTCGCCCTCTCCCTAAAGGACCGGTGTTATTAATTACATCTCTACAACAGAGGAACAGAAGAAAGAAAGGGGGCAATGTGAAACTTCCGTTAGATTCATCTCTGTTAGCTCTGACCCAGATACAGCTAGGGGATTGGCACCGGCTGGCTTGTGTGTGTGTGTGTGTGTGTGTGTGTGTGTGTGTGAGGTAATAGATGAAGAACAGCTATTCATGGAATGTCAAGCTGCTTTGCATATACTCACACTTTTTGTTTTTTGGATGTGTGTGTTTGGTGCTCGGGCAAACAATGTGTGAGGAGATGATCCTATTATCCTCGTGTTGTTGTTGTTGTTGTTGTTGTTGACGGCTGGCCGTGTAGCGACAGCAAAGATTAACAGCGCGACGTATGAAAGGACTTTGTTAACCCACCTCAAGGTGGGTGAGGATTTATGAATCTACATAGAGAAACACAACAGTCCCATTGCTGACTCCGTTATCTGCACAGTTGTAAGCTCGCTTTCTGCAAATCAATTATAGAAGTTTAAAAGCTCTATTCTATTTTCTTATTGACCTGAGATAAATTACATTACGTGGCGGTTTAGCATAAGATTTACGTATATTTTGGTGGAATTAAAAAGGTTCAAAAAGGTTGGAAAACCTCAAAGTTAAATCTGACCTGCATTTGGGATTATTAAAGTTTCAAAAATATATTTTTTCCTACGGTGAAGTCTGTAATCCTAAATGTAAGATTGGACTATTCTACTGAGGTTTTTATATGAGCAGATGTTGTCATGCTGTAGGTCAAACAGTCAACTCAGTCAATGTATATATGTGTGACTTGCATTAGGAAATGAAAAACACATGCAAAGAGTGTTTCAGAGATAAATATAAATCCTTACTGCAAGCTACATGTAAATGTATTACATAATAGGCTTGTTAAAATATAAAACAGCTTTTTATTTATTTTTTTGGAACGCAGGCAACAGATCAAGCTGTCCTTACTGAAGTCAGCCAAATTTCACTGTGCTACGTCTTAACTCTACCATGGCAAACTCTATCCACGAAACTGAATCCAAAATAACGCAAAAATCTCACGGAAAAGTCCTTATATCTCCGAACCAACATCACTATCAAAAATATGAACGTCAATTAGTAGCTTTTGTCATAAACATTACGCATCGTGTACATCCTTGAGGTCTAATAAATGTGTTGGATTTCCTCATAAAACATTTACAAAGCCATTTTTTTGAATATTTCAAATGGCGCATTGTTTACATCGATGTTTAATAGCTTGCTGTCTTCCTCCCTGCCTTCGCTCGTGCAGCAGTGCTACGTTTCTTGGCGTGTTACTGCCACCCACTTGTTGATCCGCAGAATAGCGTGAAAACAAGTGGTGGGAATGTGCATGGTGTCATCATCTCAAGTGCTTGAGCAAGTGCACGATACAGACGAAACACCGCTCTTAAAAACATTACTCTATAGGGCTACTCAGTAGGCGAATTGAGGGGGGGTATGCCGTCCAACCTTGCACGGCTGCTGAATTCTCGCAATGTCACAAGATCATGCAATAATCGCGGGATCACATATCCCACGTAAATCCATCTCGTCAGGCTTCAAGTGATGTGTTTGTGTCCGGCAAGCCAGTGCACGGACCACTCATCGTCCTGGGAGGAGCTACTGGCAGCTACGGGCGTGGCTTAGGTGTGTGTATGACGATATGGAGAGGCAACTGTTTGTTTCTAAATAGGGATGCACCGATACCGGTATCGGGTCCGATACTGTGCTCATGTATTCGGCTCCGATACAACGGCACCGATACCACTTTACGGCAGCGTGACGTTAACCTCTCGTCACCATCTTTCGGGTCCTCGCGCTCCACCTCCTCGACGGTGCGGGCGAGACGGGCCGGTGGTGCGCCCAACCCCACTGGGTCGGGATCCCACCTCAGCCGGCGCGTACCGGCCCTCACTTTCATTGCGCCACAGGGTTTTGCTTGCACCCTCTGGCTCGCGCGTGCGTTAGACTCCTTGGTCCGTGTTTCAAGACGGGTTGGGTGGGTTGCCGACATCACTGCAGACCCCTGGAGCCCGATTGCTCAAGTTTGATTGACAATTCATCCAATCACCTGCCAAGTATTTTTTGAAAGTGCCTGGCCTTTTCCTACCAGCATCCAATTATAGTTTCTCAGATGGTTCTGTGAAACAAACCATCTGACGGGTCAGTTTAGATGCCATCCCTTGTCAGCAAAATGACTGAAATGCATGGACCTTGTTATCCTGCCATCCCCTCTCTCCGTCCCGTAGTAGCAGAGAGAGAGTGCATGGGGCAGAGGGGTTGTTTAATTGAATATTTTAGTGTAGTCTGTCTGACTCACAGATCCTTAACAAACCGGGACCAACCCCTGTAAAAAAAATAACAAATTGCCTACTGGCGCTACCATAACCTGTATAAAATATGGACATCGTCTCTGTGACGTCACCTGTAGGGAAGCTCAAAGTGGCATGGCTCCAGCCGTCGTGTTTATTTCTGCTGTAAAGTTGGACATTTTAACATGGGTGTCTATGGGACTTGACTCGCTTTTGGAGCCGGCCTCAAGTGGCCATTCGAAGAACTGCAGGTTTGGGCACTTTCTGAGCACCAGAGGTTGCTGCTTGGGTGCTACCAGTGGTCAAAAACTCCACAGGGTAGCTTTGAGCTGTTTGATTGTTATGTTGATACATTGCTTTTGCAGCTTCACCACTTTCCAGAAGGTAAGTGCTGGTAGGAAGTAAGACATCACTTCCTTCCTTCCTTCATCACACTACTCATAAAGTATATGGTGAGTTTTTTATCACCGAGTCAAAGGTACTTTGTAGAGTTTGTGTCTACCAGTAGCGCTACGGAGCAATGTTTTTAAGACTGGGTTCCCATTTTGTTAGTATTCCGAGGACGCCCTTGCACGTGGGCGATGCGATGCCGAGTCCTACAGATGGTTTCATGTAAGGTAGCAATGTGCCAGCAAAGGCCGGAAAAATGAGGGGGGGTTGTGACATCTGTGGCCAAAATGATTCAATTCAAGGGTCTTGAAAATCACGGCAGCTTGTATCAAACACAACACAGACGCATACAGCCGTATATGGTAAATATGAAGATGACTAACAGACACCTAACTGTTTGCAGTGTTTGACGGTGTACACATTATTTTGTCCATGAACATGTATTCCTAGTTGAGAAGATGACTGTTTTGGGGTGAGATGTGATGACGGAGTGTTATGATAGAGAGAATTCATGTGGGGGCTGACCCAGCCAGAGCTGCTTGGGCTACAGTGTTGATCTGTTCGGCCTGTTTGGGAAGTCGATGACCATCTGTTAACATGGCAGAGCCACAAGTCTCTGACTGACTTATTGGAGCTAGCACGGCGCACGCACATGAAAAACCACAAATTCAAGCTCTTGCATGAAGACCATACAAGGTTGCATCTTGTACAAGGTTAATTGCTTTTTTGAAACCCTGTCTCCTAGAAAAATTACATTTATAGGACATGCTTGCGGGGGCTAAAATTCAGAGGTTGGGCTGTCAAAGTTAACGCGTTATAACGCCACTTATTTCTTTAACGCAACTTAGGATTTATGAAATTAGATGAATATGAAACTAGAAAAACTAAGGAATGCATTGGTAACGCTCCAAACTCCAAATCGGCTTGGCCATTTTCAAAGGGGTACCCTTGACCTCGGACCTCAAGATATGTGAATGAAAATGGGTTCTATGGGTACCCACGAGTCTCCCCTTTACAGACATGCCCACTTTATGATAATCACATGCAGTTTTGGGGCAAGTCATAGTCAAGTCAGCACACTGACACACTGACAGCTGTTGTTGCCTGTTGGGCTGCAGTTTGCCATGTTATTTTTTTATGCTAAATGCAGTACCTGTGAGGGTTTCTGGACAATATCTGTCATTGTTTTGTTAATTGATTTCTAATAATGAATATATACATACATTTGCATAAAGCAAGCATATTCACCTACTTCCATGTTGATAAGAGTATTAAATACTTGACAAATCTCCCTTTAAGGTACATTTTGAACAGATAAAAAAATGTGAACACTGGACTTTCGCCCGGAAGACCGGTGTTCGTATCCACTTCTGTAGTTATTTGAACCCAAACATTGACTCATTTGTCACGTAACTTCCGTACTTAAGGTACGCCAGTTCCGAAGTAATTTTAACCCAAACCACGATCTTTTCCTAAACCTAACCAAGTAGTTTTGTCGCCTAAACCTCACCAAGTTGTTTCATGTGATGACGGAAGCTTATTTTGAAAAGACTGTATGCATGTGATATCCTGTGGAGAACAGGACCGTGATGATCAGCATGTTAGAACTGTGGACGACGTCAGGAGGGGGACATTAGTGGGTCTGTTCTGTCCATAACTTTCTGTCAAAGCTCAGCATCGAAGCCTGTTAATAATCACTGATCTAATCGGACCAAATCCACATTGAATAATATACGATATGTAAGCACACGATATGAACATGATATGACGATGAAGTCACCTACGCCGAGTCTGCACACGCACTTTAAAAACACTGAACTGACGGGACATCGGATTTTGTTTTACTGTTATTTCTTTTCATTTTTTGTACACTGTTCATCTTTAACAGTGCACTGCGACAGACAACTGACAAACATCTCCTGCTTTATTTGTATGCAACATGTTGACACTGAATGCATCTACTTAAATGTCCGGTATTTCATGTGTTTAAGAGAAAGATTTTAAACAGATCTTCGGGAAAGATTGAGGCCTGGTTAATATTGAAAAAGACACAGCCAAGAACACGATGTTCCCCTAACGTAAACCAGAGTGATTTTGTTGCCCAAAACCCAACCACACACAGAACTTAGGATGTGAACGCTAGTCTCTGGTGTCAACGTCTTGCGTTCTGCACACCCACCATCCGCCCCTGGCCACCCACACACAATTTCCTCGCAGTACAAGAGTGTGGCACTCCAAACCATTCCAACTGAATATAATCCTGCCAGCAATTACACACTTCCCACTAAATGTAACTGGCAAACGAAATTAGGAGTATATAAACACAATTTCTAGCAAACAGGGTTAGTTTGGTAGCTGTTTGCCATGTACTGATCAAATGTAGGCTACCTAATGTTACATGCTCATAGAGCTCCCCCAAAGACGGCATGAGGTACGTTCTAGCTTGTCCCAAGGTAACGCTTTATATTAAAGGTCCCATATTATGCTCATTGTCAGGTTCACACTTGTATTTTGTGTTTCTACTAGAACATGTTTACATGCTGTAATGTTAAAAAAACAACTTTATTTTCCTCATACTGTCTGCCTGAATATACCTGTATTCACCCTCTGTCTGAAACGCTCCGTTTTAGCTCATTGCAACGGAATTGCGTTGCTAGGCTTGGGTCCAACAGCTTGGGTCCATGTTTATTTCCTGTCAGCTGATGTCATTTACATACACTGCAACCGCAAATAAACTCTGACACATTAAGAATGTTTACGTTTAAAACCGTTTAATGGTCTAAATATTGCGTATTTGTGACATCACAAATGGACAGAAATCCTGACGGCTTGTTTCAAACGCACAATTTCTGAAAATGGGCTGTGCGTATTTCTCCGTATTTTGAACTTTTCAATACTTTCACAGTATTTATATATCACTTAAACCTGCTTTCTAATATAAAAGACATGGAAATCTCTCTTTTTACAATATGGGACCTTTAAGGGTCTTGTAATAAGCGTTCTTTAATAGGTAATAAGGCCCTTATAAGTCTTTATTAATGTGTCAATACGACTACATAAGTGTTATTATTAACATTATAAACAAGTTATTGTTAGATTATAAGACATTTATAAGAAACCTTTTAACAGTTTATAGCTTAAGAACGTTAATAAAAGCCTTATGAGTTTTTTATAATTCTTTATAATAGAATTACAAACACATTTATTGAGTTTAACTTATTTACCTATTATATCATTGTTAAACCTTTACTAACCTTTTTGTTGCTTTATGCATGTATTAGCAGTTAACTATGCATTTATTAACAGTTAATGCTTTTTGCAGGTACCAGATCTAAAGCGAGAACGCTCATTAAGGTTAATAAATCCTTTATTATGCACTAATTAACCTTTTTTAAAGATTGTAACGCTTTAAATTAACATTCTTGTAATAAACGTGTGGATTTCTTTCTTGATCTTACATTAGTAGCAGTAGTTGCGATGGACATTTGTCTTTGTTTTCTGGCAATTTTTAGAATAAACAGTTATCAGTTTATCAAAAATAAATACCCATGGAGGTGTCCAAATGGATGATACATAAGTTACTTAACTGATTACTTAGTAGTTACTGAACTACTTCACTGTCTCTCAAAGCTATGCATTATGTTTCAAGTACTGGCTGTAAGAATCTAGGTTGCATAGGGGTTATATAGAGTGGTACACTTGTGAGAAACTGCCACTACCTATACAGCCACTGCTGCACACCAACAGCCAACAGCCTATAGACAAGTGCAGGAGCACTGAGAGAGCATCATTACCCTGATACAAGCGGCTGTCTGTCAAAATATCCAGCATGCCATCCCTCTGATAGCTCACTGAGGGGGGGAAATAATACGAAACTATATTTACAATTTGCAGCATACATCATGGGCAGTGTACTGTAGCTTCTCCTGATGCGTCTGTCACAAGCAGCTGACTCTAGACTGCAGAATGCATGACTCAACACAACAAGTCAAGTCAAACAGGGAGACACTTCACATTAACCCTGAGGGGAACTGAGCCGCCCTGGGTGTGTGTGTGTGTGTGTGTGTGTGTGTGGCTCATTGTGTGTCAGAGTGCATGCATGTCTACCTGTGTGTATGGTTGAGATTTTCTTCATGTGTCTACCTGATTACCACCATTTTCCTTCAACCTCTCACGTCTCTTTTCTTCAGTCCCAGTTTCCAAATGTGTGAGTCCAGTCACAAGTCTTCAAAAGAAAATTCCAAGTCAGGATGCAGGTGCTTCAGGTCCCCGAAGGTAGAGGTGACACCAAGTCATTGTCTAGAGTGCCGAGTCAAGTCACGAGTCAAGACTGACAAGCCCTGAGTCAAGTCCCAATTCAAGACAGGCAAGTCCCGAGTCGAGACTGGCAAGTCCCAAGTCAAGACTGACATGTCCTAAGTCAAGACTGGCAAGTCCCAAGTCAAGACAGGCAAGTCCAGAGTCAACTTCTAAGTCAAGACTGACACGTCCCAAGTCAAAATTGGTAAATTCACCGGCAAAACAGGCAAGTCCCAAGTCAAGTCCCAAGATAATACAGGCAAGTCCCAAGTCAAGACTCACAATTCCTAAGTCAAGACTGGCAAGTCCCAAGTCAAGACAGGCAAGTCCGAGTCAAGTTCTGAGTCAAGACTGACAAGTCCCAAGTCAAAACTGATAAGTCCCCAGTCAAGACAGGCAAGTCCCAAGTCAAGTCCCAAGACAAAACAGGCAAGTCACGAGTCAAGTACCAATGCAAGACTGACAAGTCAAAAGTCAAGACAGGCAAATTCCAAGGCAAGACCCAAGTCAAGACTGACAAGTCTTAAGTCAAGACAGGCAAGTCCTGAGTCAAGTCAAGACAGGCAAGTCCCGAGTCAAGTCCCAAGTCATGACTGACAAGTCCAGAGTCAAGTCCCAAGTCATGACTGACAAGTCCAGAGTCAAGTCCCAAGTCATGACTAAAAAGTCCAAGTGCTAAACTTTGACTTTCGAGTCCTAAACAAGTCATAATGCGGCCTTCACCAAATGTAATGTCATATTAACGACAAAGTAATAATATATTAAATTTACAAACATTTATTTGTTAAAACTGTTACTGAACTTACTTATAAAAAAGTAGAGTTGACATTGCACTTTCATAGCATAGTATACTGTAGCACTATTAACCAGTACCACAACATAAGGAATGTTGTATGTTTCTGTCCTGTCTTGTTGTATTTAACTCATATGCAAAAAATGTGAAAGGGTATCAACTATTTTCATGTTCAAGGGCTCAAGTTCAGTGAAGTCACGAGTCATTGGTGTTTAAGTCCAAGTCGAGTCTATAGTCATCAAATTTGTGACTCGAGTCGATGTCATGTGACTCAAGTCCACAACCTCTGCCTGAAGGTGACATTTAAAATGACACTGCAAAAAGAAGTGGTTCGAAAAACATTGGAAGCCACACTGGAAGGTTGTAAAATGCTGAACGTCATAGAGAGGAGAAAGACGCGGTATCGTTTAAATATGAAGATAAGGGGAGCACATTTTCAGACAGTCTCTCCTGGAAGATATTCATTGGTGTTTAGCCCAGTTACTTGTAGAAGAAAACATGTAACTCTTTAGGGAGTCAATTCTCTGAGACTTTCGTTTGACTTGAGTCCAAGGGTACGTTCCAAAGCTCTTAATTTTCGTTTCCTCGCTCCTCGCTCCTCGCTTGAACCGGAAGTTGTTCTGGTGCGCCATTTTGAAGACCGTTCCAAAGCCCTTATTTGTGCATCGAGGAGCGAGGATCGAGGATCGAGGATCGAGGATCGAGGAGGCTTGCCGGAGGAGCTATGAGCGAGGATACACCAATGTATCCTGCACGGAAGTCTTTTGCCGACCGACACGCCCCCTTATTGGAGATCAGTTACTGATTGGACGCTGCTGCCGATCAGACTGATCTGATAACTTTACCTCTCAACATCACTGGAGTTTCATACCTGAGTGAAAACAGATCACATATTAAACGTTTTATAGCTTAGTTGTCTTCTGATTCACCATCTAGTTATAATCTGTGTTAACTGTAGCTCTGAGCAGCAGCAGAAGGACCTGCAGTAGCTCTGCTTCTCACACCGTCAGTGAAGCAGCCTGACACTGAGAGGGGTTTATAAAACCTGACAAACTGACTTAAAATAACTTTCTTTATTTATTAGAATGATTTGTCTTTTCATGATCTGTTATTTCCCCCGTTAACTTTTATTAATGAAACTATTAAAGTCAGAGCGAAAAGGAGAGTCTGTCTGTCTGTCAGCAACAAACACATTTACATCATTTATCCTCATTTCCATTCAGTCACGAGGCTGATGATTCCTGAACGTCGGTTTGATATGAGTTACATCATTTACATTTTCCCTTTAGCCTAATAAATAATGTCCAGTGTTCAAAAAACACCACAGTCATATTCTGGGTTATGAAATAATTAACTCACAATCAGAATATCAATAACTACAGACGCTAATAATGAATCAATAATATAAAGTTATTGTGCCAGTAGAGATGGTTCCTGGGCCTCTAAGCAGTCCACAGTAGAAATACAGACTGCAGCTTGCACTTGTCTTTATTAGTATTACTACAGTTCAGACACAAACAGCTGTTAAAGCTGACTGACAGCTGATCCAGATGTGATCAGCTGCTGCTGTCATCAGAAACGGACGTCGCTTCACGTGACGCTTCAGAGGAAACGACCGTCCTATGTCGCTTAAATCGTATTTCCTCGTTTCCTCTCTCCTCGCATGGTTTCCTTGCGTCTCTCCATGCTTCCCTGGTGGGAGGGACTAAGACGCAAGGATGAGACGCAAGTGAGGGAAACAGGGATGCAATTAAGAGCTTTGGAACGCAGCCCTTGTCTCAAATCCACACAGCTTGGGTGTGACAATCTGTAATGTGTTTCTAATCTATGCATGTCTATAGTTACATAGTTACAATTCGAGTGTAAATTTGTGTAATTCTACCATTTCTCCCCTCCACCCCTATCTGTATCTCTCCTCCTTCCTCCATCCTCAAAATCTTAATGCGCCTCCTGCATCATCTCATCTCCTGTCTTTGTTCCTGTCCTCCGCTAAGACAAGAGTCCACACGCTCAGACACAAATTCACAAGTAACACACTGTGTGAATGCTGTTTTTTACATGTGTGTTTTGTGTTCTGTAATTAACTTTGAGTAAGAATATCAAAATACTGCAAGCACTCGTGAAATGCCGCATACGATAAACAGAGGAGTGTAAGGGTCCTGCTCGCCTCTCAGACAGTCATCCAGACTGAGAGAAGAGGGGATTTGTGGACAAGAACTGCTCCTGCATATTTCATAACCTGATCTGCAACCATCTGCCCCCTGACACACTCACATATGCACACAAACACAGTCACAATCTAGCACAGTCAAGTCTACCTTCCAAGAATATGCCCCTATCTAACAGACATTGTACGAGGTAATATATGTGCTAACAAAGACAAAGACGTAACTACAAGAATGCACACACACACACACGTTCATAATGCAGAGTTGGGGAAGGGGCCGTCATTAACACACCTCTCAGCAGCACCCACCTATCATAACAATACCTTGACCAGATTGCCATGGAAACAAGTCGCGACAATTCAACCGCGTGTGCTGGCGGACCGGTCAGAGTGGTCAGACAGACCTGAAGTGGCCTTTATGCCCAACAAGAGCCAACCGCTGTTAACAAACCTGCTGTGGTCTCGCTTAATAACAACTTGTACTCCCCGTGACCTTTACACATAGTGTGTTGGAGTAAATCAGCCATTAGGAGGAGATAAATTTATGCAGTTTGGCCAGAGCCTTAACTCTATTTTATCTCATGATTTAATAATGGTATCCTCCTGATGCACATCTGATAAGATAGAAATAGAGTGTTTCCCTAAAGAAACTATCTAAGCCCTCGTAAGTGAAACAAGCTCTTTGGAGCCAAAGCTGTGGAGATTGCAGCTAGAATACTCTAACAGAGTTTGTTGAAGTTTCATTTACTGTGATTACATTTACATATTTGGAAATGGGTGTCTTAAATTAAGCTTTGAAGTCAAAGTCCAGAGTTGAGACTAGCAAGTCCCAAGTCAAGACTGGCAAGTCCCAAGTCAAGACTGGCAAGTCCCAAGTCAAGACAGGCAAGTCCTGAGTCAAGAAAGACAAGTCCAAAGTCAAGTCAAGTCCCAAGTCAAAACTGACTAAGCCCCGATTCAAGTCCCAAGTCAAGACAGACAAGTCCAAAGTCAAGTCCCAAGTGAAGACTGACAAGTCCCAACTCAAGTCCCAAGTCAAGACTGATAAGTCCCAAAACAAGACAGGTAAGTCCCAAGTCAAGTCCCAAGTCAAGACTGGCAAGTCCCAAGTCAAGTCCTAAGTCAAGACTGACAAGTCCGAGTCAAGTCCCAAGTTAAGACTGACAAGTCCCAAGTCCAGAAAGGTAAGTCCAAAGTCAAGTCCCAAGTCAAGACTGACAAGTCCTGAGTCAAGTCCCAAGTCAAGGCAGACAAGTCCAGAGTCAAGACGGATAGTCCAGAGTCAAGTTCCAAGTCAAGACTGACCAAGTCCCGAGTCAAGTCACAAGTCCTAAACTTTGAACAAGCTATTTGGAGTCAAAGCTGTGGAGATTGCAGCTAGAATACTCTTAACAGAGTTTGTTGCAGTTTCATTTACTGTGATTACATTTACATATTTTGGCACTGGGTGTCTTAAAATTAAGCTTTTAAGTCAAACACGGACTCAATTGGAAAATAACAGAATGCTCTTGATTGGATTTCTGTGGTCCAGCGCCCTTTAATGGAGGCCAGTGACCTTTAATAGAGGATGTTATTAGATAATGTCGGCAACAGAGAGAATGTGTTCATTCAAGATGGCACCACTTGTACAACCTGCTCTCTAATCTCTCTGCCTCTGATCTAATGTAACAGCGGTGAGCTGAGACACAACGAGAGAGAAACAAAAGTTAGGCAAGTTTAAAGGACGATTACGAGTTATCAAAACATGGGCTTTATTCTTACAGCTTTGGCCATGACAACCTGGCGCTCGGCAAGTCAGACGGGCAAGAAACACAAGCAGTCAGATGATCGGAAAGAGAAAAAAAACGAAGGAATATTGTAAAATGATTATCTGAACTGTCCGTTAATGAACATCCATTACAGTTTACAGACCTTCCCAGTTCACCTTTGACCTACACAATTACATGAGTTTTGGCCCAGGAGTCATGCTGGTAGTGTAAATTTTGTATACACATTCATGTCCCCCCCTCTGGATGAATCCTAATAACTTTGGTGATCCCTTAACTTTTCATCCAAAAGTGTGAAAGGTAAGAACAGAAGGAGTGGGTCTGGTCTGCGCTGCCTTTGTCAAGGTTAAAAGGAGTAATAAGGATTGCCGTCTTGGTTCGGACTATGGAGCCTCCGTGTTGTTGTACACTATAGTGTACATTTTGAATATGTCCGCTCCGAACAACGTGATTGGTTGATGCCTTTATTCGCGGTGCGAAAGCTCCAAAAAAATCATCCTCGTTCTGAAAAAATACAAAAAACATTACATCGCTTTTTCGAGATGCAATATTCGCACTCTGTGTGAAAGCACATATGACAAAAGCAAATGTTGGGAAAAATATATTGACGTGCAAATTAATCGCAGGGAAAAAAAACACCCCCGGTATGTAAAGGCCTTTAGTCTTGTTTTTAGCCAAGCTGGTATGGCTCTAAGTAGGGATGCACCGATACCGATACCAGTATATCGGGTCTGATACTGCACTCTTGTACTCGTACTTGCAAAACGGCTCCGATACAACGGCACGGATGCCACTTTACGGCAGCGTGACATTAACTTCTCGTCACCATCTTTCGGATCCTTTTTGTACAGACATTCATGGTTCCGAGAGGATGAATTCCAATGACTGTGGTGTTCCCCCTGATATTTCATTTAAAGCCACCAGCAGTTCAAAATGTTCACTTACTCAAGGAAATATCTCAACATCTACTGGATGGATCAAAGCTTTAGTCTTGTTAACAACCTGTGTGATAATCTTACTGCTCATGTTTCTTGCCCTTGTCACACTTACCGGATCTCGGCAATTACTTTGCTGAGCGCAATATTATCACAACCAACGGAAAAGATCACAATGAAAAATAAGACCCAAGATGTAATAAACTGGAATTATTCTTTAAATGTGTACTGAAAGACTTATGGGACTATAGTGCCCTTGGTTTGTAAAGAAAAAGACGCTCTGGAATTCTTTACCTACAAACAAGTCCAATATTTGAGTACCCTTTCCCTGTCTCACCACGCTCCCATCTCAGTTTCCATGCCAACCTAACTAGACAAGAGTCTTCATCTCTTGTGGTGGTGGTTGGTGGTGCAGCGGTGTGGTGCTGTGGACTGTGGATGGGTCGCGGACGCAGTGGAAGAGCTGTGAAAGACAAAGCCACGACAGAGAAAACAGGTAACAGCATGTCCAGCGGACTGAGAGCTGATGGGAGAGAGGCAG
The DNA here is from genome assembly GCF_043250625.1 of Sebastes fasciatus. Lineage (NCBI taxonomy): Eukaryota > Metazoa > Chordata > Actinopteri > Perciformes > Sebastidae > Sebastes > Sebastes fasciatus. The sequence continues at coordinate 3,507,707 of NC_133814.1, forward strand.
GGGGGCGGGGGACGCGGGATGGGGCCCTACCTCCCGTGATCATTGAACTTAGAACCCTAGCCACCATGGTGGGTGGTCGTGGTCGGTGGTGGTGGTGGTGGGGGGTTTAAAGGGACACACAGAACATGCTGGAAACTCTGTACCTTTCAATGTGCCTTCAGAGAGGGCCCAACTCACCCCCGGAACCAATAAATCTAGAGGAATGAGACCGTGTTAGTCAGGGAGAAGCAGAAGAAAGCAAAGGAAGGAAGGATGACTTGAGAGTTTGAAACAGGAGAGAGCCAAAAGAGCGAGAAAGAGGGAAAGAGGGATGGAGTAAGGCTAGAAGGAAGCGATGAAAGATAAAAGCTGGTTTATGTTCCTACGTTTTTGTCTTTCCAGTGATTCTGAGTCCAGTTCTTTGGATTTCTTTGTTTTTTTTTTACCAATCAGGAAACCGTTGACTCTCAAACCAAAGCAGACATTTACAAGTATCACCTCACCAACTGTTTTCTATTGGGTTGCACCAGTAAGCTATCTCTTTCTGTGTTGCTAATAAACAAACATCTAGCACCTTTTTTCTCCCTAAACAGTACTGTGTATAAAACCCTAACCCTCCTGGCAAAAAAAAAGTCAGGAAAAAAAACTTTCCAACCAAAAATTAGAAGCAAAAATAGGGACTTGGAAATATGAAAGGTTTTGTGTGCTTTTTAAGGACAAAGGGGCCTCTAGAGTTATAAAGTGTACATGTGTTAGACTGTGCAAGGAGTCTGGGGGAGTTTCTCGATTGGTCGGACACCCTTGGCGGACGCCTCCTGAAAAAGGAAGATCAATTTCCATCTGTATTTCTCAAGAGATGGACGGAAACATTCCTATCGTCAAATAACATGTCATATAGACGGAGCTTTTAAGAAAGCAATAATGTCCACTGCTCCTTGTAGAAATGTAATAAAGAAAGTGCCTTTGGACTAAGTAGGGTGATATACTATAGGCACTAAATTCAACAAAAAAGTGCTAGCAGATGCTAGCGCTTTTGCATAAAGGAGGCAGTGGAAAGAATTTTAAAACCAAACCAAGCAGTTTGTACCAACTCCTATACAGCCGTAGGGGAGGGGGGAACTGGCAGGGAATTAGCGCTAACTCCTACAAATCTCACCCAGAGCGATGTCAGGTCTTAGCTACAGGAAAAACTAAAAGGGGAACTCTTCATTTTCTTCCAGGTTTTAGTCTATCCCTGCCCCTGCGGCTGTACTAAACCACATGCAGAAGAGGGGAAGGGAGGGGGGTCGTCTCGTTTTTTTTCGTTTAGGGACGATTGAATGGTCAACAACTCCCCCTCCCTCTAGCTCTGTAAATACCCACTACCATGCAAGCCCCAGCACTCACTGGGCATGCTCCAACGGGCCACCCCAAGCACGGCGTCTACGGTAGACCAGGCAAGGTAAAAGGGGGGAGGGGGAGGAAAGGGAGCGGGCTAACACCAGCGGTCAGCTGTCCCAGCTCGGCAAACCGGGACGATTACGGGAGCTTTTCTTAACGTCCAACGTTGATCAATTTGATGCCGGAGTTGAAGAAGAGCCTCCGCCGTCTGTAGCGGAGTCTGCAGAGCCAGAACAGGTGACTGTGTAACAAAAACTAGCCTACAAGGAAAGGGATGGTTCGAGGGGGAAAAGGGAAGCTTCTACCGCAGAGCAGCAACTGTAGTCGGTGCTAGCTCGCTTAACTGCGTTTCAACCGGATTCGGCCAAACCAAAATCAAAAAGCGTAAAGAAAAAAAAGGCTCAGGCTCAAATCAAGCAGGACTCAGAAAGATGTGGAAAGACTACCGACCAGCCAGCTCCTTCTCCTTACTCCGTCTCTTTTTCTCCATGCGTTTCAGTCTCTTCTCCTCCCTGCGCTTGGCCTCCTCGGCCTCCTGGTGGCGCCGGCACTTGTGGAAGTTCTCCACCACGACGCCCACGAACATGTTGAGCACGAAGAAGGCCACGATCAGCAGGAAGGAGATGAAGTAGAGCAGCATCCACGGGTTGTGGTTCATTTGTGGCTGGAACACACACACAGGATAGAGAGGGCTTGGTAGACATTTGCAGTAGAAGTCTTCGAACTTATAAAAGAGAGTAAACATTTTTAAGTGGATGGCCCCAAATGATTTTCTTCAGCTGTAGCCAAATGATATGGGCTATGAACATATTTCACGTGTGTGTTTCTGTGTGAGAGAGTTTGAATATATTTTACTGTCAAAGTTAATGCGATAATAATGTTTTAACGCCACTAATTTCTTTAACGCTTTAACCAAATTTGTGATTTTTAGGTTGCAGCGGGTTTTAAAGCTAGAGTGAAGATACTGGCATCATATGAAACTAGAAAAACCTAATGAATCCATCGGTACCAACCATGTCCGACTAGCTTGTAATGAAAGAGGCTAAATAATGCTCAAATGCATTAAATTTTGGCGAGGAAAAACTGGAATGGCCATTTTCAAAGGGGTCCCTTGACCTCTGACCTCCAGATATGTGAATGAAAATGGGTTCTACGGGTACCAACGAGTCTCCCCTTTACAGACATGCCCACTTAATGATAATCACATGCAGTTTGGGGCAAGTCATAGTCAAGTCAGAACACTGACACACTGACAGCTGTTGTTGTCTGTTGGGCTGCAGTTTACCATGTTATGATTTGAGCATATTTTTTATGCTAGATGCAGTACCTGTGAGGGTTTCTGGACAATATTTGTCATTATTTTGTGTTGTTAATTATTTTAAAATAATAAATATATACATACAATTGCATAGAGCAGGATGTTAACCCACTCCCATGTTGATAAGAGTATTAAATACTTGACAAATCTCCCTTTAAGGTACATTTTGAACTGATAAAAAAAAATGTGCAAATAATTGCGATTAACTATGGATAATCATGTGAATATTCATGCTAATATTTACCTGTTGGTCAACTCCTACCGCGTCCAGTCCGTCATACATAATGTCCACCCAGCCGTCTTTTGACGCCAGAACAAACAGAGACATCAAGGCCTGAGACAGAGAAAGAGAAGAAGCGGTGGGATAAAAATGCATACTACACCGAAACGCTTACAAAAACTTAACATCGAAGCTGCTCAACAAAACATTGTTTTTTTACATATTTATTGATCAGAAATCTTCCGAGGGGCTCACCTGTCCCAGGTTGTCGAAGTTGTACTTGTGTCTGACCCATTTGTTGTTGGAGTGCAGCAGACAGTCGGACTTGTTGGTGATGTTCATTACTTCTTCTCCTTCACAGACAAAGAACTTCCCCTTGAAAAGCTGGGGAGAAAAAATTGCAGACTCACCCTTTATTTTAAAGTGACCCCTCAGCAGAAAAAGTGATTTATGAAACTACTGTATGTAATGCTGTTTGTGGTTTTTGTTTCAGGAATCTCATATATAGTATATTTCCGAAAGATTCTGATTGTGAATTAGTAATTGAAAAAATTTTGGCGGGTCCAAAATGAATGATTTGTTTATTGTGAGCCAATAGTAAAACGACGTTGGTATCACGTGGTATCTCTGTGTCATCAGTTAGTGTGGGAAAAAACAGATAAATGGCTGAGATTGACGGTAAGTGCCTGGCAATGACTTGTTGTGAAGTAAATGGAACGGGGGAGGGAGAATGTGAAATCTAGTGGCTGAATGTTATCAATAGTTATCAACAATCTGGGGTTTTACTGCCTTTTTGTTTTCTCATCATTTCTGTCTGTATCCCCCCCTTCCCCTCTCACCTGTACTCCCAGGATGCCAAAGATAATGAAGAAGGCGCAGCAGATGACCACGATGTTGCCGATGGGCTTCAGTGACGACATCAGAGTCTCCACCACCAGCTTCAGCCCCGGGGCTCTGCTGATCACACTGCAACACAACATCAAGAATCAGTGCACTGCCGGTACTGCATGTGTGCTTGTGCAGGGCACTTATAGTACAGCTCATACCAGATGGAGCAAGAATGCCTGCGGCGTTTCCAACCAGCAACCCCCCAACACACACCCCCAAACTGTCACCCTGGGTCTCCACACACACTTAAGCTGTGTTCAGATCAAGAGCGAAGCAAATTTTCGCCTCGCTTTACTCATGCGAGTTGGACAACCGGTATCATTTGTGTTCAGTCGCGAGCTAGATGCACCGAAGAGGAGGAGAAGGAGCTCGTCTCAATAGATACCGACAACTTTTCTTTCCGCCATTTCCGCCATCAACCATGGAAGAAATAACCCTCGTTGCTGCTTTGTACATGTGGAGTCCCCAGATATGTCAGAAAAACCAAACGCCGTCGTGTCATAACGTCACCCGGCGGCGAGCTGTATTCACATACAGTGCCATTGTACTGACTGTATCTAGCAAAAAGTAAAAAGCATGGCTTCATGCTTTGTCGGGTCTGGCCGTGAGACGTCAAGCAAACAACTTTTAAAATGCTTCTTTTCTGAATGGAGTTCGGATGGATCAGTGCCAGGCTATGCAGCTGCTCCATCAACACTCAAGATAATGTGATCTAGGAATAAATGTGACAGCGACGATACACCAATATCGATACTGGATCGGATATCGGGCCGATACTAATTCAAATATCGGATATCGGTGACAATAGTGCCGATCTATTCATTTCATTTTTATGTTTATATAATATACACATTATTTAATGTAATTTAATTCCTGTTTAAGTTTTGAAATATTTGTTGCTAAATTTGAAAGATTTACACTTGAATTGTAATTTCTGTAAATTTTTAAGATTTTTTACCAAGTTGCTGGTGTATAATTTATTATTTTAATAATAAAGAACAAAATAAATAAATATATATCTATTTATTTATTGGTCACATTTTGTTTTACAAAGTTAGGATAACAATGTTTAAAGGTCCCATATCTACTAGAAAATGTTTACATGCTGTGATGTTCAAAGAACACTTTATTTTCCTCATACTGTCTGTCTGAATATACCTGTATTCACCCTCTGTCTGAAACGCTCCGTTTTAGCGCATTTCAACGGAATTGCAACGGAATTGAGTTGCTAGGCAACAGCTTGGGTCCATGTTTACTTCCTGGTCAGCTGATGTTATTCACATACACTGCAACAGGAAATAAACTGGGACACATTTAGAATGTTTTAAACCGTGTAATGGTCTAAATATTGTATATTTGTGACATCACAAACGGACAGAAATCCTAACGGCTTGTTTCAAACTCACAATTTCTGAATACGGGGCTGTGTGTTTCTCTGTATATTGAGCGTTTTGATAGTTTACTAGTATTTATAAAGCACTTAAACCTGCTTTTCAAAAGACTTGAAAATCTCACTTTTTTACAATATGGGATCTTTAAGTCAAGTCTGATGTTGCCTTACACATAGAAGAATGATTCCAGTCACTTCCACACAGCGAGGCATACAGCTTACCAATTAAACGCTGGCGCAAATTTGCGTCTGTTCCCCCTCTTTGTATTGACTTTGTATGTAAACGTGTCGCGCGAAAAAGTTCAATACGCTCTTGGAGTGAACACACCGTTACACACACTTTTTATTGATTTCCCTTGTTTACTGCAGTCAGAAACCCATCTGCACACATTCCAGACCTTTTCAAGCCAAAACACCTGTTGGCTTACAGACAAAATCTTTTATTCATTCCTTCTCTTGTTTAAAAAAAAAAAAAAAAAAAAATCTTTTTCTCTCTTTCACTTCTCTTTCTGCCTCCCTTTCATTTCTGCAGTCAAGGAAACAGACACTTCTAATTAAGCCAATGGACTGATGAGGATGTTTAATTAGTGCCAGCGTGGTACCCGGCACAGCACAGCACCGCACTGCAGCTGAGCTTCTCCGACGGGGTAAGACACAAACACAAGAGCATTACGTAAAAAACCTGCGCACACACACACACACACACACACACACACACACACACACACTGCACAGGCTTTTCCCGCAGATGTGATGGATAAGAGAATACATGAAAAGTCCTACAGGAGAAAAGACAATGCTACAGAGGCTGTTAAAGTGATAATGTGCTCTGCCTCTATCTGTCTATTAGTCTTTTTGTCTGCCTTGTATGTTTTCCCCTGAGCAGACAGCTGAGTGAAGGAAAAGTCAATAGCACATTAAGAGAAGACATGAGACAATATAAGATCAATAGCCTTGATCATAGAATAACAAGCCTATAAGGCAACACCTCATCACTATGCTCTCTGATAAACCATGCTGGGGTGCAGTACCACTGCTGAGCTACAGAGGGCACTAGTGGTCAAGGGCTGCGTCTCCTTTTATAGGGTGGATGCAGTCGGGCTGGTATGAGAACATATTTGCATCGGATTCCTCAGCAAAGGCAGCAATGAAAGTCCAGTTTATGTGTCTTTATCTGGAGTTTACCCCTCTATTTATGCAGTTATGACACATCTCTTTACAGTGAAATATAAGTGTCAAACACTGCAAGGATCAGTTGCAGATGCTTGTTGAATCTGTTAAGGGAAGACGCTGCAGGTGAATAGGGTAAAACATTTTTTAACTATAACATATCACCATGAAACTTCCCAAGTTGATGAGTTACATTAAGTAACACAAATTCTATGTTTAACCCTCTGAGACCCACAATAGACCCATTTTTCCTTTTCTTAGAGGGTTGCAGGGGGCCTTTATGGGAGATAGCAGGTCAGCAGTAGATGTCACATAGAAGTGGTGAACATCATCTGAAAGCTGAGAACCTGTGTCAAGTTGTTCTAGTCATAAATCAGAAACAAACATGAATTCATTAATTAATTAATTAATTAATTAATTAATTAATTAATTAATGAAAATTGTAAAAGTGTATAAGGGTTTAGAACATTATGATAGAAGTATGTGATGGTCATCCCCATGCTCTATTATGTCTCATAAGTTGTTGTTTTTTTGGGTTGAAATCATTTGTTACACAGATTTTTTACCACTCAAGAATTGATAAAAAACGATCAATAATCCCTCCAAAATACCACATTAAGACACCAAGACCTTGAGGAACACCATAGAAAAAGCCATGCTGTGATTTGGTCTCAAAAACTTTTGACATTTGGACATTTCTGGAAGAATTGCATTTTTTCAGAGATGGCGAGCACTTGTGTTCTGTAAACTGCTCAGAAACCCCCCTTATTGTCAATCTAGCTAGGAAAGCCATCAAATCCTCTGAATGCTCTAGGTCTCTAGTCTGATCCATCCATCCTCTGAATGCTCTAGGTCTCTAGTTTGATCCATCCATCCTCTGAATGCTCTAGGTCTCTAGTTTGATCCATCCATCCTCTGAATGCTCTAGGTCTCTAGTTTGATCCATCCATCCTCTGAATCCTCTAGGTCTCTAGTTTGATCCATCCATCCTCTGAATCCTCTAGGTCTCTAGTTTGATCCATCCATCCTCTGAATGCTCTAGGTCTCTAGTTTGATCCATCCATCCTCTGAATGCTCCAGGTCTCTAGTTTGTGTCTGTAAAGTTTCATGAGGCTGTGACTATCCTAGAGGTCACAACAGGTCATTTTATACAGTGAGGTTGAATTCCCCAAAATATGTCTCACTAAAATGAAATGGCTTATATGGGGACTAACATCATCACACATGAATACAGTTGGGCTCATTGGATCCACCAGAGTCTCAGCTTTACAGTGATACCACATTTATGTAATTCCAAGACTGTTCAGGGACCCCAGTATGCAGAAATATTCAAATACACCATTTTAGAATAGACGGAAATAACACATTTATATTGCATTCAAAAAACTGCATGTGATTATCATATAGTTGGCATGTCTGTAAAGGGGAGACTCGTGACTACTCATAGAACCCATTTTCATTCACATATCTTGAGGTCAGAGGTCAGGAGACCCCTTTGAAAATGGCCATTCCAGTTTTTCCTTGCCTAAAATTTAGCGCAAGTTTGGAGCGTTATTTAGCCTCCTTCTCGACATGCTATGGACCGCTGGATTCCCTAGGTTTACTAGTTTCATATGACATCTGATACCTTAACTCTAGCTCTAAAACTGAGCCGCCACAACCTAAAATCACAAGTTGCATTAATCTGTTAAAGAAATGAGTGCTGCTAAAACAAATTTGCGTTAATGCGTTATTATCGCATTAACTTTGAGAGCTCTAATTTCCACTATAACTTGATGCAGAAACGGGTGCATAAAAATTCGCCAGAACGTAGGAAATGAAGGCTGTCAGCTGATGTTATTTACATACACTGCAACAGGAAATAATCTGGGACACATTTAGAATGTTTATGTTTAAAACCGTGTAATGATCTATATATTGTGTATTTGTGACATCACAAATGGAGAAAATCCTAACGGCTTGTTTCAAACTTACAGTTTCTGCATACGGGCTGTGTGTATTTCTCCATATATTGAGCGTTTTGATAGTTTAACAGTATTTATATATCACTTAAACCTGCTTTATAATATAAAAGACATGAAAATTTCACTTTTTACAATATGGGACCTTTAATATGTGTCCCCCCCCCCCTCCAATGTTAAAACGAAACCTACATGTGAGATTGTCATTAGGGGCTGAGCCCCTCTAAAGGGCTGATCCTTGAATTGCCCCTGTTGTTGGGGAAGTCAGAGAGTTTGCAGTGAGTCCATCAAGGACAGAAACACATCGTTTACAGCTCAGTCAACTCAGATCACACATTACTTTAAAAAAAAAAAAAATGTTTCCACACATTGCTGCTTTGCATATGAAAACCCCCCCCATGCCAACCTCTCTCCCTCCTTACATCATGTTCTCCTTTTGAGCTCCACTCTGACAAATACGCTGAAGTGAAAAGGCTTATTAAGGAGACGGGGGGGAACGGAGGGAGAGAGACGAGCCTCTTATTCAGAGTCAATACTCTCTGATGATGGTGGTACGTGAAGGACACACACTGCGATAGGCTCCACTCCGTAAAGCCTTATTTGCATATGACACGAAAAAAAGGAGGATGAGGAGGAGCTGGATGGAGGGGAGGAAGCCAGAGGGAGAAAAGTTAGCGCTCGCTTCTTCTAATCTACCTCTCTGCATAATTTCAGTTCACAGCGTGTCCTTGTTTTGTGTGGGTATACAAAAGGAAGCTGGGAAGGAGTCTGCGGCGATGCACAACACCTGCACACCTCATATCTCTCTCCTCCACCACCAGCGGTATCCCTCAAACTGAGGGGAGAGAACAACAAGTCGGCCAATAAGTGGCAGGCGTGTTCCCACAGAGCAAACACTGGGTGTAATTAAGAGATAGAAATAGGAATAGAGGGAGGAGAGGAGGGCTGGTAGGTAGCAGGGATACAGAGGGAATAAAAAATGAGGCAGCTGCTGCTTTTTTTTGTGTCTAAACTTTGTTTCTCGCATCACCTTGCTGTGTAAATTCCTCTCCTCTTTTTTAACCTACAGCCGTCCTTCCTCTTCAGCTGTCAAATTCTACCGCTCGCCGTTCTCGTCCCCGTCGGTTAAGTGAGCGAAATGTTAGCTAATGAATTCAGGTGTCGCACAAACATAATCTTGAAGAACGGTAATTATGCGCCGACTAATTTGGGGCACCGTCAGCACCGTCGCATACGAGGCGTGAGGGTCAAACGAAGTGCGCGCCATAGACAAAGGGTATAGAAGCAAAGAGACGAAACTCCGGTGCTTTTTTTGACAATAGCCGCTAGATGGTGCTGCGGTAGCGCTGCCGCCATTTTGGACTGAAAAAGGCAATGAGTGGTCATGGATGTATAAAGAGACGTCTGTAAGTCAGAGGATAATTTTTTTTTTTTAGATAAATCAACTTCCCAGTATGAATGCTTAAATAGCCCTCATTTAAATCATTATGTCCTAAAAGTAGTAAAATTCACTAATAGCACCGCCCTGCACGTTCATATGACATATCCGGTTCTGCCAATTTCCTGCTAGCTGTATGCGGCTGTAATAACGGATGATCTTCTAATACACCCATGCGCTGTATGCTGTAAGCATTGCACCGTGCTGGACGTATTAAAGTCTCTGTTCCCAAACAACCGGCTATCGGCCAGTAGCTAGTAGTGCTAGTAGCTTGACATCAACAGAATTTAATGGAGTTGTAGGCTATTTACTAACACGCAGGGCAAAAACACAGGACACAGATTTTGACATGAAAAGGTTTGAGATTGCTCTCAAAATCTGTGTGCTGGAACTTCCATTTATGTCCATCGCTCACTTTATGCTCCTCTAGGAAGTGGCCGGGTGAAAAAAAGTAAGTAAATAGTTATAATAGTATGCATATTTATCATATTTGTATTGTTCAACACAGGCCATTTCGGTAAAGACAATAAATATATGACAAAAGAACAGAAATAATTTAGTTTTACTTTTAGTACAGCACTTTGTAGGCGGACGTTTTACTGGCGTCCGGTAGTCGCTTTCAGTCCAAAATGGCGGAAGCGTAGCTCTGCTGCTGGGCGCTGACGTTGCAATGGAACGATACTGCCCAAAATTCTGCCCCGGGTATCGGCACGTACGCCAGTCAATGCACCGATCCCTTGATCCATCATGGCTGCCAATGGCAACTACTGTCCACTATCCATACATGGTCAATAGTAAACAACTGTTAAATAATAATAATAATAATAATAATAAATGTATATTTCTTTTATCACGCTGGTATCGGATAGGTACTCGGTATTGGCCAATACCGCAGGTTAAGGTATCGGAATCGGTACCGGGAAGGAAAAAAATGGTATCGGAACATCTCTAAATGGAACGACAAATTGACTTTCAGTTCTTATCAATATTCTTCGCTATAGAGAGCAAGCATGTAAACCTTGAGATGATGACATCATCATCGAGTGACGGATGAGCTCAAAAGCTGAGGTGACGGAAGTAAGCCACTTTATCAAAAAGCAATCCAGCCCTGACCTCACTAAACACCACAAAGCTGTTTAGATCAGTCTGCCTGCAATGAAGTGTGTGTGGCAGGTACAATTAATGGATCCGCCGTGGTGGGGGGGGGGGCTTCTAGGCTGTAGCCGAGTTGTCGACGGGGTGTAGGTGGTGTTGGGTGACATAAAAGTGCCACAGGGGTACAAACCTCTGAGCCTTCCCCTGAGGCCGGCCTCTCAGCTCCGTGGCTGTGGGCTTGATGAATGACTGCGGAAGTGTGCGTGCGTGTGTGTCCTGTTAAACAAAGCCCATGCATCTTTCTGTCATACACACATGCCCGCCCGCCCGCCCGCCGCACCCCCCGTGGACTCCCCTCTTGTGCCTCGCAATGCTGTCATCAATATCGCTAATGAGAAACAAACAGCAACAGACAGCAAAACACACTCGCAGATACAAAGTCACCTGCTTGCTGCAATTACACTCGCACATGTAGCGAGCAATTTGAGAATACGATGATGATGATGCTGCCAGTGTGAACCCCACGTGCACCGCACCGCCAGAAGGGGAAAACACAGACAAGCTCATATTTAATTCAAACAGCTGCCACAATCGAACTGGAGTGACAAGAAGCTGATAACGAAGCTAACACAGAATGGGGACGACAGAGCTGATGTCTGCCTTGTGGTGTGTCTGACAGGCACAACTTGGAGAACTTTGGAGAATTTTTTTTTTTTTAAACTTTATAAGGATAGTTAAAAACTTTTTGAAGTGCGGCTGTATGAGGTACTTATCCATAGCTAGTGTATTACCTACAGTACATGATGGTCGGCACACCCCCAGTTTGGAGAAACAGAGGAGTTACCGCACAAGAGCAAAGCAATGTACTGCTGTGGATGGGGGCAGCAGCTAAAAAATCTATATCAGTTTAAATGTACGCTATATTAAGAATATTCTCACCGCTTTACCTTACCGTCAGAAAGCCCTTTCCGACAGGGAACTGCAGCTGCTCTCTTCAAAGCCACCAGACTCCATTGAAAAAAAACAGTAATTTTACCTCACAGAACACGGGAGATGCTGCTCTACCGCTGCCTCAATCGGTTAGTTAGAGTGCGTTATTGTGTGACTTCTTAGGTTTTTTCAAAGGATTCAGGCACTGAGACAGGCACTTGTGCCCAAAACACCAGGGGGGTAAGTGAGTGAGTTTGAGATTCTGTACCCATTCTGTAGCCTACTACCTACACATTTTTAGTGTACTATAACATTTTTGCAACTTTCTTTTGCCCCCAGTCTCTAGGTCACCAGCAGTATACATCTTAGGTAAACAGATCCAACCTTTGTTAATGAATAGATTGGTTTTGTGTTGTTGAGTTCCCAAAAGGAACGCTTATCCAGGACTTAAACAGAAACATTTTACTTTAATGAAACCCAAGCAGTAATTCCTCTCTGTGTTGACCAGACTGAATTATCTCTAACAGGGTTTTAATACCTGCAGTACACTATTACCAAGCCATATAGTATACCCACAGCAGCACACTAATAGCTTAATATGCTTTAGCCTTTAATGCTGTGCTCCTCCTTTTGGATTGAAAGTTAATAACTACCTTAAAAAATGATTTTACAGTATTGCTTCCGAGTAACTCATCCGCAGCCTCAGCGGAGGAGAGAGCCGAGCAGCCGAGCTCAGCTTATTCCTCTCCTGTTTCTCTCCCCCCCCCCCCCACTCTCTGCCTGTCTTCATACAGTCTTCCTAATACCATTTCTCTCTCTGCCATTTTGCATTTTTCTCAAACTGAAAACATCACTCCTGAGAGAAAAGGTTGCCCCTTGCCCTCGACAATATTTCCCCTCAAACTTAAAATTTTTCCAATTTCCGCTTGTAATTGCTAAATGTTTTTTCTAATCTGACTTTAAAACCTTCCCTACTCGACATTAATACAGCCTCAGCCCGGCTGCCCTCTGGGGATTAAATAAGAGGATTCGGAGGCAGTTAGAATCAGGTGCTCTTTCTTTTCGAGTGCTCGGTTTGTCGCAGTTGCACCAGATCTAATTAGAAAGCCACCTTGTTTGACAGCAAGTGCAAGTCTTTAATGTCACATTAACATTTCATCGTTTTTTAAACTGCAGTAATCAGGCACCACGGTGGCAACCGAACCACATTCTGAAGTGATGTTGTGTGAAGTATCTGATCTTTGACTCTTCTGCCGCAGGCCTGCTGCTGCTGTTACTATAGCATAAGAGAAAAGAACCCTCCTCCCACTCACTTGTAGGCTCTGAGTCTATAGGCATTTCTTTTAGAGCAAACTGTTCTGGGGACTCCCTGAGAAAACTGCCCACTGGGGAACTCCCCCCCCCCCCCGAGAACTATGTACTGTACCTTCAAGGGCTTTTTAATGTGTTGCATTCACACTGCAAATGCAACACATTCTCACTCCCAACTCATTAAATACTAGGGATGCACCGATACCGATACCAGTATCGGGTATCGGGTATCGGGTCCGATACTGTGCTCATGTACTCGTACTAGCAAAACGGCTCTGATACAACGGCACCGATACCACTTAACAGTGGTGCGTCCAACCCCGCTAGGCCGGGATCCCACCTCAGCTGGTGCGCGCCGGCCCTCACTTTCATTGCGCCACGGGGTTTTGCTTGCACCCTCTGACTCGCACGTGCGTTAGACTCCTTGGTCCATGTTTCAAGACAGGTTGGGTGGGTTGCCGACACTGCCGCAGACCCCTGGCGCCTTTTACGTGTGTCGAGCCCCGATCTGGCGGCACAACGCGGTTGGGGCGGACTGTCCTCAGTGCGCCCCAACCGCGTCGTGCCACCAGATCGACAGTTGCACCGGGAGCAGGGGGCTGTCCCTGGCAGGGAGAGAGGGCACAGCGAGCCCTTTGTACATGGTGCAGCGAGGTCCGGGCGGAGAGCGCTGTAAAGCTGCGGCCGTGAGCCACCTTCACCCTGAGCCTTTCCAAGCCGACCTAGAGCCGGTTGCAGCGCACCGCCTCGTATGCGGGACTCCCCAGCCTGCCGTGTGTCGCTCACACCCTCCAGCTGGCTGTTAACGAGGGTCTTTTGGCACAAAGAAGTACTCCTATCGGTACTCGGTATCGGCGAGTACCCAAATTTAAGTACCTATACTTGTACTCGGTCTGAAAAAAGTAGTATTGGTGTATCCCTAATAGTGTTCTTCCAAAATAAACTTCTGTGTTTACAGGAAGTTAGGTTTAGGGCAAAACAACTACTTAGGTGGGTGGTTGGCGGTCAACGGTCGTGGTTAGCGTTAACTTCACTGACTTTCTCCTGGTTGGAAGTCCTGTGTTTGTTTGACCCGTCCAAGACCCCTCCAGCCCGCCCTGAATAGACTATCACGCTATTAATACTACGTCACTTGCTCCGACCTTACATTAAAAGGTACTGTTTATAACTTCTTACACGTATAAATCGGGTCGGTGTCTCATGAAAGCTCGCGTGTGGCTACGCTGTTCCAACACAAACTACACGGAAGCACCAAAACCGCAAAGTTATATCTAGTGAAGCCCGTCTTGCAAAACAGTGTTGGCCGCGGTCGGAGGACGCAGGGGAGACCGTAGCTTTGGTCTCCAGGGCCGGAGTCTCTGCTGTACTCTGCTACTCTGCTCCTCTGCCTGCCTGCCTTCACTCACACACCGCACACGTTCTCACTCGCTCTCTCGCTCCACCTCTCACGTGCATGCGCGCACACTACACTACGCAGAAGACGGGAGTCTGAAGCAGTACAACACTAGGATCAGCAGTGATTCATGGAGAGACCTTCGTCTGGTCAGCTAACATTACTGCCAAGCAGGTGAAATATAGAGTGATATTGTGGTTTTAGCTGACGTGTGTCGCCTCACTGATTTGACCGACGCTCGTTCATGTCTATGTAGAGCGAGAACAGGACGCTGACTTTCGTTGACTTAACGGCCACAGGTGTCGCAGCAGCCGGTGCTGCTCGCACACATCTCCAGCTGTGAGATAGGCGAGCTCGCTACATCCGCTACAAGCTCTCTTAGCTCCTTTTTTTTTGTAATATAAGAATAAATGAACAACTATGTTACATGGCACAATCATGTAAACACAGGCAAAACACCTGCCACGAAAGTAACCTGTTGTGATTTCAGTTAGAATCGGCTACTTCGGCTCGGTGCGTGTGCTCTGTGCTACTGGGGTTAGCTTTTGTGCTAACGTTCCTGGGTTAGCCTTTCGTACTTTGACTCAGTGGGTGTTTGCTCACGAAAAAGTTAACTTTTGGACTTCACTGTCGGTCCATTTGTCCGTGTTTTCTTCCATTTATTTCATTAAGAGCTTGCTGTCTGTTGTTTACGCAGCTCACTGTACACTAACTTCACTTACATCCCTCACGCTCCTCTTGTGCTGGCAGAGTATCTACTCTGAAATAGGAGCTAAAAAACGTCCCTAAAAACAGCGTTCTAAGAACTATGATCGTTCCTACTTCTTGTGGCACGAACACATAAAAACAGGGGTTCAAAGAACTAAGTTCCTGGAGCTATGAAAAAGTTCCTACTAGGGATGCTCATTTTGAACAATGTTCTTAACCGATAACCGACCCTTGTTAACCGATTATTAACCGTTAACCGACAAGATTTGTGCCTCGTACCAGCTGCAGGAACACAACAGGTATTCGTTGACGGGAGTCCCCAGTTCACCCGACCGGGAGCGTTAACTTAGCAGCTACGATGCTGCGTGTAGTGTCGCGGACATGCAGCCACTTTCCCAGTAAAAGTCTCCACCACACATTTAGTTTAGTTTAGCAGGTTGTCAGCTGTGTCTGCCCGGCATAGTGGCCAACAAACAGTGTGTGTGTTTGTGCTACGTTAGCAGCTCTAGCATTGCCGGAGGCTTCGTGCTCGCCACCGCCACACGTAGTCTGCGTAACTTTAGTGAGTTTCCAACAGACCGTGGTGTGTGTTGGCGTTGAGTGGGAGGTTGTTGGTGGCGTTATAACTGTGAAAGTAGGTGTAGCAGTGTGTGTACAGTTAATTTGTCGGTGAATAAATGCTACGAAACTACAACTCCTCCGCTCAAGCGAGCAAGAGACCGGAGCCGACTTCCTGTATCATGCAACTCCGGCTCCGCCTCTTAAGGTGGGCTGTTAAGGTGGACCAGCTTTTCTCCTTAAAGAGATGAGCCGCTCCTCTGAGCCGCTCAGCTTTTGAGTTAATTATTAACATTTCTTTTAACCGTTTTAACCGATAGCGTTAAACGGTTAACTATAGACATCCCTAGTTCCTACTGTCCAAAAATGCCTTATGTTCACCTATAGGGGGGATTATTATCATCACTCCCTGTTGTGCTGAACTCGATGTTTCCTTGTGTAGATCTGACCCAACTGATAATCACATGCACCGTTTACATTACAGGGAATTGAGGTCTGTGTGACAGAAAATGTTATAATATGAAGTCAAAGAAGAAAGCACTAGTTTGGCAGGGAGATTTCACTTTCACGTCAAAGGTGAAAGTTATGTAAGCAAAGAGAAGGCAGAAAAGGATCAGCGGTGTTTAGTGGGTAAATTTGGCAGGAGGAAAATGAATATTTGATTTGTGTGCTCTTCCCGAGAACTGTGATAAATATTCAAAGAGAGGGCATAGCCTCGAGAGCTCCCCTTCACGAGATGAGACACCGAGCATGCGGCTCTGAGCCAAGTCAAGCGTGACACCACACACATGCAAATGGAACACACGTGAACACAGTAATTACAGGCTAAAGCTAGGGACCGCACACACGTGAACACCCTGTCTGATATTTCGCAGACAAATTTCCCTCTGCACCTAAACGCACACATATTTGGAGATGTGAGTAATAATACAGTCTCCAAATTGGTGATTTCCGCCTTATTTCAGCTCGAATAAACATAACTGTGCAATTGTGTACACGCTTGACAATAACACACACATGAATGCACACCAGAATAAATGCCGACACACATACAAACAAAAATACACAAACATCTCCCAAAAAGCTACAAAAGGTGGTACATGTCAGAGCTGAGAAAAAAAGCTCAGTTCGTTTCCACCTCCATCTTAAAACAAGAACATCCACATCAGACGCTTTCATCATCCCATGAGTCTGGGAAATGGAGAGAGACCCTCTGAGACCCGCGATCCCGACCGACTTTTACTGTCTTTCAGAGGTTATACCGGGTTCAGTTTTAGAGCTAGAGTTAAGGTATCAGATATTATATGAAACTAGAAAACCCACAGTAGGGAATCCAATGCTCAATATAGCTTGTCGGGAAGGAGGTTCAATAACACTCCAAAGTTGGGCTAAATTTTGGCGAGGAGAAAACTGGCATGGCCACTTTCAAAAGGGTCCGTTGACCTCTGACCTCAAGATATGTGACTGAAAATGGGTTCTATGGGTACCCACGAGTCTCCCCTTTACAGACTCGTGCCCACTTTATGACATGCCCACTTTATGATAATGACATGCAGTTTTGGGGGAAAAAACATGCAGTTTTATGCATGCAGTATAAATGTGTTATTTTCGCCTATTCTAAAAATGATGTGTCTGAATATTTCTGCATACTGGGGTCCCTTAACAGTCTTGAATTGCATAAATCACCGTAAAGCTGAGACTCTTGTGGATCCAATGAGCCCAACTGTATTCATGTGTGATGATGTTTGTCCCCATAGGAGCCATTTCATTGTATTGAGACCGTTTTTTTTTAAAAACATGACCTCACTGTATAAAATGACCTGTGGTGACCTCTAGGATAATCACAGCCTCATGAAACGTTACAGCCACAAACTAGAGACATAGAGCATTCAGAGGATGGATGGATCAAACTAGAGACCTACAGCATTCAGAGGATGGATGGATCAAACTAGAGACCTACAGCATTCAGAGGATGGATGGATCAGACTAGAGACCTAGAGCATTCAGAGGATGGATGGATCAGACTAGAGACCTAGAGCATTCAGAGGATGGATGGATCAAACTAGAGACCTAGAGCATTCAGAGGATGGATGACTTTCCTAGCTAGATTGACAATGAGGGGGTTTCTGAGCAGTTAACAAAACAGAAGTGCTCGCCATCTAATCCCCGAAAAATGATGCAGAAATCTCAAAATGTCAAAACATTTTGATCCCAAATCACAACATGGCTTTTTCTATGGTGTTCCTCAAGGTCTTGGTGTCTTAATATGGTATTTTGGAGGGATTATTGATCATTTTTATTAATTCTCGAGTGGTAAAAAATGGTTAAATTCAGCAATAAATCTGTGTAACAAATAGTTATCAACTTATGAGACATAGTAGAACATAAGAATGGCCGTCACACAATTCCATCATAGTGTTCTAAACCCTAATACACTTTTACAGTTTGTTTTAATCAATAATAGAACAACTTGACACACAGTGCTGAGCCGCATCTCAAATTAATCTTCAGGTTCCCAGCTTTCAGATGATGTACACCACTTCTATGTGTCATCTACTGTTGACCTGCTATCTCCCCCTAAAGCATTGTATAGTAAGACTTTATTCTATCAACAGTTTCTGGGGTGGTTGACTGTTTTCTCTTTGTTTGTCTATGAATGTCGGCGTTCCCGGGAGAGCCACTTACCGTAGCGGCCTCAGGGTCCTCAGCAGCCTCAGCACTCGGAGCATACCCAGGATCTTGGTGCCGGAATTGGAGAAGAGAGACACCAGGATGTCGATGACAGAGATCATCACCAGCATCCCGTCCAGGATGTTCCAGCTGCTCCTCAGGTAGGACTTGTCCCCTAAACACCAGCCCAAAGCTACGATCTGAACACAAATAGACAAAGGGTAAGCTGCTGCAGAGCTAATATGGCAAATCTGTAATAGAATATCTTTTTTTTGTCTGCGCATTTTTTTTTTATCAAGCAATCTTTTGTTCTTATTACGAGTTAATGTCCTATATGCACGGCTTATTGACTTTAGGGAGCGATTGTTTACTTGGAACTTGGCAGCGAAGATCATAGAAGCTGCAAGCTTTTCCAAACCTCATTTCTTATTCTATAGGTTCCACTCATCATTTATTCTGCCCATAAAGCAATTTACATTCCAGAAAATAATAGAGACTAGCTGACTTTGTTTTTTATTTTGTAGCTGAAACTAGTTAAATGAGGCTTCGATGCATTTCTTAACACCTAATTTAACTGAAGAGATGAGAGAGCAAGAGAGAGAGAGATGTATAGAAGATAATTTACATTAGCTGATGCTAATCAATGCATAACAGTATATACTGTATATGAATGGGAATCATCAAAACTTTGTGATCAAAGACAGATCTCTGTGACAGTCCAGACAGCTTCTACAGACTCTTCACATTGCTGAATTCAGCATTGGAAAGTGTATTTTAATTGTTATACCTTAAAATTTGAGGTATTTGTACTTAGTATTTCCATTTTATGCTACATTATACTTCTACTACACTACATTAAAGTGAAGTAATGCTTTACTTAACTACATTTAATAATGCAACAGCTGTATATTCTAATATAACATTCAATTTGTACTTTAACCAGTGATAGAAAACACATTCAGATCTAAAGTATCAATACAACAATGTCCTGCATTCATCTTATAGGGATAGTTCAGGTGTTTCCGAGTGGGGTTGTATGAGGAAATCATGGATAGTCAGTGTATCTACAGTGGATGACATTTGGCACGGCCCCAGTTTGGAGAAACAGACAAGAATACCGGCATGGAAGCAAAGCAATGTCACTTCTGGTTGCAAAAAACGAAGATGGCGATGGACAGAAACCAAGATGGTGACGGCTCAAAAACCAAAATGGTGATGGCCAAGAACCAAGAGGGCGACGGCCAAAAACAAGATGGTGATGGCAAAAAAACAAGATGGCAACGGCTTAAAACCAAGAAGGTGATGGCCAAGAAGAAGATGGCAACGGCCAAAAACCAAGATGATGACGGACAAAAACCAAGATGTCAAAAGCTTAAAACCATTAGGGCTATGGCCGAGAACCAAGAGGGCGACGGCCAAGAACCAAGGTGGCGATGGGCAAAAACCAAGATGGCGACAAACAAAAACCGATACGGTGACAGCAAAAAAAAAGAGGGCGACGGACAAAAACCAGGATGGCGACGGCTTAAAACCAATATGGTGACAGACAAAAACCAAGATGGTGACGAACAAAAACCAAGAGGGCGACGGCCAATAACCAGGATGGCAACGGCTTAAAACCAAGATGGCGATGGCCAAAAACAAGATGGCAACGGCAAGCTGATTAATGGGGCAGGAAAGAAGAAAAAGTTCTGCTACACACATTTGTTTATGAAATGTTTGCTTTTTGTTTTGTTTGGGATCATTTTGCAACTTTGCACTACGCTTAAAGAGAATACCTTAAAATGAAATGATACAACTAGTACTCTGTGTGTGTGAGCAGTGCGTTCGCTCTACGCTCGTGAGCCCGCCAATCGCGCTGGGACCAAAAATAGAGACAGAGGCTTTGAATGAGTGACACCAATGAACTTTCCTCCCCTCTGCCTCCGCTCGCTCCTGCCCACGCCTGCATGGACCTCCATTCAAAGCCGGGCCATTTGAATACTGGCGAGACAATCCTCCGCTTAGCATTATGAAACAGCCCTGAGTGTGTGTGTGTGTGTGTGTTTGTGTGTGTGTGTGTGTGTGTGTGTGTGTGTGTGTGTGTGTTCACTGTCTGTTTGAATCTCTTATTCTCTTCCTCCCTCTCCCTCTCCTCCCTCTTAACTCTGTCATCATTTTGTATTTTGGGGGGGCTTACAGTGCATGCGGGTGTCAGGCAGACTCTGTATTTTCTCTGCAGCTTTGTGTCTGAGTGGTTTTCGGAGCAGGTTTCTCCATCTTGTGCAAAATTTGTACATTGTGACTGAACACAGATGTTTCAGCTTGTTTCTTTCAAAGCTGGAGACAAACGATGAATTCTGAGCCACCAAATATTTTGTGGCATAAGAGCCGATGTCAACCGAGTGAGTAGGATTAGAAGATTAGAAGAAGAGATTAGTGCAAACATGTACCTTTAAAATGCTAACTATAAGGAGTCAAAGGCCATTATCATGCATGCTAGATGCTAGAGAATCAAGATATTTCCTATTGTGTAGCATCCAATCACATAATGGCTGAAATGAATGATTTTACAAACAAATGTGTCAATTGGAAGTCTCACCTTTATAGCCATCTCAGCCACGAAGATCGCTGTGAAGATGTAGTTGGACAATTTCAGGAAGATCCGCTCCTGCAACAAACAGGGAAGAGAGAGA
Organism: Sebastes fasciatus; assembly: GCF_043250625.1. Taxonomy (NCBI): domain Eukaryota; kingdom Metazoa; phylum Chordata; class Actinopteri; order Perciformes; family Sebastidae; genus Sebastes; species Sebastes fasciatus. The sequence continues at coordinate 3,528,791 of NC_133814.1, forward strand.
CCTCAGGGCAAGCTTAAAGCATAGGACGTATAGGCGGTCGCCTAGTGCGCCACCTTCTGGAGGGCTCTGGTCGCCCCTTCCTCATTTTCTGCATTGAGGTAACGAATGAACAAAGAAAGAAAGAAAGAAAGAAAGAAACACAATTTTCACTCCTTTAAATCTCTTTGTTACACTTTTTAATGCGCCCGGTCGCACTTTGTTTGTTAATAAAAGTGTAAATGTTTTTTCCTCGCCAAAATTTTGTGCAAGTTTGGAGCGTTATTTAACCTCCTTCCTGAAAAGCTAGTATGACATGGTTGGTATCAATGGATTCCTTAGGTTTTTTATAGTTTCATATGATACCAGTATCTTCACTCTAGCTTTAAAACCGAGCTTGCGACAACCTAAAAATCAAAAGTTGCGCTAATGTGTTAAAGACATTAGTGCCGTTAAAATGATTTTGCGTTAACGCGTTAACTTTGACAGCCCTAATTACAATAAATACAGTTATTTATGAAAATGAAAATCGTCATTTTTGTCTTAAAACCATTGTGATGTCTGATGTGTGTTGCAGTTTACAGGGCTATAGGGTTGGGGTTCTGTGGGGGTTGTACCCTCCAAATCAGAATTTTGCCTAGGGGCACCAAAAGGGCTAGAGCCGGCCCTTAGAGAGACATGGCTGAGTTGAGGTTCATGCTTATACTTCTAATGATTTTGACATTCACGTTTTTTTGTTCTAAGCGTGTTTTTTTCTACTGAGTTTGTTCTTTGTCTGCCTCTAAATTGATCTGAATAATGTATGAGGGAGGCTATTTTCCTCACTCGCTATCTGAAAACATCCTTTGTACAAACATCCCTGTTGCACTCGCTAATGACAGCTGGCAGGCAATTATAAAAGTTTACTATTTATTAGCACCGCAGGTTAAAACAAGGAATCTAATCTGTGGGGCCTAAAATCTTAAAAGTTTCCTTTTACTGGTGAAAAAAAAGAAAGACAATCTTCAATCATGCAAATAAACTTAGTTACAGTAATTCGCTGAATCAAATGGATTGCATTGGGGGACATGTGGCATTATATCACCTGTGGAACACTTCAGTTGTGTTGTGAAACTGAAATTGGCAAGTTTTCCAATGAAACGAGCATATCCCATATTTTTTCATCGGAGATAAACAGTCAATTCAGAAAACAAGCACCATCATTTGGTTTTCTGAACGTGCATGCAACATAATACCATGCTTCCCTGTTGCCTGAGGCAGCGTGGCTTGCTGGTGTGCATGACACAGGGGGAGGAAGGGATCCTATTTATTGAGCTAAACAAGGACTGAGGAAAGAAAACAAGCAAGCTAGAAAACACTGCTTATTTACCCCTACTTCCCCTCTGTCTGAGGAGACACAACCCTGTCCTGCCACTGACTGTCTATGTACTGGATGTGTGTGTGTGTGTGTGTGTGTGTGTGTGTGTGTGTGTGTGTGTGTGTGTGGGCGTGCGTGCGAGCGGGTGTAGGTGGCCGCCTTTCCCACGGCCTCCCGACTACCATCACCCGTGCTCCGAGGGAACACGAAATCACACGCACACATAAACACGGAGATGGCAGCCCCTTCAGCGTTTTTTTGTGAAGTCTCTGGGAATGTCAGGCATGACATCACTGGGAATGCTGGCGTTGGGGGGGTATATAAATTCCAGGCTCGACAGCAGCCATTCTGGTTCCTCTGTGAACAAGTTTTCATACTTTCATTCATTAGGAACTAGCAGGCATGAGCAAGAGAAGGTAGAGAGTTAGATAGAGGTGAAATCCATGCTGTATGCCTTAATGAGACATGAATTCACCGGGTCTCCTCAATTTGCTGTCATACCCTGTCAAAAGGCTGGAGATTTAGGTGTGTATAATTATGTTACCAGTAGGGCTGTCAAAGTTAATACATAATAACGCAAATTCTTTTTATTTCTTTATCGGTTTTAAAGGTAGAGTGAAGATACTGGTATCATATGAAAGAAAAAAAACCTAAAGAATCCGTCGGTACCAACCATGTCATAGAAGCTTGTCGCAAAGGAGGTAAAATAACGCTCTAAGCTTACTCTACTATTTGGCGAGGAAAAACTGGCACAGACATTTTCAAAGAGGTCCCTTGACCTCTGACATCCAGATATGTGAATGAAAATGGGTTCTATGGGTACCCACAAGTCTCCCCTTTACAGACATGCCCACTTTATGATAATCACATGCAGTTTGGGGTCAAGTCATAGTCAAGTCAGCACACTGACACACTGACAGCTGTTGTTTTCTGTTGGGCTGCAGTTTACCATGTTGTGATTTGAGCATGTATTTTATGCTAAATGCAGTACCTGTGAGGGTTTCTGAACAATATTTGTCATTGTTTTGTGTTGTTAATTGATTTTCAATAATAAATATATACATACATTTGCATAAAGCAGCATATTTGCGCACTCCCATGTTGGTAAGAGTATTAAATACCTGACAAATCTCCCTTTAAGGTACATTTTGAACAGATAAAAAATGTGTGATTAATTTGCGATGAATCACGATTAATCATGGACAATCGTGCGATTAATCACCATTAAATATTTTAATCGATTGACAGCCCTACTTTTTTCATTTGTGTAATTATATTTCGGCCCACTGAAATTAAGTAAATGACGAAATAAGCAAAGTTAAAGGGAACGGAAAATTTGCTCACTAGCTATGAAAAAACTAGGAATTGCCTCCCTCTCATTCTTCATCTCTAATGGTGGTGGTGTTATTCCCCGGTTCAACCCCCTGGCATCCAGTGTGTCTGACCGCAACTCAGGGAACCACAAGCCATCAGCCTGAGCAGCTCATTCTAGCTCGGCCTAGTTTAAAAAGTAATGCTGAACATAATGGTAGAGACCAGCAATGACTTTGCTTAGTTACAAGCCAGTGGAAACAATACTTAAAGGTCCCATATTATAAAAAACGGAGATTTTCATGTTTTTTTGTTATTTTATTATAAAGCAGGCTCAAGTCCTATATAAATACTGTGAAAGTATCAAAACGCTTTCCACAGGGAAATACACACAGCCCGTATTCAGAAACTCTGCATTTGAAACAAGCTGTCAGGAATTCTGTCCATTTGTGATGTCACAAATATGCAATATTTAGACCCTTTATACAGATTTAAATGTAAACATTCTAAATGTGTCCCAGTCTATTCCTCGTTGCAGTGTATGTGAATGTCATCAGCTGACAGGAAGTACACATGGACACAAGCTGTTGCCTAGCAACCAAATTATGTTGCAATTCCGTTGAAATGCGCTGAAACGGAGCGTTTCAGACAGAGGGTAAATATAGGCATATTCAGGCCGACTGTATGAGAAAAATAAAGAATTTTTTGAACATTACAGCATGTAAACATGTTCTAGTAGAAACACAAAATACAAGTATGAACCTGAAAATGAGCATGATATGGGACCTTTAACACTTCCACTAGGGAATCTACGAAGTTCCTTGAGGCACGAGGTACAGTACCTCTCTTAACTTTTAAGGAGCTCAACATTTTGTATAATGATAGCAACAGTTTAGTTTACAGCAATGCATTGTTACATAAAACAATCTTGCATTGAATTATGCAATTTCAAACATTCCCTTTTATTCTTGAGCAGCAGAGAACAACCTCCTGGAAAGCCTTCATCCGGGCCCGGTGTGTGTAGCGCCATCTCTCTATCTTAACGTTGTCTGGAGCTGATGCAGAGAACTTAAGATTGATTGTGTTTTACACTGTCGATGCTGATATAATTCAATTAAGCAACTCTAGACAGTGATGTATTGTCCCCCTAGCTCAATTAGGAATAATATATCATAATAGGTGGTATAATCATCCTCGATCATTTCCACTGTGAGCAACAGGAAGACGGTATCCAGGCAACCTCCAGCACCAAACCATAACAGCGACGGACAGCGAGCCAAACACAAAGCGTGTGACATAACTTCCAGGACGATAAACTAATTATTCAGCCTGCATTCCACACTAAAATGTTGTGACTGAAGCACTTTATCTCTGTAACTACATTTCTATTTAAAGAGTGTAACGTTGTCAGGCTGGCACCGCTGGGTGATGTAAAGCAGGTACTTCAAAAAGCGAAGCGGCAGACTGATGCATTATACATGTTGGATTGTTATACACGGCCAAAGCAGAATCAAGCGAGTGGAAATCGATTCACAATCGCCTTCATTAATTCAAAGAAAACAACCCACGCAGACAAACAAATAGCATCATAATGACCGATGAGATCACAGGGTCAAAAACTGGAATGACTGCTCGTTCTCTTGTTTCAGGCTGCGTCATATATTTCCATCTCATTTCAATAATGGCCTCAGGGTGCAGACCGGACGCGGCAGGAAGTTGACAAAATGTATATGCATGCGAAAATGCTGATCTGAATGTTAGTGCGCCTGCTGTGTGGCGAGTATTGTATTTACTTGTGTGCCCGTCTATACTGTACATGATGCATGTGTGATCTTCCTGCCCTGATTAGACTGATTAGACGGGCTGCCAGGGGGATCAGCCTCCCATTTGTTAAACATCTCCTTTCCTGGACATTAGCCACGTACACCAGCCCACGGATAATTGAATCAATTACAACGCCACTGTCTCCCCTCCGTGTTTCGGTCGCAAAACAAGCAGAACGGAGTGTTCCGGCGAGACCGAACCGCAATTAGGCCCATCCGTGGAAACACATCGCTCAGTGAGAGAGAGAGAGAGAAAAAAAATCAAACGGTGATAATTATTGTGTTTATGCACGGAGCGGCTGGGCTTGCTATAGCTGGAAGTAGGAAAGGACACCGTGTGTTTGCTGCCAGGCATTCAGCCAGCCCTGCACTATGTGAAAAGGATGGTGCATTAGAGCTAAGGAGGTGGTGATGCAGTGCAGCAGATACAGGGGTATAGCACACATTACCCACAGCTACTGGCTCACAGTCAAACAGGAGTGGTTCCCTGCTTACGCAGTGTTCCACTCCTTTTTCTCTGAGGAGCGCAAACTACAGTAGTAATTCTGTTTTGTGAGTGTTTTGTTTGAGTTGCTGACAGCTACTTTCTCCCTTTTTGCTCTCCGTTTCCATTTGTAGACTTTTTTGAGATGCCAGCAAGTTTCTATCTGATTGATTCAACACATACATTTCAGAAATGCATGTTTTTATATATATAAATATATATATGATGCAGTGCAGCAGATACTGGGGTATAGCACACATTACCCACAGCTACTGGCTGTGTGTGTGTGTGTGTGTGTATATATATATATAAATATATATATACAATAAATAATGGCATGCTGTTCAGGAAAATATTATATATATAATGTAAAATTTGAGAATATTGAATGAAATGTGAGAATATTGAATGAAATCCTGAGAATATGGAAAAAAAATCCTGAATATACCGAATGAAATCCTTCCATATATATATATATATATATATACACACTGTATGAACACTGACTCAAAAAGTTGGGGAGGACAGGAGGAAAACCACCCCACGGTGTCATGTTATTTTACACTCGTTGGATAATTATCTCTACTTTCTTTCCATGCAGTTTTTTGCATGCAGTATAAAGGTGTTATTTTGCCTTTTCAAAAATGGTGTATTTCTGGTATGTTTTTTATACTATGACAGCTTTCCTAAAATACACTTTAAAAAAAACGCAATATATCGCCTTACACACAGTATTGCAATATATTGAATCGTTAACCCTGTATCATGATACGTATCATCTCGCCAGATTCATGCCAATACAGAGCCCCATTTCTTACAGTAGTTCATTCAGTCAGTAGTCTTTGTATGTTAAATATGTCGGTAGGATGAGGGTTAAACAGGTTTTGAGACTCACGATAGTGGTGATGTGAGGCCTCTCCATGGCGATGGTGATGCAGTTGAGGAAGATGATGACCAACACGATATGGTCGAACATCTTGTGGGAGATGATCCTATTGCACACGATCCGAAACCTGAGGAAAGAGGGGGAAAAAAATAGTTACTTCAGTGACAACGGAAATTGTCTTGAAGTAAAGGCATGTAGCTAAAACAAACTAGGGTGTTTTTTTGGAATGATAAAAGCAAATATTCCTCTGATTATTGAGGGTAGGAGTAGATACACTTAAGAATTTTTAACTAGGTAATTTATGTGAGATAATCTATCCACCTGCCAGTTGCGGCATGTCAAGATGCTGATTTAACAGCATGATTGTTACACAGGTGTGCCTCTAAAATGTGCAGCTTTATCTTGAAAAATGGCATTTATTAGGCAATGAACTACGGAATCCCAGAAACCCAGTCAGTAACTGGGTGTGAGGACCATTCGTCTCGTGCAGTGCGACGTATTTCCTTCGCACAGAGTTGTTGATTGTGGCCTTTGGAATGTTTGCCCACACCTCTAAAACAGCTTAATGCACTGTAATTCCTATATATACCCACAAAATCAAATTTGTGTACAATTCACATAATCGTGAACCAGGAAATATAAATAGCGGAACACGAGTATCGGGATGGGTCAAAAAATAAACCCTGACCACAATCTTTTCCTGAACCTAACTAAGTAGTTTTGTTGCCTAAACCTAACCAAGTTGTTACATGTGAAGGTGGAAGTTTAATTTGAAGACTGTATTCATGTAACGAGCAGAAACTGACTTTTTGTGTTGCTGGACATTCGTAGGAAAACTAACGAAAAAGGAGGAATGAGTTTTTCGTAAGATATCATACGAAACGTTGTGTGAGAATACATTGTATGAGAATACGTTGAAAATCTTAATCTGCAACAGGATGTTCTCATACACCGTTCGTAGCTATTCCTATGAAAGTTAATGCACTGTAATTCCTATATATTCCACAAAATCAATTTGTATGTAATCCCATGAGACCGCTGTTCATATCCCGTCTGAGACCAGTAGTCAACGTTGACTTATTTGTCACGCAACTTCCGTACTTTAGTAACACCACTTCCGTAGTTATTTTAACCCAAATGTAAACTTATTTGTCAAGTAACTTTGCATTTAATTAAAGCCATTTTCGTAGTTATTTTAACCCAAACGTTGACTTATTTGTCACGTAACTTCCGTACTTAATTAACGCCACTTCCGTAGTTATGTTAAACAAAACGTTGACTTATTTGTCACGTAACTTCCGTACTTAATTAACACCACTTCCATAGCTATGTTAACCTAAACATTGACTTATTTGTCATGTAACTTCCGTACTAAATTAACGCCAATTTCGTAGTTATGTTAACACAAACGTTGACTTATTTGTCACATAACTTCCGTAGTTATGTTAACCAAAACATTGACTTATTTGTCACGTTACTTCCGTACTAAATTAACACCACTTCCGTAATTATGTTAACCCAAACGTTGACTTGTTTATCACGCAACTTCCGTACTTAACACCACTTCCAAAGTTATCATAACCCCACGGTCTTTTCTTAAACCTAACCAAGTAGTTTTGTTGCCTAAACCTAACCAGATTGTTTCCTGTGCAGACAGAAGTTTATTTTGAAAAGACTGTATGCATGTTACGAGCGGAAATGGACACTTGTTGCTGGACATTTGTAGGAAAATGTATGAAGGTACGTTGTCCACAGTGTAGCTTGACTTGTACTTAAATCTGTCAAAAATGTAGTGGAGTAAAAAGTACAATATTTCACACGTAAACGTATTAAGTGTCATGAAATGGAAATACTCAAGCAAACAAAATGCCTATCCAGACTGCAGCTCAGTCCAGGTATGTTCTGTAAAATTTTAAATAACATTACATACTGTACAAGGACATTTACTGAAACGCTGTCAACAAGTAATGAAAGATTCTCATTAAATTTAAGAGGGCTTGTCTCACATACAGTAACTCTGTAATGAACCGCTGGAGAATAAGGAGTCATTAATTATGTCTGACATTCATTACCAGACATGAGAAGGTTCCCGGGCTTTTAGCTCACGACAACAGAGAGGAAGAAAGAGGGAGCGCTTGTCATATGTGGCAGTGGAAAAGATTGAACCGTGCATCAAATCCGCTTTGATGGCTCATATCGGTGTACAGCGGGGGGACAATATTATGAGACTTAGATCTGGATTTTTGGCTTTATTTAGCAATGCATACACCATTGTGTCAACACTTGCTGAGTCTGTGTGCATGTCATCTGACTGCGGTGATCATCATGCATACAGTATACAGACTGGATGAGCTAATTCATCTTTGATATCTGCACGTCAGAGCTTTGATGCTAAAGAATTCATGTGTTATCCTCAAGCAGGAGGGAGGGAGGGAGGAGACATGGAAAAAAAACACGCCTCTTATGCCAGTTCCTCATCTATGGTTTGAAAGCTGGCTGGGAACTTTAAAGTTCAAAAGGCCACCAAGACTTACAAACACACACACACACACACACACACACAACAAAAACCACACGCTCAAGAAAAAATATCCCCAAAAATCCCTTTATGTTAGACCTGGGATTTGAAAAAAAACTGACATCTTGATGCATGAATGTTTATTAGGGGTGTGATGATTCAATCAGTTCACGATCTCGATACGATATTATAACAAGAATTTTAACAAAACTTGAAAGATGAAAATATAACTGAAAAAGTAGCCTTTCAATTCAAAAGACATGAAATGCATATATATAGTTCAATTTTGTATGGTATTAGTCCTTCCTCCTGTCCTCTGTGCTCTATCAGTCAGTATCAGTCCTTCCTCCTGTCCTCAGTGCTCCATCAGTCAGTATCAGTCCTTCCTCCTGTCCTCTGTTCTCCATCAGTCAGTAACAGTCCTTCCTCCTGTCCTCTGTGCTCCATCAGTCAGTATCAGTCCTTCCTCCTGTCCTCAGTCCTTCCTCCTGTCCTCTGTGCTCCATCAGTCAGTATCAGTCCTTCCTCCTGTCCTCTGTGCTCCATCAGTCAGTATCAGTCCTTCCTCCGGTCCTCTGTGCTCCATCAGTCAGTATCAGTCCTTCCTCCTGTCCTCTGTTCTCCATCAGTCAGTATCAGTCCTTCCTCCTGTCCTCAGTCCTTCCTCCTGTCCTCTGTGCTCCATCAGTCAGTATCAGTCCTTCCTCCTGTCCTCTGTGCTCCATCAGTCAGTGTCAGTCCTTCCTCCTGTCCTCTGTGCTCCATCAGTCAGTAACAGTCCTTCCTCCTGTCCTCTGTGCTCCATCAGTCAGTAACAGTCCTTCCTCATGTCCTCTGTGCTCCATCAGTCAGTAACAGTCCTTCCTCATGTCCTCTGTGCTCCATCAGTCAGTATCAGTCCTTTCTCCTGTCCTCTGTGCTCCATCAGTCAGTGTCAGTCCTTCCTCCTGTCCTCTGTGCTCCATCAGTCAGTAACAGTCCTTCCTCCTGTCCTCTGTGCTCCATCAGTCAGTAACAGTCCTTCCTCATGTCCTCTGTGCTCCATCAGTCAGTATCAGTCCTTTCTCCTGTCCTCTGTGCTCCATCAGTCAGTATCAGTCCTTCCTCCTGTCCTCTGTTCTCCATCAGTCAGTATCAGTCCTTCCTCCTGTCCTCTGTGCTCCATCAGTCAGTAACAGTCCTTCCTCCTGTCCTCTGTGCTCCATCAGTCAGTAACAGTCCTTCCTCCGGTCCTCTGTGCTCCATCAGTCAGTATCAGTCCTTCCTCCTGTCCTCTGTGCTCCATCAGTCAGTAACAGTCCTTCATCCTGTCCTCTGTGCTCCATCAGTCAGTAACAGTCCTTCCTCCGGTCCTCTGTGCTCCATCAGTCAGTATCAGTCCTTCCTCCTGTCCTCTGTGCTCCATCAGTCAGTAACAGTCCTTCATCCTGTCCTCTCTCCTCCATCAGTCAGTAACAGTCCTTCCTCCTGTCCTCTGCTGATGTCACTCACTGCTGCAGGTAACGTTAGGGCTGGTGGGGGTGGGGCGTGACTTTGTCTCAGCCAGCTGTTCATAATTTTGTGTTCATTTTGACGGTCCCTGTGGACAAAAGTGGTACCGTTTCCGAGCACCAGAGTCCCTCTAGAAAACCTCTCATTTAACTCAAAGACTGTATATAAAGATGGACATTAAGTGAAGCCAAAACATCTCAATCGCACCCCCTGGTGGCTGGCTGCAGTGTAGGTCATAAATCCGTCTTCTCCACGTTAGCGGATGGGACATGGGACACACTAAAAGTACACGTCAAACAAATTTGGTTTATGTCATTTTAGGTAGTTCTTAGTTAGTGTGTTCATTTTTCTGATAACTTTGTTTTTAATTAGTTATTAGATGCTATAAAAAGGGGGCTGAGACGTCATGATTGACAGCTGCTCTGAGTGAAGTAGTCACGCAGCCGGAGGCTCGGGAATTGTACGAGAGAGGAGATGTAACTTTTACTTTCCGCAACCGTCACGAGTCTGTGTAATAGGACACGTGTCAGTTTGATCATAAATGTAGTTTATAGAGATATTATGGTTAGTTGGTGTGTCTTTCTAGCCTAACAGCTACCATAGTGCTAATGTAGCAGCCAGGGGGATTCACGCTTGCAGGCTGCGGCCGTGCTCGGCTCGTGATTGGCTCGCTATGGTGTGTGGACGGGACCTTGTAGTCCGTCTGTATATGCAGTCTATGATTTCAGGGTCTGACAGTCTGCCCCCGTGCAGTCATGGTTCTGATTGTCCCTTCCCTCATGCGAGCCCAGCAATATGGCCTGGGCCTCCAGCAGCGTGGTGTTGTTGATTTAAAGCTGCACATTTTTGACACTTTTCTTTCAACATGTTTGCTGATTTTAACATAGTCAACTAACTCTTAATGTTCCTCATCTACATGTTTTAAAATTCTTCTTAGAGTCTCTGTGATGTTTTTGCACTGCGATTCCCAGTCAGTTGAACAGCGGGGGCGGTAGTGTGACATGTTTGCTTGGATCTTGCGCTGAAGTAAGTTTCTGTCGGTGGTGCACAGGCAGCGGCGTGACCTCTTTGTGTGGAATAGGCTAGAAAAGATAAGAGGCGCACATGCTAATTACCCAGTTCTTCTTCTGTGCATTCCAAAACAAACCAGAGACATAAACCGCATCACTTCCTGAGTGCTGGATGGTTGCTTTCCACTAAAGAGCTGACAGATGGTAAGAACATTTAATGTTCTCCCTCAGCTATAGGCTGGATCACTTTTGTGTTATATCATTATGGGGGCTGGAAAGTAGCAACACAGAAGGTTTCGACATAAAAATGCCACAGATCATTACTTTCACTATTTACTGTAACTCTTAGAACTTCCTCCCTGCTGTCTACTTGTTCTATTCTCATCTGTATGTTATAATGTGCTGCTCAGATGACCCGCTTCCCCAACAAGGTTCAGTGTAGTTCCACATAATCTCATCATGTATTGTATGAGGGACCACATGCACTATGGAGGACGGAACCTGCCAAAATCCAAAATAAATTAAAAATAATATTAAAATTAAACCTAAAATGTGACAAATTGATATCTGTTTTAACTTACTTCTTTATTTATTTATCTTTGTATTATTTCCCCTATTTATTCACTCTTCTGTTTCATTTTCACTTTTATTTAATTATTTATTTATTTCCGGGCATGAAGACTGGAGTGCAGCTAACTAGCTAGCTTAAAGTCGATCCTTGCACTCTGACCCCGTGATGACACACGTTGAGTGACAGCAACCTCATTTGGATAATAAGGCAGAAATGCAGAAATAAATGTAAAAAGAAATGTTTAAAGAAATGTATGAAAGAAAAGAATACAGAAATAACAAAGTTTGGAGAAATAAATAAGTGGGGAAATGCAAAGGGAAAATTGTGCACAAATAAATAGATGCATAACTACATAAATACATACATTTAAAAATAAAAATAGCGTAAATTAAAAAATAAATGATAAAATAAATGCTAAAATAAAAATAAATAAATGATAAAAAATAAATACATAATAAATAAAAGGTAAAAAGAAACAGAAGAGTAAATAGTTAATAGAATTAATACAAAGATAAATAAATAAAGAGAAAAATTAAAACAGAAATATCAATTTGTCACATTTATCAATAAATTAATGGCTACATTGGTTTTTAATATTATTTTTGCTAAATTTAATGACATATTTATGTATTTATTGAGTCATTTCTTTATTTATTCATTTATTGAGGTTTATTCATTTATCGAGGTTCCGTCCTATATAGTGCTCTACCTTCAGTGAGTCCTGCACATCCCCGGTCCCCATGTTGATCACGGTCCTTACACAGCCCAGTCATCTAATCGCAGTGACTGCATCACAGTATGCCTTCGTAGCCGGCCCACTCCTCCGCCCATTTAAAAACTTCCCCTGCAGTAATCATCCTTAGCAGCAGTAACAACAGAGAGCACAAAGGCAGGTTGAGGTGAACTCGGGTCTGTGTGAAAGCCGCTGGACTCCGGCCTCCCACTACGCTGCCATCTCTTGATGTGATTGTGAGCACAGGCGGGCGTCCGCGACGGTTCAAGGCCAGAATGGGCGCCACGCAGAGCCTGTGTCCTCGGTGTCACTCTCAGCGACGGCCAAACCATGCGGCCCGCTGCGATTGAAAGCCAGCTAGAAGCCCGGTTTGAGCCAAGATCCTTCAGTTTTCTTAATACTCTGACAAAACCAGACTACAGGAGCTTTTTCTATTAACCTTTTCCAGATCCTGTAATATGGCCATCCATCCACAACTTCTGAAACGGCTCAAATTTAAACTGTATGCCTTTTAATACAAATTATTAATACTGATATTAATGTTGGCTGCCTCCCAATAATTTTACTTTTAAAGTTGAACTGAAATAGAGGGATGCAGGAATGACGTAATTTTGTAGGCCAATCCGGAAGTTAGAATCTGCCGTAACATCATCTTCAACGCGACACAGCTTCTCCATCTAGCTTTCGCTGGATCTTTTCATCGGCAACCGCACAAAGGAATGTCTGCACTTTGTCAATAGACCATGGCATAGTTTTACGGGTTGCCATTTTTTAAAATCTGGGTCGAGTGCATAAGAAAATTGTGGTCGCTATTGACGGTAGGTTGGCTGTATTTAAAAATGGCGTGTTCGTGCAGGATGTCCTGTGTCGTGCTTGTGATGGTTCTCTCTGACCAATCAATGGTCTGCAGTGTTTTAACTCTGCCCTCTAGTATGGACTCAGCTCGCTTTGAACCTCGACCAAGGTAGCACTAAAAAAGTACCAGGTACTATCCACAACTTTTGCTGATGGAAAATCACAAAAGAACGGTTCTAAGTGAGTCGAGTCGAGCCGTGTCAGTATCACGAGGTGGAAATGAGGCTAAATAATATGGAGGATGAAACCTGCCACATTAAAAAAACTAGAAGTGCACTCGGAGAGCGCAGACCTCCGCCAAGGCAGGTTTCATGTACGTCGCTGCATGAATGCGTCATCACTTACACTGCGCATGTCTTAAAGCCTGTGGTGTTAATGCACAGGCTGAGCGGAGTTACTAAAAAGAAATCCCGAAGCCGGATCATCATCCGGAACGCCACCAAAAACTATTGGATTGTTCATTTTGACAAACAGACAAACCAACAAACCAACGCCGGTGAAAACATAACTTCCTTCCTAGGCCTTCGGCCTTGGTGGAGGTAATAAATTAATAAATTAATAAATAAATAAATAAATATGTCATTAAATGTAGCAAAAATATTACCAAAAATAAATGTAGCCATTAATTAATTGATAAAATATGACATAAATTAATATTTCTGTTTTAATTTGCTTCTTTATTTATTTATCTTTGTATTAAATCCCTCATTTATTTACTCTTGTTTAATTTCCCCTTTTTGTAATTTATATATATATATTTTTTATTTATAATATATATATATATATACTGTAATTAAATGAAATGTAGACGTTATAGTGCTTTTTATCCAGAAAAACGGCAGCTCCCCCGTTTAGTAGTATAGGGTTACAGGCCAGGCTTGCCTGGTCCAATATGGCGCCCACGTTGACGTATCGTCGTAACGGGCTGAAGCGTCCAATGCAGCATCTATGTATATATTGGTGCCTTCAAATGGGGTCGTGTTTTCTGTGTTTACAAGTTGGGCCCATATGAACGCCCCCTCATAATAATAAATATATATATATATATATAAATATAGATGTATATATAATACATTTCAAAATTGATAAAAATAAACACTTAAATAAATAAAAAAGGGAAAAAAGTGGTTAATACTTTCTATGATGCTGCAGATGCATTTGACATTTGATTTCTGACAGTGGAGATATTTTATACTGTATCTGAGAGTCATAAAATTTCAAACATCTACTCATTTGAATGAACATTATATGACACCGGTGGTGGGTAACGTTAAGTTCCTATTGGGTGTGGTTGGGGGGGGGGACTTGTTGTTTGATGTTGAATTAGCATGTTGCGGTGCTGTGGCGGCGGGCTGGGGCCAGCGTGTTGCCTTCACAGCCACATCCTCCAAATAGACAGCAGAGACGCACAGATCAAAGCCCCAGAAGGGGAGAAGGAGTGAAGGAGGGGGTGGGGTAGCGACAGAGGGTGGGAAGCGATGGATTCTGCACATGGCTGAGATAAGACGCAGCACTCGGGAGGAGAATCTCCCTTCCTCCCTCCGCTCCTTACTCACCCCTGACATGGCAGAAATGTGCAGATAAAAGAGACTTCTGATGTGAGTTTGTGGGAGGGAGTAGGGGCTGATATGGGAAGGAAAAAAATGCTGCGCTCACATTGCGGCAAAAAAAAACACTTTGCCATTACAGTCAGCATTATGGGATGTCAGTCAAATGCATTGTGAGGAATCCTCTTCTTGCGAAGAAGATGGCTCAGTCTTTTCCTGTACACTGATCATTTCAAAAGTGCTGTGAACTCGTTTTTTTCCATTTCATTTTAAAATACACAACCTAATTTATCCTAACTGCCACAGGAGGAAGCTGTTTACAAGTCTTTTCCTTTCGGAAACAACACACTTCCAGAGTGCTGTGTACCCACAACTTCCATGAATATGTAAAAATGCCCATATAAGAGGAAAAAGAAAACAAACAAAACTGACAACAGGGCAAAGAGGGAGAGTAATGGAGGTGAGCGGAGGTGCGAATCCTACCTCGACTCTGGAGGGAAGAGGTAGAGTGACCAGGTGTCTCTCTGTCGACACCACTCTGGCTGCTTCTTCTCCAGCCAGCGGAAGAGTCTGGAAAAACGACCCTGGAGGGAGCGGGAGGTGCACGGTACATTTATTATTCATATGTTCACAATTTCCTGTTGCTTATTGTGAGCCACAATTATTCTCCACGGATAAGCTTTTGAATTTGTTTGTTTCTTACAAAACTGTTTGTTTCATACGTATGAATAAAACAAGGTTTGTCAAAAAGGGCCACCGACAACATCAATATACAGTAAACTTGATTTTTTATTTAGGTTTTTCTATCATTCTGTAGCTTCCCAGTGGTGTTCCTTTTGTATTCATATTCGAACATTCAAATTATGGTTGAAGTACAAATATTTTAGTGTCAAAATACTATTTTCCCAAGCCCTTCTAAAAAAAAATTCCCACGTTCCCACCTGAGGTAGGTTTCTGCATGATAATAATCCTACATATATATACACACACATGTCCTTATCCATAGTGATTGTATTACCTACAGTAGATGGCTGTTGGCATGCTGCCAGCTTGGAGAAGCAGACAGGAGTACCGACACGGAAGCAAAGCAATGTACTGCTGTGGACACCACGATACGAAAGTCACACAATAGCACAAACAAACTAACCGATTGATGCAGTGGTAGACCAGCAACTCCCGTGTTCTGCGAGGTAAAATTACTGCTTTTGTGAATGGAGGCTGGTGGCTTCGAAGACAGCGATATAACGGCTTTGGTTCCCCGTCAAGAAGGGCTGTCTGACAGAAAGGGGATGACATGCAGCAAAGGGCCACAGGTCGGAACCGAACCCCGGGCCGCTGCGGTAAGGACTCAACCTTGGTACACGGGACGCCTGCTCTACCAGGTGAGCAACAGCAGCGCCCCCAGACAGCATTTCTGAAGGGGAACTGAAGACGTTATATCGCTGTCTTCGAAGCCACCAGACCCTAAGAACTAACCCTTTCATTTATTTCCAAACTAACGTCGTGAATGGTAACTCTGACTCCACTAGTGCTAGCGTTCACATTATTCAAAATCCTTAGTGATTAGTTTACTTTGGTAACCTATGTCACTGTTAAAACACCAGATTTTTTTTATCTCACTATAAAGACTAATATTATGATTACTATAACACATACACAAATATTTGTATTCATGCTTGTTTGTTACGTTCTAAATGAATTCCTGAAGCTTTAACTCTCAGCTCTACATCATTAACCACAACCCGTACCGTACAAGAACGAGCACACAAGCAGACACAGACTGACCAGGGTGGACTCCTCCTCTGCGTTTTCGTCCTCGGTGTTGTCCTCCAGAGAGACGTGTGTGGGGCCCAGGGCTGACGGAGAGCCCTTCCCATTGCAGTCGCTGTGCTCTGGGGGCCGTAAGTGGCCCAGTGAGGGGGGCCTGGAGCTGTGCATACTGGCTGAGCGGTACAGGAAGGGCACCTACAGAGGGACAGGATGTGGTTACACTTGGAAATGCCATAGTCTCATTATCCAATAGGTGCTTCGTGTTAAGATATACAGCCGTGCATCAGGCTGGACATCTAGCTGGCAGCATGGACACAGAGGTTGGGAACTTTTTACGGGACATTCCCCATCCTTGGATACAAAGCCTGGTGGCGGGGGGGATTCCCCGGACCGGCAAAGCTGGCATGCCACTACGTCATACCTGCAACATCTCCATCCGAGCGGGTGTTTTCCGGGGCTGTACAGTTCAAAACTTCATTTATAATGTTAAAATTCAAATTATTATTAATAATAACTAACGGAAACATTGCATGAAGTCCACCTTTTCTCTCTCTCTCTCTCTCTCTTTCTCTTTCGGCACACACGAGGGGCGTGGCGCTCATAAAAACATGTTTTTATCCAACGAAATATTCTGCTTCAAGCCATATTTGTTGCCGTTTAGTCTTTCAAAAACTTTATTTTTCATAAATGTTTACTCCTTTACCCGCACCTGTATGCCTATTAACGGGGCGGTTTAGCAGCAATCTAACAGCACCAAGAACAACAAGAACAGGCAGAAATCAGAACACTATTTGTTGGCGTTTAGTCTTTCGAAAACTACATTTTTACTGCAATTTCATAACCGTTTACTCTACCAGCACGCACCTGTATGCATATTAACTAGGCGGTCTAGCAGCAACCTAAGAGCACCAAGAACAACAACAACAGGCAGAAATTGGGACACTGTGAATCTGAGATATTTTTAAGGTTCTATTCTCTTGTTGCAGCGTTAAATTTGGTTGTTTTTGAGCATCTTTCTTATAAAACTAGGCAGAGTTTTTATGGGTTTACGTGCGTGCTCTGCATGTAATCTGATATTCAATCATATTCAATGTGTTTAATGTATCTAGGCCTCTATTTTTATATGTTTCACTGGCTATGCAATGATGTCAGAGGTTATACAATATGTTGCTGTGGAAATAAGGCTATGATTGATGCACTTACTAGTGTAAGTGCAAAGAAGAATGCCATAAAAACATTGACACTGACATTATAAATTTAAGATGTATACTAAAAGTAACTGCTGTCAAGTGAGAGACTTACAATTTATTGAGATTGTGGTATCAATATAGTTTAAAACCCCAGTTGTGCTCCAAGTCAAATGTCCTACAGTGCGCTAGAGATTATCCAGAGGTAGAAAACAGCATCTACCTGCAGCAGAGCATCCGGGGGCAAATCCATGGAGCTCCGGGTCTCCACTGACTCCATCCTCCGGTGTCGGGGCCCTCGCTGCGACTGGGACATGGAGTCGGTCCTGACCAGAGAGGCGCCGTCTTCGTCCATCAACCCGCCTCCTCCTCCTCCTCCTTCTCCTTCTCCTTCTCCTTCTCCTCCGCCTTCCTCGTCGTCCGAGCTGGAGCCGCCCTCCCCGGAGAGGAGGGACCGTCGCTCCCCGGACTGCCGCTTCTGGCGTTTGAGCGACGGGGCGCGACCCAGGCTGTTCCAGCTGGACCGGCGACTGGTCCAGCTGCTGCCGGAGCTCCATGGGGCGAGAGGGGAAGAGCTCGGGGCACTTGTCTGGAGCAGGAAGACGACCGGGAGGGCAAGAGGGGGGCAAAGTGATAAAGAGGCAAGACAGAGAAAAAAGACTTACAAGAGGGACAGCATGTAAAAGTGTCGATCTTTTATCTCTGGCGATGTTGTTGTTGCAGGCAAACAAACCCGAGCTGAATTGGGTTGATTTGGCTTGACGTGAGCTGAATTGAATAGAGATTCGTGCTGACAAGCAGACAGGAGCAGATGTAGAGATCTGGGCTTATTTTCTCAA
This sequence comes from Sebastes fasciatus, assembly GCF_043250625.1. NCBI lineage: Eukaryota > Metazoa > Chordata > Actinopteri > Perciformes > Sebastidae > Sebastes > Sebastes fasciatus. The sequence continues at coordinate 3,547,149 of NC_133814.1, forward strand.
GTCTTTATCCCCAATCATCAGTGTGTCAAATACAGAGTGGCAGTGGCAGCAGTAAGTAGAGTGTCGAACCGGCACACCACATTAATCATCATCAGTCATTATGACCTCCACACATCAGCAGGACACAGTGAATTCGGAAAGACACTCGGAGGAAAGCCAGGCAGCTGTAGGGGCTATGGGTAATTCCTGGCACTTATCCCCTTGCATGTGTATTAATGTTGGCTTTGTGACATCCTGGATCAGGGTTATTACACTTGAAAAACCACATGATTTGGTGAGAATAATAATAAATGTACAAACCGGTGATTTGTCGTAGCAGGCTGGGTCTATGGAGACGTTGCTGCCTCGACGGGCCTCGTAGCCCAGGATGGGGTCCCCTACGGCCGGCAACTTGGGTACGGGCATGGGGGTGGCGGCCGTGTGGGTTATTAGAGGCGGAGTCAGGCTGGTCTTCAGGTCCACGTGACCATTTACAGGAACTACTAGTAAAGGAAAGAGGGATGAAGACAGTAAGATTTAGTGGTTTAGAAGTTGGCAAGAGCAAAGGGGATGAGTGTTAGAGAGGACTAAAGAGGACCGGGGTTTAATCATAGGCGCTGTATATTAGTGGACGTAGTCACCGTGACGTCATCCATTGGTTTGTGGACTACGATTTCGAAGCCTTGAGGTCGGCATTTTGGCCGTCGCCATCTTGTTTTTTTGCAACCAGAAGTGACACGAGAGGGTGGAGTTCAACCGAACGCTGAATGAGACATTTTTAGGCAACCAAAATGTTACAATTAACTTTGATGAACTGAAAACTGAAAGGGTTAAAGTTAAAACACAGACAACTCCCAGACCGGACAACGACGTGGTAGCGACCTGTCAATCACAAGGTAAACACGCCCTAAAGCATCCCCTGCTTTATGGTCTATTTGACTCTAAATGGGACCATAATTTACTAAATGAACATCATGCTGTATTGAAGAAGACTTGAAACTAGCGATTGAGACCATAAACTCATGTTTACAATGTTTACCGAGGTAATAAATCAAGTGAGAAGTAGGCTCATTTTTCTCATAGACTTCTATACAATCAGACTTCTTTTTGCAACCAGAGGAGTCGCCCCCTGGCACTTCAGCATTGGCTTCACTTTTCAGACCCGAAGGTGCAAAATGCTCTCAACATGGGGACCACTGAGCCGGCGGTTGGCAGCTAACAGTGCTAACAGTGAAAACTCTGGCAACATGCTGACAGAACTAACAAACTAACAGTGTTAACCTGGGGGGGAACCGGAGGGTGGGTGCACGCTCACATGCACTAAAAGGCTGGCGCGGCTGGCACGGCTATATCAACAAAGCACGGAGAAGCTCGGATTACAACACACAGAGAGAGAGAGAGAGAGAGAGAGAGAGAGAGAGAGAGAGAGAGAGAGACTTCATTCTCTGCTCAGGTAGACATTACTCCTCCATATCTTTACAAAGACAATAGTTGTTTGCTGCTATATTAATGATCTGGATATCGTATAGAGCACCTTTAATGAATAAGAGAAGAAAGGGAATGAGAAGTGACAGAGGTGAGAGACAGAGGGGAAAGAACCACAAAAAAAGCTGATAAAAAACAGCACCATCGAGAGAAGAATGGAAGTGCTAACTTGAATAAAAACAAAGAGGAAGAGCAGGAAGAGGTGGCGCATGGGGAGGAGTGCCACGGGGGTTACACCCTCAGTAACGCAGCGCAGCATACTTAAAAATGGATGCCTCATACTGTTATTGAGAAACATGAATATTTCAGCAGGGCATTAATCTTATGGGGAGCGTGGGAGAGAATATTATGTTTGGCAGCAACACAAATACATGACATGGCGGAGGGGCGATGCAACTTCAATAACGCTAATTCCTCCGTCTCCCAACCTTTTATCCGAGGCCTGGAAGATGCATATTAGGCTCTTCCGGCTATGTAAGCAGTTTGGTACGGAGCATCTGAAGGGGCTGCAGGGGAGATGATGCCGTACGTCTGGGAGTTGTACTCCATGCAGTAGTGTTTCCATTTGGCTTTTTCAGTCTGCGCGAACGGTAATTAGAGGGTACGGGAAGTGGCGTGTGAGGAATTATGGATGAGGCCGCTGTGTTGGTTTGATGCTGTGCAGGCACGTGCCCCGAGTGTGGTTGGAAAGCAATGGAGAAAAAAGGCTGAGAACAGGAGACCACAGACGTAGAGCAGGTGGGGGATGTTTGCACAGTGTATACTTTAGATGCCTTTGGCCTAACCTGCTGCTGTATCACCAACTTTGACATGCATTTTGTGTAAGAAAGACAGCACAGTGTGTAATCTACGGGGATCTGACAAAAGGTTTGGTAGGGGAAAAATGCCAGCAGTTAACTGTGCAAACACAGATGGTGCGAGTTTTGCCAAGTGTAATAGAGAGGCTTAGAAAAAAATCCCTGAGTTCATGCCAGTGCATTCCGCTTGTAGCATCATTGATTCAAGCAGCCATGTAATGTGTTGTCTGTATAAGCTACCGCATGTGCAGTTTCACCTGCAGAGGCTGATAAATCCTTCTTGCTGTCGTTAACGTCCTCCATACTTCGTGCGCAGGAATCGATCTCCGAACCCGATTTAGAAGCGTCGCCCTTGACACACAAAAAACAACACAAAGAGTTAGAGGAGAGCACCTGTGGGAAAAAAAAAAATCTCTGTTTCTTAGTGGAGTTAACAGAAAGCATGTGGGTTGAAGTTGCCTCTAAGCAGATCCCTGCTTAGCTGTATCTCAGTCCCCAGTGTCGCATCAACCTTTGGTCTGATCTGATCTTGGATCAGTCACTAGAGGCAACCTCCCCTCTTTGTAAGCAGGCGGGTGAGGGTGTGGTCTCCCCGTGATCCCGGGGTTCAAAGGGTATACAGAGACGGTGAAAACCATGTAAAGTGTTGTCATGCAAGGACAGTGAGAAGGTTCAGAGAGAAACCACACTGAAACGCAACCGGTAAAATGCAACACGGCGGTTTTCAGAGAGGACCCGGTAGGTATATTTTTGCCGTGCAACAACACATTGGCCGCACGGTGATTCTTTTTACTCGCCAGAACCATTGAACGGCTACAAAAGACCTTCAGTGTGGTTGCTAGGTTTACAATTCTCACACTTAAACACACAAACACGCAACACACGACAAGTGTTCTTCGTTGTGGTGTAAGGCAGTGGTTCCCAACCTATTTTCCTTAAAACCTCCCCTACTTGTATCTAAGAAAAGCTGAGTGCCCTCCATGTCATCCCGCAAAAAAAAAAAAAATTCTCAATTTGAATAAAGTGATTCAGAGTATTACATGAGTTAGTTTTTTTTTTTATCAAATCAACTTTCCTTAATAGAACTTCTCAGTTTCTTAAATAAAGTGATGAAATCTTGACAAATCCGCCAAGCAAATGCAGATACATAAGATTATCCTTTTTTTTTTAATGACTTCATTAATTTACTATAATAGCGTTAGAGCCAAAATAGATTTATTCAATTAATTAAATCGGCAGTGAAAATTTTGTTTTTTGAAAGGCTAAACGGCAACAAATATGGATTGAAGTGGAATATTTAGTTTTGCTCAATGTAAGAATCAGAAATTGCTTGTTAACAGCGACACTTGTGGCCGTAAAGTCAACAATAGTCAGCGTCCTGTTGCTTGTGCTCGCACTACGTAGGCGCGAGCGAGCATCAATCAAAACATTGAGGCGAAACACACGAGACTGAATGTGATTGACAGCTAAAAACACAATATCACTATATACAGTATGTTTAATGCTTGGCTGTAATGTTAACTTATCTGTTCAATAATTTTGCCAGCATGGGGTCCGTTTTGATACCCAAAACTGAACGACGGTCCCCTCCATGAATCGAAGGACCGGCCGATGTTGATCCTAGTTTTTTCGCTGGACGTCAGTCACATTTCTGTTTTGCAAGACGGGCTTCACCAGATAGAACTTTTTGTTTTTTTTTGTGCATCCATGGAGTTTGTGTTGGAGTATGAGTTGTGACGGAGGCTGGCCGTTTGTTTGCGTTAGCAGACTCCATTTCTAACCAACCGTTAGCTAACCTATTTTTTAGGTTAGGTTACAACCTGTTCCCTCATTTGCAATAATAAATGATTCATACATGTAAAAAGTTACATACAGTCCCTTTAATTAGCGAAAACATATATTTTTTGAATAGTTTTATATACAGACGTATAAATGTATAAATTATCCAGTAAGCGTGGTATTGTGATTTAGTTATACATGAATAAATCTAATTTTGTCAACCTCAGAGCAGACAAATCAAGTCACACCCCCTGTGAGAGGGGGCCGGAACCGAGGTTGGGAACCACTGATGTAGGGGGCTGTAACCCCCACCGCTTGTCAGAGCGGCAGAACTGTTAATGCCCTGTTTTGTTCTCTATCATTGTTCCAGACAGTGATGTCAAAACGAGTTATCTCTCACAGTTTCATATTTCCAAATTGTTCTAACCTTCTTCCCTTGCCGTCTTTCCCTGACTTTTCTCAAGCCCTTAATTACTTTCTTCTAGCCTCTGCTTCACACTGCCTTCCAACTTAAAATCCCGCTGCAGCGAGCCCTCAGAGTTCCTGCTCGTATTTGTTGCGCTACGCCAGAGCCTGCAGACTCCATTAATATGTGCGAGGGGGTGCCAGGTGGATGCTGGATTAATAGAATGCCGACGCGGTGAGTCAGACCTCTGTGGTAGCAAAGTGAAAAAACTGTGTGCAGCGAAGCCTCAGGACCTAATCACCATGCACCTCCCTTTAAACTAGCAAATTACTTTCTTGATACTTCCCATGGGTGTGAGAGAAAGACACAGTGGGTGTGGATACACTGCGTATTGTGTTTGTTTACTGCAGGCTGTGTTGGGTATCTATGGCTATCTTCGATGCACCTATTTTTTTCTTCTAGTTAAAGTCGTGCGCCCCAGACTGATTTCCCCCTGAACCTGTGCGGTGTGGGAAAATTAGGTAAGGAGAGCGGATGCTAATGAACTAGCAGGCAAGTTGACTCGAGAGCTACTTGGAGACCATGCTCATTACGTTCCTGCATCTACTTATCTATCACAGTGGCTTGATCCTATTTAGAAATCTTGGCTCGCAGCAGGAAACACGGAGCACCTGGGAACGGCTACTTTAAATAACAAGGTACAAAGAATAAATAGCTGGGCATTTTCGGTGAATTTGTGTGTTATTATCCAGTTGAAACTTCATTCATAACTTTGACATTCAAATTCTAAATCAACATTTCAATGCTGCGCAGCTTTTTTTTTTTTTTTTTGCATGTATATTCATTTTGTTTAAACCCGGTATTTCTGCAGAGTTGTAGTTAAAGATCAGGCTACACTAATATTATTAGTATTAGACTATTTGTAGAATTAGATTCCAGTGGTGGCTGCGTAAGAGAAGCCTCCGTGTTATAGTTTTATAATATAAATATATGCGCAACTCAACACGTTCCACACCATGGATTGGTTGATGCCTTTACTCACGGTGCGAAAAAATCAACAATAATATTGGCATTCTGTGTGAAAATATCCATGACAAAATCAACAGTTTGAAAAAAATATATTGATTTACAAATGAATCGCCCAAAAAAAATGGTGTGTAAAGGACTCAACTCCAGAGCATTGTCAAAATGTATTGAAATATAACGAAATATTCTGCTTCAATCCATATTTGTTGGCATTTAGCCTTTCAAAAAACATTTTCACCGAGGTCAAAAAACTGTTTGGTCTCCCACTCGCCAGACACAAAGGGAGGCATGCACCTGTATTGACAGCACCATAAATTACATTCATATAACCACAATAACAAAAAAATATATATATTTTTATTTTTTTATTTTTTCAGGGTGATGACGAAGCTTCAATCAAAAACCTCAATAGAAACTTTGAAAAAAATAAAAAAACGACATTCGGTACAGCCCTACTATGTAGTCTAGTTTTTTTTGCTTGCCTGTATATAATAACTATATGGTTAGCTTTGTTTAGTTCTCTTGCCCCTTGTTTTAGCTGTTTATCATTGTATCTCCCTGTACATTTGTTCTTGGCACTGTGTATGTACATTGAGGGCTACTGGAAACCTGATTCTAATTCCATAGGAGCAGTACTAAGACAATCATGGCTAACATGCCTTTAGCTATACTTAATAAATGTTTGGGCATGAAGATTATATCACAGATAAATGCTTACACTGTGCTCACAACCCACAATAATTTATCACCAAACATAAATAATAAAAAAAAAAAATCAGTTTTAACCACAGCGAGGTGCCCCCTCCCACAGGGCTTATCAACCCACACACAATCAATCAGAAAGGACAGCTGTGATAGGACAAACCCAGTGGAGCATCAACCTTTATCTCCTCTCCCTCTCTCTCTGTCTTCTTCAGGTAAAGGGGAAAGAGAGGAGAGCAGTTGTGTCTTTGGTGGTCAGTTATAGGAGCTTGTACCCGCAGTAGCCTCTGGTCAGTGTAAAGGTCAGCATGACAGAGTGCATGTTTACTCACAGGAGAAACAAAGCTAGGCCAGGGGCTTTGTTGTGACGACCTTGTAGTATAAGCCTAAGGACTAAACCTGACAGGTCCAGGTGAAGAGCGACGGGACAACCTGACCCTCATCTCTCCTTTCTGAGGCACGCAGACGAAAACAGCTGGCTTTAAGGAACTTAGATTTGGGAAAAATTACAATGTTCATCAGTTTACCCACTGAGAACAACAATCATCATCATCCATGTGTCGTCCATAGATTGGGTGCTGTTATTTTCCACACCAAAAGGCCTTTACACACTGTTGACAGGAATAATAAAGTTTGCTGTCTTGAATCAGACTACGGAGCCTCTGTGTTTTTTAAATATAGGCGCAACTCAACCCGTTCTGCACAACGTGAGTGGTTGATGCCTTTATTCGCGGTGCGATAGCTCAGAAAAAGGACCTTGTTCCAGGAAAAAAATAATTACAGCGCTTTTTCACTGCGTAGTATTCATGATTAAAAATATATATATATATATATATATATATATATATATATATATATATGTAACTTTGGTCTCCAGGGCCGGAGTCTCTGCTGTACTCTGCCTGCCTGCTTGCCTTCACTCACACACCACGCTCGTTCTCACTCGCTCCACCTGTCACGTGCATGCGCGCGCACTACACACTGCAGAAGAGTTAGTTTAGCTCTGAGAATATCCAACAGAGGTTTCCCGTGTCTTGTGAAGTGACGGGGCTCCGCAGAGAGAAACGTTATCGTCTCTGACCAAAACTCCGGTGTCTCCCCTGTTCCCTCCGACTGCGGTCGGGAGGCTGAGGCAGGAAAAGCCAACACTAGAATCAACATTGGTTCATGGAGAGACCTTCGTCTGGTCAACTAACATTACTGCCAAGCAGCTGAAATATAGAGTGATATTGTGCTTTTAGCTGACGTGTGTCGCCTCACTGTTTTGACCAATGCTCGTTCCTGTCTACGTAGAGCGAGCACGAGCAACATGACGCTGACTTTCGTTGATTTAACGACCACAGGTGTCGCTGTTAACAAGCAATTTCTAATTCTTACATAGAGTCCCTTTAGCTATGAGAGCAGCAATTAAAGGTGAACAAATATGTTGGTGCAAAAGTAAAACATCTTATTGAAACAATATCTCACCCTCATCTTTTTGCAGCAATGGAGAGTTAACAGCACACATTCCTTATAGGAAGCCATTTTTTAAATACCCCTCTCCAGTTTCACTATAGTTTTGTTATTATGTATGGGTAAGGTGATTATAGCTTAACTTTTCCAATGAAATTCAACACAAGCAGATGATTCCCCCTGCACCTGCAGGAATAACACTATAGAAGATAAACTGAGGCTATTACTTCTCTTGGCTCGGGTTTCTCGGCTCCACTAAGTTAATGATTCCTTTAAGGAAATAAAAAATGTAGGACTCTTTAGGCTGCATAATAAAAAAGTAACAGTTTGTTAACTATTAATGTATGCGCAGCAGTAGCATAAACCGTTGATATATCTACAGATGACACACAGCCAGAGTAGTTTAAACTGCACAGTCCTGATATGTTCATGTCCAAAGATCGAGCTGACCTAAGATGTGCTCTGCCCCTAATCCTCTGCTTGTCAGGAGTGCACAATGCAATTTAGAAAGTCAACTGGCTGCAAGTGGGTGAAACTACACCAGACTGCAGCTCAGTCCCGCCAAATTGATCTGCCAAATTTCCTTCTCTTTCCTTCACTTTTGCTGTTCTCTCTCCTCTTTTTTTTTCTTTCTGTATCATCTTCTCAGTGTGTTTCTTTTGTCTCTTTTTTTCTCCCCTCTCTAGTACATTATGTACAACTTCTTCACAGGAAGACATTAATCCCCATCTCAGCTGTCAGAAAACAAATCCTCTGTAAAAGAAAAAGAAAAAAAAGATCCAGTCAGAGTGAATAAAAACTTCCCTCCCACCAAAAAAAAGAGACGTTTTCTTATATTCCAGATTTAAGGCATCTCAGGAAGAGCAGACATTACATAAAAATGGTAGAAGGAGCAATCAACAGAGAAGGCTTTGCACTTTTTTGGTTTTGGTATTATATTACTAAAAAATGCATTTTCAATATATTAGTGTTGAGTATACTGTTGGTTTGGGGAGAATTCAGCCAAGATCAGCAAGTAGAAGGAAGTGTTGGAGGTTTCACTTGGAGAAAGGATAGATGGAGATGATAGCTTTGGATCAAGGGGGGTGAGGGTGGTGGGGGTGGACTGGACTCGAGGGAAATCCCTCGTCCCGAAATAGCCCGGTTGTTTGGATAGCTTGTTTACACTCTGCCACCCCAATTTGGGCATGGTGGCGGGAGCAGGAGATGGGCCAGACCAGGCCTGCTGCTGATAGCCAGACAATAATAGACACCAGCAGCACACAGGGGCATCTCAATTACATCGCTTTAAAAAGGGTGTAAATGGGAGACGGTGGGTGGATGTTGATAGAAGGAAGAGGTGTAATTATGTTGTGCATGTGTGTGTGTGTGTGTGTGTGTGTGTGTGTGTCCACCAAAATTGGTGCTGCATTTGAGACACATCAGCCCAGAATTGGATCGAATACCAGTACTGTTGTGGCAATCCTCTAAACTAACACCATTAATGACATCCACAGTAATACAGGTATGGAAGTCCAGGGGCGCCGATATTTAAATTAAATCATTTAATCAGATTGCAATGGCATGCTCTGTCTGCATTAAAATGTAAAACATCCAGCTCGCGTTTCCATCTTTCAAAATAGGTGATTATTGCCACAATGGAAATTAAAATGAAAACTTATATGTACACCAAAACATAAAACTGCCATAATGATCATTTTTCAATATACATGTATAATAATCTGGCAATTTGCATTCTGAACCTTGGAAATGAAAACAAAAACTGTCCTGATGTCTTTATTTTAAGGACTGAGGCTGTAGCTTCAAGCTAATGCTAACATCAGCAGGCTAACATGCTCATAATGGAACATTCAGATATTTAATTATTAGGTTTACAGTTCAACATATTCATATTCATTAATTTCACAATGTCAGTATGCTAACTTTTGCTAATTAGCAATGAAACCAAATGAATAGATGAGGCTGATGGCCTCATCCCCAAAGTTATTATTCATCCTGAGGGGGGACATGAATGTGTGTACCAAATTTCCCTCCAATAGTAGTTGAGATATCTCACTGAAAACCACAAGTCAATCTCATGGCACCTTCACGAGAGACTGGACCACAAACTGTATATAAGAAATGAACATCGTCACCGTGATGTCACCCATTGGTTCGTTTAGCACCATTTCGAAGACTCAAGTTCATCATTTTGGCCGTCGCCATCTTGGTTTCTTGCAACCAGAAGTGACACGAGGGTGGACAGTACACCGAACACTGATATTTTACACATTTTAAAGACATTTCAAGGTGACCAAAAGGTTATAATTCACTTTCATGAACTGAAAACACACTGCAAACTGGTTAAAGTTCTAAGACCAAACATGGACAACTCCCTGATCGGACAACGCCGTGGTGGCCTCCTGTCAATCACAAGGTAGCCTAAAGCATACCCTGCTTTATGCCCATGTTTATAATGTTTATTGAGGTAATAAATCAAATGAGAAGTAGGCTCATTTTCTCATAGACTTCTATACAATCTGACCTCTTTTTGCAACCAGAGGAGTCGCCCCCCTGCTGGATATTAGAAAGAATGCAGGTTTAAGGCACTTCCGCATTGGCTTCACTTTTCAGAACCGGAGGTAGCTGCCTGGGCTTGACAAAAACTAAGCAGGTCACCAAAACCAGTAGGATTCATTCTCCACGCCACAAGCTAAAAAAACGCATAGTTCCCGCCAAAATCAAAATCAAAATGTTGATTTTCATTTTCAAATTGAAGGATAATGTGGCACCCTAAACTTGAAAATAAAATGGGAATTGAATTGTAGTTAAATTTCTATTTGATTGAATGACTTCATTTTAATATTGGCAGTCCTGAACTTCTACAGACGGCTAGTACATACAATGTTTGCAAAGTGTACAGACAGTTATAGGAGAATCAAACTGTAACGACAGGTTTAATCATTAGACCAGCCAGCAGACTCAACTCAAATCCCCATTACAAGCTCGGGCCCCCCAGTGGGCTGCCGTGTTTTAACAATTCAGAACATTTGCCCACTGGAAAACTCGTGGATCAGTGCTGGATTTGCATTTAACAGTGTGAAATTAGAGGGCACGAGGACAAGACTTACAACCAACTGTTTTTTCAAAGGCCTCCATTTCCCAGAGTGTACCGGCCTTGCCTTAAGAGCCTGAGTCATGCAAACAGGGTTGATCCCCCCCACTCTCTTTATTAGCTCTCATCCTCTAGTCCGACTGGATTTATCTGGCTGTGCCGGGGGCCTCCCAAAAAGCCGGCGCTCATCCCTCCCCTCATCTCTATCCTCCAGCCAGATAAAACAAAGACTGAGAGAGAGGGAGATTTTTGGCAGCACCGGAGCAGCGCTCTTAGCCCGAGGCTTGAAAGAAAAAAGGGGTGGAGGGCTGGTGGGAGGTGAGCATTCAATCTGAAGTTTGATGCGGAGTCTGCTTTTAAAAAAAAGAACAAGAAAAGACAGACACACACACACTGCAAGCCACTTTGTAGTCTCTTCTGAACATTCACTCACTGCACCGGTTAGTTTCAGCAGCAAGGGCATCATGCAGGAAGCAGGTTAGAGGACTTTTTAGATGATGTGACACGTTCTCCGGCAGCCATGTTGGAGGTCCTCTGCTTTTGGCAACAAACTGCATTTCTCTCATTTGTGATTCAACAGTAAAAGAATTTGGTTTATTTCTGTGCGGCTTTAGATGGAGACCGGTTGTTTCATAGTGGTACAACCAGTCGCACTCCCAATATCACTGTGCTGTTAGCTAATTTGCACGGTTTTCATTTGAAGTGTTTTGGCGCTATGTTGCTTCCCTTTCCACTAGTTCTTGTTCCAGTAAATTCATTCAAATTTAAAAATGATGGCTTGTACCATCACCACAATAAAGAAATTGAAGACAATTCCATCTGTGGCGCACAAAGAATTGACAAATGACTTTTGAAAAAATGTAATTGCAATGTCTCCTTCCAAAGTTATTCTACTTGTTCATGTGAACAGTTCTGACTATTTTTTTTTCTAGCAGTGGTTTTAAATAGTTGTCGCCGAACCAATCCCATGGATTGGTTAACGTTGGGTCACGGTCATCGGTTTTAATCATTTCAATTTTGTTTCTGCAAAATCGTGTTTTTTTGTCATCAGTTTTGGTAATACGGATGGCTCTAAATACCAAAACACCCATTAGCCTCAGCAGGGACAAGAAGCCAGCGGTTGTCCTAACTGGGAACAAAGAGCCACAATTTGTTCAAAGTTGACCCAGACCAAAACAAGTTGATTGATTTGAAACTGTTAAATATATTTTTCAGACTTCTACAAAGACTTCTGATCGCTGTTAGTGGGACAGTCAAAGAATTTGAAGCTCTGCGATTGGATGTTCACCAGTATGCTTGTCTGGAGTTGTAGCTGACTTCTCTCTTTACAATTTTATGTTCAAAGGCTTGTACCTTTGCCTTTTTTTTTTTTTTTTTTAAAGAGGACTTTTTATGCTCATTTCCAGGTGCATACTTGTATTCTGCTGTCTGAAACGCTCTGTTTGAGCTCCGCCCCCTCCCGAAAAGTTTGCTCTGATTGGTCAGCTGGCCCATTCTGTTGTGATTTGTCAACCGAACCAAACTCTTTGGACTCTGCTCCGCTCTAACTAACTTCGTTTGAGGGTGTGCCAAACTATCAAAGATAAATTTGACAGTTACAATAAAGTTATGTTTGAATCAGTTTTCCTCACCTACAAAAACACGAGGTAAAAAGCCAATGTATCATAGGCTCCATTGTAGCCTACTCTGTCGCTACTTTTGCGGCTGTAAATAAATTGTTTTGAGTGTCATAACCCTCCGCAAAATGACTTGTTTAACTATCAGTATTTGATCGATTTGGTCCGATAACATTTGGAAAGTTTAGAAGAGCAGTACAATTGAATCATTTTTATCCCTGTTCAAAGTTAGCATAGGGCAAACCGGAAGTTAGCCAGCTTGGCTGCCGGAAGTCTCTATAGCTATTAGGGATGCACCGTTAAAGCGCTGTAAAGCGCTGTAAATCTGCGGCCGCGAGCCACCTTCGCCCCGAGCCTTTCATAGCCGACCTAGAGCTGGTCGCGGTGCACCGCCATGTATGCGGGACTCCCCAGCCTGCCGTGTGTCACTCACACCGTCCAGCTTTCTGTTAACGAGGGTCTTTTGGCACAGAGAAGTACTGGTATTGGTACTTGCTATCGGCGAGTACCCAAATGTAAGTACTTGGTCTGAAAAAAGTGGTATCGGTTCATCTCCAACAGCAATAATTCATAGCTATATCTACAAAAAGTTATGCACTGTAATTCGTAGGTTTCCCAAATGTATTACTTGGTGACATCACCAAGTTACGGAAGAAAAGGCGGGACTTCAAGCAAGGCGTTTCAGGCAGTTCAGGAGCAGTGTTTCTGTGGGGGGGAGTAACTTGACTTTGTTCTTTGTAACTTTGCAGATCTTTTACATGCGCAAAAAACTATATAACACACTAAACGAAAGAGGAAAAAGCACAATAGCCTCTTTAATGAAGGAACCAGATATTTTCTATCAAAGTTACTCATCTTTTGGAAAAGCTCCAATTGCGAGCCACCTGATACTGTCTATGTAGAAAAATGAACTGGACTTTTTACTTCCCACTTCAGTACTCTACTGAATTGGGTTGGCAGTGAAACTTTCAGAAGTGAAGATCTCAAAACTTCTATGAATAAAAACTTATCTGCATGGCCCAATATATATATATATATAAAATAATATAATGGCAAGTTAAAAATAGCAGATGGGTTTTGTAATTTGGGTGGAGTGGCCCTTTTTAAAGACACCAGCAGCTGGCATACACTTGGAATTAAATATCTGCATCAGTGAATTTGATAAATGATCTGAGTTGGTCAGCCAAAAGAAAGACTCGTACAGGACCTACATGCACTTTGAGTTATCCTGCTACTATTCAACTATTAATGAGAAGACCTCCAAGCTGTGGCCACTGAGAGATCCGACACGTTATCTGCAAAGCCTTTCTATAGGGGAGGATGAGGAGAACGGGTGGAGAGGGAGGTCAGAGGGGAGATGGAGGAGGGCGGTTAGTCAGTTAAATGGAGGGGTGGGGAGGCAGAGCTGCAGTGCTTTACATACCCCTGAGTCTATAGGCAGCTGATTTAGGCTCAGCTGGACATGCAAGTCGTCCCGCTTGGCCACTTCCTACAGCGGAAGTGATCGGTGCAGCCGGACAGGAAGAGGGAGGCGCACACAGGAGAAGAAGGCACAGAGGTTGAGAGGTGGAAACCACAGCGGTAGACAAAGAGCAGAAGTTAAAGGAGGTTCATTCAACTTTACCGTGCAACATATCAAAACTGCACGTGTGTAGGCTATTTCAGTGACTTGAATTAGTTGAAAAAGCATGAAAAGTCAAGACAGCAAAGAGTAGAGGTGAAGAGCACAGCCGTGTTTTACCCTCCATCGGTCCATCATCCGGTCAGAAAGCAGCAATGAAAATGATCTTGACATATAATGAGCTGTGCAAATCGTTCAGGACATACTGTGCTCGGCATGGAAGCATTCCTGTGCAGCTGACTCGTCGAGTACGTATGTGTGTGCTTCGGTGTGCGTGTTTGCATTATGTGTGAAATGGTGTGTTTATTGTCAGAGTGAGAGGTGTAATAAAAAAAAGAACAAGCTTGTGTCTCCATAAAGAAACACTGCACTCTCTGCAGCGGATATTGGACTCCGTCGCGTGGACACGTTTTCACAACCTGACGAAGACACTCAATGAGAGAAAGAGAAGGATGACAGGAAGAGATGGAGGAAGGAGTTAAATCCTGAAAATAAAAGCAGGACTGAAAAAATCATTTCCCCTCTGCCTTTGTGTCCAAAGCAATATGGACACATTACACGTGATGCAGTTCTGTGTGTGTGTGTGTCTTGGCTCTACAGTCGTACATCTCTCCTGGCTTGGGCTCGCGTCATTCAAGCGCCCGTTACCTAGCAACCCTGACGCAGGGAAAGTTTGGTCCGACTAAAAATAAACTTAGTGTTTGCAGAAAGGGATGTTAAGTTGAGAAAAGGAGAGGGTGAATTAAGCCGACAGCTCTGTGATGATACAAGAAAGCAGAGGGGGGGAGAACAGAACGCAGAGATAAGGGGGTTTCTACATTTGGTAGTGTCTGTATGAGAGTGTTTGAAGAGTTCTCGGGCGGGTAGCTAAGGAGTAGGTTTTTAGAGTTATTTTGTTAACCTATGAGATAGAGAGACAAACCAAAACAGCAAAGTTGCAGGCCGGGCAAACAACGAGCTGTAAGGCGCAAGAGAGCTAGCAACTTAACCTAGCTTCTTAGCGTTGGCATTGTTTGCGACTAGTCAAATGTAGTAATTTAACCATAACACTCTGTATGTTACCCAATGTTTTTTAATCACAATTTGCGCTCAAATCACAAACGGGGCATAAGCAACGGCTAATGTCAGCCCTCGGTGGGCCGTTGGAATTGAAGTGATATAGAGAGGCGAAGTCCCGCCCCTTCCGTTAAACCACCATGCGACCTTATTTTGGAAAAGATATGTACGGTAGTCAACGGTGAGAGACAAAATTGCACTATGAATTACACACATGATGTTTGTCAATTTAAAGGTGCTAAATACGAGTTTGGGAGCATTTCTACTGCCTCCGCACAGCTCTCAACATGGCGACGACTGAGCCGGCAGCTCACAGCTGACGGCGCCGACAGCGCTCCACTATAGCGCTCCACTTTATATAGGAAATAGTTGTTTGCTGCTTTATTTTTGCTCTGATTATCATATAGAGCACCTTTAAAAGATAATTTTGCAAGTCACGAAAGTCGAAGTTTGTTGTAAAACTGTTGAAGTATAAAGACTACTCAGCCAAAAGTCACCCAAAATGGCCAGACTTCTAATGATTTTCACCTCTTAATACTTGTCCCCCTTGTTCTGGAAGAACGGAGTGAAATGTGCCATGGTAACGGCCATGTTGGAGTTAGTGACGTATATTGTGCGAGACAAGAGATGTAGTTCACTGAGCGGTTTCACACAAAATGAAATGATACGATAAAACTAAGACAAACTGAGACTTTCTTGACTTGCAAAATTATCTTTTAAATTGAAAAACATATACGTGATTCATGATGCAATTCAAATGAGATCAAAACAAATATTTGTCTCTCACTGTTGATTACCGTACATATTTTTTCAGAAATAATGTTCCATGGTGGACACCAAAAAGGGGCGGGACTTATTCACCTGTAGTTCCTGTCCACACAGATATCGCACCAATGAAATTACGGCGCCAAAATCGTCAGTTGGTAGCATTAATTCATGTCCCCTGGGGAACACTAATGAAAAGGGGGTGCTATTTCTGCAGAAAAATGCATTTTGCTCATTAAAATTTTGACCAAATAAGAACGCCGGTCAAAAACACCAAGGATACTATATATATTAGGGCTGTCAATCGATTAAAATACTTAATCAAGATTAATCGCATGATTGTCAATAGTTAATTGCGATTAATCATAAATTAATCACACATTTTTTTATCTGTTCAAAATGTACCTTAAAAGGGAGATTTGTCAAGTATTTAATACTCTTATCAACATGGGAGTGGGCAAATATGCTGCTTTATACAAATATATGAATTATCAGAAATCAATTAATAACACAAAACAATGACAAATATTGTCCAGAAACCCTCACAGGTACTGCATTTATCATAAAAAATATGCTCCAATCATAACATGGCAAACTGCAGCCCAACAGGGAACAACAGCTGTCAGTGTGTCAGTGTGCTGACTTGACTATGACTTGCCCCAAACTGCATGTGATTATCATAAAGTGGACATGTCTGTAAAGGGGAGACTCGTGGGTACCCATAGAACCCATTTTCATTCACATATCTGGAGGTCAGAGGTCAAGGGACCCCTTTGAAAATGGTCATGCCGGTTTTTCCTCTCAAAAATGTAGCTGTAGTTTGAAGCGTTATTTAGCCTCCTTCGCGGTAAGCTAGTATGACATGGTTGGTTGGTTAAAGAAATTAGTGGCATTAAAACAAATTGGCATTATTATCACATTAACTTTGACAGCCCTGATATATTCTTACTGTGCTGTAGCAAAACCTACTTTTAATGTCAGTTGGACTTTAAGAAGTTCACCAAGGAATGCATTAATTGCAGTCTTGGCCTGCATGTAAAGCCTTCATCTTAAGCGGCTTTGGTCATTGTCTCCCACCTCATTTTGTGACTCCATCCATAACACGTCATGCACTCGATATTTGTACAGCAGATAAGCACAATAGGAGGAGAAGCCCATTCAAATTAATCCATATTTTATGAGGCTGTCAACCTCTCTCCCTGCCGCCCCTCCATCTATTCTCTCTCTCTCTCTCTCTCTCTCTCTCTCTCTCTCTCTCTCTCTCTCTCTCTCTCTCAGCCTAAGAGCCAAAGAGCGCCGGAGATCAAAGCATAGGTGCTGTCACCACTTAAGGAAAAGAGAAGGGGGGAGACAAGTAGACAGCTAGAGATAGGCTGAATACTTGTGTGATTTACTCTCTCCATCTCGTCTCACCCTCTGTTCCCTTCTCTCAGTTGCTCAATCCGTCTCAAATAAAGCTGTTCGCTCAATGAGTTTCAACTTCTTTGCTCGTCGCGGAAATGCTGCTCTCTCTAAATACATCAGTATCTGCGTGGTGGGGAGCAGATCACTTTATTTTGATGACATAAGAAGAGTTGTACTAAGGAGGAAGAAGATCAGGGGGGCTATGAAAATAAGGTATCGGAGCATGAGACTCGATGGGTGATGTGGGCTGATGCACCGTCTAGTCTAGCAGACATAGTTTTCCTATGATGAGCGTTATGGCACGGCCGTGTTGGCGAATAAGCAGCAACAATAACGAGGATGACTCGCTGAGATATAGTGGGGGGGGGAAGAGTGGGAGGAGAAGAGGCTGACAGCGAGAGATGGAGATGAAGAGGAGAGGGGGAAAATGAAAGAGTGTGTTCTCGTGTCCTCGCATAACCCGCCGCAGAGAGTACAAGAGAAGGTATAGGTTAATGCCTACTGTGCATCTATTTTATTATGTGTGTGGGAGTGTTATGTGTGCCTACACTGGAAAAAAAAAGCACTTCATTGAGTAATTTAGCCTTATGTTTCAGTCTTAAAACCTCATTTTCTAAAAAACTATCAAGGCAGAATAATATTAGTTTCCAAAACACTTTCACCCTCAACAGGAATAATTGATGTTCAGACCTGGAAGCGAGCCAGATCACCCTGTAAGATTCAACAAGTTGACCTGCACTTAAAATTGGATAAATTATCCCAATCAGATTTCTTTCATATGCTTTTTAGAAACAGAGGATTTTTAAGACTGATTTTTCAGACAAAACAGCTCAATAATTTCAGCTTTTTTCTGTGGCAGTTTTTTTGCATTGTTTTGTGCATGCGTGACCAGCGACGTTGTACCTCGGTCTGGAAACCCTCGACCAAGATGGCCACCAGCAAGTTGAAGAGGACGTAGTTGCCGAAGGTCATGAGCGCGATGAAGTAGAGGGCGGCTACGGGAGTGGTGGAGGCCATGCCGTTGTACAACACCTTGTTCCAGTCCTCCTGGGTTAGGATCTGGAGGAGAGGAGAGGAGAGGGATGAATGGGAGAAAGCACATTATTGTTGTTCAGCGATTGTTCTAGTAGTTTAATAGTATTTGTTTGATAATTGACAGCTCCCTAAGCCTTGTCCCCCTCAGATACCGTTTCTATGCTGGTCCAGCTTTCCGTTCTCGCTAGGCACATGACCTTTACAATGCTAACGGTGGTAGTTTTACCACTCCAAGTTCTGGGTACGCTTTAAAACAGTGGGTCCTTCATTTCTGACAGAGGAAGACAAAAGCAGGCTTTTTGTTTCTGGAGGGCGATCGTGATTTTAAACGGCTGAAGTGACTCACGGGCGGATTAGGAGACGATGGGCTTCTGGGCACAAACATGCAAAAGGACCTACCATTCATTCCTACATAGGAGCAGGACACACAGACTGTATGATGCTTTAGCCTCTTTTGTTGTTGTTATGCGTCTCTTTGTAGTCGTTACACATCCTGTTGTGGTCATTGTGTGTCTCATTGTGGTCATTTTGTCCCTTTTTGTAGTTGTTACACATCTCTCTGTGGTTTTGTGTGTCTTTGTGATCGTTTTGTGTCTCTTCGTAGCCGTTATGTGAGTCTTTGTGGTTGCTTTGTGTCTCTTTGTAGTTGTTTGTTGTCTCTCTTTGTGGTCATATTGTGTCTCTCTGTGGGCGCTTTCTCTCTGAGGTCGCATTGTGTCTCTTTGTGGTTGTTTAGTGTCTCTTTGTAGTTGCTTTGTGTCTCTTTGCAATCATTTTGTGTCTCTTTGCAGTCGTTTATGTCTCTCTTAATTTGTCTCTCTTAATTTGCACTTTATGATGATCCACTTATTTATTGTTCTACTTGTGACTAAATGTTTTTAATGTTTGTTTTTCACTGCAAAGAGCTGCTAAACTGTTTTTCGTTGTTTTCAATGACAATGACAATAAAGTCTATCTGTCTATCTGTCTATCTATCTATCTATCTATCTATCTATCTTTGTGTTCATTTTGTGTCTCTTTGTAGTCTTTTTATGTCTTTGCAGTCGTTTATGTCTTTCTGTGGTTATTTTGTGTCTCTTTGTAGTCGTTTTGTGTCTTTGCAGTCGTTTATGTCTCTCTGTGGTAATTTTGTGTTTATCTGCAGTTGTTTTGTGTGTCTTTGTGGTCACTTTGTGTCTGTTTGTAGTCATTTTGTGTCTCTTTGCAGTTACTTTGCATCTGTTTATAGTTGGTTTATATTTCTTCATGGTCGGTATGCGTCTTTTTGAGCGTCATTTCTCAGGTGAAGGCCAGGGTGGGCCCTGACACCTGAAACTAATGTAAAGCTAAACTAAAGCTTCTGTTACTCCGTACTACAAGCACTGACTGTATCAGTGAAGCTATACCTTAAACCCTCCGTCATGAGAACAGACTTGTCAGTACAATGTCCTGTGCAGCGAGACATGATGACACTTTACATCGTCCGTGATCAGATGTTTCACTGAATTATAAATGGGTTCTATATTAAAGGTCCCATATTGTAAAAAGTGAGATTTTCATGTCTTTTATATTATAAAGCAGGCTTAAGTCCTATATGAATACTGTGAAAGTATCAAAACGCTTAAGCCACAGAGAAACACACACAGCCCGTATTCATAAACTGTGCGTTTGAAACAAGCCGTCAGGATTTCTGTCCATTTGTGATGTCAAAAATATACATACATACATATTTAAAACATTTCACAGTTTTAAACGTAAACATTCTAAATGTGTACCAGTTTATTTCCTGTTGCAGTGTATGTGAATGACATCAGCTGACAGGAAGTAAACGTAAATACAAGCATGAACCTGAAAATGCACGATATGGGACCTTTAAGGGTAATAAATACTACAGTATGATAGATAGATAATGGATGAATGGTTGGCCCCTACAAAATCACTAATCCATGGTGACATGAAACAAGAAACAGGCCTACTTAACCTATGTAAGATACTTAGAAATGGAAATTAGACAGAGTGGAAGTAAATGAGGGCGATAGATAAAGGCCAGGCAGGGAGGGAGAGTTAAGAGGAATATTTGATTTGAGATATTTTATTTATTCAGGAGGAAATTGTCTTCTCGGTTTCTGAATGAGAAAAGGTTCAGTCGGCACCAATGACGCAGGGAGACGGCTGCTCGAGGGCACTTCACCAGGTAGTTTGATCACACAGGAAGTTTCCAGATGGTAGATGAACTCGCGTACCTTCAGGTCACACTGCTGTTAAATTTTTACTACCTCAACAGACTGTGAAGTCAGGCGTAAAGCTGCAGCTAAATTGGCCATAACGCAGTGAATTGTTTAACAGAGTAAAGGGAAGGGGGGAAAAAAGGGGCATGTGCTCACCTGGAAGACGGTCACTATGGCCCAGAGAAGAGAGTCAAAGTTCTTCCTGTCTGGCAGAGTGTCACCGCTCTTCTTCTCAGATCCAAACTTGCAACCAAACAGATGCATCCCCAGGATACTGACACGGGAAGGAGGGGAGAGCCGGGAGAAAACACAAACAGGAAACGGAGGGTAAATGTTTACATCGGGCCAACCCCATTAGATAGAGTACAAATAAACATGCTGAAAAGACTTGTTTTGACTCCGGCATACTGATTATACCTGCTGCTTGCAAGACAGCTGAGGCAAAATATACTGAACAAGAATGGTAATTACTGCCCAGGGGACTGTCATACAAAAGCACAAAGAGAAGTATTCACCAGTTAGTTTTATGACCCAGAAAAGCAGAAAAAAATAACAAAAAGACCATATATGGAGTACTGTCAGTAACTGGTTCATAAACAGTTGGCCCCTTAATGCATTGTGGCAGTAATGTTGCCAAGAAAGAGAGTGGAAATAAGAGTGCTTATGCCAGGTTAAGTTCAGCACCATGGAGAGAGTCACAAACCAAGTCAATGACACTTTATACTCATTCAAACAAATGGAGATCACTGGCATTAGAAACAAAGACACAATTCCATCCAAATAAAAGGTGTTGGCACTACTTTGGAAATTAAAGGAATAGTTTGACAATATTTGCTTTTCTTACTAAGAGTGAGATGAGAGGAAGTACGGAGCTAGAGCCGGGAGGTGATTAGCATATCTTAGCACAGCGACAGGAAGCAGGGGAATTACAAAGAAATAGAACAGGAATAGAGCGGACATTCCTATTCAAATAATAGTAGGATGGTCAGAGCGGCGACCATTTTTATGTGCGCTGTTGCTATTTGCGACCGTGGTGGACCTCCGTATAAACGTTGGCTGTCAATCGATTAAAATATTAAATCATGATCAATCGCAAATCAATCATTTTTTTTTATCTGTTCAAAATGTACCTTAAAAGGGAGATTTTTCAAGTATTTAATACTCTTATCAACATGGGAGTGGTTAAATATTCTTGCTTTATGCAAATGTATGTATATATTTATTACTGGAAATCAATTAACACAAAACAATGACAAATAATGTCCAAAAAGGTACTGCATTCAGCATAAAAAATATGGCAAACTCAAGCCCAGTGTGTCAGTGTGCTGACTTGACTATGACTTGCCCCAAACTGCATGTGATTATCATAAAGTGGGCATGTCTGTAAAGGGGAGACTCGTGGGTACCCATAGAACCCATTGTCATTCACATAACTTGAGGTCAGAGGTCAAGGGATCCCTTTGAAAATGGCCATGACAGTTTTTCCTCGACAAAATGTAGCTTAAGTTTGGAGCGTTATTTATCCTCCTTCACAACAAGCTAGCATGATATGGACAATACCAATGGATTCATTAGGTTTTCTAATTTCATATGATGCCAGTATCTTCAATCTAGCTTTAAAACTGAGCCCGCTACAACCTAAAAATGCGTTAATGCGTTAAACAATTTAGTGGCGTTAAAAAGAATTTGCGTTGACGCGTTATTATCGTATTAACTTTGACAGCCCTAGCATAAACTAACATACACTCACCACACACTCTTGTCAAAGCGGAGGAAAGCACATCGCTATCGTCACATCAGTGACAACTTTGTTCGGATCATTTTCTGTACCAGTGTAGTATAGCACCGAACAGAGCCGCTGGGTCTAACGCTACCTCCGCCTCACTCCCTGCCGCTCCAGAGAAAGACAAGCTACCTAGCTAACTCGCCCGCCATCTGTCTCTGGAGCTGCGTCCACTCTCTTCCCGGCGAGCTGCGACCACACTTTACGGCCCTACTGACGTGTGTTCTGTTGCCGCCATAACAACTAACAACTTTTTCTTTTGTACTAGTCAAATGACCACTGGAAACAGTTCAATGTCCGTTTTACTCCTATTTCTATTTCTCTGGGGAAACAGCTAGCCTGGCTCCATCCAAACGTGACAAAATTTGCCCATGAACACTTCCAACGCCAATTTACTAACTTGCTGCATCTCATTTATTAAATTTGTACACAAGCAGCGCAGTGAAAAACACTGCAAGAAAGAAAGTAAGAAAGTTCACCCTTACATCCAGTAACACTGTATGTTACTGTACGGGGGTGTTGTTATTATGAAGCAGCAGTGAGTCTGCACTGCAGTCTGTCTTTAATTCAGAAACACAGACACTGAAGCTCAACTGGAGCTGAGGGATCAATGAACAGGCCTCTGCTGTGTCAACTTGGCAACTCCTCACTCAAATCAGAGGGCTGTTTATATATGCATATACGAGGCCCTTGGAACTGTGTGTGTGTGACAAATAACGATGACAAATATTGTCCAGAAACCCTCACAGGTACTGCGTTTAGCATAACAAAATATGCTCAAATTATAATGTGGCAAACTGCAGCCCGACAGACAACAACAGCTGTCAGTGTGTCAGTGTGCTGACTTGACTATGACTTGCCCCAAACATGTCTGTAAAGGGGAGACTCGTGGGTATCCATAGCACCCCTTTTTATTGACATATCTGGAGGTCAGAGGTCAAGGGACCCCTTTAAAAATGGCCATGACAGTTTTTCCTGGCCAGAATTTACCTGTAGTTTGGATCGTTATTTAGCCTCCTTCACTACAAGCTAGTATGACACGGTTGGTTCCAATGGATTCCTTAGGTTTTCAAGTTCATATGAGGTTTGAAGCGTAGCGTAGAGAAGTTTTGTTGCATGCGTGTTTGTGCATTATACAAGTGCAGAAAACTTCCACACATTGAATTGGCCTAACCAGGCAGAAAGAAGGGGTTGCTGACGACAACAGGGAACCACTTAGTCTCGTCACCCCATCGACGGATCTTCCTGTCACACCGTCTGTACTGATCACTGCTTCTCTCTGCTCCTTGCTTTCCCGTGTTGAAGTCACAATGTACTGATCTACCAATTTACTTTCATTCCACACCTTTGTGCTTTCAGCTCCATCTGCAGAATTTGTTTCACGGTCACTAATCAAACTGTTTTCTTTTTTCCCCCCACAAGATTGTAAGATCGATACATTTATATATTTTTGCAGCGTGAGACAGGATGCGAGGTCGTTTACTCTCCCTATACCTGAAGATGAAGATAAAGAGCATGAGCAGCATGCAGAAGGTGGCCACGTTGTCCATGGTCTTCATCAGCACCACCAGCTGCCTCTGCAGGGCCGGCATGAAGCGGACCAGCTTCAGCACCCGCATCAGCCGGAAGGTCCTCAGCACCGACAGACCGCCGTCCTGCTGACCCACGATCTCCCACACGCTGTCCAAAGAGAGGAGACACACACACACACACATTCATTTTGGAAGTGTCATGAAGAACTGCTGCTTGTACTGTATCCATTTTCACTATTTCTAAACACGATGTGCAGAGAATTCACACGTTCAATAAATGTTTGAGCATTGTAAACAGCACTTACAACTCGATAGGGAGCTGCACATGGCTTATTTATACTTAAAAACATGTGTTCGTCATTTATTTATACTTGATTAAATCATTAAAAGGAGTATTTATTGTTTTTTTTGGCCATAAAGAACAGGCTGTAAACACGACAATGACATATCCCCTTATGAACGTGTTTAACAGTTGCCTATTTACACCTTTTTTTTTTTATCTCCTTTTAGCTCTGTGTTGTTCTCCACCAACTCCTGAGGGAAAAATATGCCTTATCGCACCACTATGTTCACCAGCCAGTCAGTCACTTTGTAGTTTCTTATCTTATGATAACATCTCTTATTACTAACACCAACATCAAACATTAACAATTATAACTGTTCACTATTTGTAGTTCATTACAAAGTGTTGGAAATCAACTAATTACGTATTAACTAATCACAAATGTATGAAGAAAAATATTATTTTAAATGGTGAATTGACACTTTAATTTTGGATATTAGCATTAAAGGTGCCATGATAATGAGGGCAAGAATACGCAAAATTCAACCAAACTGCTGAAACTTCGAGAGCCGGTCTATGTAACACTACTATCTCACAATCTTCATGTGTGGCGTCGGCCTATATTGTATATTTTCCTATCGTCCTTCCCGCCGCCAGAAGAATACTTCGCCGGGAGGAGAGCATGCGGCGGCTCCGCGGGAGACGGACCTTCAGTTAGCGGTTAGCTGTGGATCAGCTACAGCTAACAGCTAGCTGAAGGTTTGTCTCCCAAAGCCCCCGCCTGCCCTCCTCCCGGCGAAGTCGGCTCCTGGTGGCGGGGGGAGGATGAAATGGAAATACAAGTTTTGTCTTGTTTCTGCCATTTTGGATTTAATCCAATAAACTATCTAAACGTACACAGACCCTGTACCTTCAACGTGATTGACAAACCCTTGGGGCAGCTCTACTTCTTCGTCCTCTCATGAAGGCAGACTGGACGCTACAGTGACTCACTATCGCCTCTCGAGGAATTAGTGGTATTACAAGACATGAGGGGCCGGGGCTAAATAGCTCGGCAACGCAACACAGAGACATCTTTGACATCACGTCAACACTGAAACCTCTCGCATTCTGTCGATAATGTTCATTTTTATATTTTTATATATACAAGCAGCTACTAATCTCTATTTCATTTGAAGCCCATACGACTGACATATGTGAGCGTGCATTTCCTGTTTCAGTGAGCTCTCCTGGCAGGTCACTTTTCTTCAACATTTACCTGCCTTGAAAATAGCAATAGCGAAGCACTTTTTGTAGAAATGGAGAAGCCGTTATTGCAGCGGTGGCCTGACCGTGTTTACTACCAGACTACAGAATCGCTCTCTATTTACTCCCCACATTGGAATGGTTTGAGTGTGGGTACATTTTATTGGATGGAAAGCTAACGTGACTGTATTATAGCATTAGGTTATTCTCGTATAATAATAATGGGTACAATGTAGGGCCTTTAGGTTATGTGTTCCCACTGGTATCATTTGAAAGATAGAGACCGAGAGCAGGTAAAAAGGATCCCTGTATCATTTCAGGGCTTTGTGAAAAGGCCCAGACACACCAAGCCGACATCAAAGAACTAGCGGCGATGATGGTTGACTGTTGCGTCGCCTCACATCGCCTTTGTTTTGCATTTGAACACACTGCAAAGACTACAGCCGACGGCCAGTTAGCACGTACGTTCTGCGCCTGCGTGAGAGGAATTTTCACACCGCTCTCACTCACCACTTAGCTTCATTCCAGATGGCCATGTTGCTGTGAAAAAATCCGTGCATTGGAATGATCAGATGAGATGAAGATGAAAAAATGGTTTTCCTCTTGACTTTACTCGTTGGCTTGCTTTCCTCACGTCCGTTTCTCTTCTCCTGCACTGATTCGCTTAAGCCGAACAGCCAATCAGAGAGATTTCTCTCACCAACGAGCTCTGCTGTCGATTCAACATGCTAAATCGGCCAGAGAGCCGCCGTCACGGGCAGACGGACTAGAGCCGAGGGGGCGGGACACACCAAAAAAACTAGGCCAAAGTACGCTCACCGACAGACCCAAACTCTCCGACAGCCGACTGTCGGCTTTTTGTGTCGGGTCCTAAAAATCCCCATGTCAGAAAAAATCCTGCTCACCTGATCACCACGATGATGCCATCGAAGATATTGTAGGGGTTCTTGATGTAGCCGAAGGGCCCGTAGACCAAAATCTTCAGCAGCATCTCCAGAGCGAACAGGCTGGTGAACACGATATTACTGATCTCCAACGCGTTGGTCAACTCTTCGGGCTGGAGACGGAGACACAGAGAGACGAAGAGAGACGAAGAGAGAGGAGAGGTTAATGCATGGTTGAGGCAAGCTATGCTCCTGTATAAACCTTGCCTTTGCTTTCAGGTTGACTGCCGGCACTTTGAACTTCTTCCAACAGTACTGGATGTGTATAATAGCGAGACATTTATATGACTATGGCAACAACACCTGCTGCGGAAAGCAATTCAAATGATCAAATCTGTCCTTTCACACTTGTATACAATACGCACGCTGAACCTTTATCTCGCACCAGGACACACACACACACACACACACACACACCGACCACAATGCTGCTGCTGAATGTGCCTGGGACGTCTGCTCAAAAGCTCATCAGAGAATTGGGCTGCCAATCACATCTAGATCAAACGACACGGTGTGTATGTGTGCCAGAAAAAAATAAAAAAAACAGACAAGAGAAAAAGAACATGAGCCGGGAGATAAAAGGCGCGGCACATCCAAATACGACACAGTATGTAAATCAGGACATCCGTGGCGAGCATCGGTAATTATCGGCGAGGAGAAAAAGAGCCGGTGAGAATGCTGTTATGTGTCTGCGGGGCTGTGTGCAACAGCCCAGACGAGCTTCCCGAAGGCCTTTCATCTCCACGCCATAAACAGTTTACACAGCTCAAAACATGGTGTCATACACACACACTGCGCTGACATGACACAGAGGATGGAAGGTGTTGAGTGCCTGATCTGTGTCTGCATGTTCTCCATCATAAAAGTGGAATGTGTGACTGCCTATCTTACAGTCTCAATATCCCTCTGTGTGTATAAATAGCGTCCCGGCAGAAGCATTATCCCCGGGCTGAACCAGGAGGTAATGTAATGTAATGTAAACACAGTGTGTGTCATTAAGCCCGTCCTGGTGGGCTGCCACTAATCACTATACACCATGACTGTTTAAGCAGCGATTAGTCAACGCTAGCATGGATACACAGAGAAAAGGAATAGAGAGATTAACATCACCAGTTGAATAACAGCTCCTTGTGCTGCATTACGGCACCAGTTTGTCTAGAGCTCATGAGAAACAGTGACACAGAGTCTATTACGAAATATTCATATACTGGTGGTGTTGTTTACGCTGCTCTCAGTTCATATGGGGAAAAATGGTTGCTCCAGTATCCCTACTTTTAAAGTAATAAACATATACAATTATATTAAAGCCCATCCTTCATCAGGTACAGTGTGTCAAGTTTGGCAGTGGACCCTAATTTCTCTTTCAAAAAGGAAATATAGCACCAATAGTTAAAGGTGCTAAATGCAAGATTGGGAGCTTTTCTTGTTGCCTCTGCACGGCTCTCAACATGGCGACAGATGAGCTGGTGGCTAGTAGCTAACGGTGCTAACAGCGCTTACACTGAAAACAACGGCAACACTGCTGACAAAGCTAACAGTCTTAACCTGGGGGGTGTGGGGTAACTTAACTCCAGCCTAAAATCTTATTTTGTTTATGTCCTTTAAGGTACTCTCAATGATATCCAGGGGCCTCATGTATAAACGGTGCGCACGTACTAAAATGTTGCGTACGCTGTGTTTCACGCTCACGCCGGGATGTATAAAAATCAACGTGATGTGAGAATGTGCGGACTGTGCCGCAAACTCTAGACCAGTTGTGAAAATGTGCGGGCCGTCCTCCAAACTCTGTCATCTGGCAGTGCCAAACTACAAAGTACTGAAACTCGTCAAATGTGTAAAAATATTTTTTCCACTCAACTTACTGAGCTTTGTTTATGAACTGGGATTAAAAAAACACATATTTCTTCACTAGTTTGAGCATAATATTTAACATCAGAAAGGCACAACAAAAACATATTTAAACTAATGTCCCAGAGATGACATGCCTTAACCACTGTGCCAAAACCAAGATCGCATGCTGCACAGTGTGGCAAACCAACGTGGTGTGTCTGTGCCCCAGAGGAGCTACAGATGGATGAACCGGACCCTGGCCCACCTAACAATGAGCCAAATGTAGCGTTTGATACTGATTCCCAAGGAAAGACCATCAAATAAAATATGTTTTCTAGCCTCCACCTCAGTAACAAGCACTTCAATTTCACATTTGGTGACATTCTTCTTTTTTCTTCCTTTTCCAGCGTGATTCGCCATCGTTATTTGGACAATAAGTGAATGCATGGAGCGTGTGTATAGTCATTTGCATAATAATTAATGGGAGGAGACAAGGCGGACCAAGTGGCACGTGCAGCTGCGCTCAATTTCACGTTCATTGAGATGTATAAAGGAAAGGTGCGCAGGAACAGGCGTACGCACGGTTTTATACATGTGAAAAGTTTTTTGCTTACGTACTTTTCCAATTTTGTGAGTACGCCATCTTCCAGTGTGAAAGCTGCGCAGTAGTTTATACATGAGGCCCAAGAGCATTAATATAACAGCAAAAAACTATTATCTATGTAAAGATATAGAGGAGTAACGTCTCCCTGAGCAGAGAATGAAGTCACTCTCCGTCTGTGTGTGTTGTAATCCAAGTTTCTCGGTGCTTTGTTGACATAGCTATAGCTAATCACCGCCGCTCTGCACTGCTCTCATACCATTAGCTGCGAGCCACCGGCTCAGACATGTTGAGAGCCGTGTGGAAGCAATCCCTCTGCTCTGAATATTGAATTTAGCACCTTTCAAGGAACATTTTAGGGACTTGGAATGTGTTTTTACTCTTGGGTTTTTGTGGTGCTAAATGCGAGATCAGGAGCATTTCTATTGCCACTGCACGGCTCTGCATATAGCGGTGGCTGAGCCATCGGCTGGTAGCTAACGAGTGGGTGATACGCTTCCGCAATGTAGTCGTCGGTCGGGACGGTGTTATCAGCTGTAAGCGCCGTATGAGAACAGTGCAGAGCAGCTGTGGTGAGCTATCCAGTGGGGCACGCTCACTCGCATGCACGAACATGCACTTAAGGTAGGTATTGGCGGAAGGCCCGGCGATGTCAACAAAGCACGGAGAAGCTCGGATTACAACACACACAGAAGGAGAGCGACTTCATTCTCTGCTCAGGTAGACATTACTCCTCTATATCTTTACATAGCAAATAGTTGTTTGCTGCTATATTAATGCTCTGGATATAATATAGAGCACCTTTAAACAAAAGTTTTAACATGATAATTATTTAGCTGTAGAGGTCCTGGTAGGTGGATTTTATTACTGTTGGACAGAGCCAGGCTAGCTGGCTTGTTTCCAGTCTTTAAGCCAGTGGCTCTCAAAGTGTGTGGCATGACAGGTGGGGCGGAACTAATGTTTTGTCCTCGGAATCTTTTTCGCAGTTGAATACTAAACAAATCAATTTCATAATAGCACTGGTTTGCATTCAGACAGTCTGTCGGTTTACAGAATGGACAGATACGGAATTTGACAGGGATGATAAAAAAAAAAAAAAAAATTCTTCCAAAGGGGGGGAATGACAAAAAAAGGTTTGAGAACCATTGCCTCACTAGATTCATATTTACTGTACAAATATGAAAGCAATATCATATTAAAGTATTCCTTTAAAGGTGCTAAATACGGGATTGGGAGCATTTCTATTCCCTCTGAACGGCTCTCAAAATGGCAACGGTGAGCCAGAGGAAGTGTGGCTTCATTCTCTGCTCAGGTAGACATTACTCCTCTACATCTTTACATAGCAATTGCTTGCTGCTTTATTAATGCTCTAGATGTCGAACTTAGCACTTTTAACTTCTCACCTTGCTGCGGTGATGTGGAAGTGTACTCCAGGGTGTGTTAGTACGCTGTAACATCACTTTGCACAGGTCAGATCACACCTATCAGTGGTACTAAGTGCGAACAGAGATGCAACAAACTTCACAAAAACATGGCAGTGGAACAATGCTGTTCAGTCTGGTGTTGACTCACTCTTTAATTTGATTTAATAAAATAAATAATTTACATAACAGCAGCATGGTAACTACTTGCAGAACTTTTTGAAATGTTGTGGTTAAAACTTGAAATAGGTCATTCACTACGGGCATGTGTGCTCAGTGTCAGCAGTCAAAACCAACCACCGTCTACAGAAAACTTTAATAAGAGCATCCTGACAGCGTATCTGAGTTCGAACAAGTCAACCCTTACAAGTCATTGCTTTAGTATTAAGTCATTACTCCCATAAGACTAGGATGCAACAGTAGGCCCTGAGGCAGAAAAGAAGGTCCAGCAACACCAAGATGTAATATTGCACCATAATTGAGAGCCTGAAGCTTCAACCCAGAATTTCACTGGCTTGTTATGAATTATCACACTTGTTGTCACTGCTACTTTTAACAAGTCCTCATACCTAAAAACAAAATAGGTTGTAACTGCCTTCCAAAATGACCCATAGCAGTATGAACTTTACGAAAATTATTAATATGAACATAATCTTATCTGGCGCCTCTATGATCACACCATCAGACACGGCCCGTCCATGAAGATCAAAGTTTTTCTATCTATACGGACGCGGATGAGCAGGGAAAATGGATAAGGTTTTGAGGAGCTTTGAGAATGGCCGTTTGCCACGCGGAGAAACCCGCACAAAGTATAAAAAGACAAATGTTTCACGATTCCACATCGGCTCCTTGCAGAAAGTACGCTGTTGAATTTCAGTTCTGGTCCGGTTCCTGTTCACACTGACTTTTTTTACAAACGAACCTAGAGGAGTAAACATGAAATTATACAGACTGATAAGTGACTCGTTGATTGGACAGTTTTGGCGATTTTGTAATCACGGAAAATAACCGTGATTGCTTCCCGAACAGATTTCATGATAAGCAGATGGATTTATTAATAGTTTAGCTTTTGAAATCATGCTAAAATCACATATTGCTATCAAAAAATCTGATTTGTGTGCTCTTACACCACAAACGTATCGCACCAACGTCCGCTTGGAAGACCAACCTCATCAAGTGGTCTTGGTTCGGTTGTTTGGGTTTGTTTGACAACTTTCACACCAGCCCAAACGAACGCCCGAACTAACCGGGCAATCGGACCTGAGCTTGTTTTAACCAAACGGGTTAGGTGTGAAAGCACCGTAAAAGCACTTGGTGAAGATGGGTGGCTGTGGTTCAATGAAACTAGCATTGACTGTTGATAGGGAGACGGGATGAGAACAGCAATCTCCAGGGTCAAACTAAGACAATTTCTACGCCCAGCAATCCAACCTGACAGGGCCAGATTAACCCGCTAGGAGCCCTGAGGCAAACAGGAGCTGTGGGCACTATTGACCTCCTATCTCTTCCCACTCTCTTTGCACTGTGTTGGTAATGCAGGTTCTGCTTTAAAGCCGTTTCACACCAAGCAAGGATTTTTGTCGCACAGAAATTTACAAAAAAGGATTTTCTGGGTTCTTATGAATGCTTACACACCCCTGCGGAACATTCGTCGGCGGATAGAATATTTGGACGGACCTCAGTTTTAGCGGATTTCCGCCTGGAAATATATGTTTGGCCAATAAAATCCTTTGATCGCCGTCATTCTGCATAATAATTAGCCATGCACTTGTGTTTGTTGCACGGAGAGTGTGTAATTTCAGAGCAATGGTCATGCAGAACAATGGGTGGTTGTTTTCGGGGTAACGGACTGTTGGATGATTGGACTTTTTTTCTGCTCTATGGGACATTTTTCGGACTATTGGAGTTTGGGAATAACGATGGGCTGTCCCCTTCGCAACACCCAATAATGTTTGACAAAACACTACTACCTCAACAACCAAATAAAAGGACAATATATGGCTTGAGATCGCCAAGCAGCTGGGATACAATGAAGATGGTAGCTGATATGCACTTGTTACGTTATATGTTAGTCACAGAACGGGGCTAGCCATAACAGCTAACAGCTAATATTTGCGTTATAGCATCACATTTGGGGTTGGTTTATGTATTGTTTAGTTAACGTTAGCCCGGTTTTTGTTGTGCGGAGTGGACGCGGCGCTATAAGGAAAATCATTTGGCCTCACTGACGAAAATGGAATGTGGAAACGCAGGTACAAGCAGCACCACCTCTTGGATATTTTGTATTTTATAGGATTAGTCTGAATGAAATGAATGAGGGCTGAATGATACCACATCGCAACAATGTCGGGGCTTGTTTCTTCCTCATTGAAACCGAAACCGAAAAGCTGTGCACCTTTCAAAAATCATAATTCAATCAGCTGTGATCAGCATATTAGCATTAACAATCTTCTTGTCATCCTTCTGTTCAATAAATCTAAGAATATATCCATCTCCGACAAGTTCAGTTTTTTTTTTTTTATTGCTGTTCTAAGTTAGGCTGTCGAATGAGATGACAGCAACTGATAATGAGGAGAAATAATTGGGGAATCAGAGCGGAGAAGCTGAAAAGTGATTTAATATAAGTGTATTTCATCATGTTAGTTGTTAAGCATGTTAGAGGAAGCACTGTTGTGCAATACATGTGCAATGTCGAATGGACAATGTAGAAAATGTGTACAGAGAAGAGGGAGACATCTTTCCCCTCCTGCCTCTGCCAAAAAAAAATGATTTGCCCACAAAAACAAGCTTTTTCTCCGTTTCATCTCAGCTCTTTGTCGCCGTCTGTCTCTTGTGTCTGTCTCCGGGTTCACAGACGCACACGAATGTGCTCGTTTGATCCCGCTGCCTTATTGTGTCCATTCGTTTGTACACTGATGAGCGCGGCGGCGGCAAATCCTTCATGAGCGCACACATTGTGCGATTTAGAAGAGTTCAAAAGGGTAAACAAATGCGGATGATGTGTGTCCTTTCAGATGAATGCCGACACACACAGCTATGTGAAAAACACACACACACTCATGTACAGACTAGTGTAATGTACAAAATACATTTAATGCCTACCATGCACTAGGAGACTTTGAAAAGACTGAAGTCTGACACCCT
Organism: Sebastes fasciatus; assembly: GCF_043250625.1. Taxonomy (NCBI): domain Eukaryota; kingdom Metazoa; phylum Chordata; class Actinopteri; order Perciformes; family Sebastidae; genus Sebastes; species Sebastes fasciatus. The sequence continues at coordinate 3,580,356 of NC_133814.1, forward strand.
CTCACATCTAAAGCCAATGTGTCTGAATAGTGGAGCGGATAGTGGAAAAATGTGATGGTGATACAAGCACCAAATTTGGCATGATGATTCCAGAGAGGACACTGAGCAAATATAAACGATTGGCCACTTGAAAAACCAAGATGGCGGCCATTTTTCACGATGGCCGCTAAATTGACCAAATGGTTTCTCTCATAGAAATTCATCTACTTGGTTGATTTGAGTGATCTTTGTGTCAAATTCTATGTTTTCTAGCATGCTGGATCTAATTTTGATAGTTTTAAAACATTTTAACTGCAACATGGCGGCCATTTTGTGTCTGTTTAGTGTCTGCTTCCTCATGAGAGCATGGGGTCACGGCATCCAGGGACTTCCTATTGTTGCTGATGGCTTTGTCTCCTTGTGTCGCCATGACCGTGCAAGATATTTCAGCTACACACACACTTTCTTGGCGGGAAAATGAAACAGCTAGGTCTTGATGCTTGATTCCTAGGCCGCCATATTGTGGTTAAAAATGATCAAAACTATCAATATTAGATCCAGCATGCTAGAAAACATATCATTTGACACAGACATCACTCAAATCGACCAACTGAATGAATTTCTATGAGAGAAATCATTATCAGCATGTCAATTTGGTGGCCATCTTGAAAAAATGGCCACCATCTTGGATTTTCTGGTTGCCAGTCGTTTATATTTGCTTAGTGACCCCTCGGCAATCATCATGCCAAATTTGGTGCTTGTATCACTATTTGCACGATTTGACTGAAAAATGGATGTTATCTGCTCCACTAGAAGTCTCAGAGCTTGAAGGGTCACTATTTAGACTACAACTAGATTCCTTTAGAGATGATGTCACATCCTGCTCCTGGTGGAAATTGACACAAAGAAAAACTGTTAATAAGTGAACAGAAATGCTGCAGCCCTCAAAGTCCTAGCTAGGGGGGCTACCTGCAAGCTAATGTTAGCTTCTGGAATGTTTGTTATTAACCTACGAGCTAACTGTATTTTTCAGCTGAAAACTGCTAGTTTCAATCATATAAATCGACACACACACACGTGTATACAGTATATGAAAGAAAGAGAAAGAGCGGGTACTGCAGCCAGATTCATATGACCGCAGCCAGAAATCTCCAGCTGAAACGTACAGTTAGCTCGTAGGCTAATGGCAAACATTCCGGTAGCTAACGTTAGCTTGGAAGTAGCCCCGTTTGGGACATTGGTTAGCTAGCTACAAGAGAACATGTATTGCTAAGAAATGAAAGTCAATTATACGTTCCATTGCAATGCCAGCGCCCAGTAGCAGACCTACGCCTCCGCCATTTTGGACTGTAATCGAATTGACTACCATAATGATGCCAGTTAAACGTCCGCCTACAAAGTGCCGTGCAAAAGTAAAACAAAATGATTTCTAATCTATTGTCATCATTTTAATGTATCTACCAAAATGAACTCTGTTGAGCAATACAAATATTATAAATATGCATACTATTATAACTATTTACTTATTTATTTATGAAACTTTTTTGCCCAGCTGCTTCCCACAGTGAGCGATGGCCATACATTCGAAGTTCGAAAAATCCAGCACACAGATTTCATGTCAAGGACCTGCAAATAGATGTCCAATAGACCACAGACCATGGATGTAGAAGAGGTTGTGTTCTGGGCTTTTGCCCTGCGTGTTAGTAAATAACCTACAATTCCATTAAATTCTGTTTATGTCATGCTACTAGCACTACTAGCTACTGGCCGATAGCTGGTTGTTTGGGAACAGAGACGTTAATACATCCACCACGGTACAGGCTTACAGCATACAGCCCATGGGTGTATTAGAGAAGATAATAAAAGTGATGAATTACAGCCAATATATAAGTTATACAGCCGCATACAGCTAGCAGGAAGCTGGCAGAACCGGATATGTCATATGAACGTGCAGGGTGGTGCAGTCCCGTGGGTCTCGATATGCCGAAGAAAATAACTCTGGATTTGGATTTAAATGAGGGCTATTTAAGCGTTCATACTTAGAAGTTGATTTACCTAGAAAAAATAATGATCCTCTGATTTACAGACGTCTCTTTATACATCCATGGCTATGGACTCACTGGCGTTTTCAGTCCAAAATGGCGGCAGCGCTACCGCAGCACCATCTAGCAGCTATAGTAGAAAAAAGCACCGGAGTTCCAGTCTCTTTGCTTCTATAGTCTTTGGCCCACCTATTGGTTGTTGACAATGTTCGCGCCATCTGATAATAATGAACTTGTTTGATTTTATCGGAATGTCAAGACGAGGTAAAGACAGCTTGTACCCGGTTTTCTGACATTTTTATCACGGAGGCGCACCGCAACTCGAGCAAAACTCTCGTGATTTTATTCCGACATTTAGAAATGTGTCTGCGACCGTGAAATCACTTGTAAAGTCGTTTGGTGTAAGGTCGGCGTTAGGTGTACCCCCAAAGTTACACTAACAACCATCACACATCCAGGCCACACACATGAACCCATACTGTGAGCTCTACTGCTCCCACACTCATTACCATGTATGCACACATACTGTAAGCAACAAAAAGCCCTGCACAGACTCACACTTATAGCCAGCTTTGTAATAGATGCGATTGATAAGCCAGAACAAGGAGTACAGTTTTTATGAGGTGAGACTTGGACGGCAGACATCTGGCCTTGAGGTTCGGGTCATTATTTTTTCCCCACTGTTTCTGCTCTGCTATTGTTCCAGCTTGTATATTCCACATTCCTCAGACATCATGCAAGATTACCGCAAGAGAAAGAGACCATAAAAGCCTTTCTCACACACACAGGAACACACAAGAGACATGGAGGTCGAAGAAAGCACCACACATGCATGCTAAGGCAAAGGTTCACAGCCATTAGCTTATCAAACCGGAGAAACGTCTTAATTGACAAATGAGCCACTGAGGTGTGCGCGCTACCTAGAAGGAGATGAATGTGTCCATGTGCGCTAGTGAGAAAGACGCCCTTGCTTTTTTTTCCAGTTGCTTCCTTCGATGGCGGTGTCCCGGGTAATGAGGCTGCTGCAGCATTAGGAGGTGAAGTGTGCTAGATGAGGAATAGTGTAATCTGGTTAGCGCTAATGTAATGTCACCTAATCTGATGTGATCTAATCTAAACGGGATGCTGCGCTCTGCTACGCCCCAGACTGTCAACGATGCAGCGCCATGTAATGTGTGTGTGTGTTAGTTCAATCAAGTGGTTTGCATAGGCGTGCTGCAGAAGAGGAAATTTCAGGCATCAAATGGAGAATAATACACTCACCATTATGGGTGGTTGGTTGTGATTCAATAATCGTGGTGATTTGTCTCAGATGACTGAATGATCTAAAGTCTGCATCAACAACTTAACATGTAATTTGATGGAAGAACTACACAGAGATAACTATAATAATAAGGAATTCACGGTGTTTTTTTTTAATCTTTCCTGAAGCATTTGACGTGTTGATCATATACTGCTACAAAAATTGCAGAGGCTAAGTGTGGCCGATGATGCCCTATAATGGTACTCCTCATGGTCACGATACACCTACCGATTCGATGCTATCGCGATACTTGGGCGCCCATTCGATATGTATTGCGATTTTTAAGTATTGCGACTCGATATTACGATTTATTGTGATTTTTGTTAGCTTTTTTAACACTAGACCATGGGGAAAAAGTTGAATCATACACTTCTAGGGACTTCTAGTTTGGAAAATATCTCTATTAATAAATTAAAATGTTTGATTTTCATGTCCCGAAGTCAAATATATCAGTCATTGACAGGAATTATTTATTAAAAATGTTCAAGCAGCCCAAAATATAGATATGATTTCACACTGGGAAAGCACTATATTATGTTTATGTTATTCTATGATTTACCTTTGTATAAGCTACTTTCATATAGTTCATTCAAAACTGCAAAATATTTAGCATCAGTTACAAAAGAGATTTATTTTGTCCACACAGATTCCCTGTTTATAAATTGTTGCCTTTTTCATTATCTTCCTACATCAACTGTAGGGTGTTCAGTTTAGAAATTATTATCTCAAAACACACTCTTGCATATTTTCTGCCACACAAAAAGCTGAACTTCATGAGACAATGCAAAGAGGATAAAATGGCAGATTCAGAGCGAGAGCAAGGGAGGAGATCTTGCTAAATGCAGGCAGCATGTTATTTGACATCTCACTGAACCAGGAAATAACTGAATCCATAATTTGATCACTTCATTGATTCTCCCTTTTTGATTTCATGGCCTTCAGGGCTGGAAAAGATCTCCCTCTATAAACCAGGATTAGGAGCTGTTGTTTTGCCGTCTACGTCTAACCGTTGTACAAATTAGAAAAACACTTTTCTTAGGCCCGTCTTGGAGGGAGGCCAGTAGTCTTCAGATGCCAACTCTGCATTCTTCAGGCGGAGCAGGATAAAAGCTGAATAAATATTGTCTCTGGTTGGAGCAAAGAAGCGCAACAAAAGGGTCTTTCCACTGTCTCTCTGGGTTTGGAACGGGAGAAGCTAAAGTGTGTGTGCATAATAAAGCACCAGAACTCATCAAGGGACCTTTAAACACACTGTACATTAATTCCGTAACCTATAGAAATGAAACAAGCCATAACCTTAAACTAATGTGAATGTTAGTCTTTACAATAACTGAACCTAATCACTCATCTCACTCATCTTCCACCGCTTATCCGGGGTCGGGTCCCGGGGGCAACAGCTCCAGCAGAGGACCCCAAACTTCCCTTTCCCGGGCCACATTAACCAGCTCTGACTGGGGGATCCCGAGGCGTTCCCAGGCCAGTGTGGAGATATAATCTCTCCACCTAGTCCTGGGTCTTCCCCGTGGCCTCCTCCCAGCTGGTCGTGCTTTGAACACCTCCCGAGGGAGGCGCCCAGGGGGCATCCTTACTAGTTGCCCGAACCACCTCAGCTGGCTCCTTTCAACGTAAAGGAGTAGCGGCTCTACTCCGAGTCCCTCACAGAGAACTTCTCAACCTATCTCTAAGGGAGAGGCCAGCCACCCTGCTGAGAAAAACCCATTTCGGCCGCTTGTACCCGCGATCTAGTTCTTTTGGTCATGACCCAGCCCTCATGACCATAGGTGAGAGTAGGAACGAAGATTGACCGGTAGATCGAAAGCTTTGCCTTCCGGCTCAGCTCTCTTTTCTTTCCTAATCCTACCTCACAAATTTAAATGTCAGGGTGCTTTCAATTTGAAGGGAACTGGACTTCGGGAGTAGCAACAGACATTCCTATTCAAAACTAGAAGTGCATTCGGAGAGCACACACCCTGCACACACCATGGATGTATTAAATGTATGGATGTATTAAAGGAACACACTCGCCCAGGACAGAGGTCTAGATGGGGGCGGAGTCTGTGATGTATGTTTGTGTGAGAGAGAGCCGGACTGACGAAGGGAGAGAAGGAAATGCCAAAGTGAGTCTCATGCCGGCGGGGTGGCTTAAAAACATTACATGACAATTTGTAGTCGATGTTCGCGATATAGTCATTTTATATACCGCGCGTGGGACAAGCCGCGATACATCGACTATATTCGATGTATCGCCGACCCCTAGTTTATGGTCTCAATCGCTAGTTTCAAGTCTTCTTCAATACAGCATAATGTTTATTTAGTAAATTATGGTCCCATTTAGAGTCAGATAGACCATAAAGCAAGGGATGCTTTAGGACGTGATTACATTGTGATTGACAGGTCGCTGCCACAACGTTCTGTGAGTCCTCCGTGTTTTCGTCTTAGAAATTTAACCTTTAAGTTCATTGTGACTTTTTGGTCGCCTAAAAATTTCTTATTCAGCGTTTGGTTGTGCTTAGCTACACCCTCTCGTGTCACTTCTTGTCGCAAAATAACCAGTTGGCGACAGCCAAAAACCACGATGGCGACAGCCAAAATGCCTAACTCCAGGCTTCAAAACTGTAGTCCACAAACCAATGGGTGATGTCACGGTGACTATATCCATTTCTTATATACAGTACAGTCTATGCACCAGGACACGAACGCTGGTCCCCTGAGTAAAAATCTTCTGTTTGTCCCATCCGCCACTCCTTCCACCCATCCTTAGAGGACTCCTCGCTCTTAAATACTACGTCCGTTGACTCTAAGCGTCTAATAATGACATGGATGCGATTACATTGGAGTTCAGTGTGTCTCATAGTGATGCTGAAGGGTGTCTTGTGCGTCTGTATCAAGATGCCAAGGATCACCGCCCAAGCGTCGGTATTTGACGCCCTGGGAGTGAGAACCAGGCTGATTTGTGCTAATCAGAAAATGTTAGCACGCCAATAAAGATGGTGAACATATTAAGCATTACAACCTGCTGAACATTGGCAAGTTTTTCAGAGCACAATACTATGCTTTAGCATGTAGCTGTCAGCAGAGCCTCACAAAGCCGCTAGCTTGGCTGACCCTTGTGATACTGAATAAAAGAGACAAGTTAACAACAGGAAATTACTTTCTTTCAATGCAACACTGAGGAAGAAGACCCACATCTGCCACTGTAATTTGTGACAGTAACGTATGACGGTTCCACTGGTACTGCATGTGACAAATCACTGCTGCGAGGCAGGTGGTGAAACAGCTTTCATTGATTTTCAAAGGGTATTTTCCCTTGATGCGTCATGGCTAACGGCTGTCTTAGAGCATGAGTCACGAGAAAGGCACTACAAAGTGTCAGCCATCACGGAATTTCACTTGAATTTCGGTGGTTTCAAAAAGACTAAATGCCGTTTTGTTTTTGAGTTTGGCCATGATAAGCTTCTATTACTGCAAGGAAACAGAACAAAAAAATAAAAATAGTTCATGTCTCTGTAGTTGCTGGGAGTAACAAAGCAAGTCAAAGCGGTTGAGCGAAGCAAAGCTGAATGCCATTTTTTTCCCGGTGTTTGTTAAACAGTGTGTTTTAGCTGCAACTATCTGCACTTGGGATGAGTACCATTAAAGCTGCCGTGGGTTCAAATGGAGCAAATATGATTAAAAAAAGTTATTTTTATAAAAAAATAAAAAAAACACGTGCCTCTAGTGTCCTCCGGTGCTCCGAACAGCATCTGCAGGATTTCACAGACCGGAGGAAAACAAGCAGTAAGAGCTGATTTGGAGTCTGTCGTCCAGCTGCCGTCTATGAGAGCCACGAGTCAATCACTCGCGAACTCCGACCAAACGGTCAAACTAGGCAGCGCTGATCAAATAGGAGTCAATATTCTGTTACTGTAATGCCTATTTCTCTCCTTAAATGTTTTCAGAAACATCATGTGGTGTACTGTTTCGCTGTAAAATGAGAAAGTTTGTGACCCGGCAGCCATGTTGAGATCTGCTGAGGAGATACCAAGCACCGGAGCACAGCCAATAGGAACGCTCTCTCTCTCTCTCTCTGAAATGACCTGTGATTGGCTAAAGTCTACCATCGCGATCTAGATTTTCTAAAGCCTGATAACGGAGCTATGAGGAGGTGCAGAAGTCTTCTCTCAGAACACTTGAATTAAGTGCCCTTTTCAAAGTGAACATCCCCCATTCTATACTCATGAAGTGACTAAACAAGATTGGATACACACATACTGGACCAACACCAACATGTATCACGGCAACTTTATGCGAGGGGAATACCTTTCAAGGTTAATAAAGTCAACCTGTCGCCTGTGGGAAATGTAGACCAAGTAACCCAAAAGTGAGTTCAGATCACTTTGTGCTCATGTAGCAGCTACACGCTGAATCAATATTCATGTCAGTGCTAAAAGGCTTCCACTATAACAGCAACAACAATTTTCCAAAACAGGAACCATGCGTTTCACCACGTCTCCCTCGACACCCCCTGTCGTTTCCTACGCCTCTCAGCTTCTCCTCGAGCTATTTTGGCATCATCGCTGTTCATCGAGGGAGCGGAAAGACTTGACAGGAGAGCTTCAGGAAAAAGGATGCAGGGAAGACGGGGACGGGCGGCCCATACAGACAGGGGGGGAAGTTCCTTATGTAAAGCGAGAGAGACGTTGACCTTCCCCGAGTAAATAGACTATGGGCTGTGTCACATAGTTGGCCGACGCACAACTATTCCATCAGCTCCACCATAAATGGTAACGCTCTTAAAACTGTACAGGGAGATAAAGCAGACGCCCTCTCCTTACTCGTCCAGCCCGTCCGCCCTCCACTCCTCCACCCGTCACCCCCCGAGTCCTTAGACTCTGTCATTCCTATCCAACACTCTATTTAATCATCTTTTTATCCCTCCATCTCTGTGTCGCGAACACGCATTTACATTCACTGCACTTGCCACTTCCGCTGCCCTTCGAAGGGAGTGTTTTTCCCGAGCAGCAGAGTGTTTGTGTGTACGTTATTTGTGCGTTGAAGAGATAGGAAGCAGAAGGGGGGTGGGGGGGTCTGTTGTGTGTCATGGACAGTGAGGGGTTTAGGCCCTGTAGCTCCGTACACATGAGTTGTCTGTGTTTGAGGGACACATGTGTGGATGTGGAGTGTCTGTTATGGTCTGTCTGCTCAAGAGGCCGGTTTATATCTCAGGAGTCAGGTCACAGCAGTTCATACTGTACGTGTGTGTGTGTGTTACAGAGTCTCAGTCCCAGAGTCACAAGTCTTGAGCTAAAGAGTCAATATTTAGTCTTCTTGGAGCAAAATTTGAAGCTCAATGAGCCACAGAGAAGTGTTAGAGCTGCTCTTTAAAGCTGAAGTAGGCGAGATTTCAGGTAACCTGAAAAAAATCATGTGCCTCTGTGTCCTCCGGTGCTCCTAACGGCATCTGCAAGATTTCACAGACCGGAGGAAAAACAAGCAGTAAGAACTGATCTGAGGTCTGCTGTCCAGCTGCCGTCTATGAGAGCCGGCTGTCAATCACTCGCAAACTCCGACCAAACGGTCAAACTAGGCAGCGCTGATCAAATATGAATCAATATTCTGTTACTATAATGCCTATTTCTCGCCTCAAATATTTTCAGAATCATCTTGTAGTACACAGTTTAGCTGTAAAATTAGAAAGTTTGTGACGCCGCCGCCATTGTGAAATCTGGTGAAGGAACGCCAAGTTCCGGTCACATGACCGGAGCACAGCCAATAGGAATACTCTCTCAATGAAATGACCTGTGATTGGTCAAAGTCTCCCGTCACGGGAAGTCTAGTTATCTCTCAGAGCACTTGAATTACAATATGCTGAAAGGTTATTATGGAATTTTTTTCCCAATGATGCCAAAAATATACTGACTACTGCCACTTTAAGCCTAATAATGAGCAGATATTCCGTTCGATGATAAATGATAAATACATAATTTTCGTTCAACCTTTACTTTAACTCGGAATACAGTATGAAGAAGAGACCAAATTTACAATATAGCCTAGTAACAAAAAATAAGCAAAAAAATCCTAGTTCAGTATTAATCGATGTAGGTGTAGAACAGGGAACATTTTGTGCTTGATTTGTGCACCAATGAAGAAACTTAAAAGGGGTTAGAAAGGATTAAGCCTCCTAAATTGCTGGAAGACTTTCACTGAGAAGCAGCTGCAGGAAACGTTGTATTAGCTACTAATGTATGTTAGCATTTGAGGGCTAACTTGGTGCATACTATATGTTCATTTCAGAGTTGGTACACAACTTTCAAGTCGTAAATATCACTTCCATCCATCCCGTATGGCGTGAAAGCCAAATTGCTTTCTCTTCTGTGTTTATGACTTCAGAACGGGTGAAAAAAAAGAAGGCTTTGCCAGGATTATCATTCTAAATTCCTGACAAAAAAAAATCTGTGTAGGAAGGTATAGGAAAAAAAAGTTTTGTCAGGATCATTTACTATGTTACTTTTTGTTTTATCTGTTAAAACAGGTTATTTTTTTGCCATGATCATTTGTGTGCATCAAGTGTTTGTCGTTGTAATACTCATTTCAGCCACAAGAGGCTGAAGTGCAACACTATCCCATGTGTAAATAGGATTAAAAGTAGTTTTAATGTACATAACTTAACATAACACACAATATATGCACATTGTGTTTAGAGTACTTGACAAAATTAAACCCTTTTTCACCTGTTTTCACAGATTTAAAAAAAAAAAAGAACTTAGAAAAGTAATCATGGCAGAACTTTTTTTCCACATTTTTGACAAATAAAAAAAAAGTATTGAACTTAGAAATAAAACTGTTTTTTTCCCCCCCCGAACTTAAGTCATAAACACAGGAGAAAAAAAAATATTTTGCTCAGACGTGAAAATGGATCACCACGATTAGTTTTTTCTCACTTGCCTCTCAGGGCTAGTTGTAACTGTTCCCCAATTAAATATATATGCTATAAAACATGAAATAATGTTGCTAATACTGAGTTTATCAGCCGGGTGCCGATGAAAGTTTGATTTTTAACTTTTGTAGCGCTGAAGACGGTCGGTAAGTCTCAACCTAATTCCTTAAAGTGGCAGTTGCACGGGGTACACTGTGTGCTATACTCCAGCGGAAAACTTGGCTGAAGGATGTATGGAAATTGAAACCTCAGCCTCTCCTCAATGTGGACAGAGTTACAGAGACAAACAGAGGTTTAGTGATCCTCGCGTCGATTGGATGTCGATGGGTTTGAGATCAATGAAGCGTCTCGGTAAAAGTTTTCAGCAGCCTGTCTGGAGACTAGAGGGATCCAAACTAGGACAGAGCACTTCAGAGAGGGAGAGATGGAGGAGAAAAGACTTAAAGAGGAGTGAGACAAGAAGGAGAGGAAGGAATGAGAAAAGTGAAAAGAGAATGACGAAAAAAATTAAGAAAGGGTAAGAGGAGGGAGATAACATAGGAAGAGAAAAGGGGGGAAGAAAAACAGAATCACAATAAAAAAGAAGGAAGAAGAAAAGGGGAGGACGGAGAAGGAGAAGAGTCAAGAAAAGTACGGATTGAACAAAGCCTAGAAAGCTATAAAACCTCCTGTATGTGTGCCAGTGTGTGTGTGCTGAGGATGGCATCTGGATGTGTTTATAGGCACTGGGTCAGGGACCGAAAGTTACCCCACAAACCTGGCCACGCTTCAAACTCCTTCTACACACCTCCACACACACCTCCACAATACTTTTGTCACTTTTACTTGCGTTATATAACTTTATACAAAATCACACATGCCAAAAACACAACACAACAGCCTCAAACATAATACACACCTCGAAACTTCAACCTGCACTTAATAAAATGTTTTATGTGAAACAAACATCAGAAAAAACATGAGTTCTTGATACAGTATTTGCTCTGAGTAAATACATTTGATCACTGGAGAAAAATGTTCACCACAGACAGGAAGTAAGTGAAAAGCAATATCTGTAGCAAGTGGAGGGCTCAACACAAACTAATCCAACTTCACCACCTCCAGACCCACAGCAGCAACCTCCTCGCCAACAAGTTATGTTGCTATTACTACATCGCTTTGCGAGTGACGTTGTGGTGGCAAACATAATCGCTGCACCGGAGCCAGAGGGAGGTGGTCCAGCGAGGGACTGCCCATTGTTCCGATGGACCATTATTCTGAATAGTCCGGATAATGTCCCACTGGACCGAAAACCCGTTTGTCCGACAGCCCGTTATCCCGAAAACAAATGCCCACTGTTCGGAAGGCCCATTGTTCCGAAAATACAAACTCTCACGCATGTGATTATTATGCAGAATGACGTAATTTTTTCCCTCTACTATGGCGAAGGCAAAAGCCTCTCTACTCCGCCTCTGATCGTTGCCTTCGTCGGTTGGATTGGTTCGATTTAGGCATGAGGGGTTGAGATTTTTTAGGTTTATGGTAAAACTTTCTTTGACCATGAAACCCAGTGTTTCGCTACAATTCTCTGGTTTGTAAGTGAAGCATATGAATTACACCACACACTGTTCATAGTTATACCTACAAAAAGTAAATGCACTGTAATTCGTGTACATACCACAAAATCAATTTGTGTGTAATCCACGGGGTGGATGTGTGGGTCAAAAAACACAGGACTTTCCCCCAGGAGACCGGTGTGTCCCTTGTGAAACCAGAAGTCAACGTTGATATACGCAAGTTGTGTACTTAAGTAACGCCACTTCCAGTTATTTTAAGCCAAACCACAATCTTAAAAGTAGTTTTGTCGCCTAATCCTAACAAAATTGATCTTTTCATAAACCTAACTAAGTAGTTTTGTTGCCTAGTCCTAACCAAGTCGATCTTTTCCTAAACCTTACTAATTACTTTTGTTGCCTAAACCTAACTAAGTAGTTTTGTCGCCTAATCCTAACCAAGTCGATTTTTCCTGAACCTAACTAATTAGTTTTGTTGCCTAATCCTAGCAAAGTTGGTCCTTACCTAAACTTAACTAAGTAGTTCTGTTGCCTAAACCTAAGGAAGTTGTATCTTGTAAAGACAGAAGTTTGTTTTGAAAAGACCTACCTACCTTTTTCATAACATATCATACGAACTGTTGTGTGAGAATACATTGACTACACTTCAGACTGGATTCTCCAGTGTGACAAACAGAGGTTGACTCATATGAACGGGTTGAACACACATTGGCAGGGTCTATGTTATATAACGTCTGGTGTATGAAACGGCTGTATCGTCACTGCGCTGAGTTTTTATAAAATAAAATCATAATCTGGTCTTGTGTCACATCTCTCGCCCTTGTCCAGGTGGCATCTCATTCCCTCATCCTCTCCTTGCACTTCTCATACATATAGAACTGAAGTGACATCCAATCACTACTATTTTTCTCTTGTGATTTCTTTTTTGCTGAGGCAGCAAAGATGCATGGACTCTACACAACCAGGGTCATTTTAATCGCTCGATAGACTGCAAATACCAAGTAGAACAGCGATGTGCCTCACACACAAACAAGCGCAAACGCCGTCGCCTCAAACAAAGCAGTGGGTCTGCCTCACACACACACGCATCACATAGGTGCTACAGTGGTCGTTTCATTCATCGCACAGACCGATATCTTCCTAGCATATTGCACCGTACAGCCATGCAGGTTGCATTCACACCTGGTATCAATTGATATCTACTCCGCATGTGTTAGCTGGGTGGAAACTTTTCTTGAGACTGTACAGGTTGCGTTCACACCTGGCTGAGATCTGATTACAATGAACCCCAAATGACCTCCAGATGTGGTCTGGTCTTTCAAGTATCATTCTGATTGCAATGTGTTCTGCGTGCATTTGCACCTTGCGTTAACATGCCTTTTTACCTAATCCAGATAAACTGTCCTGATACAGATTGCATGTTAATATGAGGTGTGAATGGGGTCAAAGGGAATGAAACCCAGGAGTTAAAAAAAACTGCAGATTGAGAATGAACGAAAGAGAGAAAATCTCTGTCAGATGTTGTGGGGGCCTTCCTCGCCCGATAAATCACCCCTGTTCCTCTGTCTCTCTGTATCCTCTGTCTCTCATACTCTCTCACTTCCGTTTTCTCTCTCACATGGCTGTAATTACGCTCGTGTAAACAACCAAGGCCAGAGAGAGACATCACGAATTCCACTTGGGCCTGTGGGAGCTGTGTAGCTGACACAGCCACACAGAATGACACACACATACACAGAGGATCTATAAGTTGAACTAGTACCTTCCTATAGTCTTTCATTCACCATATTCACATGGCTGCTATTTTACTGTTACGTCACGCTCAGGGTGGGAAGGATCTCCGGAAAACTAGTCAGGCAGCTATATATACGGCGACCAGACGTCCCGGTTTGTCTGAGACTGTCCCGGTTTGTCCGAGACTGTCCCGGTTTCAAGCTGATGTGTCCCAAGTCCCGACAAATATCTGTAAAACACTCAAATGTCCCGGTTTTCAACAGTCACTAACAAATTGTCTCGGTTTTCACCACAATTGAAATAATAACAATATTATACTTACATAAACGTTTATCATGTTGCACTCATTAATCAATTTGTGCGCACGAGATAAGTGTATATAGAGAGCCAGCACAGCGCACTTCGCTGCAGTCTCTAACTAGAGTGATGTTGCACGCTGTCGCGCCACAATTACGTACGGAAACAACAGATCCGCTGTTGACATTTTGTGCAATTTTGAATTATAATTTGCCGCTACAGTTGCTGTATTCCTTTGTTTGGATTCTTTTGTAATCTACAGACTTATCTGTCCACATTTCGATTGTTTCAACACTTAGCTAACAGTCATATGTTTGGACCACTTCACCATCTGGCTATATTAGTCAGACTAGTTTCCAGGAGTTTCCTTCCCACACTTAGTGTGACGTAAGAGCAAAATGGCCGCCGTGTGAATATGGCGAATTAGTTCTCATCTGACAGCCCGTTACGCACGACTGTACCTCAATGGAATACCATCCAACAGCTGCATTCAACTCCAGACACTCACACTTTTCTGAATGAGACACACAGAAACGCACATACCTGCTCATGGTACTCGATCCCCATGCTCAGAGTGTTGATCAGAATGGCGATCATAATCCCTCGTCCGAAGTACTTGCTGTCCACGATCTTCCTGAACGTGTCGCACACCAGCCTCCAGAAGTGCACCACCTTCGCCGCCGTCTTGCCCAGGCTGCAGGACTTCTTTTTGGGCTGCCGGCTGTCCCCCCTGTCCCTGTGGTGGAGGTCCTGGGTGAACTCATATATGCCCTCGCTGTCTGAGTCCCCGGGGGTCTCGTTGCCGCCCTCAGATTCGTTGGCCAGGGCCTTGGCGCAGTAGGGGCAACTCTCGGGGTCCAGGGTCAGAGCGGCCGCGTCCATGGCGCTGCTGGAGGTGCTGAGGTCACGGGCCGACAGCTGGCAGGAGAGCTGGGCTGCAGCCGAGCGAGGAAAGGTCAGATGGCGAAAGTTAGAAAAAAGAGAAGGGAGCTGCAGTGAAATCAGCACCATTGTGTGACAAATTACAAAAATGAAGTGGTTTAGACAAATTGTCAAATTCAATGAAATAGATCGGTAGGGGAACAACAGGATTTTTACTGATGTGTCAGAGACAGTGATGGGCAGTGTGTGCTATGAGTAATGCCTTGGTCTCTACAGGCTGTGCTGCTGCGGCCAGTCTGGCTGGCTGCCAGCATCTCCACCGTCTGTACAACCTGAACAGACCTGGCCTGACTTTTGCTGAGCCCGCTGCCTTTTAGAACTTGGCCGAGGGCAGACCAAGCTGGCTGCGAAGCTATGACATGAGGGATTAACATTTATTGACTGTAATTAGCACTCTTTCCGTCTCTCACGAAAAAAAAACAAATCTGGACACTGTTACAGTTTGAGGCTTAATCACGACAAATCGATACCGTGCTCCACCAAATGGATGATTGCAGAAAAAGGAACACTTCCAGTGGCGTGTCACTTGATTTGCTTTGACACCGATATGGAAATGAAGCACTGATTGTGACTGAATGAGATACTCTTTGTTATTTTCATGGGAATACTTAGCAAAGAAAACTTTCCAACACAGCACAAAGGAATGCAGCTAATGGAGCTAATCAAACCCTGTCCAAGTTTTGATTGCATTTGCGATCATGATTTTTAATGAATTTGTGACAATATGCCTGTGCGTTTGTAATGATTTTTAGGGGTGGGAAAAAAATCGTTTAACCTATGTATCGCAATTTCTTTTTTTTCCGATTAGATTTTATAATGCCTGTATCAATTTATCTGCTTCATTTGAGTACATGCTGAAGTAGAAGGAAGTTACCACTTTTATTGTTGTAGTCTGAGTAACATGCCGTCATATACAGTACGTTCCGTATCCGTCACCAGAAAAAAGCACAACAAGCCGACATGACAAAGCAGAAATCGGCGGAGGGTCCGTGTGGATACGACCTGCAACCTCACGTTTTAAATCCAAAATGGTAAAAACTACACATCCAGTAAAGTATGAAAACACTTTGGGTTTCACAGATTGGAGGAAAAGCAGAGCTAGACATCACGGCTAAAGCTGCATGCTAACTCTGTCACGCACAGGAAACGTTATCGTATTGCGGTAACATGCGGTACAAGTCAGCTGTCACTGTCATCTCCGCGGTCAAATGGGCCGACGCTACAACTGTAGAGGACCCATATAACAGGAGAGCTAAGTTAGCTTGGCGAAGTTAGAGGAAGTACACACGTGTGACTACACTGGTTTTCAAAATAAGGTGATAATAAAGGGAACAGTGTAAAAATACATACATGGAAATAAGATTGATTGGATTATATTCACCAGAAGTATGAAACATGTCCCTTATAGATTAAAAAGAAAATACCACTATATTGTGAAAGAAATGTCTTTTTCTTAGATTTTTATGTAAAAATGTAATAAATAATGCCAGACAATGATTACATTTGACTTCAGGACATCTCTGACTACATACATGCTGAAAATCAAATATGTTTACTGCATCAATTCTGATATTTTCCAAAGTCCCTAGAAGTGTATGACTCAACTTTTGGTTTAGTGTTCGCAATAAATCGTAATATCGAATCGCAACACATATTGAATCAGCACCCAAGTATCGTGATAGTATGGAATCTTGAGATAGGGTGTCGTCCCAGCCTTAGTGATTTGTCTACCTGTGGGAGTGTGCGTGTCCACCAGGCTCGACGGTCGTCTCTCCAGGGCCGTGGGTGGGATGTTCAAGTTGAAGCTGATGTTAGTCAGAGTGCTGGCGGCGCAGCTCCCTCGTCTGGACTCTGCCAGGGCTCGAGCCTGCAGAGTGGGGTAGTTCTTAGGCCCCGGGGCCGCGAAAGGTACGGAGTTCCTCTTCATGGCCCTGGACGAGGGAGCCGGAGCGAGGGAGAAGGGGCCCGGGTTCGGCCCCAGGTTCGTGGGCGAGGGGGTGCAGCGCAGAGTTTCTGCGTAGAATAAACTGCGAGCTGAAGATGAATTGGGATTGGACAAAATGGCCAGGTTTGTATCCGAGGTGGCTGTTGTGATTGAAGGTGGCGGGGCTAAAGCGAGAAGCCCCGCGCCGGCGGTTGCTACGAGAGCCCCTCCGTTGTTGTTGTGAGCGCCGGCCTCCACGTCCCTACCTTCCAGACACCTGCTGCTCCCTACTCCCCTCACGCTGCCGTTACCCAGGTGGTAGTGGTGGTGGTGGTGATGGTGGTGGTGATGGTGCGCCATGTGATGAACCGACACGGACCCCTGCCTGGAGGACTTCCTCCGCCTCCTCTGGCTGCGTTGAGGCTCCGTGGCCGGGGGAGAGGCGGCCACGTTGAGCCCGGCGCGGCGGGCCAAGAACCTGCAGACGTGGGCCACCTGCCTGCCCCCCTTGCTGACGACATGAACCAGGTACTTGATCAGCTCGTCGTAGCAGGAGCCCGGCTCGGAGAAAGAGGCCAGGGTGCTGGCGTTGGACAGGAAGCGCACCCGCTGCTCCTTCATCAGCTGACTCTCCCTCTGCTTGGTCTCCGAGAACTGAGTGGCGATGACCACCAGGCACAGGTTGATCATGAAGAATGAGCCAATCTGAGGACAAGGAGGGAGGAGGGGGGGTAGGTGACATTGTTATTCACACACTCGCACAAGCGTCCCCCCACGAATGACCCGCTTGTTCAATCATCAGCAGGACATACGCACGCACACAGCTGGTGGCACTTACAATGATGAGTAGGATGAAGTAGATGAAGTTGTAGAAGGAGTGAGCATCCATCACAAAGTACATGATGTCCACCCAGCCCTCCAGAGTGATCACCTAAAGACGAACACAGGGAGAGGAGAGAAAAAGACAGCTGTGATCAGACAACTCATAAAAGAAGAACCCAAACAGAGAGTAAAAATAGGAAGTAAAAGAGGCCATATTTCACAGTCCAGAGTGTTCCAAATACCAAGACTCAGCAGAAGACTAATCCCCAACATTTCTCTTGTGTGCTTTACCCCACGCAGGCAAACCGACCAGACTTTTTGGGGGGACTCATGCCCAATCTGGCTTTCGTCCTCCAAAATTACCCCCCTCAGCTAGACGGGGATGAATGAACTCCCCGACAAAAGGCTTTTCAGATGATGTGGAGATAGCAAGCAAAATGGTGTGGAAAAATGAGGCCACTGTCTGGTGGCGTGGCGTCCTGCTAATCCTGTAAGTTCCTCTGATACAACAGCCGCAAAAAGGCTCCATTTCTCCCTTTTCATGTCCATCTTGTATTACCGTCAGACCCTAATGTAAGTGCCTCATTGTTAATTTTGGCAGCTATTTTAGATTTAGTCTAAAAGTGCTTATTATTTTCAGTCACATTTCAGTCATTTTCACCCTTCATAGTTTCAATCGACGACAACTCAAAACATTTTAGTCAAGTTTTAATTGCCGAAAAGTTATTTGATTTTAGTCAAACTGTTTCCTCTCTTTTGTCCCATTTTTTCAGCCCGTTATGAGACCCAATCCAACCGCCCAACATGTAAAAATATGCGTTACTCAACCACCCGAACCCGACCCACAAACCGCCAACTTTATGCATTATAGTAGCACAGTTGTCAGGATTGAGGACTGAGACAAGTAGGACTGAGACAAGAAGGACTGAGACGGACGGAGTGCCGCCGCAGCGTGTGTGTTTGAGAGGAAGAAGTTCATATGTTTTAAACTACATTTTAGTCTCGTCTTTTTTCGATATTGCATGTTTGATATCGTCACCTTTAGTGTTTAATGACGACGGTGCTGTCTCGTCATCGTCTCGTCTTAGTCGTGGAAAAAAAAGGTTGTTGATGAACATATTTTGTCATAGTTTTCTTTAACGAAATGAACACCGATGTGCCTCATTGCAAAATCGTATCTCTCACAAACTGATTCTTTTTTTTCCGGGCCGGCACATTTTTTCACCTGAAAGATGGCGATCCAGGCGTAGCAGATGTTGTCAAAGTTGATGGCTCCCTTGAAGGGGTTGAACTGGCCGGTGGAGCAGTTGGTGTAGTACTGGTTCCAATTGACGCAGGTGGTGTTGTCGGTGCTGTTGTAAGAGTCCGAGCCCAGCGTGCACTGCAGGCCTTCCTCGTACACCTTGGGCACCGAGCCGCAGTCCCTCATGCCGTTCTCCGGGGGCTTGGAGCAGATGAAGGGGTTCTCGTCGTCGTTTTCGGTGTGGAAGTATTTTTCCAGCTCCACAGAGGGAGGGCTTTTGGGGAAGAAAAAAAGAGAGGGGTTAGCCTACACTGGTCTCGAGAGTACAGAAATGTGTTGAGAGATGTGCTTAAAGTTGCAAGTCAAATAATAACTGGTCTTTTTGAGTATGACTAGCATGACCCTTTTTGTCCATTCTGAATCCATGAATAACTTACAGTGTATTCTACACTTCCCTTGAAGTGAGATGATGTAACTTTTGCGTGTGTGTATATATATAAATACATACTGCATATACACAATATACACATTAAGGCTTTCAATTAAAATATTTAATCGCGATAACCGCATGATTGTCACACATTTTTTATCTGTTCAAAATGTAGCTTTAAGAGAGATTTGTGAAGTATTTAATTTAATCTTATCAACATGGGAGTGGAAAAATATGCTGCTTTATGCAAATGTATGTTTATATTTATTACTGGAAATCAACTAACAACACAAAATGATGACAAATATTTTCCAGAAACCCTCACAGGTACTGCATTTAGTATAAAAATCATAACCTTCTCAAATCATAACATGTCAAACTGCAGCCCAACAGGCAACAACAGCTGTCAGTGTGTCAGTGTGCTGACTTGACTATGACTTGCCCTCAAACTGCATGTGATTATCATAAAGTGGGTATGTCTGTAAAGGGGAGACTCGGGGGTACCCATAGAACACATTTTCATTCACATATCTTGAGGTCAGAGGTCAAGGGACCCCTTTGAAAATTTGCCGAAATTTAGCATAAGTTTGGAGCGTTATTTAGCCTCCTTCCCGACAAGCTAGCATGACATGGTTGGTACCAATGGATTCATTAGGTTTATTAGTTTCATATGATGCCAGTATCTTCACTCTAGCTTTACAACCGAAGAGTTGCATTAATGGAAATTAGTGCCTTCATCTTTGACTTTTTATTTATCTGTGACATGCTAAAATATATTATAATGAAAGGTAAAGGGAAAGGTTTCTCATACTAGTGGGGTTGCTAACTATTGTCTATTCATTCAGATGACACTGCCTATCAAACTATTGGGACCATCCACTGTAGTTTAACCTGAGCAGATTCAATGTAGATATAAGGCTGGGTCATGTATCTGCTCTCTGATTGGGTGAGAGTGGGAGTAAAAGGAAGCTTAAAGGTAAGTTAGGTCAGGGCTGGAGAATGATGTTGCCTGTCATGGGGCCCAGTAGATGTATGATGGCACAGCCTGATCTCACTGCAGGGCCTAGTGACAGGTCAAAACATTGTTTAACATGAATACTGGACTTCCATAGGAACGCTCGCCAAACTTTTGGCACATTTTACTATTCTTTGATGACTATTGGGAGATTTAGCCTCTCAAACGACTTACTTCAGTCCAAGGAGGCTTATTGGCATGGGTAACATACATTTACATTAATAAGCAACTGTGAATTAAAAACAAAAATCTGGTCCTCTCTCAAGGTTCCATGGTGGAGAGGTGGTCGTGTTCCGCTGGCTCTATCTACCTGGCGTGTAGAGGAGGTCGTGTTGCTCTGTGTTGCTTCATCTGTAACCTGCTTTTGCTGACAAGTCTAGGCAGTTAAAATATGAAATGATGAGTCTACCTTTGAATTTTTGGCATTCACTGGGTGGAATTTGAATTGAACTTTGAAGCCACAAAGTCTACAGGTTTTAATTCCATGCAAATCCTACATCAGCTGATTTCACTGACACAAAATATTCTGTCTTTTGCCCTTACTCTGAAAATCACAATATTCCTACGAAGCTGTTTACATGGCTTATGAACATAAATATTCCGCTAATATTCCTGTTTGCATGCAGACATGCATACTCTGATAAACGTAACCGGTGGCGGACATGTTAAAGTTAACGCGATAATGCCTTAACGCGCAACTTGTGATTTTTAGGTTGTAATGGGCTCAGTTTTAAAGCTAGAGTAAAGATACTGGCATCATATGGAACTACAAAACCAAATGAATCCATTGCTACCAATAATTGCATACTAGCTTGTCGCGAAGGAGGTTAAATAATGTCCCAAACTTAAGACTACATTTTGTTGAGGAAAAACTGGAAAACATTTTCAAAGGGGTCCCTTGACCTCTGACCTCGAGATATGTGAATGAAAATGTGTTCTATGGTTACCCACATTCAGTTTGGGGCAAGCCATAGTCAAGTCAGCACACTGACAGCTGCTGTTGCCTATTGGACTTCAGTTTGCCATCTTATGATTTAAGCGTGTTTTTTTAAATGCAGTACCTGTGAGGGTTTCTGCACAATATTTGTCATTGTTTTGTGTTATTAGTTGATTTTCAATCGTAAATATATACATATATTTGCATAAAGCAAGCATATTTGTCCACTCCCATGTTGATTAAATGTATTACATATTTGACAAATCTCCCTTTAAGGCACATTTTGAACTGATTAAAAATGTGTGACAATCATGCGGTTATCGCGATTAAATATTGCAATCGATAGCCGTAATGTGTACATTGTGTATATACAGTATGTATGTATGTATATACACACACACACACACACACACACACACACATTTATGTGATTAACTGCGATTAAATATTTTAATGGATTGACAGCCCTACTCTTTACATGAACCGTATCAAATTGGGAACATTTTCATATTCTGAATAATAGTGGAATATTAGTGTGCATGTAAACAGTCACTGTTTAGAAGTCATTCCAACAGGAAGAACTAATCAGCGAAGCCAGCTGTAATTGTGTTGACAAACCTTGGGGCTAAATAGCTGGGGAGAACCCCCCCGTGTGCATTGTGTCAGATGAGCACACACGTTTGTCTGCCTGCTTCAACACCTCTTGGCATATCTGTTGACAGAGCATTCCTCTGTCTGGAATAACTGGCAGGTGTGTCTGGTGATTGTGTCACATTCAGCTGACGGCCATTAATAATTGCATAGTAGCCTCAAACACTTTGAGGGGCCCGGACCAGTCCCACTTCAGGACCACCTTACACTTTATTTATACATTCTTAAAAGCTGTTTAACACTTTGAGATGATCTGCAAGAACACCTTTTTGGTCTGATGAGCTCAGTGCTAAACACATTTGATTTATCGCACCCCGTGAAATGACGCATGAGATGTGGTTCCTACCGGGCGCTCTCGCATATTCTCCACCAGCCTAATAAAGAGTCACTGTCAGCCCAGTTAACAGCTGCTGAAGCATTAAAATATGTATCGGCGATATGATTACAAGATAAATGGAAGCAGGGGGCGTTAACACAGATGTGTTTATGACTTTGGACATGGAGCCAGACTTTAAATGTCATTCATCCGATACAGAAATACAGACCTTTCAGATACAAGAAGAACAAATTGATGATGATGACAAAAAAAATATGCCAGCTCACCAAAAGCCATTATGCATGGGCTTAAATTACAGGCTGTGAGATGTCATAAATCCCATAGAGAGTAATGAAGCCAGGATGACACAGGGAACATGAATAAGTCATGGGGGCCCATGTTCCATATACCGTGATCTTTCTCATTATTCCAGGGCTCGTCGCTCTCCCATTCATCATTGTGATGAGACTCTATAATCACTAACTTCATTGTCTTTAGCGCATGACCCAGTTTAGTGTTGCAGGGTCAAGGTTTACTCCACAAGTCTTACCTTGGCCTCCTGTAGACCTGTTTGCAATCTCATCTGTGTTGTTTATCTCAGCTAATATATATATAAATATATAATGTTTTATAGTACTGCATGTAGGCACTTTTTGTTCATTTTGTTCTGATGTTGTTTCTTTTTCATGATCTTCCTTTCACCATTTAAAAGGATAACTTTGGTTTATTGCAACTTTAGTCTTCTTTCTCTCTCTTCGCAATTTAGGCCATCATTTCTAATGGTTATTGTGACAATGTATCCATAGCGAAACCTATAGGAATAATAGCCAAGCAAAAGCCTTCCAGAATAAATAAAAGTCAATTATGCTTTAATGCTATCATTTCCTAATTTTAAAAGAAGGGGCTTTAAGTGGCAAGTCTTCCAATATTTAATCAAACTGTAAATCAGCCGCTTATTGTCACACAATTGCACACAGCACAGCAAACGGTGAAATTTAGCCTTTGCATTTAACCCCATCGTAGTAGTAGAAGCAGTGGGCAGCGACTATACAGTGCCCAGGGGAGCAGTTTGGGGGTACGCTGCCTTGCTCAAGGGGCACC
This sequence comes from Sebastes fasciatus, assembly GCF_043250625.1. Taxonomy (NCBI): domain Eukaryota; kingdom Metazoa; phylum Chordata; class Actinopteri; order Perciformes; family Sebastidae; genus Sebastes; species Sebastes fasciatus. The sequence goes on from NC_133814.1 coordinate 3,603,561, forward strand.
TCGGCAGTACCAAGGAGGCGAACTGGCACTTGTCCAGCTTAAGGATGTCGTGAGGACCGATACTTAGCATTAGCTGTTAGCTCCGTGCAGGACTGTGCTGCTTACCGGCTGCTAACAGCTAACGTTAACTAGCTCTCATCCTTCCGATTTCAACACGGGAGGCGCCATTGATTTGCATTATGATGCGTTCAGGCTCTGTTCCGTCAAATGAGCATTGGGCAAAGGTTTTGGTTTTTGGTGAGAAACTTGAATAAATCCAGTTGTTTGAAAGAGATGTTTTCACAGCAAGATAAAATAGATAATAGAGAGGGAATTTTGACCTGTTTAACTTCCTAACAAAAACCAGCATGCAAACGGTAATAAAGGAGTGGATGTTGAAGCAAATGGGATTTATTGTTTTACTTTTGTTTTTTACCTTGGTATCGAGAATCGTGGAATTTCACTGGTATTAGTATCCACTACTAAAGTTCTGGCATCACAACATCCCTAGTCCAGCTACCAATCCCCGCTGGTGAGGACTTGAACTGGCCCAAGCCAAGTCCCCATGCATTGAGCTACTGCCGCCCCAATCTGTAAATTACGTAAATCTATTATAGTGGAAGAAGTATTCAGTTAATTTACTGAAGTAAAAGTGGCAATACTACACTATGAAATAAGTTCTACGTAATGTTGTTGACTGAGGTTGACGATAATGTGCCTTCTACCACTTTTATCTGAATTATTAACTGTTAACTAGTAGCTATATAATGTATTACAAATAACCGTATTGTACAAACGTAGTACAATACTTCCCTCTCAGTTGAAGTAGATGAAGTATGAAGTGGCATAAAATGGATATACTCAAGTAAAGTCCAAGTATTTGAGTTACTTTCCACCACTGTCTATGATATTAGACACACATTGTAGCGTGACCCAACACTGTAGCAATATTCATCCTGAAGTTAACATTAAACTGAGCATTACAGACTAGAGTGCAGGAATCGCAATAAACAAAACTCTACACACACTGGCACAAACACACACAGATAAAATATTGACATAGTAAAAAAAACGTGGAACTCACATGGAGAAGTTGCCGAGAAAGCAGCGGTTTCGGAGCAAGCCGGCCCACAGCTGGACGCCCACGATGCCAAATATGAAGAACACAAAGAAGCAGAGCAGCAGCACGTTGCCCAGCATGGGCAGGGTGTCCAGCAGCAGGGTCACCAGGATACGCATACCTGAGAGAGGAGACGAGGACGAGGTCAAACAGCCATTGACACTGCCTTGTACTGGCCAATTAGAACACATTTAGTGTCTTTGTTCATTTGATCAAATTATACACTTGCAAGTGGATGCTATAACACTTTTTACAGTTTAATAAAAAATCAAATAATAATGATACATGGTCGAAATAGTAGCCTATCACACATCACAGTCTAATGAATTTAGCCTCCCTGTGTTTTATATTAGTTAAACAGCTTAATGACTGTGACTGTCAAAACAGGGTCATTCATTGGAACAGATGAAGAGCAGTGCTGTGGGCTACAGTGCTTGTAAACAATATGGGGTCTGGCTCTTGACGAACACAAGTGATTCACTATATTCATTTGTCAGGACGATGTTTTTCTGCCACTGGGAAGGATTTTAAGGAGAATAAAATTAACAAACTGTTACCAATAAAGGAGCAGTGTAGAAATCAAAAAGTGTCTCTTGCTCATGTTGATTAACTCTCTGCAATTCTACTGACTCATGATGGCACTTACAGTATAAATGGTATGTCAGTCCACTGTCATATACCACTTATCACTGCTTTATACCAATTCTTATTGACGTATGCCACTGATGTGTGGCACTGATAAATTACGTGTCACTGCTGTTTCAATGGTTGGTACCGCTGTCCTTGACTGGTAATCAGACAAATCTGCAAGCTCATGTTTTATTTGGGTATTGTGGGTGTGAATGTGTGTAACTGTGTAAATATCAAGCAGGCCATTGTAGAAAACAGAACGTGTGCTCAGCAACATCCTTCCTCAGATGAATGAAGGTTAAAAATACATTTGGATAACACAAATCCTGAGTCAAACGGAAGTTCAGAGATTTGTTAGCAGTTCTGTGAGAGTGTCAGCGGTACACCTACAGTTTGCTCTGAATTAACGCCACACTAAAAGACCTGCTTTTTTCGCCTTTCATGCAGTACATCCCTGATTCTGTCAGCTCTGGACAGTGTTCCCTCAAGTTTCTGACAACACACACACACACACACACACACACGCACACGCGCACACACACACACACACACACACACACACACACACACACACACACACACACACACACACAGACTTCCTGCCGCCCACACACTCCCTCTGCTAAATCTGGCTGTGTCCCTCTGCTGTTGCAGCTCTGATTTTGCTCTTACTTTCCTGCACTGATTTTCTTCATTCTTTTCTTTCCATCTATCCATCCATTTATATATCCATTTATCCATCTATCCATCCATCTATCTATCCAATTATCCATCTATCCATCCATTTAACTATCTATCTATCCATTTATCCATCCACCTATCTATCCATTTATCCATCTATCCATCCATCTATCTATCCAATTATCCATCTATCCATCCATTTAACTATCTATCTATCCATTTATCCATCCACCTATCTATCCATTTATCCATCCACCTATCTATCCATTTATCCATCTATCCATCCATTTATCCATCCATCATCTATCTATTCATTTATCTATCTATATATATATATATATATCTATCCATCCGTCCGTCCGTCCATCCATCTATCCATCTATTTATTTATCCATCTATCCATCTATCTATCCATCCATCCATCCATCCTTCCATCTCTTTGTGTTGTTGCTACTATGTAATCTCTCTGTCTTTGTCCTTCACTCTCTCTGTCTGCCCACATCTCTCTCTCTCTCTCTCTCTCTCTCTCTCTCTCTCTCCGTCCCTGCAGGCTTCCCTCCCAGCAGTAACCTGGCGAGTCAGGCATCAATAATGAGGATCATTTTTTTCTGATCAGGGGTTTTCTGGGTAATCGGAGAGACCGGGACAGTCCCTGTCAGAGCGCCACCAGAGGTCCTCTGCTTGGCTGACAGCCACCGAGGATCACAGGAGAGACAGGGAAGGACACCGAGATGAAGGAGAGAGCAAAGGAGAGAGAGAGAGAGGAAGAGAAAAGGAGAGATGAAGAGAGCCAGAGCCCTTTAGATGAACTCAAATATATAAATGTTAGCATGCTAATGCTTGTTGCTTTAAATGAAACACATGCATTTACAGAAAAGAATAAATAAATTCCGTCCACGTTCCTACCCCTTTCAACTATACTGGGCCATCTGGGAGTGGCACACCAAACTGCATGAGCAACTTTTCATATTTGCAGATATTCTGAAAAAGTTTTTTTTTTTTTTTCATGTGGGTACACACTGAGACAGAGCCTTTTTGCTGTTGACGGATGGATGGAAAACAAGGAGGATTTGCTAAGATATGGAGAACAAATAAGGAGAAGACAGCCAGGAGACATAGGGAGGAGAGGAGCCAAAGGTACTACTGAAGGATGGGATCGATGGGCGACAGTGAGGAGCGTCTGCGGGATAACATGCATGTTTGGATTGTGTCTTTCACAGCATCATTCTCTCAAAGGGAGCGATCTGGATATGAGACCCAGCTGGGGAGAAAGTGACAGCAGTGAAAACACAGAAACTCTTGAATGGCATCCAAGAAAAAACACTGTTTTCAAGTTATTTCAATTCAATAATAGCTGCCATATCATGCATTATGCAATTATCAGCATAGCAATGTATACAATCACAGTGGGAGATGACACTAGGGCTGCCCCTCTTCAGTCGACTAAGATTTCTTTAGTCAATTAGACATTTTTTATGCTTTTTTCATACTTATTTCTAAGAAACTTATGAGCACATCTCTGGGCTTTTATGTGATTCGTTGCGGGGAAACTCAGTTTCACAGATCTGTTCATTAAATCAACTAATTGTTTAGTCGACAAAATCGTATGAGTGATAATCAACTAAGAATCTCCAGCCAATTGTGAGACTGCTATCAGGTCATTAAATGGGCATAATCAGAGGGTCAGTCGGGGCCTGCTACACCCGCTAGTAGGTTTTATCATCGATTCACATGGGCGATCACCGAAAGAAGGAATCAAAGAAGATGACAGCTAACGTAGTAATTATGACAGGAGCAAAAGCGGAAGTCATGCGCTGTACAATAGACAGCATGACACAAAACTGAGTTTTTTTACCCAGGAGACCAACAAATTGTAGTTGTCTTTGTGTTCAAAACCTTAAGTTTCACTTTTCAAACATAGTTATTTTAAGCCAAAATACGGTCTTTAGCCCAAAACTTAACTGACTGGTATTGTTGCCTGAACCTAAACAACCTGTTTTGTTTCTTTTCAAAAAGTAACGTTTCATGCAGTTTTACGTGTTGCTTTTTTAGTTTCACTTTCACTTTTCAATCCTAGTTGTTTTAAAGGTCCCATATTGTAAAAAGGGAGATTTTCATGTCTTTTATATTATAAAGCAAGTTTAAGTGATATATAAATACTGTTAAACGAACACTCAATATACGGAGAAATAAACACAGAAAGTATTCATAAATTGTGCGTTTGAAACAAGCCGTTAGGATTTCTGTCCATTTGTGATGTCACAAATATACAATATATAGACCATTACACGGTTTTAAAAATGAACATTCTAAATGTTTCCCAGTTTATTTCCTGTTGCAGTGTTTGTAAATAACATCAGCTGACAGGAAGTAAACATGGACCCAAACTCTTGCCTAGCAACGCAATTACGTTGGCTGTATTCGAAACCGCATACTATACCAGTAGTACGTACTGATTTGGCCAAAATGTAGTATGTAGTATGTAGTATGCGAACAAAAGCAAAATCTCCAGTATGACAAAAATACCCGGATGTCATACTGATTTGGAAAAATTCTCCAGTATGCATCAGACCAGTCTATCTCGCCTACTGTATCCCACAATGCAAAGCGCTGGAACAGCACAGGCTACGGGTACAAAAACAGCAGCCAAAAGCTGCTCGTTTTTTACTTTTTTTTAACTATTTCAACACTAAATTCACTTCTGAAAGTTTTTGAGGCGAGAAATCAACTGTGTAGATTATTAATATCGGCAGTTTTACGAAGTTAGATGGCGAATCGAACATTTGTTCCACCGTTGTCGGAGTTTAGAAGCTCCACAGAATACCGTGACAGCAAGCTATTGCCTGCCCGGGTCGCTGCCAGCAAGCCAGGTAGTCACGCTCAGAGACCGCTATGAGCTGCTGGAGCTCACTCCGGTCTCGTAGGCAAGAGGCTTTTATTTCCTTGTTGACGGATAGTTTGTTTAAATATCACAACACAGATGTCCATTATAAATTAACAGGAACCTGTGTTTATTTGCCTTTTTGGAGTTAAAAAGCTCCACAATCGCCCGCGGGCGTAGCTCGCTGGAGAGCCGGCCAGTGACGCTCACAGAGCGGCTGCAGAGCAGCAGAGTGGCGAGGGAAGATGAGAGGAGAGGAAGAGGAGAGAGAAAGAGCAGCTTCTGACGGGGCAGAGAGATTCCTGATGAGACAACATGACACTTTTTTAACATTTCTCTAATATCTGTTGGGAGATCAGTCCACTTTTTTTTTTGCTGTAACTGAAAAAGCAGTTTGAGTAAAGTAAACGTTGTGGATGAATGTTATATATTTCCCGTCTCTCCTCGTTGATGATCCTGTTTGTCGGACTTCATTATGAGCTGTCAGAATAAATAGTTTAAACCTGCAGTATCTTATAAAGTAAACAAGTATAACATAAACAACAATATCAAACTTGTATTTTTTGATAATATTGTAATAGTGGTACAAGTTTGTTTTTTTGTCCTGTGCTTTAAGAGCTGGTTTAAAGGCTTAACCTCGTCTAGCATACTGCTAAATACATCACTTTAACTGTCACATACGGCATACTACTCAGGAACGCAGTATGCAGTATGTACTGTATACTGCATACTGCGCTCCTCAGCAGTATGCAGTATGCGGTTTCGAATACAGCCATTGAAATGCGTGTTTCAGACAGAGCGTGACTACAGGTATATTCAGGCAGACAGTATGAGAAAAATAATGTGTTTTTTGAACATTAAAGCATGTAAACATGTCCAAGTAGAAACACAAAATAGAAGCATGAGCCTGAAGATAAGCATTATATGTCCCCTTCAACCAAGTTGTTTTGTTGCCTGAACCTAAACAAGCTGTTTTGTTTGTGTTCAATAAGGAATGTTTCATGCAGTTTTGCAACGTGTTAGAACGTGTTGCTTTTTAAGTTTCACCTTTCACCTTGTTTTAAGCCAAGATATGATCTGTTCCCTTAAACTTAATTAAGTAATTGTGTTGCCTAAACCTAAACAAGCTGTTTTATTTTTGTTCAAAACGTTTACAACGTGTTGCTTTTCAGTTCCCTTTCACTTTTACAAAGTGGAAGGTGTAGCAGGCCCCTACTGACCCACATCTATGAGGTTTATAATGACCGATAACAAATTGGGTGAAATTTCTTTGGTCGAGGACAGCCCCTAGATGAGACTCACAGAGAAAATATATCTCTGAGGCTCTCATAATGGCACTGTGAAAACGTTAGTAAATGCTACGCTACAGCAAGGGAAACATCATGTCATGATTCAAGAGAAGCCATCCAGTGCAGGGAGTTATGCAAAAGCGGAACTGTGAGTCATTGCCTGTGGCCATTTGTTGCCACTTGCTCTTTGGTAGGATATCTGTTTAACATAATTGCCCTGAACTCACAAAGAAAAGAGTATTCTGATACATTCAAGCTGCTGTCACAGAGGTGTGGAGGCTCCTACACTCTGACAGACCTGACTCGCTGCCTGCAACAGCAACTTTATCTCTATCTTTCTCTCTCTAGCCATTAATGAGCAGCGCAGGCACGCACACACACGCACGCACACACACACACCCCTCGCCTGGCTGTAGGCAAACACACATACACAGAGCACACATTGAGCAGCAGCTCCTTCAAGTGATTGCCCTCATAGTGTAATGTGCTGAGCTGTTAGGATGCTGCTTAGCTGTGCCATGAGTTAGCGGCAGCAGCTGAGATTAGTGTCTGCAGCAGGCCGAAGGCACACTAACTGGTTTCATACGCTGCGATCCAGAGTGGAGATAGGTTTGATGCACAGAGTTTAATGCTTAAACTGCCCCGCGCTGGTTTCCACACATCTGACAGCTGCAGCCATGGAGACCAACACATCTTTTGCCACTTATTTTCTCATTTATCATACAAAGGAGTTTGACAATCCTCTGAATCTTTGATATAGAAAAAAATCTCAATGTAACAAATTATTACGGAAGTAATCATTTTAACCAATCCGTCCTCACCGAAAACAAACATCCGTATAGATCCTCTGTGCAAGCAGCATATATACGATTCATATTTATGTTTGTTGTTACGCGGAGACCTCTAGTGGCCGTAGTAATTATGACAGGCGCAAAGGAGGAAGTCCGGTGTCGTAGTAGAAAGAGAGACAAAATCTGTGTAGGGAAGAGGTTGGGGTGGATGGACGTTTGTGTCCCGTGTGAAACCAAAACTCAGTGTTTACTTATTTTAGTTATATATATATAGTTATGTAAAATGTGCAAGTACATAAAGTAGGCTACGTAACTGAAGTTGCATTACAAAAACATACTTGTTTTAATCTAAACCACAATCTTTTACTAAACCTAACTAAAGTAGTTTTGTTGCCTAAACCTAAGTAGTTTTGTTGCCTATACATAACCAAATAGTTTTGTTGCCTAAACCTAACCAAATAGTTTTGCTGCCTAAACCTAAGCATGTAGTTTTGTTGCCTAAACCTAACTATGTAGTTTCGTTGTCTGAACCTAACCAAGTAGTTTTGTTGCCTAAACCTAACAAAGTAGTTTTTATTGCCTAAATCTAATTATGTAGTTTTGTTGCCTAAACCTCACCAAGTAGTTTTGTAGCCTAAATCTAATTAAGTAGTTTTGTTGCCTAAACCTAACTAAGATTTTGTTGCTTAAACCTAACCAAGTAGTTTTGTTGCGGAAACCTAAGTGACGCCAAAGGGACCTGTGAAACCAAAAGTCAACATTGACTTATTCTAAGTTACACAAGTACGTTATGTACATAATGTAGACTTTGTAACTGAAGATACCTAAAAAACACACTTGTTTTAACGCAAAACCACAATCTTTTACTAAACCTAACCTAGCAGTTTTGTTGCCTAAACCTAAGTGACGCCAAGCGTTCTTTTGTAACGGGTTGGGAATAAGAAAAGGTTGCATATACATGTTTAAAGCACAAAGACTACTGCAAAAACTCACTTTATTTTATGAAATGGGGTGAACTTAAGGCACAGTTTAGAGAGAATGAAATTATGCTGCAGCACACTCAGTAGGGTCACAAAAAGACTTTCCTTGCAAATAAAGTTTTGTTTACATTCAGCATTTCTCACCAAACTGCATGTATCCTTGAGGCCAACAACTGTGTTGAATGCATTATCTTCCTCCTTTTAATCCCTTCAATAGCAAAATGATCTGGTGACCATAAGAAAAGCAACCTCCTCTATCATTTTGATTTAGCTCATTTTGATAGGCTATCATATGTACAGAACAGGTCAGCTCTTGATTTTTAGCAATATGAGTGATGGCAGTTAAAAGCAATTCAGCCTAAGGTATAAGGGTATAAAATATTTGATGTTATTTCAATGGTGACATAAATCAAGGCATCAAACAATACATCAACTGGACGGGAGCCATATATGACAACAACTCTTGATTCAGGGACGCGGGCAAACATGAATATCATATAAAGCGCCTCTGTTTATCTCCCAGATAAGAGAATCAATCCTCTGAGCCTCTCCCGACCTGAATAGCCTGCTCATTCCAAGTGATCGACATTTCATATTCAATAACAATCATCTCCTCCTCCGCCTGCGCGCCCTCTCCAACCTCGCTGTGGGCGGCCACTCCATTCCAACAGGCTGGCAGGCGGGTGGCTGTGTGTGATCGGGGAGCCATCTGTTAGCAGGCAGATTAGGTCTGCTTCCTCTGCTCTCCTGTCCAGGTCCAGCTCGGGCCTAGCCAGCTTTGTAATCTGTGTACTGTGAACTAATGGGCTTTCTGAGTCGAGGGGCAGTGTACACCTGTGTCTCTTCTTATTTGCTCCGAGCGGATGGTAACTAGCTCCGTGTCGGCGACTCCAGAAGGAGAAGACAAGACGTCCCTGAGATGGAAACGTGCCTTTGCATGAGCGAGCCATGTGACCCGAAGAGAGGAGTACATGCAGAGAAATGAAAAGTGATGGAGAGAAAAGAGGACAGAGAGCCCATCTGAACTCCGTTCACCTGCTGGTTTTATTTGGCTGAGTTGAATTTACTTGTTTTCGTGTACACCAATTCGTATACAATTACAAAATCTGGGGCCTTTGCTTACAGTAAGCTCATTTCAACACATGGAATTTGATTTAAAAACTTCTCCCTACTTGTGCTTGAGAATGCGCGTATGTTTAGAGACACATACCGCGTACAATACCAACAAAGCCGCAGCCGTAGGAGGGGGTGGACAAAAAAAACACCAGACTTTTGCCTAGGAGAGCGCCTCGTGTCCTGTGTGAGACCAAGTCAGTGTTGATTTATTTGTCACGTAACTTCCATACTTATGTTACGCCACTTCCGGTGGTATTTTAACACAACCCAAAATCTTTTCCTAAACCTATCTAAGTAGTTTTCGAGCCTAAAACTAACCAGGTCGATCTTTTCCTAAACCTAACTAAGTAGTTTTCGTGCCTAAACCTAACCAAGTTGATCTTTTCCTAAAGCTAACTAAGTGGTATTATTGCCAAAACAAAGTTGTTTCCTTTGAAGACGGAAGTTTATTTTGAGAAGACTGGAAAGTAAATAGAAGCTGGACATTCGTAGGAAAAAGCTCAAAATGTTGTATACTTTTCGGAAAATGAGAATACGTTAATCAGGAACACCAACGTGATTGTTGGGAGAGGCGAATCAGACCCGGAATCTGCCCAGTTATCCTCCAGTGTGGGGCCAGTTATAGTGACACAAATTGATTCCTTAATTACAGGCACGTAATCCCTAACTCTACTTTCAATCGAGTGAGCATAACTAATAGATTTTCAGATTGTCTGGTGATGTTCATTTCCATGTTAAAACATTAAATATAAAAAAAGAAAACACTTTTTGCCAGAAATACTACAGTATCTTAACCTTATTGTCTGTGTTGATGATGATGTTTTTTTGTCTTTATCTTTCTTGGTTGCTACTTTTGTCTACTACTCAAGTCCTAGTAGCTTTAAAGTAGCCTCTCAACATATTGTCATACAACGGTTCGTATGATATCTTACGAAAAGTTAATATATATACAATATATATATACGTTTTCCTACAAATATCCAGCAACACGAGCAATCAGTGCACCTATGCAAGCCCCTGCGGTGTTCAGGCAAAAAAAACCTACTTGGTTAGGTACAGGAAAAGATGGTGGTTTTGGATACAATTACTACGGAAGTAGTAGTACGCAAGTTACGTGACAAACAGACGTTGACTTCTGATTTAATATGAGGCATGAAAGGCGGTCTCCTGGGCGACCATCCGGTGTTTTTAGACCCACGCATCCACCTCCCTACACCACCTGTCCGGGCTCACGATTACGTGGATTATATACGAATTGATTAAGTGTGTTATATAAGAATTATAGTGCTTTACTTTTCGTAGGTATAGCTGCGAACAGTGTATGAGAACAGCCTAAGCTTCTAAGTTAAAATGACTAAGACTTTCAAAGGGATGGCCAGGGAAAAGGATAGCCAGAATGTATACGAGCAAATGGCTGTAGGACCGTTGAAATGTAGAATTGCTCATTGTGCAAAGATGTGAGCATGCATGTTTGATAAATAACAAGCTAAACTTATTTAGAAGTTGTTCTAATGCAATGTTTTCCCACAACATCCCATTGGACTAAATCATTCTCTCAAAAGAAAGATCATTAATGCCTTCCACTTTTACACAACAAGATGTTAAAAAGCAGCTCTTACAACAGCTTAATCTCAGATCTCTTTGACACATCACAGCTGTGTTGGGGAGATGGTTGCGTACCTGACAGGCTATCTGGGAATACCATGCCACAGCACGACTCCGAGTGATCAAAGAACTGAATTTCAAGCTTTAAAAACCTTGAGCTGAATTTGGACTGAAAAATCAAAGTTAAATGGAATCTTTTCTCTTTTCAAGCAACAGAATAACAACTCGCATGCCGAGAGCTATCCGACTAAAAGGATCTTCTGTTTTTTTAGCAGCGAACGGATTGACAGCGAAGAGGAGAAGAGGATTAAGCTGTGACATTCTTCGCTCCTGGCAGACGGCTTCCTCCTCTGAACTCCTTCTACCCTTATCAGTCTTTTATTTCCTCAACTCGGCTCACAAACAAGGAGCCCCCTGGATTAAACCCCGTCCCCTGACTCCTCTGAGGCTCTCCCTCTCGGCCTCACAGCACAATACACCGCCGAGCAGGAGTCAAGGGGTGACTTGTAGGCCTCGCGAAGAATAGAAGATAGGATGTTCTTTGCCAGCTCTTTAATTACAGTAATGAGGCACGGCAAACAATGTGCAGTAGGAGGTGGAGGGCATGAGCGCGCGGGGAGCTGGGAGGTCGATGATGTTGTTGTTGCCTTTAGGGGCTTATCTGAACGGAAGTACAAGACAGTGTGCATGAACCAGGCGCTGCTCAAACACCGGGTCTAACAAAGCATGGAGAACAGGATGACACGCTCGCGAGTTATTGATGCATGAAAATAACACCACACACACGTGCATGCACTGCAGGTCTGTGTGCATATAAGAGTGTGAGGAAAATGTGTGTGTGTGTGTGTGTGTGTGTGTGTACCAGTTTGATAAGGCGTTGGGGAAAGGGCACATGCAGCGGCTTACCAATAAAGAAGCGTGCAAAGGCTATTCTGGGCTCAGTCTCGTTAAGACGGAGACATGTCTGAGTGTGTGTGTGTGTGTGTGTGTGTGTGAGGTTTGGTGTCCTGCCATAATCACCTATTGACTGCTGCCTCTGGCTTATCAATCAACGCTGCCTGCCTCACTCAAACGTGGCTTACTGACATTATCGGGAGTTTCATAAAGACTCGTCAACTCAGAGGGAGAGCATGTTGAAAGCCTTTGTTCTAAGCTACAACAGAGGATGTAATTTTTTGAAAAGGCTTAGACTATATGGTGTCAATAGTAAATTAATGATCCTGTTTTATCAAACAATATTAGAGTGTAATTAGATATGGCATCCAAGTGTGGTATACGGTAACCTGTCGGCACAGTTAAAGTCCAAGCTCACACGCCTTACTAAAATCAGCCATGAAGATCATAGGGAGAAAAGAACATCACTATCTTCAGCCTTTATATGAAACCTCTATGCTCAGGGAGGCTCAGAAGATTCTGAACGATCCAACACACATTCTGAACCCAGAATTCGAGCTGTTACCTTCAGGTAGACGGTTCAGAATGCCAATGTGCCGGCTAAATCGTTACAAAAATTAATTTATTCCGTCATCCATCAAAATATTAAACAGCAACAAGTAGATCTAGTATTATATGATATGATTTTATAGAGTACTATAATATATATATAATATAGTAAATTGATTATTTATTATCTGGTATGATTATACCTGGTTTTAGTATCAGAAACTATTGTCTTTCATTACTTTTTATTATTTTAAAGAACTACTGTCTCACACTCAACATGTGAATTTAAGCACGTTCATGCATGAGTGTATGTATGATCCATGTTTTATGTGTGTATGTACATTGTGACTTTGGTATGTTGTTTGATGCAGTGGCCTAGAGCCCAAGACAAATTTCCCTGTGGGACAATAGAGTATAGTATAGTATATCTTATCTTATCTTATGTTAGTGTTTTATCTTATGTCCCAGGCCTGCAAACATAACATACATGCCATCTTTGCCCTCGAACCTTAAGCTGAATATTCTCCTTCTTCAAATAGCTACCAATGACTCATTTAATTTCCAAACGAATCTTGTGTGACGAATGGGATCAGGAAAAGTAACCAAATCTAAGCTCAAAATTGTGAGACTTCATCAAAATCACTTTATTCAATATGTCTCATTTAAAATGCTGCCAAAAATAAACTGTTTGCATTGACCAGATCCTGTGAAAAACATTAAATTCTGTACTTCTCAGCGCAACTGGGAAGCCACGAATGACTCGGCTGAGACCAACAGTCACGTGACAAAGATTCAGCAAAATTTCCACTGAACTGCAGGCTGTTTACACAGAGAGAGGATGAGGGAGGTTGTAAGTAGAGGTTATAAAAATGTAAATAGTTCAATATTTATAGCATGTGGAGCCCCCATTTTTTCAAATATCGGTAACACTTTTGGGCACTTGGAAAATGTTATAAATAGAGTCCAATTTTTGTCAAAGAAACTCAACTTATGTTTCTTTTTTTTTATTAATGACACTTTAACTGTTATACTGCATAAAATACATTTCTGAGTTCTCCCAACTTGTAGCCATGATTGTGCCATTTCCATAGAGGTGCAGGACTTGTTTATTGCAGTGAAAGTGAGGCCACAGTGAGTAAAATGTGGCAGGAGTAAAGAAACGGGTTAAAGGGGTATTTCAATGATTTAAGTATCGGGATTCGGGCTGGGTTTGGGTAATTTCGTTTTGTTTCAGTGTAATTCTTTAAGGAATTTCTCAATGCCCAGTGGGGAGAGGGAAAAGACAATGAAGCCAAGGTTTTGCATTTTCCCAGTAAGCTTACAGTCATTTAACATTGAGTAAAATAACAATTAAAATACAACTTTGGGTCTTGGGTCGGGTTTGGATCTCAAATTTGGCATTCGGGTTCAGTCAGGTTGGGTCCTAAAGATGTGGGATATGGGCTGGGGCTCACACTACTCACAAAAGGCAGATTACATAAAAAAAGATTGGTCACCTAGAGCAGCAGAGGGTGAGATATTCAGATTTTTAGCACATAGTATGGGCCAAGCTCCAAAAATCCTGAATCCTACATTTCCCATAAGGCAAACAGTGGTATGTTTTTATTAGACCGTCCCTGCCTGGTAAATGTCAGTCTCCATGCCCACTGCTGTGTCTGTGAGGCTTTCTGATAGGAATTTCAGAAGTCTCCAAAGCCTGATGACATCATCAGGGATTATTCTCTCAGAAGCCACAGGACAAATCTCCTCCACAGCTACAAAAAGACATCATGTGACTGTTTTCTGAGGCTGAGTAGTACTCCCCACATTTACCAAACTGACCTATACAGAGTGCATAAAATTGTCGGAGTTCCTCTTTAACTCCAGCTGGTCTTGGCATTGAGGAACTGTTGATAACCAGGGTGGGAGAACACATGAGCAGGAAAGTAATGAATTGCAAATTCAGACAGCAGCTGGCTGGCGTGGCCACCAAAGCAGGCGCTTTGGCAGGCGAGCAACCGTCATCCTGAGGTCTTTTTCTACTCCAAAAAATGTTTGACTTGAATACAAAATTGTGTCTGCTGGATAGTGGATGTAAATGTGTCACTTTAGCCTGAGGATAAAAATAGTTATTTTACTTCTCCGTGCATAACAATGACACCTTTACTCCTACGAACAGAAAAAATTAGATTTCAGCATTTTAAAGTCAGTATTCTAGGTTTCAGTGCCTTGAGGCTTGAAACTGAAACCCATTACTGTAAAGCAGCTCCTCACATCTATTTGCATATTGTAGCAGCAGAATCGAGGTTACGAAAGTGGCATTTGCTGACAGTAGATTTTAAATGTTAAAGTATGCAGTTATAGAAGCACACTTTGCTTTGAAACAGCAGTAAAAAAAAGTAGCGATTTGGGTTTCTCAATAATTTAGCAAATCTAGATTTCTTTTTTTTCCTTTACTACACAAACTCATTCCGATTCAAACTCATAATACGACCTCACTATAGCACCATGTCTGTTTCAATGCCATGAGCAAATGATTCTTTCCTTCCAGAAGAAGGGGATCCCCCTCTGTTACCCAAGAAAACATAATGTATTCTGGACATACGCTCCCTTTGAATATTAAGACCCATACAGAGGTAAGCCACAAGTTATCATATCTGCCTTGAAGTAGCCAATGACAGGTCTGGGACGAGTTCCCAGTGGGCCGGCACTGGACTTGAGGGTAATAGCCAATCAGGTGGCAGATGGTGGGTGGTGATGTGGTGGTGACATGGCTCAAGATTTTTTTTGGGCTTTGTTGGCAGTCGGCAGGATGAAGCCTGCGAAATGTATCCGTCACTTCCACTGGCAGGAGTGCCATGTTAGCGCATCAATCAATGCCAGAGCCCAGGACGTGGACACCGGCCCAGGAACAATGTGTTCGTTAATACAAGTCTGAGGGTGCATTTTAAGATGAGCTCCAGCCTTCTGTTCCAAACACAGACTTAAGGTAACAGACAGAGAGAGAGAGAAGGTGAGAAAAAAGAGCAATGTGGGGCTGTAGACGGCGAGGCAGAGTGATGCGAGTACTAACAGTTTATACATCTGCTGATCCAGGTTCAGATGGCTCACATTCTGGGCAGCAGTGGACAAATATCAACAAGAAAGTCGACTAAGACGCTGGAGATGGAAAGTTTACACCACATTGGACTGACCATGGACTGGATATAAGACGTGGATGTCGTCACTGTGACGTCAACCGTTGGTTTGTGGACTACAGTTGTGAAGCCTCGGCATTTTGGCCGTCGCCATCTTGGTATTTGGCCGTCGGCATCTTGGTATTTAGCCGTTGCCATCATGTTTTTTGGCTGTCACCATCTCGGTTTTTGGACATCGCCATCTTGATTTTTTGCAACCAGAAGTGACACGAGAGGGTGGAGCTAAATACAACCGAATGCTTTAGGCGACCGAAACTTTACAATTGATTTTCATGAATTGAAAATACACTGTCAAAGGGTTAAAGTTCTAAGACGAAAATACAGACAACTCCCACACAGGACAACTCCGACCTGTCAATCACAAGGTAGCCACGCCCTAAAGCATCCCCTGCTTTAGGCTCATAGACTTCTGCACAATTTGACTTATTTTTGCAACCAAAGCTGCTGGCTATTAGAAAGAATACTAATAGTTTAAGGCACTTCTGCATTGGCTTCACTTTTCAGACCCAGGTTTTGCCCACTGGAACTGACAGATTGAGTGAACCCTGCTGACCTGTAAATGCATACCGATATGTACTAGCTGATAATATGTATCAGCTGAGGTGTGCAGCTCTGTTTGGCCTGTTTCAACCCGGCATTAATATGCACCTCATATTCTTGACTGTGTCAGTTCATGATTTACTGGAGTACTCTTGTTGAAATACAGCTACATCTCCACTATTCGCAGTGACAATACATTTCTCTTGTCTTCACCAAACGGAGATTAATACACACGTCCTGTCCTCTTATAGGATTTATGATGTTTAAAATGGACAGCTCCCTATTCACTACAGTAACCTGAAGATCTATCCTGGGCAGTTAATCGATCCATATTGATGACAACCTGTTTATTTGTGTGCTTTCTAGTGGCCTGTGCAATGAAATGTATTTTCATTTACACAGTAGCTATTATTACATAGATTGGATGCTCATTGCTTTCCAGTAATTGCCGTTTATGTTGCTAAGTGGCTCTCTGTCAACCGGTGGAGTGTTCAGCTGCTTTATACCTGAGCCTTGAACACTAGCTAATCATTTAGGACCATTAGCATTTATGCATATGGCAACTGCTAAAAAATCTCTTCACACTGGATTTGATTGGCCTGGGGTTGGGGAACAGCAGTGTAATCTTTATCCATGCTAGCAGTACAGCATTAGGGAAGGCAATGTCGATCAGTTTGGTTGGTTGGTCGAGCAATTTGATTTTGAGTTTAACATCAAAATTCAAAACCTTTAAACTGGATTGGTATGAAATTTGGTAGAGAAATTTATGGTTCTAATGGGAAGAATCCAAATGATTTTGGTGATTCCCTGACCGTGCATTTAGCACCACCAACAGGTCAAAATTTACACTTGACCTGCACTGAGTACTTTGCTTGCCACGGTAGTCGGTGTTACCGATGTTGCACGGTGTTCGGACATACACGGATTACATTACATAACTTGCCCACCGCCCCCACCGTCGTTAACTTTCATGTTTCAGTGCCCACGTTCATCAAAAAAAACTAATTTTTAAAACTAATTTGTAAAATACTGAGCATGTTAAATAGTGATACACAGTCGGACAATAATAATAAAAACTGAAAGTGAAAGTGTCTCAGCAAAGAGTAGCAGGAGTACGATTTCACTCACCTCGATATGAGAGTTGACAGACAAGACGATGGCGGAGGATTTGATGTCAAAGCGAAAAGCAAAAGCGCTTATTTGGCAATATTTCATATTTAAACACAATGCTAATAGGGATTCATAACGTTTATGAAGCAATCTGTAGAATTTTTGTATGAAGCTGTGCGGAGGGCGGAGCGGTCACAGCCGGTGTGCGCGGTGCAGCAGCGCCAGGCGGAAACCTGCGGCCGCGCAGCGAACGTCCGACCAGAAAGGCCAGACACACAGCCAATCCGATGTTAAAGATCAGAGTAAGCGCTCTGCATATATTGAGTGTCATCTTATTTTGTAAAATGTCCGGCGTAATCGGTAACACCGGTGCTGTCACAAGTTTATTAACGGGTCGGAAAATTTCCTCATTGTGGCATCGCTACTGAGTAACTCCAAAACAGTCAATGCTATACTTTGAGATTAATGCTTAAATACAATGCTAGCATGCTAAAAGTCAGCCTTTTATTATGCTTTTAGTCTTGTTACATTCCACAACAAGATTAAAGGACAGGTTTGCATATTTTAAAGTAATACTCCCCCCCCTATGTACAGTACATTTAGAATAATTAATTCCTCCTGTCAACACTGACTGTGAAGTAACCACTTTTTAGTGCCAGTCCTTGCACTGTGGAATTATCGCAGCGAACAATAAGTGTGTATTCGGACATGTGACAATTGTTTTAAAATGGAATTAGAAAAATCTGAACCTACCCTTTAAGAGCAGCAGATGAACTCTGTGGGAATAATAAACGCAGAGGGATTCTATGTGTGTACTGTACTTAGTATGACTCAATGCTGCTGCACTGATACAACTGTGAATCTGTGTCATATTTTATGTTGCAACATCTATGTCATCCCTATTCTGTACCTCTTTTGTAATGTCGCCACGGCAATTAGGCAGGTCTAATTCCTCGTGCTTGGTGAACTTTTGAAAGGGCAAACTGTAGCGCTTCCTATTTTCCGCCTTGTTTCCTACCGACCCAACAAACTGCTGAATAATGGAACAGAAAAAAAAAAAACACCTTAGTCAGTGTCATGATTCATTCCAACATGTAGGAAATGTATTCACAGCATCCTGGAACTGGAGCACCCACGTATTGAAATGCCTCAAAATAGGCTGAGCTCCACAATAACCATCCCAACCCCAGAGTCATGATGGACGCTGCAAGCTCCTCTGCAGGACTTGATTAGGCTGGCGAAGAGGATGAAGGCCGCCACTGCACCACCACCACCACCACCACTCTACCCAGTGACATTTTCTGCGCGGGGCTACAGAACCAGACCAAATCATGTACACATTAACGCCGCTATTAGTCCTGTGATTAGGATGAGGAATAGTTGGATGCCTAATGAGCGAGTGGGTGCACGACCGTGCGTGTATATGTGGCCTAATGAGCAGCACTGGACCCCCTACGACGTCTTTGATTGACAAGAGGGGGTGAGATTACAGAAGGGTTTGGGGGGTGTCATCGGTAGAGGGGATAGGAGGTTGATGTCCCATTCATGCACCTACACGGGGGTAAACACCTGCATGTACCGCACACACACATACATGCACACACACACACACACATCCTGGATTCATTGCTCAGTTTGCCTGCAATCTCCTCTGAGCAATTGAGGGAGCTAATGACATAATTAGAGTCTGTGTTTAAATGAAAGCTTTGCAGGGGGTGGATTGAAGGTGAGACCGAATGCGCAGAGTGGACTGCTGGGTGGGGTATGAAAATGCGTATGATTTATTTAAACATTAATGTGTGCACTGGAAATTCAATCTGCGCTGATTAAACTCTAATGGAGACTGATGGAAGAAAAGTTGAGTGGAATGTGGAACTTTTTTTTGGTGCGGCTGTTAGGATAATAGTGTGTAAGTCAATGGGGGGGTGGGAATAACAGATGGGGCGAGAGACTCAGGGATTTGTGTGTTTGCGTTGCACTGTGTGCGATTGTTGCTATGAACTGCAGTCCTTTATTAATAAAAATTCGGTGAGTTGGAAAATTGCACATAAATCTGTCTGAGTCCGAAGCTGTCTTGGCTGTGGGGAAGCCAAAACACAGTCAAGGCAGCACACTAAGTGTGGATCGGCTTGTCTCTGACCTACATTCCACAGCTGTGTAGGAATTCAATCCCACCTGCGTGATCACCAGTTATATAGCAAGCACTATGACAGAGGAGCAAAAGTCCAATAAGTTAAAATAAGGTACATTTATACAGCTCCTGCTACCAAGCCAGATTAATTATGAGAAGCGAGATATTACTTGTTCGCCATGGGGATACGTTATTAAATGTCAGCTAATGTTGGATCATGTCAGGTTCCATGTCTGGTTAACAATTGCAATTATTATCACAATTTCATTTAGCGGACGCTTTTGTCCAAAGCGACGTGCATCTGAAAGTTCGTACGATACAAGCGAGGATCTAGATAGGAGGAGGAACGACGTGAGTAAGAGCCAACAGCAGCTTCAAGTCCGATCGGACACAGGTGCCGACAGGCAATGAGCAGAGGCAACGCACAGGGTGGATAGAAGCAGATTTTTTTTTCATCATCATCATAATCATCATCATTAACAACATCAACAATGTCATTAATATCATCGTCATCATCATCATCATCATCATCATGAATATCCTAATCAACATCAACAGCATCCTCAATATCATCGTCATCAAATCAATTTAGATATTAATACCGTTTCATCGCAGAAGTCAGCTTGTACGCATGAAAGAAAAGACGTGTGTCACTTTTTACTGTTGGCTGCTCATGGGCTGCAATATGGTGCTATTGGGGCAAGCCGAAGTGAAATGTAAAAAAGAAGCTACAGCCAGCAGCTGTTAGCTTAGCTTAGCATAAAGACTGGAAATAGGGGGGAGACAACTGGCTCTAGCTTCGTATACAGACGTGAGAGTGGTATTGAGCTTCTCCTCTAACTCTCTACAAGACATCGAATCGAAGCTGTTGAAGCAGCTACAGTATGAGCACATGTATTTAGTTAGCACATGTTAGCTACGCTAGCTTAATCGTCCAAAAAACAATAACCCATAAGATTACAATTGGCATATTTAAACAAAACTAACAACAGCCATAGTCCTAACAACCTTAACTAATATGTTGTCACCGGTTAGATTGACAAAATGAAAAAAAAGAACAGCTTCGTTCTCTGAGGAGCTAAGTTAGCATCTTAGCATTAGTGATGGTTGAGTCCAGTTAGCTAAAGTTATAGTTCCCTCAAACAAGGTATAATGAAGATGCGTATCAGAGGAGATTTAGAAGTGGGTGGCTGACTGGAAAAGAAGTAGGTATACGCCGTGTACTTCCCTGCACTACACCACTGCTTAGATGACAAGCTAAATGTTACATTAACTACATAGCCATGTCCTCAGATTACCATAAATTCCGTTACATGAATGTTGAAACACCACTGCACAAAGTAACCTATATCTATAGCTAATGTCTAGCTACATGTTGCAAAATGACTTCATTACTCTACCATGAAAAGATTCATCACTTGGCATGTCTGAGTCTCACTCCACTCAAAAATAAGTGGAGCAACAAACTGGCAACCACTTGTTGTGAAGTGCAATGAAACAGTTGGGAGAGTGCGACATCTAGTGGTTGAATGTTATTAATTGCACCTTAAATGCATACTTCTAGGTTAATTTCTCTGTTTAGTTTTTTTCTTTTATTGCAAACTCTGAGAATACCATCTTGCTGTTAGCATTAGCCATAACATTCAAACATCACTAAGTGACAGTGACAGGTCATTGTCACGGTAATGACATTACATAATGTAAGGATATGTTTTCTGGTGTTTGAGCAACGGGAGTGTGATGGAACCTAACCACATAGTTATTAGTGGTTGTACGCGTACAGTGTGTGACATCTGTTGCAGGCTGCGGGGACAGTCGTGTGATTGGCCCAGAGAGGATGGACATACTGTACTGTACAGAAACTGGCAATGGGCACGCACACACACACACACACGCGCTGCTCTGTGTAGTCCTGCAGTCTGCAACGGATGTCACACACTGTACGCGTACAACCACTAATAACTACGTGGTTAAGTTCCATCACACTCCCTATGCTCAAACACCAGAAAATATATCCTTACGTTATGTAATAACTCGTCTGCTTCGGATTAAAATTCAGTCCGGATCGAATGTGTGGCACACATATTGGCTCTGGCAATTCCTGCTCTTTGATCCACTATCCAAAAGAATATCGTCGCTGTCGGACGGAAACCTTGTATCTCTATATTTCGTTGTATTTTTTTTCTTCATAAATCAATGTTATTGGTCACCCTTTACATCTGTCTCTGGGTTTTTACAAAAGTTTAACCAATGAAAAGTATTAAAAAGAAATTGTGACTAAAAACTCGCCATCTTCATCAGATCCTAAAACGGTAGGCAAAACCTCATAGCTCCACCAACAACAGTCTGCCCGGGGGATTCAACCTGGCAACGTGGCCTAAAGCAATGGGCGACCTAAAAGTTGTACACAGTGTCCGTATCTTTGGCAGCCTGGCTTTAGTTTGAGATCAAAGAAGTGTATTTGCCTCCAGAGGAAGCCGAAAGTGTTGTGATACAGAGGACAGAGCGTTCGGGTTAGAGAGCTGAAAGTGTGAAGTAGGTCTGCACTCACTTGGCACTCGGTTGATGGCTCTCAGAGGCCTCAGCACGCGGACCGTCCTCACCGCTGAAAAACTGACGCTCTGCAGGTTGAGGGAGTACTCCAACATCCTGCAACGTGCGGAGAGAAAGAAAGATGTGTTAGCAGAGCGGCAACAAACCGAATACTTTAATTGCTATTGCAGCTCAGAGGCGGCTTCATCAGCTGGGAATAAAAACACAGAAAATGTAAGGGCAATATTATGTAGCCAATTATATATTGCAAGTATTACATGCTCTCCCGCTCTCGCCGTGCGAGTCGTAATTAATCATCTAATGTTCATTTACATTCGTGCCTTTAGAGATGGCTGCAGTGCATGTGTTCTGGCAAACAATAATATGCTTTCGTTCCGACTGCAGCTAACGGAGCAGAAAGTTAGAAAAACACCTCACACACACACACTGTGTTTGTGCTTGTATATGGAGCGCAGCGTACACGCAATGTTTGTGTGCCTGACAAACACATGCATATATTCGTATGCGCCCTCGCACGATTGACCTTCAAAAGGAGCGAGCGGCTTATGTCCCCTTTCAGACGTCAAAAGTGGGTGAATCACTCGTCATTGAGAGGAGAGCGTGGCATCCACGGTACATAAAAGAGCAGCATCAGATCAGGCCGCCTCGTAACCTTGAGACGGCGCTCGCACACACTCTTAACAGCCTCTCCAGCAGCTCTTTAGATGCTCTTTCAGGCTGTGATGAGAGGTTAGAAGGACAGCGCTTAAAGAGCGAGAGCGACTGTGGAATGCTTAAAAAAATTCTTGTTTCTTGATCAGTGTTTATCGTCATCTCCTCTCCCACTCACTCTCTCTCTCTCTCTCTCCTTGTGTGTATGTGTGTGTGTGAGTGTGGAGCAGATGCTGAGCACATGTGCAGCTTGAAGGGGCGTGCAGATGAAGGAATTCCCTCCTCGCACCGACTCCAAGTCTGCCTGTCTGACAAATTTGCAACACATGTTGGGCAATGCGTGTGTGTGTGTGTGTGTGCGCGCAAGCCTGTTGGTCACCTTAAGTGCAAGAAACTCCCTTAATGAAAGTGTGTGTTTGAGGTGTCCCAGTACGAGCGTTTTCTGGTTCGTTACACCAAAGCAGTACACACACACATCCTGTACACACACATAGTTGGAGCTGACAGATGGCCCGCGGGCTGCAGAGAGAAGGTAAATGGGTAAACAGTTAAGAGAACAGGAAAGAGATGCCCTCCCATCTCCAGCTGAGACGCGGGGCTAACGGTATCTGGTAGTCCCTGGGAACAGGTACAGCCCATCAGCAGATGTGTGATGTTCTGCAATGGACTTTCAGGTCAAAAGGAATCAACTGGCACTTTTATGAATGTCTATGAAATCTTACTATGAGCTTGAAGACAGGGAGGGCCCACGGACTGTATATAAGAAGTGGACATAGTCACCATGACGTCACCCATTGGTTTGTGGACTACGTTTTTTGGACGTTGCCATCTTGGTTTTTGGCCGCCCGCCATCTTGTTTTTTTGCAACCAGAAATGACGAGAGAGGGTGGTACAACCGAACGCTCAACAAGACATTTTTTGGGGCCGTCTAAAAAATAAACGTGGAAAACGCCAGCCGTGCCGCTTTCCCTTTTATCCAAGGTGCTTGGGAGGTTGCGCTCCTGACGCACCTGCCGTTACTAAGCAACCAAAACCTGCGTGCTGCGATAATGATGATGAAGTTGTGGTAATTTAACAGTAAAGGCCTCGCTGACTAAACTAAACAAAGTCAAAACAAAGATAAATAGATGTCCAGCACCGTAAATCCCTCACAGTGGCTTTACTATTTGGCTCCTTTCAACCGGATGCTGTGACGTCCTCGGTCAGAAAGGGTGAAGTGAGTAAAATAGTCTGTGGGACAGATTATAAAGCTGAAATGATTAGCTTCTCCTCCATATTTACCATAAACTGATATTTACGGAAAAAAAGAAAAGCAATCTGCAAGCTGTGATTAGTTGTTCCTCATCGCATGACATGCAGTGCGGCGTTCTACAAATTGAACTGTGTTCACCTCGGGACGCAGCCGTCATGCCCTGAAAAACAGGCGCTTGGGAACACTTGCACGCCGTGACACTCTTGTGCTTGGTCGCGCCTGCCGTGCATCTACATTGACAACAATGGATATGAGGGCGTAAAAAAACGCAGCGTGTGTGCGGCCCCTTTGGCGACCAAAATGTTACAATTAACTTTCATGAACTGAAAACACACTGTGAAAGGGTTAAAGTTCTGAGACGAAAACACCGGACCGGACAACGCCGTGGTAGCAACCTGTCAATCACAAAGTAGCCACGCCCTAAAGCATCCCCTGCTTTATGGTCTATTTGACTCTAAATGGGATCATAATTTACTAAACGAACATCATGCTGTATTGAAGAAGACTTGAAACTAGCGATTGAGACCATAAACTCATGTTTACTGAGGTAATAAATCAACAAGTCGCCCCCCCCCGCTGGCTAAAAAAAGAATGCAAGTTTAAGGCATTTCTGCATTGGCTTCACTTTTCCTAAACCTCCTTAACCTAAGCAAGTATTTC
Organism: Sebastes fasciatus; assembly: GCF_043250625.1. NCBI lineage: Eukaryota > Metazoa > Chordata > Actinopteri > Perciformes > Sebastidae > Sebastes > Sebastes fasciatus. The sequence goes on from NC_133814.1 coordinate 3,628,149, forward strand.
ATACATTGTTATTTAACCCAAACCACGATCTTTTCCCAAACCTAACCAAGAAGTTTAGTTGCCTTAACTTAGTATATGTAAGTATATTTTGAAAAGACTGTATGCATGTAAAGAGCAGAAACTGACACACGTTGCTGGACATTTGTAGGAAAACGCATAAAAAAATGAGGAATAACGTTTTATAAGATATCATACGAACCGTTTCCTTAGGATACGTTGAGAAAAACTAGACACATTTCAAAATAAGGCCGGGGCTGTAACAGTGAATAAGCCTATTCCCCAAAATGTCAAACTAGTGCGCTCCTAGCAACCACTATTGGGAACCTCTTCTATGATGTTTGACAGGTCAAATACATCAGTCACTACTGACTTCCAAACAGAAAATGGATTATATGCCCACGCTGTAAGACTGAATAATGAAGTGACAGCAAAATGGCAATTCGGTCTGATTATCAGGCTACATGAGATGGAGAATATACAATAATTCCCATGATTCCAGAGCTGAATAGTATAGACCCTATATGGAAAATGTATGGCACCATTATCAGGATACCAATGGGAAAACTCGTGTTTGAGTGCCACAGACTATAAATGCTATAAATCCCCAGAGCAATATAACACAAATATTAGGGCAATTTTTCGTCAGACAGAGTTGCATAAGCAAACTTTAAAGCGGATGATGAATGACGTCTGTTGAAAAATAGTCCATGCAAAAACACTTGCTGCCCCTGATGAGAGCCAGATGAAGCTTGGTGAAAACTGATCCGTCCCCCCAGCCCCCCCCACCGTCATCTGGAAATGAAGAAACGTCCGAGGAGAAATGGAGTGTATCAAACAAACGCTGGAAACGACAGGAAGTCGTGCGCTGTTTTCGTCAGAGTCCGTGCCAGTGTTGATGATGCTGATACAGGGGAAGGGCAACTGAAGGAGGGGTGGGGGGGGATTGAGAAATGAGAAGCAGGCAGGAGAGGACGGGGGAGGCCCAAACCTTGGAGGGAGTTTGCGTGAGGAGAATTCCCAAACTAAAAGCACGCGAAGCAGAATCCACACACGGGGACGGAGTCGAAAAACAATTTCACATCTTGTCATACACAGTCCGATACGATACATCTTGATACGGGGTGAGCCGTACAAGGACAAACTCGCAGAAGAATGTAATGAGATTCATACTGTATAAGTCATGCAATAAAAAAAGCGCCCAAAGATATACGACATGCACACACGCACACTCCTCTTGGCGTGTAGCTTCTTAGCTCCACCTTTCTTATCGCAGAGGGTGAATGTTTGTGTTGGTGCCAAAGCGGTCAGACAAATGAAGGATGGTACACACACAGAGCTTTCCAGCTCCACAAACAAAGGCAACAGTAGCTCGGAACAGACATACACGCCAGACATAATGCCACCCAGAAAGATCTTTGCTAGGAAAAAATACGCTAGGCAGCTCAGGAATGTAGAACTGTGTCCAATGTTTAACCAGTTCCTGTTCCTTTCTGTCTGTATCTATCCGTCTGTCCATCTCAGTCAGTCCAGCCATCTGTCTTCCTGCAGCTACTGCACTGTTTGTTATACTGTTAAGCAGCCACCAGTTCTTTACCACTTTCATCACTTCCCTGGCTGGGTTTCCATTTGTTTTTTTTGTTATGCAAATCATGACGGATAGACTGAGAAAAGACAAATGGAATTGACAAATTTTGATGGAGTCTCCACAGTTTTCACGCTCGATTTGAAGCCGGGGAGTTTGTTTTATCTGAGGAGAAATTATGTGATGAATAATGTTGGAAATACATTCGCTGAATAACTAATGAGGTGAGTTGGGGCGTTCTCACGGCGCAGCAAGTTGACAAATGGTTTTGGTTGTTCTGTAATGTGTGCAGTATCGTATCGGCCCCATTGATCATTCCATGTAGAGGGCTGATAATTATATGGCTATTTATATTGTTTGTCTGGTTGCCAAGAGTAAAGGCCTTTACACAACGGGGGGCAAATCTCATGCGATTAATTCGCCAATCAATATATTTTTTCAAACTGCTGTTTTTGTTAGCGGTCGCGGTGACGATTCAACGGAGACTGCGGTTTTAGCTTCTTGTAGTGAATTGTTTCGATTGTTCTACGCTACCTGCACAACACTAAATGGCAGACAAAAAAAGTATTTGTTGTTTTTAAATATATACATGTAAATCTTCCATATAGAGCTACATCTTATTTTGAAATGTGTCTTTGGCTATTTAACCACATTTGCATACAAAACACCAACACCCTAGAGAGAAACCATTTATCCATAAAATATTGAGTCCGTAAATATTGAGCAATGCATTCAGGTAGCGGTTATTTGATTGATCCACAGTCAAAGGGCTGCTATAACCCCACTGTTATTATTACATTAGATAACAGCTTTGTTATTAGATTATAGGATTATACTGCTTTACCGCTGTGGCTGCACATTCCTCCATCATAATCCGCCCTGTCACTTATCACTCATTATGAACTAACCCAGTCATCTGTCCTCTCCACTGACATTATTTTAGTCACATATTGTTTGCTCTATTCGCCTCCACATCAGTGACAGGCAAGCTGTCACACTACATGTTCCTCAGCACATGAATTGTGAGTGATAGATGTGTGTGTGTGTGTGTGTGTGTGTTTAGGAGGTGGTTTTGTGTCTACAGTATATTGTTGAAATGCAACAGTGTGTGCACCATAGGAGGAACTCTTAGCAACCCCTTTATGTAACAACACACATTTAAACAATTCAGATCGCTGCACGGACACCAGCTAATGATGAGAGTCTGGTAATATTAAAGCGAAGTGCGTGTAGTTTGATTAGGGATCAGTGGAGAGAGGAGAAACCACAGAGAACAGACAGATGGAGTGTTTTCATGCTGAATCAGATTGAAAGCCTTTCATCAGCAACACGTTCTGCCATCAACCCACTCTGCTGCTTATCTAACCCAAATGTTAACCAACTTATTCTTCACAGTCACGGCCCATTACTAAATATCTCGCTTTCTCTTGCAGGGAATTCTCCTTCTTCTTCTTCTTCTTCTTCTTCTTCTTGCCCCCAAGCAGAAAAGTCAGAGGTCTTAGCTACAGAACTTGCATTCCTGCTCATGGACACTTCAGGGTTGGGAAATCCAACTACTAGACTCCGTTGATGCACCCTTTTCCACTTTCTGTTAAAGGTCTGATAGGCAATGAGCAGTTCAGAAGTAAAAGCAACACATATTGAAATATTGACCTTTTAGGATTTTGTGCTTTTTCACTTTCCTGTAGCGTGTTATATAGATTTTTTTTTGTGTATTTAAAAGGTCTGCAAAGTTACAAAGCTCAAAGTCCACGCCAAAGAGAGTTACTCTCCCCCACAGAAACACTGCTCCTGAACTGCCTGAAATGCCTTTGCTTGAAGTCCCGCCTTTTCTTCCGTAACGTGGTGATGTCACAAAGTAACACATTTACATAGCGGCTAGTTAGTTTGGCACGCCGTCAAGCAAAGCTAGTTAGAGCGGAGCTGGAGCGAAGGAGGCTAAATGACAGTCCAAAATTTTGGAGTGGAAAAACTGTCATGGCCATTTTTCAAAGGGGTCCACTTGACCTCTGACCTCAAGATATGTGAATGTAAATGGGTTCTATGGGTACCCACGAATCTCCCCTTTACAGACATGCCCACTTTATGATAATCACATGCAGTTTTGGGGCAAGTCATAGTCAAGTCAGCACACTGACACACTGACAGCTGTTGTTGCCTGTTGGGCTTCAATTTGCCATGTTATGATTTGAGCATATTTTTTATGCTAAATGCAGTACCTGTGAGGGTTTCTGGACAATATTTGTCATTGTTTTTAATTGATTTACAATAATACATATATACATACATTTGCATAAAGCAGCATATTTGCACACTCCCATGTTGATAAGAGTATTAAATACTTGACAAATCTGCATTTTTGGTACATTTTGAACAGATAAAAAATGGCCGATTAATTTGCGATTAATCACAATTAACTTTCATGCAATTAATCGTGATTAAATATTTTAATTGACTGACAACCCTAGTTATAATAATCTTCGGCTTATAGTGATCAATCTGACTGGGACAGATGTGTTCCCACTGCTATACATAACAGTAATAAAGCTGAGGGCTTACTATCATTGCCTCCAGAAAACTCATTATTTTGTGATTGTAGCAAACTCATGTCAACAAAAATTGCTTTGAAAATGTGAGTTTTAAATGCGTCTTTTCTTGCATATAAAATAGTCCCAATTCAAACCAACAGCTCTCGGGTCAAACCAAATGAAACTTAACAAACCAATCTCATTGTGAATGCGCCGATGTGCCTGAGGGACTTTCCTTCCTCCTATCAAACAATAACGTGCGTGCTTTTGTTTGATAACTGCAGAGCTCGGTATCCCGCTGATACCTCAATCAAAATACAAGAAGTTATTATCTAGTAAAGTGCTCTTTAAATATGAACTATCAATGTCAAACTTAGTGTAAGCGATACTTTTCTACAGCAAGAGACAACAACTGAAACTACCCAAAGTATCCTTCCAGCTTTCATAATAATTTCATACTATAATGTCGATGGTAAACCTGAAAGTTGTGTCCATCCTCCAGCCAATCAGACACGAAGATTTTCATGATTCCTACGTGTTATTAGCTGCTACAAAATCTGTAATTGCAGCACATCCTTTGAGCCAATTTTGTAAATTGCAGGCTTCAACTCTGAGCCTTAATACCAACAAATCCTATAACATGATGTCAGTACTTTGCAGAGATTAGAATTTGTTGTTTTTCCAATCCTGTCAGTGATCACAATACTGGTGTAACTGCAACTGAAACCCACAGTGTCATCTGACTGTCCAGCTGCCAAAATCCAGAGGACAAAATGTTGATATGTTTAATCGCTACCGTTTGCTCATGGCAATTCAGATTTACGAGCGGTCGCAAGGGCTTTATGGACTTTCCTTTGTCTTGGATTTGTCCTCCCAGGTAACATACAGACTGCCATGACTTATTGGTGAAGAGAAGTAATTTTTTATGATGACTTCATTACATTACATTGTTGGTAACAAGATGCACAACAGAACACAGCTGAGTCCATTATCTGGATGAATGCTTGCACTCTAAGAGTATTCACTCTCTGTGCACGGAGAGGGTTTCCCCACTATGACTAATGAAGGCAGGATTTCATTTAGGGACACGGGGTGAATCAACGGAGGCTGCAGGATGCGTGCCTTCATTGCTACAATGTCATTTTGGTTGATAATACAGACACAGATTCACATGCAAATGCATCTTCGAGAAGCTTTAAAGAGGACCTGTTACGCTTTTTCCCTTTCCTTTAGTGTGTTATATAGTTTTTAGTGCATGTAAAAGACCTGCAAAGTTACAAAACCCAAAGTCCACGCCAAAGGGAGTTACTCTCCCCCTCACAGAAACACTGCTCCTGAACCACCTGAAACGCCTCACTTGAAGTCCCGCCTTTTCTTCTGTAACGTGGTGATGTCAACAAGTAACACATTTGCATAATACCTGCCTTACGGCAAGTTTGGCATGCCCTAAAATAGTGTTGTCGCCATACCAAAATTATGACTTCGATACGATACCCTGCCTAAATATCTCGGTACCAACAGTGAAACGATTCCACGCCATCAAAAAACAAAAAACTGGAAAGTAATGGAATAATAGATGACAGAACATGGAAATTATTTATTTTCTTTTTTATTAATTAAAAATGTTAAAATCGATGCAAATCTCACTTTCATTCTTAAAGTACCAGTACTAATAAAATGGGGTATCGTATAGTTTTTAACAGCAGAGTATTGCAATACCTTTTCTAGTATCGATATACCGTGCAACACTAGCTTCAAACAAAGCTAGTTAGAGCGGAGCTGGAGCGGAGTCCGAAGAGTTTGGTTCGGTTGACCAATTATAAAAAGTGGGCCAGTTAACCAATTAGAACAGACTGGGCTTTTCAGAGCATTTCAGAGAGAGGGTGAAAAGAGGTGCTGCAGCACAGCCATAATGAGAAAAATTAAATGTTTTTTGAACATTAAAGCATGTAAACATGTTCTAGGAGAAACCCATAATACAAAGTATGCACCTGTAAATAAGCACGATAGGTCCTCTTTAAATTATTCTGCTCACACTTCCACCAACTTTTTCCATCTGCATTTTTCTTCCCTCTATCTCCCGAGCATCCCCTCCCTCCCCCTGCTCACTCTGACTGGTAATCTATGGCCGATCTGTAATGACCCACTTGTAGTGAGGAGATAATATAGCCAGGACAAGAAAATGCAGCGGTCCAGTCCGGATGCTATACAGTGCAAGCTCACAGAGACAGAGAGTCAAGGGAGGGAGGGAGAGAGAGAGAGAGAGAGAGAGAGAGAGAGAGAGAGAGAGAGAGAGAGAGAGAAGAGACCTACTGCTGGACTCCTGACAGTGGACAGTTTGTTTAATGGCCATCATTGTTCATGGATGCTGTATCCTTGTCTGTGTCCTCTCTCGCTCCTCTGGACAGCAACATTACTCCTCCACACTTTTCTCTCACACACACACACACACACACACACACACACACACACACACACACACACACACACGAGGAGTGTGTGTTAAACAATAGAGATATGTGTTCATTTCTCAGCTCGCTGGTAGGTGTATTTTTCCCACTTTGCAATGAGTGAAGCTAGCTGTTTCCCCCTGCTTCCAGTCTTTATGCTATGCTAGGCTAACCATGTAAAAAAACAAACAGCTACTGACCAGTGACAGAAAATAGTAATAATGATGGTAGTAGTGTATAACTAGGGCTGTCAAAGTTAACGGGATTATAATAAAACTGTGGCGAGGAAAAAACTGGCATGGCCATTTTTAAAGGAATCCACTTGACCTCTGACCTCCAGATATGTGAATGAAAATGGGTCTTATGGGTACCCACGAGGCTCCCCTTTACAGAGATGCCAACTTTATGATAATCACATGCAGTTTGGGGCAAGTCATAGTCAAGTCAATGATTTGAGTATATTTTTTTATGCTAAATGTAGTACCTGTGAGGGTTTGTGGACAATATATATATATATATTTTTTGTTGTTAATTGACTTCCAGTAATACATACATGCATACATTTGCACAAAGCAAGCATATTTGCACACTCCCATGTTGATAAGAGTATTAAATACTTGACAAATCTCACTTTAATTTACATTTTGAACAGATAATGTGTGATTAATTGGCAATTAATCGATTGACAGCACTAGCAATAATGTATGAACTAGCTAATATATGATACAACGCTCATGTTTGTCCATTACTTAATTAAGGATTCAACGATCATTTCTGTTGCACTTTGATGGCTTTTAAAAACATAAAAGGTTTTATAAAGATGAGGATCGTTGTAAATACGGTCATAAATAATAACAACATCAATAAAAGTGTACATCTTGCCATAAAGGACTTTGCCAAAGTCAACACCTGAACAGTTCCAAGTTCACTGAGGTGCAAGCCAAGTGAATGCAGCATAACATCCCAGTTGTGCCCTTGTATGATTCGAGTAACAGTAACTGTCTCTCTCTCTCTCTCCCTCTCCCTTCCTCTCGACGTCTCTACCACCCTCGCCTTTCCTCCTCCATCCTCACACCCTTCCTCCCTTCCGCCGTCCCCTAAACTGGGCTGGAGCCGATCCAAAGTGTCGTCAATAAATCGTGAGGGGAAAAAAAGGAGGAGACGCTGAGTGCTTCTCTCTCACCTCCTGTAGTACGACTCAATCACAGATCTGAAATCCAAGAGAACGTGTTGAATATTTAACACCGGTTAAAAGTGCTAAGCTTGTATTTTAAATATCAATGTCGTGGCGAAATTAATAGGGATACTTTTGTGTAATTACCTTAAATGATTGGGACCGTGGTCAAGGTGATGGGTGCACCATATAGTCTCCTCTCTTTGTGCCAGACTCTTCTAATCTTTCTCAAATTTATAGTAAAGCCGCTCTCCTTTGTACACTTTTTGGCTTCCTTCCACTTTATTGGGAGAGGACGAGCACACTGCAGGCTGATAGATTTCTGCCTCTCTCTCTGCTCTCTTAACATCCACTACTTTGAAAAAAGTCCTGCAATCCTTCCTTGTGTATTAGAACTTTGTTGCACACAAGGTGAAGCACAGAGGACAGTATAGAATCTTATGTCTTAAAGGGATAGTTCAGGTGTTTTGAAGTGGGGTTGTATGAGGTACTTATCCATAGTCAGGGTATTACCTAAGGTAGATAATGGTAGGCGCGCCCCCAGTGTGGACAAGCAGAGTGCTGAAACGGAAGCAAAGCGGTGTACTGCTGTGGACGGGGGCAGCAGCAAAGTGTATTTTCACCACCTAAAAGAAAGGCCCAGCTAAAAAAAAATCAATATCTGTTTGAGTATATGCTATATTTAAAATATTTACACAATATTACCTCGCCGTCAGACAGCCCTTTCCAACGGGGAACTGAACTGAAAGTGAAACTTATCTATGCTCTCTTCAAAGCGGCCAGACTCAGTTGATAAAAACAGTGTAGATACGTTTCACTTTCAGTTGCCTGTCAGAAAATATTCCTGTAAATGCATACGAATATGACCCAAAAAAGAATCCAAAAAAATAAATAAAATGCTACACAGGGTGCTTGTGAATATAACGACCCTGTCTCTCACTAAATGACATTCCCATACTACTAAACTGCATTCTCAATTAACATTTCGAGGGAAACATATTTCCTCCTGGATTACGGTAGCAGTTTTAAACAAGCAGTTGACATTGTAAATGGAAACATAAAAATGCAACAACACTACTTAGTAAAGTTTAGGTAACAAAACTACTGGGTTAGGTTTAGTAAAAAAACATCATGGTTTGGCATAAAATGACCATCTTTCACACAGGACACGGACAATGGTCTCCTGAGGGAAAATCCGGCTTTTGTTTGACCCATCTATCGACCCGTAGTGGACTTTCTCACTTGTTATACTCGTTATTATACCACGTAACTTCCGATCACATTATTACAACACAGTCTCGCAGCAGTTTGTGAAGTACTAGACACGAATTTCCCTTCTTTTTCATGATGCTAAGCACAACTTTCAACGTCGTATTTTTCATGCATTTTCCTATGAATGTGCAGCAACATATAATGCACGTGTCAATTTCCAATCCAGTCTTTTCAAAATAGAACTACTTAGTTAGTTTTAGGAAAAGATCGACTTAGTTAGGTTTAGGAAAATAACGCGGTTTAGGTTAAAATAAAACCAGAGGTGCTGTAAATTAAGCATGCAAGTTTTCCTACGAATGTGCAGCAACATGTAATCCATGTGTCAATTTCCGCTCCAGTCTTTTCAAAATAAAACTACTTAGTTTTAGGAAAAGATCACTTTGGTTAAGCTTAGGCAACAAAACTACTTTAAGAAGGTTTAAGAAAAGGGTTAAAATAACACCGGAAGTGCTGTAAATTAAGCACGCAAGTTACCAGCCAAATAAATCAACGTTGACTTCTGGTTTCACACGGGACACTAACAGCGGGCTCTTGGGCGAAAGTCCAGTTTTTTTTTACCCACCCATCCACCCCGACCTCCTCCCTACGCCGCTCTTTGTACTTCCCTGTTTACAATTACGTGGATTACATACGAATTGATTTCGTGCTGACCATCACAAAAAAAGGGGTAATTTGTGTCTATGAACACAAACTGCTGTGCGACTAGGCTGGTTATTATACCATGTAACTTTCAATAACATTATACCACACGACGTTCATTAACAGTCGCTCGATATACTACATCACCTGCTCTGTGCGTCGCTCGTTGTACTACGTCACTTGCTGCAGTCGTCCACGGACATACAAATGTATTTGTGATAAGTCAAAGACGAATGTAATCTGCGACAAAATATGTTTCCTTCTAAACGTAATTGAGAATGCAATTTTAGTTGTATGGGAAAGTAATTTTTAGGAGATGGCTGGAATATAAATGTTATGTTATTGTATTTCAGAGGTTCCCAACCCACTGTTTGTAACAAACCAATAAAGGTCCCAAGACAAATTTGAGACAAAAATTCAACAGACAAAAATATCAGTTTCACAATATTGTTACTTGTTTTTTACTTTTTGCTCCATTTCTACTAGGAATGGCAAAGACTGTCGGTCGGTCCACCTCTTTGGTCCAGACTGAAATATCTCAACAACTATTGGATGGATTGCCATGAACTATTTGCAAAATGTAATTTATCCAAACTGACCGATACAACCAAAATGAGCTTTTTCATGCGTGGTGTCCGTCCTCAAACGTCAGACCGGATTACATATTGAGGGAGTCCAATGAAGCGATCGACCCAAACTGCCTCAGCTTCTCTTCCTCTCTCTCCGTCTGCCTTTCTCTGTCAATCCATCGCCCTTCCTCCTGTTCCCTTCCTCACTCCCCCCTCGTCCTCCTCAGTTATCCTTTCTGTCTCTCTCCGGGAGGAATCCAGCCACAGAGAGAGTGTTAAGTCAGATCAATGTACTATGGATAGGATAGCCTGTCTGCTACAGTAAGTGCTGGCTTGGAACACTCTCCTATTTAGACTCCCTCGGCTATTGACTGGGGCTTCACTGCACCAATCGATAAATAAATACATAAATAAATGTCTCTTAACAAGTCATTCAATCTAGAGTCTAAAAATTAAAATTAGTTTCCTTACACTTGGGTGCAATCAGTTCTTTTTAATGCAAATAGACTTGTTTTGAACAGTTTTACTAAATGGGCATGAAAGAAATTATCTGGCTTATTTAGACATGGTTCAAAGTCTTGTTTAATTTGAAGAGATAAATGGTACTGCATTAGAAATATATACAATGTTTCACTTTTCCACTTCATCATTTGTGATAAGATGTGTCAAATCACATTATATTTTGATGCGTCAGTCTATGGCTTCAATCAGGGAACATCCCTCCTAAAACTTTTTTTTTTTTAAATGGCTAAAAATGCAATCAAAGTTACAGAGCTGATAAGGCCGATAACAAACTAGGCTACACCACAGTGCCAGATTCATTAAGCTGACTGCACTCTGTTTGTTTTGCTGACTCTAACCAAGTAGTTCCAGGCGGTTAGACTGTTATCAGGTCATTAAATGTGCGTTATCAGCCTCATAGAAGTGGGTCAGTTGTGGCCTGCTACACACACCGGTAGGTTTTATCATCAATTCATATGGGCAATCACAGAAAAGAGGAATAAAAGAAGCCGACAGCGACCTAGTAATTATGACAGGAGCAAAAGCAGAAGTCAGGCGTTGTAGTATATAGACAGCATGAAACTTCATGTGGGTGGAGCTCGGGGTTGATGGATAGGAAACAAAACACAGGGCTTTCACGCAGGAGACTGGGGTTCGTGTGAAACCAACAACGTGTAGTTGTCTTTGTGTTCACAACCTTAAGTTTCACTTTTCAAATGTAGTTATTTTAAGCCAAAACACAAACTTTCCCCCTAAAATTAACTAAGTGGTTTTCTTCCCTAAACCTAAAGAAGTTGTAGTTTGGTTGCCTAAACCTAAACAAGTTGTTTTGTTTGTGCTAAAAACATAAAGTTTCATTCAGTTTGACAACGCATTAGAAAGTGTTGCATTCGAAGTTTTGCTTATAAGGACTGATAACACACATTTAATGAGCTGATAACAGTCAAATTGGGTGGTAGTTCAAACGTATCTATTTTTTTTAGCCAAAACCAGATCTTTTCTTGAACCTAACCAAGTTGTTTTGTTGCCTTAACAAGTTCTGCACTGCAGGGGCTTGAACAGGCGCACTGATCGCTCGTGTTGCTGGACATTTGTAAGAGAACGTACAGAAAATAACAAACCACTTTTAAGGTATCAATTGAACCTTTGTATGAGGATGAGAGGATAAGTTGTAGGTCTGGGAAATATACGACACTCTTGGATACCACACAAAAACACAGAATGTGTCTATGCATTAAAACCACACCCATCTTGGCTATAGGTGACGATAAAACAACTTGTATTCTGTGTTCACGGCTCTGAACAACTAGACAGGTAAAACAAACAACTTAGGAGTGTTAACACGAGTCCTCTGAAGCCATCAGGCAGTGATTTTTCTCTCACACTGGGTGCTGTCATCAGCTTTTTCACACTTCACACAAGTGCAGCTGAAGAGTGATGCCTGCGAGTTGACGCCTAAGAGCAAACCAAGCAGCACAGCTCACAAATGAAACATCAAGTGATGCAATTGCAAAAAATGACTTATGTGATGACCGTTTTTGTTTGTGAAATTGAAATGTCATTTATCAAGTGTGAGCTTTCATCTACCACCAGAAAACAAGAAAAAAAAGATGTACATTTTCTCTTTAAAAGTAGGAAACTCCTATCTCTTTTTTTCTTTATGCAGCCTTGCTGCACTCCCTCCACCATTCACCAGCCAAAAGCTCCCTTCACATCTCCCTCTCCTTCTCCACCTGTGTGGTACACCCCATCCCTCCATCATTCCCTCCTGACAGTGAGGTGATTAGGAGAGAGCGAAGACCTGCTGAAAAAGCAGCTTAGCTGTAATTATCCTCTCGGAAAGAAACAAACAGTTCATCAGAGCCTTCCTCCGCAGACTTAACAACTGTTGCCGGGGTATATCAAATGCTCGACAACCAGCCGTTACCTAGGTTACCATTGTCTCCGTATGGCTGGGGGCTCTCCGTACAGATGAGTTTTTTTTGTTTTTTTTAATTTGTTCAGATATGTCAACCCATGAAAACACCAAAACATATTAACATTAAAACACACACATGCATGCTCACACCATCACCTACACGCTCAGATGAAAGCCAACATACATGACCGATACAGACATAGAAATAGACTTCATTTCTTGTGCCATGTTTTCTGTCACGCTCCATATCGTTCAAGCTCACACACACACACACACACACACACACACACACACACACACACACACACACACACACACACACACACACACACACACACACACACAAATGCCAACCTTTTTCATAAATCTTTTTCTTTTTGTCACAGTTAAAGATTAAAGAGTGACAGGAAATATGTTGAGGGAGAAAAAAGAGGGTGATACGCGATAACGGCGCCGGGCTCCATTTGAAAGGAAGACATCACAGTTGCATGTCAGAGCACATGCAGACTTGCTGGAGCAAAATACAGCCTGAGCCTGTGTTGGCTTCAACAGTTTCCATCAATGTAACACCGTGAAGTCGAGCAGGAGGTGTAGGATCAAAGTCTACATGTGAGAGGTATTAAGAGGATTTCCTCCCATGGTGTCCATGTACATGACATGAGTATGTTGCTGCACCGGTTGTCTGCTGTATATGAGCAGAAATATTTTCTCTCTCTCTCTCTCTCTCTCTATATATATATATATATATATACAAAGTATATATACAGCATATATACTGTATGTATATATATATATATATATATATATATATACAAAGTATATATACAGCATATATACTGTATGTGTATATATATATATATATATATATATATATATATATATATATATATATAAAGTATATATACTGTATGTTTTAGTGTATATATTTTCACCATATTTTGCACCCAACACATCATCATACTGAAACAACGGAATAGGTCGTTTGCCAATGACAACACAAATGACCTTTGGAGAGTATTTGCGACAGGCACACGTGAAACGCTCACATTTTTAAACACATGGTTAACATTATGGATTGAAACAAAACTACTTGGTTTGGTTTAGACAACAAAACTACTTGGTTTGGTTTATACAACAAAACTACTTGGTTTGGTTTAGACAACAAAACTACTTGTTCATGTTACGTTTAGGGCTGTCAAAGTTAACGCGATAACGCAAAATCATTTTAACGGCACTAATTTCTTTAACGCATTAATGCAATCGACATTTCGGATGTTGCAGCAGGCTCAGTTTTAAAGCTAGAGTGCAGATCTGGCATCATATGAAACTAAAAAACTTAAGGAATCCATTGGTACCAACAACGTCATACTAGCTTATCGTGAGGAAGGCTAAAATAGCTCCAAACTTGCGCTAAACTTTGGCAAGGCAAAACTGGCAAGGCCATTTTCAAAGGGGTCTCTTGACCTCTGACCTCAAGATATGTGAATGAAAATGGGTTCTATGGGTACCCACAAGTCTCCCCTTTACAGACATGCCCACTTTATGATAATCACATGCAGTTTGGGGCAAGTCATAGTCAAGTCAGCACACTGACAGCTGTTGGGCTGCAGTTTACCATGTTATGATTTGAGCATATTGTTTTATGCTAAATGCAGTACCTGTGAGGGTTTCTGGACAATATCTGTCATTGTTTTGGTTGTTAATTGATTTCCAATAATAAATATATAAATACATTTGCATAAAGCAGCATATTTGCCCACTCCCATGTTGATAAGAGTATTAAATACTTGATAAATCTCCCTTTAAGGTACATTTTGTACGGACAAAAAATGTGCGATTAACTAGCGATTAATCACGATTAACTACGGACAATCATGCGATTAACCGAGATTTAACATATGAATCGATTGACAGCCCTATGCAATACATAAAATGGGTGGGTGTCTCTATTGCCATTATGTTTTATTATGAAATTCCGCACAATAATATTTCATCTAATGCCTATTTTCCACGCATATATATTTCTTCCTGTGCCGCTATAATGACCCAGTTTTCCCCACAAGTACATTATAGTTCCATCTGAATGCATCAAAGTAGAACATCTCTATTCATCATGTCTTCCTTTTCAATGAACATTACACCGGCTTCTCTCACTGCCTGTTGCTATAGTTTTAATTAGAAGCTCCTTTCATTGTCCTCCTTATCACTCACTGGATTAATGCCTGAATATCAGACATTAAGGTATTTCCCATCTAGTTCCTTCTGGTACTCTGGCACTGGATCAGTGAGCAGCGACAGTCAACAGGGAAGCAGCTTTTACTGTCTATACTTCCCCTCAGATGTATGAAGCAGGTAGAGTAGAGGAATTAAATGAATGAGGGCTGCAGGAGGAAGCTCAGGGTTGCAACTGCATAAAAGAGCAAGACGGCGACCTTCGACTGCTGCTTACAGGTGTGTTATCGCATACGAGTAGGTGAAATGTATCTCATCTCTGCTTTGTCACGCACACACACGCACGCGCGCACACGCAGGGAAATGCGCCGTGTTCCCGCTGATGGACAACAGAAGCTGTGGCAGAAGGATGGCATTAAAAAGCAGCAGGGGACGTAGTGTGATGAAAATGTCAGACCGAAACCAGCAGGCTATGTTCTGTAACATGTATAATCAAATTACAGTGTGTCTGTGTTGTGTGTGTGCATTACTGCGTGTGCATCAGTGTCTGTGTGTGTGTGTGTGTGTGTGTGTGTGTGTGTGTGTGTGTATGTGTGTGTGTGTGTCACTGTGTGAGTTTCTATGCCCGCTGTGTTCATAGACTGTTAATATGCATCTGTATGCATAAACGCGCATGTGTGTCTTTGTGACTGGATTTGTGCATTCATGTGCATGTGTGTGTTATGGCAAAAAAACAAATTCAATCTGCAAGTGAAGTAACGTTATAGAGTTGAACAAGTAAACAACATGAACAAGTTCAAAAGAAAAGCTCATTTTGCATTCAAACCCTCGCTCTTTAAATCTGATCTCACTCTCTCCGGCTGCTTGACAGATTCTGAGCACTTAAAGAATCTAAGAGGGTACTTGCTACCAATTTCTATTTAAAAGGCTTTTACAGGACATTCGGGGTAAATTCATTTAATGACAAACCCAGTGGAGCGCACAGGAAAGAAGCCTGGGTGTTACATAGAGGACCGGTTCTAACAGGTTCATGCTTCAAATCCAGTGTCGTTTGCTCTTCTCTGGGGCCAGCGAGCAAAGACAGCCCCTGCAGTTTGTTGAAATCTGGTGACAATTACATTTACAAGCTCAGAAAGTCTACTAGATTCATGAATCTGTCCCTGCGTGCTCAAATCCCGACATGCAGATTGATCGCTACTCAAATTTGTTGCATGTGTGTGTATATATGCTTCCTGTGCGAGCCTCCAGTGTTTACGCATGGTTATGCTTGGCCACCTGTTGTGTTTGTGTGCGTGCAACTGCGCGACTCACCCAGCCACCACAATGAAGAAGTCCAAGCGGTTCCACGTGTCTCCGAGGTAACACTTCTTGCCAAAAATCCCCAGAGCCACCATCTTGATCACCATCTCGATGGCAAAGAACGCAAAGATGAAGTCATCGAATTTCTGCAGAGAGAGAGACAGACACAGAAAATACGACTTAGCATTATCATGGAAAGTAAACAACACAAAGAACAGCTAAGTTCTGCAGGTATTAAACCAAGTCATAAACCAAAGTATTGGACAAAATTACAATTTACTAATCACTAAACTTACTACAATTCATCCTCAGGGGAACACAATTGTATCTACCAAATTCCATGGAAATCAATGCAATAATTCCTGAGACATTGAGACATGTGACATTCACTCAAAACCACAATCGCCAACCGTGTGATGGTGGCGCGAGAGGAAAAGCCAAGTGTTCACCGAAAACATCAGGATACATCATCTGGGAACCATGAATGTCTGAACAAAATGTTGAGCCAATACATTTAGTAGGTGTGTGAGATGTTCCATTGGATGTGTGAACATTTTGGCTTGCTGGTGGCAAAAGAACAAAAGTCAAGGTTTCATCAAAATCAGTTGGCTTCATCTTCTGGGAACCATGAACGTCTGCACAATATTTAAATGGTAATCCATCCAATGGTTGTTGAGATATTTCCGTCTGAACCAAAGTGGTGGACTGACCAACCACCCAACAGACCTTTCTCTCTTCTTGTTTCTTGTAATTTAGTGGCCAACATATCCTATATATACTGTATATTATACAGCATACACACATACAACACACCACACCAAGGCGCCCTTTAGCGTCTGTATATGACGCACTAGGCTTTCATCTAACTCGCAAGTAAACTCATCCGCGTCATTATTAAATTATCAGAGCACCATGACGTAGTATAAGAAGTGAGAAAGTCTGTGTAGGGTGGGCTGGACGGGAGGATGGATGGATCAAACAAACACAAGACATTCGCCCAGGAGACCGCTGTTCGTGTCCCGTGTGAAAACACTTATTTTAACATAGTTTTGTTATGTAACTTCTGCACTTTGCTAACACCAGGTACGTAACAAACAGTTATTTTACGTAGGAAACGTACTTATTTTAACCCAAACCACGCTCTTTTCCTAAACCTAACGAAGTACCTTTGTTGCGTGAGTAAACTTAAAAACTAAATAAACCTACATGTCCAAAACTGACGCCAGGGGGGTACCTAGAGCGTCATTGTTTGAAGCGTAGGGCCACTCACTGAGTCGGTATATGACAATTTTGGAGTGAGAAAGTGTTGATTAGGGATGTCCCGATGCAAGAAATTTTCATGATAACGTTAGAATTAATTTTTACTGAATAGAGCCTGCACCCCAGTTAACGTTAGCTCAGCTGTTAGCAGGACTGTGCTGCCCACCGGCTTCTAGCTACCCTTAACTAGCTCTCGTCTTGCTGATTTCAACACATATGTGTTGTTCACAGTGTACTATTATAAAGGGAAACAATACATTTTCTATCGTCCCCGGGATGCCATTAGTCTCGAGACCTGACGGTACCTGCGGCACTGTAGAAAAACAAGTACCTATAACCTATGAGATCGGACAATATTATCAGCCATATTAATGTAATAGTCAGGCTCTGATAAGTCATATTTGAGGTTTAAAAATAGCCCACTGAGAACCTTAGACAGTAATGTGATACTTTATTAACTCCCACAGAGGAACCCTCTTTTCTCCTTGCCCTGCCGTCAGGAGGGCAGGCTCCCTGTGGAAGGACGGAAGAGAAAAGAAAAAGAAAACAGCCTCTGTGCAGCTACAAAGGAGTTAGTGTCTTGCTCGAGGACACTTCAGCAAGCAAGATGCTTGTCGACCACATGGGTCCTCTGGCCTAAGGATGGTTGTGCACACCGTGAGGCAGACCTAACAGGGGCTCAAGTGACAAATGGCCTCAGTATATAATGTAATAACCTGTAACAGGCCTCTCATAGCACTAATCAGTATTCCTGCCCTCATTACTGGGTGTCTGGCTGTCTGGTCGAGCTTCATCTCTCTCCATCATTATCAAACTGGACCGAAGAAGAAAACAAGGACGAGAATGAGGACGGGAATTGGACAGGAATAATAAATAAATAAATTTAAAAAAACTTAATTTTTGAAATATGAAAATCAATAAGTACATTTCAAATCGCAGAAGAGAAGGAATTGGAGATGAGGAGGGGAAAAGAATGCGGCTCAAAGACAGACAAAAAAAATGAAAGAAATATTCTGGAAGGAGATCAAGGCACAGGACACCCACTGATGGATGAGTCATCCAAACATGAACATAGAAATGTATAAATATATCAAATCCTGTTAGCTTAGGCAGAAGCTAGCCTCACGCTGCTCTGAAGTTCACTGTAAGTAAAATGTAGAGGTTCACACGGGAATGTATATGCTGTGTGCGTGTGTGTTTGTGTAACTCAAAAGTCTCTTCCGTCCCATCTTTTGGAGAGCACTTAGTCTGTCAAGAAATCCCAAAAGCTTTTTACGCAACATATGGGGTTGCACTGCTATTTCCAGGGCATACAGTCTATCAGACGGTTGGTTTCTTTAGCAAACAGCTGCCCAAGGTTTCTCCCTAATACTGACCGTACATCACTCCAGATGTTTTACACACCACTCATTTACTCCAAAGAGGCAGAAGAGCCTCAGAGCAGATTGTTCAGCGATGCATAATCACCCAAAAGAAAAAGTTCAGTGTTTGATCTAAATTTAATCCGAACAGTCTCACTGCTGGAACCAACTTTTCTATGTCTCGGTACATGGCAAATCGTAACAGTGATATGGATGTTTTATGCATCGTCATCGTGTAAGCGTCGCCATTATGAATACCATAACATTACTTAATGGAAGTACTGTACCATGATCACAGCTTTCTAATTGCTGCACCATTTTAAATGGTCATATAATCAAAGTGACTGATGACTTTGAAGGTGTTGAAAGCAATTCTAATTCAATTACATGACATATTAGTGCAAGATAATATATTTGCCCTAGACGACCTCTCCATAATTGGCTTAGCTTTTTCTTAGCCTCATATTCAGCTTTTTCATTTCTTGGGATAGTGGGGTAGTCTGCCTTTGGATAATTCCACTAATTCAACCAGTGGAAATTAACTTTTTTGTCCACCTGCCACTGTGGCTGGTGTACTCCAAAATCTACCTTATTGGACCAGCAAAGAAGCACTGTGTCCTCGTTAGTAATCAGCTTTTCAGAAGATGCTTTGCACAGTGGATCTTGCATGACGGATAGCAGGGCACATCAACAGTCTGCTGGAAAGATAACAAGAAAGTCCAACTATTGACAGGCGTTACGACCCAGGATGCACGACTGAGGGAGAACGAGCGATGAGAGAAATAGAGAAGAGGAGAAATGTTTACCGCCATGCTGAGCATAAAATGACTGCATTGCTCTCTCCTCTAATACTCCATCCTTTTCTTCTGTTTAAATGATGGAGCCGTTCCTTTTGTCTCTGCTGGGGAGTCATTACTCATCTATTTTGCATTAGCTAAAGCCTGCACCCCTGCAGAACCCGTAATATAAGAATCCCCTTTAAAGAAAAAAATTCAAAAAATAATGAAGCCAAGAACCAGGTATGGACGGGCCTGTGGCACACGAGCCATTCCCTGGACCTGAGCCTGCTCTGACTATGTACAGGTATGGATGAGGTGAACTACGTGACCATACATGAATGGACACAGCCTGGTCTCATCTCACATTCATCACCATTTACTCTCTGATCACATATAAACCACATCACTGCCGAAAGGCGAGACAGATGCTTTCAAATGAAGTCACGTGTGTTAATGTCAACGCTAAAAATGTGTCCATTTAATCTCATTCTAGCATGGCCACATTAAGTGTGGCGGGGTTGTGCAGGTGGACATGGACAATAAATATATATTACATCTTTATATACAATGAAATGGTCACCTATAAATTACGTTCCCGTGCAACTAAACTGCATTCTCAATTACGTTTTGAGGGAAACGTATTTTGTCTTTGACGCATCACAAATACGTTTGTAAAGACGATCAGCGGAAGGCGGCATCAAGTGTAACGAGCGACGGGCATAGCAGGGGACGTATTTCACGCAACAGTTGATGAAAGTTTTGTGGTAAAATAATGTTATTGATGTTATGTTATTAAACTTAATGTCAATGTTCACTCTTTTTAAATTACATAAAAAATGTAGTAATTTTAGCCAAATCATGATGTTTTTTTACTAGGGCTGTCAAAGTTAACGCGATAACATGTAAATTTGTTTTAATGCCACTGATTTCTGTAACGTTTTAACGCAACTGATTTTTAGGTTGTAGCGGCTCATTTTTAAAGCTGGGGTGAAGCTACTGGCATCATATGAAACTAGAAAACCTAAGGAATCCATTGGTTCTAATGTCATACATGTCCATGGCATACTAGCTTGTCGCGGAGCAGGTTAAACAGGTTGTAACAGGTTGTGTTCTTAATTGATTTCCAGTGATAAATATATACATACATTTGCATAAAGCATGTTGATAAGAGCATTAAACACTTGACAAATCTCCCTTCAAAGTACATTTTGAACAGATAAAAAATGTGTGATTAATTTGCGATGAATCGTGATTAACTATGGACAATCATGTGATTAATCGCCATTAAATATTTAAATTGATTGACAGCCCTATTTTCTACTAAACCAAGTAGTGTAGCCGCATTTTTTCTTTGTGTTTTTTTTCCCCCAATTTACAACGTTAACCACATGTTTAAAACCGTTTAAAACTGCGACTGTAATCCAGGAGAAAATATGTTACCTTCGAAACGTTTCTGCGAATGCAGTTAAATTGTAGGTTGGTCACACACACTTGGTCACACACACTTCAGATGTACACATACATGCATTAAAGACAACAGGACATGCTGGCCTAAGGCATTCCCCAGCTTCTGCAATCAGGATATTGATTCGCCGAAAATTTGTATCACACATCAGTGGAGCGTGAAGCATGTCGCATGATCCTGATGAACATGGAATGGATTTAAAATCCAAACATACAGGAAAAGCTTCGTAGATACAAACATCAATCACAGGCTAATATCTCTAAGGCTTCCTGACATTGATGATACCAAGCTGAGTGTGCGTGTGTGTGTGTGTGTTCACCGTCACCATGCTTCACTGGCTGTACGCCCATGTGGAGACCGGAGAAGCCTAACACACACACACACACACACACACACACACATGTCTGCCTCACAGGGTATAGACACAAGTGACCTGTGCTTAATGGCTCACTGCTCTCGCACTTCCCAATTTATACCCTCCACTGCGTCCTCTCTCCCTGTGAGGAGATTCACAGAGGGTGCAGAAGATTTGAACTCCGTTGGATATTTTCTGCAACTTTTCGGAATATCCCCCCAAAGGATAATGAGACTTTCACATTATGTGACAACAAAACTGAAAAAAAGTTAATTATAATATCATCCAGCCTAATCCCAGTTCGGACAAGCCTCGCGAAATTGGCTTTCATTCGGCGTGACAGTCACAAAAGTGTGAAATAGGCCAACAAATGAAAGCAGAGGACTCAGAGGCGAGTCAATCCTATCCAAAACTCTTAGAAACAGTGAGGGATGAATATTCATAATGTGGAAGCAAAGTGGTGAATTAGATAATATAAGGGATGGGTATACAATGTTCAAACTGAAACCCTTTTAACGGGTATATCATAACTCATAAACAGTTTCAAAGGGCCCAACTTTTCATTCAGGTTTGGCATGTGTTGTTATTGCATATTGTGCTCGTTGCTGCCGTGGCTTTGCACTGCATCTCACAGATAGCATTTGTCAATGAAACAGTGTTGGCAGCACTGTAAAATCTTTGTCTTTTGATTTTGTGTAGGTGGTACTGTAGACAGCACTGCTCATCCTTCTATATTTATTCCAAACAAACCACTGTTGCTGCTTGCCAGAAATGGACAAGCCTTCACTTCCTGTGCACCAGAGATTTAACAGACGCCGACTGTTGAGAACAGCAATTGCAAAAAGCTTCATACTGTCAACTGTGGGTGCGGGATTAATCACTATTAAGTAACTATTAAGCAACAAAGTGGCAAAAATGTATATGAATTAGCAGTAGGGCCTCGGCATTGTTTCAAAAATGACGATGCCAGTGCCCTTAAAGTGATACCGATACTAATAGAGTACTTCATTCAATATCCATCATGTGAATGGAAGCTGTGTGTGTCCCACTGGCTGGCTAATCGCCGCCGCACTCCACAGCGCTCATACAGTGGTTACCACAGATAACGCCAACCCCCAACCTACAGTGGTGGGACCGCGTTGTCACAGAAGCGTAACGCCCAACCTCTGGTAACGCCCACATTTAACAACACATCTACAATTTGGATCCATCGATTGGATGCCTTAAAGTACTCTGGTCTTAAAGAGGATATAGACCTAACATGCTTTCTGTGAAGTAGAAATATTTATATATATTTTTCTTCTGTCTGTATATATATATAGCCTCCAATGTCTGTTTTGCAGCCTCCGTTGAAAAGTAGGAGTAGTTTCATTGATGATGGACATAAATTACTTGTTTCTGTGTTATTTTTTTTTGTAATATTATGGTGATCATGTGTTTGCCTCCCATTGGTTGTTGATACCATATAGGTGAGGCCACATCCGCTTTGTCTGTTTGTTTTTAAGCCCTGACGGAGACCTACAGTGGTCGAAACATGTTGGCTTTTTAATGATTTAGCCGCTACAATAATTTTTTTATTTTTTATATATTTCCTTCCTCGTTGCCACTTGTTTTAGTATTTTGGAGTGCCTTCCTGTCTATCCTGATTTCTTTTCCCCGTTTTCCAAGAGCACCCGACATATTTTGTCTTACGGTTGAATACACGGAGCGACCCGTTATCTCTCTTTCCACATCTACAATTTAGTTTCACTTTTCAAAACCAGCACATTTTATGCCAATGAAGAAAAAGAAGTGGTGGGATACACATTAAGCCTTTAGCCACTCTTATCTTGTCTCCCACTCTCGTCTCCCTGCAGTAACAGCTGGATGGGATTCCTGCTGTATGTGAGCTACTGTCATTCCTCCTCCTCCTCCTCCTCCTCCTCCTCCTCCTCCTCCTTCTCCTCCTCCTCCCGTCTACAACCGACTTCCATCTCTCTCATCTTTATCTTCCTCTTATCGTTTACTCCCTCAGCCTCCCCTTCTCTCCAAGGGAAGCCGTATCACTCCCCTGTTAGTGTGATTATGTCTCCCGCAGTATCTTACTGTGTGCACTGCTGCATCGTGGGTGCTTAATCATGTGTATACGGTATGTGTCATTTTTCATGTGCTTGCTTATGATAACTTTGACTTTATTTTTTTCTGTGTGTGTGTGTGTGTGTGTGTGTGTGTTCATATCACGACCATGTGCTTCTGTGTGTCAATCTCTCACACACAATTACCCTGTATGGACACACATAAAGCATTCAGACAGCTTATTTCTCCATGTGTCCTCAGGCTTGCGTGAACCTCTCAGCCTAAACAGTGACACCACATGCCAGCTTTAACAGCCCTGTGTGTGTGTGTGTGTGTGTGTGTGTGTGTGTATGTGTGTGTGAACACCCATGTTGCTTCTCACATTGCCTGAGAACAAGTGTAAACACACATGTCCACCAGGCACACACACAGACATCAGCGGGCTTTATTGCGTGTTATCAATACGTCAAGCGAGTGCCAACATTACACGCCCTCTCATCACCTCCTGAAGGGAGCCTTTATGTTCTAAGTGCACTTAATCACTGAGTGCACTTAAAAACACTCCCTAATGACTTGACGCGGCTCACTCCAAATCCTCAAGTGTCAAAGTGGTTATTGGATACAGTATTGTGCCCAAGTGTGAAGCGCCGCAGCCCTTTGACGAATGATCAGAAACATTCCGGCGCACGATTCAAATATTGCCATGTGTTTCTGCACATGAGCACAGGCTGCTGTGGTTAAATAATCAGCAGCCAGTCAATGCAGGGGGGACTTAATGACATGAGGGCCTGTCTTTCAAGTAGGAGGAAGTCCACAGCAAGTATCCACCCTGCTAAAGTGACCCTGGAAGGCTAGCAGCTCCTTGGTGTGAGTGCTGCAGCTGACCCTTACCTCCGACAGCCCAGTAGCCAGGAAAAAATGTTGGCCTTGTACGTTTCTGTAAATTACAGAGACGATGAACGTAGACGTTTCTGAATTCGGTCAGTGCAAGTGACGTAGAACGACAAGCGACCTTTACTGAAAGTTACGTGGTATAAAAATTTGTGTAACAAGCGAGAAAGTCCACTAAGGACGGGTGGGAGGAGCGGTGGATGGGTCAAACACAGAGCTTTCGCCCAGGAGACCCATGTGAAACCAAAAGTAAATGTTGACTTTACGCTTGTTATGTTTGTTACATAACGTTATTTAAGTTCCGTTATTTAAGTTCCGCTGCTGCGATGTTACGCTACGTTGTTACGCTACGTTGTTACGCTACGTTGTTACGCTACGTTGTTACGCTACGTTGTTACATTGTTGCCTTACATTGTTGCCTTACGTCGTTACTTTTCTATTGCATCCACACGGCTCTCAACAATGCAACGGCTGAGCCGGCGGCTCGCAGCTAACAGTGCTAGCAGCGCTTACATTGAAAACAATGGCAAAAGTGCAGACAGAGCTAACAGTGTTAACCTGAGGGGGAACCGGAGGGAGGGTGCTATGCTTCTGCACAGCGCCGTTGGTCGGGACGGCGATATCAGCTGTAACCGCCGTATGAGAGCAGTGCAGAGCAACGGCCGTGAGCTAGTCAGTGGGGCACGCTCACATGCACTAAAAGCATGCACGGCTTACCCGGCCATGTCAACAAAGCAAGGAGAAGCTCTGATTACGACAGACCCACAAAGGGCGAGCGACTTCATGCTCTGCTCAGGTAGACATTACTCCTCTATATCTTCACATAGCAAATAGTTGTTTGCTGCTATATTAATGCTCTGGATATCTTATAGAGAACCTTTAAGTTGTATATATAAATGTATTCTTCCGGGCAGAAACAGGTGACATCAATTCAAACATTTCCCTGCAACCTCTCCCGAAAATAAATCTCAGCCACTATGTATGCTAATTCTGCCTGTCACAAGTCTGAATGCTATTATCACCGGGGTCAGATGCCTTCATCACATGCACACACACACACACAGGTGCACTGTGCAGGCAGGCGGACAGACATACGTGCCGATGCAGGCGGTGAATGCCTTGTGTGGTGAGGACAATAGGGCAGACTGACTGTAATCTGCCATTCAGTCGAGATCCACTCCGCACAGGTGGAGGGAGATAATATTGTGAGAGAGACTTTTCAGCTCAATCACGACCATTCATAGCAGTCGGGGTAAACACACGCATCGACACAAGATGTTTCTCCATCCTCTGGGCACATGCCAGGCTGACGTGGGGGTGAACCAGTGTGTGTGTGTGTTTGTGTGCGCGTGTTTTCCAATCAGGCCTGAAAGCTCCTACAGTGGTTTCATGCAGCAACAGCACTCTGGTTCTACACAAATGACAAAAGCTCAGCAAGGAATTTAAACTGACTAGTGCAGTGCTTGTTTGGGGCGTGGCCGTTCAGAGCGCACGCCCGTTCGGAATAGGCCGATTGCTTGGCTCTAGAGCTGTGTATTGGCAAGAATCTGGCAATACGATACGCATCATGACTATGGGTGTAAGAAAAAAATCGCGATATTATGTTTTGGGATACTGTATTGATTTTCAAAAACGCTATGGATTTTTCATTAATAGTTTACATGCAAAGATTAACTCAGTAAATACTTTATTTCACTTGCAAAGAGATGCTCCGTCTCAGTGTATGTGTTCTCTCAAAGTAGCGCTATGATTTTGGACGTTACATGGACTGAGAAATGCAAATGCAGATCCCTCTGTTCTGACTGCATAAAAAAAAAAACGTTTTACTCAGATTTGATGCATATGGTGGAGTGTTCTTTATACTATACTACTAAAATTAGATTTAAAAAATTGCAATATATCACCTTGCTTACAGTATCGCAATATATTAAATCGCAACCACTTTATCGTGATACGTATCGTATCGCCAGATTCTTGCCAATACACAGCACTAAACATGACACAGGGGTAACGATTCAATATACTGCGATACTGTAGGTAAGGTAATATATCGCGTGCATTTTTTAATCATATTTTGGGAAAACTGTATAGTACAAAGTATAAAGAACACACCACCATATGCATCAAATCTGAGGGGAAAAAAGTTTACTTTTTTTATGCAATCAGAAAAGTGGGATCTGCATCCCTGTAAAATCCAACATTATCGCGCTACTTTGAGAGGGCACATACAGTATTGACTGAGTTAATCTATGCATGTAAACTATTAATTAAAAATAGAGTCAGTGTTTTTGAGAATCGATACAGTATAACAAAACATAATATCGTGATATTTGATTTTTTTTAATATTTTCTTACACCCCTACTTGGCTCCTGTTATTACTGTTTATTGGCGTTATCGGGGGGGCCAGCCTTTCAGAGCCAATGGACATTCAGAATGCGTGCCCCCTGAAGTGCTGCTTGCAGCGTTCTCGAGAACCGCTCATTGCTCGTTGACTCCAGGGAAGTGAAGAAGAGTCGGATTGTAACGTTAGTATATCTAGCATCCAGCAGCAAAGGTGAACTAAAGCCAATGAGCCGCAGCCTGTAAAGACATGCTGCGGACGACATGCTGGACTCAGTCTGCAGAGCCCTGAAGCCCCTGTTCGCCTGCTTACACAGAGTGTATTAATATTGAAAGGATCGCCTGTCACATTACATAGGGCGGCTGTGGCTCAGAGGGTAGAGCGGGTCGTCCACCAATTGGAAGGTCGGTGGTTCGATCCCCGGCTGCTCCGGGTCACATGTCTAAGTGTCCTTGAGCAAGACACTTAACCCCAAATTGCTCCCAAAGGCTTAGCAATCGGTGTGTGAATGAGTATTTAGATTAGATTCTGATTGGCAAAGTTAGCACCTTGCATTCTATGAATGTGAATGATGACATGCAGTGTAAAGCGCTTTCAGTGGTCGGACGACTAGAAAAGCGTTATATAAATGCAAGTCCATTTACCATTGACACTGCGCGTCCTTGGGTCCCCAGCAATACACCCACCAAGTGTGAAGTAGATTGGATGAACGTTTCTCGAGATAAGCGAAGGACACACACACATACAGAAATTCCTTGCTTTAAAGTAAGATATCTTCTGCCTGCTCTTTCTTCTTCTCTCTGTGTATTTTTCGGTAACCCAGCTTTCCAATTGTATTGGCAATGATTTAATTCTCTTTCCGCAGACGCCGTTTTGTACTGTAGCTGCGGGGGGACGATGGAAGGTTAAGAGTGTGCCGTAGCATTCGGAGCGGACCGTGTTCCATTGAAATTTCTCCTTCAGGAAAAGAGACAATCTTTGACATTAAAGCTTCTACATTATAATCAGAGTTTGACATTTTTTCTGAAACTACTCCATCGGCTAAATCACCGCTTATCCCTTATTTGTTTCGCTCTCCTATAGCGTGCTCTCTGATGTTCCCTTCTGTACCTCATCTGCAGTCTGCCCAGGTTTGTTTATCATCTGGGATTAAGTGTTCCAAGGGGGGATATACCGCAGATAAGCAACACAGGGATACTACTTTCTGCTCGCTGTTTGGTGTGAAGCCTGAAGGATATAGTTTAGCAGATCACAGATACACTGGTGTCTGCATTGTGTTAGCTGATAAGTAACAAAAAAACTGCAGTAGAGAAATGCAAAAGATGTGTGATTTAGACATTGCATAGCTTTTCTTTCATGAATGTTTGTACTGACAACAATTGGATTGCAATAGTTGTCGAAACAATACACTCAAAACTAGGGCTTTCGCAATAACGACAATATCGACAAGCTAACAGCAGGGGATGGCAAGCAACCGCCACAATCGTTATGTTCAAGTTTTTTTTCTTTTAAAATTCTTTGCAATGGGAGTGCCGCAATAGACTGGTGATCTAGAAGTTGCACTAATACAGCATTTCGTGCTGTTGAGCCAATCATTATCACTGCAGGGGAAATTCCTTCACCGTGACAGCCCTACTCAAAACCGCAAATGTCAACCTGCTGGTGGCGCTAGAGGAAAAGTTAAGGGATCACTGAAGTCATTAGGATTTAGGTAATATGAATGTGTGTACCAAATTGAATAATTGTTGACATTGTGTGGACCAAAGTGATGGACTGACTGGCATCCCTAGAGCCACGCCGCTAACAATATCTGTGGTTGGCTTTTAAAAAAACTCAAATTGAGACTCTTAAACAACAAGAAGATGTATTAAATAACAATGTAATCATAGATTGAATGATTACTTTCGATATCATCCAACCATGCTGTAATGAACCTGAAAACAAGTCAGTTCAAAGTGACTTCCGAGTGTCATTAAAAACAAATTGTCAATAGGGCCTCTGGGTAACCTTTCAACAATGCTGACACACAAAGCGTGGGTCATCTTCCTCTCCACTCTGCAGCGACACAGTGGCCTGTGACCATTACAGTAGCCATTAGCTGTGTCAGGAGATGAGAGCTCATTTAGCCTGCATCAGAGTGGAGAGCTGTGGAGAGGCCTGGATGAGCACCCTCATTAGCACTGATGCTAGCCTGATCGAGCCTGATCGGAGAGCTCGGCCACTAAGACCGAAAGAATAAAATCATGACAGAATGGGTCGTTTGCCAATGACTATGTTTACATGCACACTGTTTATACTGCTTTATTATTCAGAATATGACAATATTCCAAAATTGATATGGGTCATGTAAACAGCATATGCTGTTTGGATAGTCTAAATTAGGCCTTATTCCGAATGAAGCATTTTCCGATTAAGGGCAAAAACTGGAATATTTTGTGCATGTAAACATAGTTATTGATTCCGAAAACGACATATATGACCATTCTATTTAACGTTGTGAAACGGTCACAGTTTTAAACACGTGGTTAACGTTGATGATAAAATGGTTGGTTAGGTTTAGGAAAAATTAATGGATTGGGTTCAAATAGATTTGTTACGTAACGTACAAGTTACTATGTTAACGTACTTGACGTGGTCTGTGAAATGGTTACTTACTAACATACAGTAGTGATAAATTTCTTGCACAGACGACCTATACAGACATTTTCTTCGGAGAGGACGGCTTATTTCTGGGATATTAACCTTTGGTTTGACATAAGGAAGAGAATGACTATTTCTGATGCCAACAGATTACCTTATCAAATGTTCTCGTTTGTTGGTTTAGTTTAGAGTTTTTGTTTACCATCTTCCCACCTAATGAGTAAGTGAGATGTTAACAGCTGCAGACTTCACACCAAAATCCTTGCATTTTTTACATTTTTTATCAAATTGTTTGCACCAGTGAATCATGCACTTTTTGTGTAATGTTAGTAACTGTTAGTAGTTGTTAGGTCTGGGGGAGAAATACCATGACCCGAAAGCTTTTGTAATGCAGTAAGTATTTCATAAATGGTTCGAGTAACCAGCGTTACACGATTTTGGACAAAATTGTGGCAACATCTACACCTTTTAACTACCTACTTTAAGTTTGTTTTAAGCTTTGGAGATAAAGACCACACCACATCACACAAAAGTTGATTCTGCACACTTTGTGTGGGACTGTATTGTGTTTATGTATTCTTTCACAAGAACAAGTATAGAATTCCTGGTTTAGTTGAGACTCTTGTTTACACTGCACACAGAATAAGCACACTACATGAAACCATTTTCACCACATGGCATCATTTTTCTATTACCACTCTACTGTGCTCATCAAAATCAATTGGGAAATCATGTATTGAGGTTTCATGAGGTTGTAAGGCAAAACGAGCTCTTGTTAACTTCTTAAAACCCACCTGCCCGCCGATGGGTTCGAATTTAGGGTCAGGGTTCAATGATGACCGACAATATTTTGAATGATGGTAAAATGTTTTATAGTGATCAAAATCCTTCAGGATGTTTTACAGTGTCACAGAGGTGAGCGACAGCAATTAGCACATTGTGTATTTCGATGACTATGAAACCTTTTACCACCCTTCAAAACATTGTTGATCATCATTTAACCCTGACCCTAAACCAAGATGAAGACCAAGATGTGAGAGAATGTAAATAGAGAGAAAACTGGTGAGTCGGTGTGTTCCAGACAGTGTGAATCGGATCAAAGACGGACCACAGCATAACAGTGTGTAGTTATGCGCCTTTACGATCTTTTAACATATCGTTGCGGAGAGTGATCGGGAGAGATTGAAATGGAGGAAGCGGGGAATAAATGAGAATGCATTTAACCTTGAGGCTGTACATTCATCTGAAGCTCCAGAGAGGAGACCCACTGAATTAAATCACATCTCATATCCCTGAGCAGAGCGATGGAAGGAGTCGATGAGCTCGGGCTGCCCGGAAACAAAATCTCCGCTCTTCGTGTTGCTTTTTTTTCATCTCAAACCCATCCTATTCTCCAAATTCGGCTTTCATTTTGCACCTCTTTATTGTTCTCCTCTCTTCCTTTTTCATTTCCTCCCATCTTTTTTCTTTTCCTTTCAACTCCTCTTACTTTCCTTTTTCCTCTCAAATGTTATGTTTTTGATTTCATGACAGAAAATTATGTACATGCGTCCATTTCTTAGAGAAACTGACAGTATGATTATCTCCTTACCCAATAAATTGGCTTTCGTATCAGAAGGCATCTACTCTGGAGTAGGGCTCTATTCTTTTAAATGATAGATATCTCGTTTTGGAATGAAACTGCTCAATTTCACTGAGTCAGTGGACAATAAAATAACGGGACGTTGTTCTGATTCAATCTATTTGGAGCCACTTTGTGAGCACATTATTCCATTCGCTGCAGAAGATGTACCGTGCCAGATAACACCGATCTGTTCTGTTGCACCTCAGTCCGCTTCATTCCCTGAAAAAAAATGGGTTTTCTCTATCCTCTGTTTTACAACAAGAACAAACCATTAGTGTTTGTTAGGTTGAAGGAGGTCCATAAATTAATGGAAACGCCTCCGCACGATGTTTATTTTCCATCTGAGGTAATGCAAATGGAGGGAGCTGCAAAGGCCAGATACGATGGGAAATATTGTCTCAGTAGCTCTCTCTCGCTCGGAAACTCTATCAAAGGCATTGGTTTAGAAAATTGTAGCCGTACCTCTCAAGAGTTCCTGCTCTCCCCCATCTGTTTCGCTGTGTTTGAATAAGCTGCCGTACAAGCTGTGGTGGATTTGCTTTGCTGTAATGTCTGATGTTTTCCAGCTATTGCTCTGCGTTTGTTGTCCTTATCTACTGTTGTCACATCTATGGGTGCAAATGTTGTTTCTGTAATGTGTTTTCATTTTTCTTCATGCTCATCCCACTGGAAGGCCTTTCACTGGGTTGTCTTATTGAATACAGATCAAGGAAGATAAATGAAAGCTGGTGATACATGTGTCCTTGTTCAACAGGATTCCTCAAACATCGTTTCAAACAACAGTTAAATCACAGTTTCCTATAAAGAGTTCATGGTCCAACTATAACTGACTATCAACACACTTTAAAAGGGCACTCCACATATTTTACAGGTCAAATTTACAAGCCAAAGGGAGTACTAATCCGCGAGTGAAAACAGTAGTGTCGGGGAAGTGTCAAGTATGAAAAATGGCACCGTTTACCAGGCAAGGAGGGTCTCACAATAAAGACTTACTTGAGTTGCATTGTGGGAAATGTAGGATCCAGCCTTTTTGGAGTTTGACCCATGATAGTCAGACTGTGGGTTGACTTGTGCATAAAGGTGCTAAATGCAAAATTTGGAGCATTTCTATTGCACTTGCACAGCTCTCAACATGGCGACAGCTGAGCCAGTGGCTCGAAGCTAATGTTGCTAGTAACGCTAACAGTTAAAACAACGGTAACACTGCTGACAGAGCTAATGGTGTTAGCCTAGGGAGGCAACCGGAGGGTGGGCGATACACTTCCACAACAACGCGGTCGATTGGGACGGTGGTAAATGGTAAATGGACTTGCATTTATACAGCGCTGATCTAGTCTTCCAACCACTCAAAGCGCTTTACACTACATGTCAGCATTCACCAATTCACACACACATTCATACGGAGGCTGCCATGCAAGGTGCCAACTTTGCCCATCAGGATCTAATCCAAACACTCATTCACACACCGATGGCTAAGCCTTCAGGAGCAATTTGGGGTTAAGTATCTTGCTCAAGGACACTTCGACATGTGACCGGAGGAGCCGGGGATCGAATCACTGACCTTCCGATTGGTGGACGACCTGCTCTACCCTCTGAGCCACAGCCGCCCCAATTGGCTGTATGAGTAAAATAAGTGAACATTGATGTTTGATTTCACATGGGACACAAACAGAGGTCTCCTGGGTGAAAGTCCTGTGTTTGTTTGAACCATCCATCCACCCACCCCGACCTCCCTGCGCAGACTTTGAATAGATAATAAAAGCCTCCTGAGCTTTCTAGTAGGTGTAGCAGGCCCCATCTAACCCATATATATATGAGGCCGATAACCACTGATAACACGCATTCAATCGACTGATAACGTTCGAAGTAGGTGGTGCAACACAAAACAAGTAGCAAACAATAACTGTAAGGTAATTACTGAATTGAAATTGTAATCTTTTACAGTACTGGTTACTTAAAAAGTAATCACCATCCTGCTACTTTACGACCCTGTCAGTAAGTGGTGTGTGTAAGTGCAATAATACATGCATAGGTATTCTGATAATCTGAGAATAGTGTACATATTGCCACTCCATTAAGTACATACTGTATCCCCACTACTTTGGGGAAATAAAAATTAGGATTTTCCATATTAAACAAGGTATGAAAAGAAAACACATTCATTATATAACATTTCAAAGACATAAATTGTCTTACCATCAGGATCTTGCACCTCTCAGAGTCGCAGACCATGTCCTCGCAGGGATGAAACATGCCCAGTGTCACACAGTTCAGCAGGATCACCAACATGGACGCTCGCTCGAACCACGTAGAGAACAACAGTTAAGGAATATAAGACAGATGACAGCAGCTTACAAGCCAATGACAAGAGTCTGAAAAAAAAAAAAAAACAACAAAAATAACCACTTAGACTCCCTCCAGTGACCTCATTATCCCATGCAAATGTATAAACTGCTCTGAGAAAGTGATGATCCACGCAGACCCTCCGCCGTTTTCTCATTTCGGCTCGCTGCGGTTTGTTTTGGTTGATGGATACGGAATAGATATACAACAATAAAAGCGGTAACTTCCTTCTACCTCTGCATAGACTGAAATGAAGCAGATACATTGATTCTGGCATTACAAAAATCTATTCCAAAATCGTAATTAATTGAATTAAATAAAAAATTGTGATAGGCGTTAATCAAAGGAAAATGTTCTGATAAAGCTGACTGAGAGGAGGATGAATACAGTGAATGTGAAGACATCCTGATGCATAGCAGCGCCTGAATTGTATTGACCACGGGGGTCAAAGTGGGCATTCCTAATGTGGTTAGGTTAAATGCCAGCCTGAGCTATGTGACACCAATCAATGACGGGACCAAACACAGATTAGGTTGACACTGCTTCTCTCACACACACACACACACACACACACACACACACACACACACACACACACACACACACACACACACACTATGACTGAGATAAGTGGGCTGCATGCATACACACAAACACACGCCCACATATATTATAGATCGCTACTGCATTCACATTCAGCACCCTGCATCCCGCCTGGTTAACAATGTTAGACAGAATAGACGGTTTGTCATCCAAGTGTGTGTGTGTGTGTGTGTGTGTGTGTGTGTGTGTGTGTGTGTGTGTGTGTGTGTGTGTGTGTGTGTGTGTGTGTGTGTGAGCGCTAAAAGTAAAACAGTGCTTTTCATCTGTATGTGTGTAAAAAGGTGCACACAGGCTGTGAGAAATAAATGACCTGTCCGTCTTTTATCGCATTTGCCGCCACTTGGCTCATTCATCCCGCTGACCCATAATGCAGCTGGGTCAGCGTGGTCCCCACAGCCGACACACACCAAAAATAAAGCGAGTGAATGACGAACAACAACGGCGAAAGCCGGACAACCTGATAAAAGCTGTGAAAACAAAAGATGTACTAGAGAGCTAAACACAGAATCTCAAATATCTCAGCTCCATATTTGTACAATAGTCTGGCATTAGTAGTCAGCCAATAGATTTCAAAATACCAGTCATGACCCAAGTGTTGTTCAAGGGGAAATAATGGAGACAGGACAGCATTCACAGACTAAAACGTGCGTATTTCAATGACACTAACACAATCTTTTTTCCTCTCTAAAATAGCTGCATATCAAGCTGACAGTTGACATTGTTCCCAGTCAAAATGCAAATCGTCATGACAGCACTGATTTTTGATGGAACAGAGAGTTGAGGTTTGGAAATGGAGTTAACCGTCATATTAGCTGTGTTGCTCCATCGATTATAGCATTAACTGCTCCGCAAAAGCGATGCAGCAAAGTCAGATATGAGATAGGAGTGAAAGGGTACAAAACATGTTGAATTGTGTTCACTTATGTTTATGTAATGTTCACTTATTTTTAGTCACCAAACTTTGGCACCAGATACTTCCTAAAGACGCACAAATGAATGTCACACTTTGTGTTTGGCTGCACACTGATGATGAGACATCAACAAACAACATGGATTTTAACCAAAAAACTGAACTACAGAATGGTTAGGGTTAGCAAAATATTGTGGATATGGTATAAAAAAAAAAACATTTAAGAGGCACTCCACTTATTTTTCATTTCAGGTCAATTTATTTGTCTGGGGAATGAGTAATCACTTGAGGACTAGGGATGTCACGAGAGCCGATACTTCGGTACCAAGTCGATGTCAAAATTCTGAAAACGTAAGTACCATCGGGGCTCAAGACTAATGGTGTCCCGTCGTCCTGGGGATGATAGAAAATGTGTTTGGGACGCTGTAAACGCACTATCGACGCATTCAGGGGACGCACCCTGTTTGTTCCCTGATAATGCTACATTACAAACAACAAATTTGTGTTGAAGTCGGCAAGACGAGAGCTAGTTAATGTTAGCTGTTAGCTCCGTGCAGGAGGGTGCTGCTTACTGGCTGCTAACAGCTAACGTTAACTAGCTCTCTTCCTGCCGATTTCAACACAGGAGGTGCCATTGATTTACACTATGATGCGTTCAGGCTTTATTCATTAAAAATGAAAAAAAAATTGGGCAAAGCTAATTTCTAACGTTATCGTGGTGTGTTCAAATGTAATCTTGTAAAATGTAGTTTTTGGCGAGAAACTTGATTACTCCAATTGTTTGAAGGAGATGTTTTCACACCAATATAAAATAGATAATAGAGAGGGAATTATGACCTGTTTACCGTCTTAACAAAAATATATGCAAACGGTAATAAAGGAGTGCATGTTGAAGTATATGGGATTTATTGTTTTACTTTTGTTTTTTACCTTGGTATAAAATTGGTATCGAGAATCAGAGAATTTCACTGGTATTGGTATCGACTACTAAATTTCTGGTATCATGACATCCCTATTAAGGACTGAACATTTGAAACAGAAAGTCTGTGTGACAAACTGAACTGCAGACATTATGCAGTTGCATTATGGGAAGTGTAGGATCCAGGACTTTTTGGAGCTTAAACCATTCCTAGTTAGGATATCTTGACCTCTACTGCTTTAATTTTGATTATTATATTTGTAATCTGTCTGTCATGAGTCACCTAACCTTACGGAAGTACTATAGTGAATCACAGCAGTTCCCCTTTAAAGTGTTGGACTGTGACGGTAAGCGAACTACTGTCTCTTGCATGAAAGTCAGTGCTCATCCGCCAACCTTTTACTTTATACCTTGCTAAAGAAAGGGCACACTGTTTTGGACATAAATCATGTGCTGCAGAATCATCCATCCAATTTGAAAGCAGTTCCGAGGGATACTGGGCTACAATGTGATACTCTATGGTAGTTCCAATACAGTATTGAACAGGAGTATTGAATAATAGATGCAGGCTGGAGGGAAGTTGAGTGTGTGACCACAAGGCACCTCAGCAGCATCAGTTGGGTAATGATGGTTAGGCAACACAGGATTATGCCACACACTGGAGGATGCACAGAAAGTTGTGGGAGTCCAAAGGGATGCAATTAAAAAGATCAATCAGTATGGAGAGTGGGATCATTAAACAGGAAACAAAAGCTCCGGCCCATGTAGTTTGAGAGCGGTGGCACTGAAAAGTTTTAGGGGTGAGCAAACTGTTGTTGACACGCAGCGGTAGCATCGGCAAAAGTTCACCGTGAAGGACTGAGAAGTTGGGGCTAATTAAAAATAATGAGCCGCATGTGTTGCCTTTGTAATCATTAACAAACATCAGAGCCAAACACAATGCCATTTTAGTTCATTAAAGTTTCACTTCGTCATTTCTACCGCAACTATATAAATTGACTGATTTACAGTATGTTGTTTCTGAATGGGCTTATTTGAGCAATTGGATTTCCTCCTCCATCAGAAATAATGAATGAGCATGACAATTTGGATTATATGTTCTAATATACAACAAGATGTCGCAACTAACCCGTAGCCTTCACAGACAACTTTCAACAACAAAAAGTTATTTTTACAGAAAACAACAAACAACAAAATGCACACTACACTTGATGCCCCCGCTCACTGCTCAATAGGGGGTAAAAGGTTTTGCCCTTCAGGAAACATTTTAAACATTTTGGGCACCCTGGACTTCGAACCCCCAAAAGGCACAACTAGACCACACTGTCAACGATCATACCAAATTTGAAGTTCCTAAGTTAAATAGTTTTCGAGTTCTGCTCCGGAAACTAAAGTGTGACACGTGAACGGACAGAAGTATACCCCGACTAAGTTGTAGCTGGGGTATTATAAACTTTATAATCTTCTGGTTTGGGTGTGTTATTAAGATTTGGACATAGAATAAACTCCATAAGCTTTATGTACTGCAAAAAAAGATGTCTTAATCTCTCAGGAGGCCTCCATGCCCCTGTTCAGAAAACTTCACATTCTTTCAGTATATGATATAAATATTCATCCGATATGTGTATTTATACGGGATGCACCAATCCCATACTGATATCAGGCCAATACTGACTCAAATAGCTGGATGAGGCATTGTGACAATGGGGTCGATCTATTCAATTCTATTCTATGTTTGCGTCTGATTACACGTGCGCATACTATGTCATGCTTCAGCAGCACGCTGGTAGACCGCACACCTGAGGGAGCTAACATCAAACATTTGCTACGCCAACTAGTTCTACGGCAACCTTATGTCTAAAATTAAAGTGGCAGTAGACAGTATGTTTTTGCCATCATTGGGCAAAAATTTCATAATAACCTCTCAGCATATTGTAATTCAAGTGTTCTGAGAGATAACTAGACTTCTGCACCTCCTCATGGCTCTGTTTTCAGGCTTTAGAGAATCTAGCCCTTGACGGGAGACTGAACAATCACAGGTCATTTTATGAGAGCGTTCCTATTGGCTGTGCTCCGGTCATGTGACCGGAACTTGGCGTTCCTTCAACAGATTTCTCAATGGCGGCCGAATATGAATTTAACACTTGTATTGGATCAGTACTCGGTATTGGCCGATACCCAAAGCCCAAGGGTCCCCATCGGTATTGTGACTGAAAAAGTCTGATGGGTGCATCCCCATTTATACATAAATACATGTTGTTGCCACTTACTCTTACTACATCATTTAGTAACTTCTTCAACTTTTTTTGAAGACTTTTTATATACTTTTTTTTTAAAAAGCATTTTCCTGAGCACTATGTATGCTCAGTTTAGGAATAGATTTGAACTTTCAATTGATAATTTACATATTTTAAATTACCTTCTAAGGTTACTTGAGTACTCAAACTAAACAGGTCTTAACGGATGAATCTTTGGTTTCTTCCAAGCTCTGTTTGCACAAGACTAGTATAATAAGCAGACCTTATAATTCATAATTACCCCTTAAAAAAACAAATATAAACAGGGTTTTATAATTTGCTGATATCACCAATGTTACAAATAGAATTAAAGAATTTCGTAGAGTAATTGGTCTCTTCCTAATTTAATGTATTCAAAACCTGTACTGCTGTCCGTACCACAATAGAATCAAGAGCTGTCCTCATTAAGGAAACTTCCTCAGACTGCACGGGTCAGCATGAAAACTCTAATATACACAGGAAACAAGACAGCAACAAAGTACAACAAAAAATTACAGCAGCAGTAAACAGAACAGAAACCACTCATATTATGTGATTTCCCCGAGTATGCCCTCCCGCCTCTCAACATCTTTGACAAGATATTTGATGCCACAAATGCCCAAAAACTCTCTACAATCATTACAAATCACTGGATGGATGTTTTTTGCACTCAGCATTCTGTACGATGTCACCAAAAAGGCAGTCATCACAGTCAAAATAAATACTGATGCTGGCTATCATTAGTGTCTGCTGCTTTGGACAGAGTGGTTCACTGAAGGCATTACATAGTCTGTTAGTCTGTTAGTAAGCGAGGCTGCATTAACAATCAATAGACACAGGCAGGTCGGGGTATGGAGAATAATGGGTGTATCCGCCCCGTGATTCGGATCCGCTCCAAAATAGAATGGGTTCTTCATCGGCCCGTGCTAAAATCTTCCACCGAGTTTCATGAAAATCGGGCAAGTAGTTTTTCCATGATTATGCTGACAAACCAACAAATTTGTTCATTAATTTATAATTTATCCCACAAAAGTTTTGGATAAATTATAAATTTATGAACAAAAATAGCGCTTTTGATGTTCGATTTATGTTAAAAGTCACTTTGAATGATTAAAGCTGAAGTAGGCGAGATTGGAGCAAATTTGATTAAAAAAAGTTATTTTTATAAAACGGTTGCTATATCGTGACAGTAGTACATGAGACAGGTAACCTGAAAAAAATCATGTGCCTCTGTGTCCTCCGGTGCTCTTAACGGCATCTGCAAGATTTCACATACCGGAGGAAAACAAGCAGTAAGAGCTGATCTGAGGTCTGCTATCCAGCTGCCGTCTATGAGAGCCGGCTGTCAATCACTCAAGAACTCCGACCAAACAGTCAAACTAGGCAGCGCTGATCAAATATGAATCAATATTATGTTACGTTAATGCCTATTTCTCTCCTCATATGTTTTCAGAATCATCTTGTAGTGCACGGTTTAGCTGTAAAATGAGAAAGTTTGTGACACCGCCACCATTGTGAAATCTGTTGAAGGAACACCAAGTTCTGGTCACATGACCGGAGCACAGCCAATAGGAACGCTCTCTCAATGAAATGACCTGTGATTGGTCAAAGTCTCTCTAGATTTTTTAAAGCCTAAAAACAGAGCCATGACAAGGTGTAGATGTCTCGTTATCTCTCAGAACACTTGAATTACAATATGATGAAAGGTTATTATGGAATTTTTGCCCAATGATGCCAAAAATATACTGCCTACTGCCACTTTAACTAATGATAATTTAGAAAAACAGAGATTTTAAATTTAGGACAGTCCGCATTCATTTTGGGACGGCTTAGGCTATATTTTGGGACGGTTCCGGGAGGATGGTGAAAATAAAGTTAGTTTAGATCCCTGGTTAGCATTCATCATAATTCAGCAATTGCCACTTGTTGCCAACAGTTGCATAGACTCGCTTTGAGACAGCTAATGCTAATGCTAGCACTGCACAATCCACAGAATTACTGAAAAGTACAATACATGGACAAGGGTCTGGTTAATCTTATTGATATGAAGTACATTTACACTTCACACTAGCAGTAGGATATTTACCAGAATCTTATATTTTAGTTGCACTAGATAGTGGACACCAGACTGCTTTAAACATTAACAAACCAAAGAAAAGTAGATCATCCCTCGTTACAATTGACAAGATGAGGAAACTTTTTTTTTCAAAGTCGGATGAGTAAAGTACTGTGAATCTGGCAGCCTCACTCTCTGCCTCTGGGCACACGTGTATAAAGCAGACATGCTTTACTGTTGCACTTCAGACCCTGTCAGCCGATGAAGTGTATGAAATGTCTTGTTTATCGGAGGTCTTAAATAAAAATGACGTATTAACAGAAAGCAGACGGGCCGAGGAGAGAGAGAGCTCGGGCAGAAGGATGGAGACAAAGCAAAACATTAAATATGAATAATCTGACTAATTCAATCAATAACTCTTCCTCTCCGGCCCCTCACTCTCTTCCTCTGCCTCCCCAGCTGGTGGGCTATAATTAAACAATACGGAGAGAGTGTTTCTCTGCCTTCAGCTAGAACACACACACACACCTTCATGGTGTCAGCATATAAACAAGCGGTGACGCCCTGAGGGATGGATTCAATTAGAGGAAAGATACACAAGGATATGCTCTGTCAAAGCTCACACAGCATAGACACAAACATGCAAACTCACACCACAATGCTTTCATCAGAGAGGCAACGATATCAAACTCATCAACACCTCAAAAAGTATCCTGCTCTCATGGGTTCTTTCCCTCTCTCTCACGCACACGAGCATGTACACTATTTAAAGTCCCTTTCTTCTCGTCTAATGAAGGGGAAACAATATGCAAGCCTCATGTCCTCCCCTGCATCACACTGCTGATTCACTCTGATTCTGTCCACTAATGATCTGACACCAGACAGCAGGACACAAACAACAAAGAAGAGAAACAGTGTGCCTATACTGTATATGTGTGTGTGTGGCTCTAGAGAAAGAAATAAAGTAACAGATTCAAAAGAGCAAAGTTTGGTGTTAAAAAGAAAAAGTTTCATCTCATCGAGTCCTCTCCAGCTCTTCTTTCTTTCATGAGTGGGGGAATGAATCCTCAGCAGAGGGAGATGAGTTGCGCACTCAGTCCGAGGGCGATCGATACAGACGAGCCTCTCCGAATAGATATTATTCATTGTGTTTACTATAACTCACACAGGACGTGGTTCTGCATCTCCACACATCCTCGGCTCTTCGTACGCTCTTTCTCTAAAATCGATATCTCTCACCACCGAGGGGCCGCCGCGCGTGGCGTGATGCTACAGCTACATCGAGAGCTGTTGTAGATACGTGACGTCAACACTGAACCTGCTGTTCATCATGTAAAAGTTTTTGTAGAAACCAACCTACACCTTGCACATTGGTGTATGCATCTGCAACTGCATTTTTAATATGAAATGTATGTCTCGAAAAAGATAAATCTTTCCTTATCAGATACTGTGGGTACGGAAACCATCAGTGAACACTACACTCCACCTCTCCACACTCCCAAATCTCATTAACACCAAAAACTAGGTGTTGCAGGTATATAATAAAGCATGGTTATGCAACAGCGCAGTATATATCACACCTTAAATGTATCCAGAAGCAAATGTTGGTGGATAGATTGAGAGATATGGAACAGTGTTTTGCCATGTTTTTTTCCCAGATTGAAAAGGTAACAGAGATTTTCAACATCCGTGAGTGAGAGAACTGCCAATCACCGACTGTACAGTAGAGGTATTCCACACTTCAACTCCTCAAGCTGAAATAAATAGACTGAATCAGTAGTTTTCCTCCCTGGAGCTCCACTCATTAGTGAGTCACTCAATGGACTGTAAGTGGCATGGCATCTCAGCCGTGACATACAGTACAGTGCGCAGAAATCCACTGATAGCGTCATTAAAAACTCAAGCTTGTCTGTTCATGCAATGCAGACACATTTGAAATTCTAGTGGAGATCACAAGGTTTCTAAGGATACCAAAAATGTCAGGATGAATTTTGGGGAAATGTGTAAAAAGTGAGAGTCCTGAGATTTGATGAAACTGGACAGCCGTAAAAACATGGTGTCTTGGGTTTGAATATTTCACTCAGTGCAAGCATCATACAGCTCTAAAACAGATGTGGAACAAGCAAGTACAGAAAACACATGATGCTTTCAGACGATATGGGATAAGATGATTTCAACTTAAATGCAAAAAAGGTGGAAAAGTGGATGGGTTAAAGATTACTAAGGGTCTCTGAAAGCCACAGGAACGACCCCAATTCCATAACTTAATAGGGATGCACCGATACCGATACCAGTATCGCTCATGTACTCGTACTCGCAAAACGGCTCCGATACCACTTTACGGCAGCGTGACGTTAACCTCTTGTCACCATCTGTCAGGTCTTATCGCAAGCACTCACGCTCCACCTCCCTGACGATGCGGGCGCCCGACCCCACAGGGCCGGCCCTCACTTTCATTGTGCTACGGGGTTTTGCTTGCACCCTCTGACTCGCGTGTGCGTTAGACTCCTTGGTCCGTTTTTCAAGACTGTTCGGGTGGGTTGACGACATCGCCGCAGACCCCTGGCCCCTTTTACGTGGGCCGAGCCCCGCCCTGGCGGCACGACGCGGTTGGGGCGCACTAAGGACAGTCTGCCCCGGTCGACAGTTGCACCGGGAGCAGGGAGCCCCGTCCCCGTCAAATTTGCATTTTCATATTTTGTATGGGTGTTCTATGACCATATTTAAATGGAAATGCAAAAGATGTTTGACATTTAATTTTCTAAGTCATACCCAGCTGTACAGTGGACAATATTCAAATGTTATTTAAAATTGGAAATAAGATAAATAATAAATAAACAATTTAACATGATTTTTCATTCACGCAAGCAATATTTAAGTCAAAATGAAAATGCAATTTTCTAACAATTTGAGAATAAAAAGGAAAATTACACTTGACATTTCATTTTCAAAGACTTAACCTGATGTACAGTGGACAATATTCAAATGTTCAATGAAATTTAAAAATGAAAATAATGCATCATGCTATTGTGGAATTACATTGTCAAGTTTACATTAGAATTTGAATAAAGTCACCTATGAGCTTCCATAGACCATGTTCCAGCAAACCTTTGAACTGAACGATGCTATTCCTAATTTCTACCTCTATTGCATGGCCCAAATGTCCTGAGGAAGAGGTGCAATGCTTTGCCAGGCTAATTTATCATAAGGAAGACTTATTACTTTATTTAAAAAAAAAATTCATCATCGTCACTATCATAATTCTGGATTTCCTCCAAGCGTCTCCA
This sequence comes from Sebastes fasciatus, assembly GCF_043250625.1. Lineage (NCBI taxonomy): Eukaryota > Metazoa > Chordata > Actinopteri > Perciformes > Sebastidae > Sebastes > Sebastes fasciatus. The sequence goes on from NC_133814.1 coordinate 3,671,419, forward strand.
TGGTATATATCTTAACAATTGGTAGCTTCAATACCCAAAATACTACTCATCGGAATACAAAACCATGTATGAGCCCAAGTTAAAACAGCATGAATATTGCTTACTTTGTACAGTATGTAACCGAGACTGCTTGATGCAACCTGGTGAAATTCTGGCTTCACAACTCCCCATTATGCTCATGAAAGGAATTCAGATCAAAGCACAGCGGATTCTTACAGAGGAGGATGTGCAATGGCACCTATTCTTGATTAAAACCCACTCTGCCCTGAAGTTCAAACATGACAAAGACAGAGTCCCGCACTAGTGGACGCGGGATGTCTCTTGGCATGGGAAGCAGCTGGGACACTGAGCTGCAGGGTTGGGACAGGTGCGGTGATATTCAGCCGTACATCACAACGCGAGAGTGTGTCCCCCTCATTAAAAGCTGACGGTGAGACTTGCAGGAAAGGGCAAGCTGGACCGGAACAGCAGGAAGGACAGGACAGATGGAAGTAGAGACACATAAAGAAGGTGGGAATGAGAAGCAGGCAAGACATATGATAAATGTTGGGTTTTTGGTGCTTTGATAGAAGGTTCACAGGCAATGTGACGAGTGATAGAATGAGAAAGAGAGGAAGATGTAAAATGTCCACCATCTGCACATGTGAACTGGGCTCTTGTAGACTTCCGCCATATGTAGAGTGACAAGCTAACTGTCTTCATCTGCCCAGCCCCGTTTCTAACCTTGTAACCCATGGTGTTGAGTATTTTTCCCAAACAGTTCTATGTGAAACTTTCATGGGCAATTTTTGCAAAATATCGAGCCTCACTCTAAATATAAACTTGGTTTCTCACATCCAGATTGCTATGATCTGGGGGTAATCTCAATAAAGTTTGGAGAAGTTTAAAAAGTTTGGAGTGGACCGGATATAACAAAAAGTCCGCCAAATCAAACGACACAACACATGGTCTGTAATTTCCCCCCCGAAACGACACAATAAAGCGTTGATGCTGCAATTGCTAGGGCAGGCACTTTCAAAAAATACTTGGAAGGTGATTGGATGAACCATCTGTCAATCAAACTTGTGCCACAGCCAGTTGGGAGAAGAGCGGAAACATCTTTTCCATCGAGAAAAGTATTCAGTGCCGTTCTTTGCTCTTCTTTCAATGAAGAAATACTCTCCAGTTCTGATAGAACTGATGCTATTGCTGCATCGATGCTATTGCTGCATCAACGCTAACCTCTACAGGAGCCGCCATTGTTGTTAAGAACGAATAGTCTCCTCTCCGTGTCGACGTGTCATACACACCTAAGCCACGGCCATAGCTACCAGTAGCTCCTCACAGGACGCTGATTGGTCCGTGGACACAAACGCATTACTTGAAGCCTGCCAAGATGGATTTTCGTACGATATGTGATCCCGCAATTCTCACGTGATCTTGTGATCCCAGCTGCAAGGTAAGCAAGGACGAGGCAAGTCTGGGCGTTTGGATTCAGTCAGAAGTTAAAATGGCCGCTTTGACACTAAAATCATGTTCCCCTTTTTTCTATTTCTGCTTCTCTTCGGTGGCCTCGCTATTTTGCAAACCATTTTCTGTCTTTTACCCACTCATGACAACTGCCTCTCTTTTTCGTCTTTGTTTCCTCAGGAGTGCAATGCCTTCTCTTCAGAAGACAAACTTTACAAAGCCAAGAAAGCACAGCAACTATGTGTGAAGGTGTGCAAAACAGGAAGGAAGGTAGCTCAGGGTGAAAAGTGAGGTTTATCTCTCAAGTCGGAGACAGCTGCCGCTGCCTAACCTTTGCTGCTCTTCTCCCATCAATCCCTTCTTTCTCCAAACCCCATAAAGCTTTTTTTTTTCTTCTTTGGGATCACTTTCTTTTCCCTCTCCTTTCACTTTTCCGTCTGCACCGTCTACCCCAGCTATTTTCAGGGAGGGGATTGACAAAAATGAAACTTTTTTTTCGGAGGAAGAATGCTGAACATGTCGGAATGAAATAAATAAAGAGAGAAAGGGGAAGGGTAGTCATGAAATATTGAGGGGCGATTGCTGCAGCCCTTTTGTAACGCGCGATCCGTCACTGTCTTTGTGCTTAAAGGTGTGCATGTGTGCTCATGCATGAGTGTACAGTCACACGTCTATATTTATGTCCGTGTTTGTGAATCCCCCCCCATGAAGAAATGCCGCTTTATCACAAAAGAAGATTGCAGTTCTCTGTCTGTTCTGAGCAAGAGAACATTAAACTACTATTGATCAGTCTGCGTATCTCTCTCTTTTATATAATCTAAGCGGTGAATGCTTTCACTGCAGATACCAAAATCTGAGTCAAGCAGAGTTGGGAATGATACAGGGTTGTCACAAGAATCGGTACCAAGTCAATGACAACATTTTGAAAACGTGACGGTACTCGTTTTTCTGTAGCGTAGGTACCGTCCAGGCTCGACACTAAGGGCGTCCCGTGTTCCTGGGACGCAGTAAACTCACCATTGACGCGTCATGGGGACACACCCTATATTTTTCTCTGATAATACTACATTGCAAACAACAAATCTGTGTTGAAATCTGCAGGACGAGAGCTAGTTAGCGTTAGCAGGACTGTGCAGATTACCGGCTGCTAACAGCCAACATTAAATAGCTCTCGTCCTGCCGATTTCAAGACGGGAGGTGCCATTTACATTATGATGAAAATGAGTATTGAGTGAAGGTAAATTTTAACGTTATCACGATGTGTTCAAATGTTGAAAAATTACGTTTTTGGCGAGAAACTTGAATAAATCCAGTTGTTTGAAGAAGATGTTTTCACGACAATATAAAGTATCCTAACAAAAACCAGTATGCAAACGGTAATAAAGGAGTGATGTTGAATTACATGGGATTTTTTTTTTTTTTATTTAACTTTTGTTTTTACCTTGGTATGGAGTTGGTATCGAGAATCATGAAATTTCACTGGTACTGGATTACTACTAAATGTCTGGTATCATGACATCCCTAGATATAAAAATAATATTGACCTTTCTGCAGACCGTATAGTTAGCATCTTCTCAGCCATCCACAGCTTCACATTCTGCAGCTTCACATTCTTCTATCTTAAGTTAAGTAACATTGCCTTTCTCCTCCTTTTTCAACATTCTGAGGACAGAGGTCACATTGCTTCAATAAAACTTTATTGGGATTGTCAGGGCTTCCATGTTTATGGTCAGTGTCGGCTCCCAGGTTGTGACCGTTAAATTGATCGGAGTTAACTGGACATATGGGACATACAAAATACATATAAATGTCTGCCCGGTTTAAGATGTTTTGCAGGGCCATAACAACATCATACTACTTCAATTTATGATTCTGGGCGAGGACAGTCAATATTACCACAAGAGGTTACTTGTCAGAAAACATAAACATGGGTCATTTTAAGCATTGCATAAACGGAAAATGCTGTTGGTGAAAACATTTGTAGTCTGGAGGTTTAAAAAGCATGCTTGCAACCTCAGTGATACCAGTTTGAATTCAGGAAATAGCTGCATTAAACTGAAGCTGCTGGGACAGTGCTTAGTTGTTTTTTCCTTCAATGTTACTACAAGGAGTTTTTAACATGTAATGAAACTTTCTGGGATTATGAGCATGACGTGTCCTTCACTGATTCGTCAAGTCCCCATCAACCTTTTTCGGAAGAAAACAAACGACATCAGCCTCGACCACTAGTGGATCAAATTCAACATGGATAACGAGTTACAAGCATTGCTGACCTTTTTACGACCTTGTCTGTGCTAGCAGCTGTTGCGCAGTTAAATTCTGTATTTTATAATGCTACTTCTGCCTACATGAGCAGGAGGAAAGCTATTACTCTTGCATCCATTTGCCGTGTCCAGCAATGCTTCCTGTTTACACCGGCACGCGCATGCCCAGTGTACGTGAATGGTCATGTGATATGCGTTTTCAGGTGTGGTAGTTTGGACGGAGATTATTTCTGAAATGACCCTGAAACGCTCTGCTTGACGGAGATTGTTTAAATTTTAAAAACACCGTTTTAAAACAAAAACATATTAGCATGGATGTCGCCTAATGCACAAGTTAGCCAGATCAAGCTCTTTATGACATGAGGCGATGATGTTTTTGGAGAACACTACAGCTTTTGTCCACAGGGGGCGCAAAAATCAACACAAAATTAAAGTTCTTCTTAGCTGCTTTAATAAGTGTATTTTAAAAGATATCTAGTTTTGGTTAAACCATTTTTACTCCGTCTATAAACTCTTGCAATGTTTCCATAATCTAGAGAGGTAAAAGGAAAGATGCACAAAAACCCCAAAAGACCTGACAAATGCTGGAGATAGAGCTGTCAATAAGTGGCAGCGGGTTTAATCAAAACTTACTTAGATTGAGTATTAAGCGTGTAAATAAACTGCCTCAGCGATATTACTAAGAGGCGCAGCTCTTAGCAAAAGACCAGCGTGTTACAGCGATGCTCCTCGACTCCGCGGCGTGGAAAATCCAGCCGGTATAACACTGCATGTCCCAACTGCTCGCTGACACGGCTTATCAGTAGCCTGAGTCAGGAGCCGGGGAGTTAGGGAGGTTGAGGGAAACAGCGGCGTATTGTTACTGCCGGCTGTATCAGTGCCTACCATATGAGAGGCGGGTTGGATGGGAGACACAGAGGAAGGGACGGAGGGGGGGGTTTGTGGTGCATAAGACGGAAAAATAGGAATATATGTGAGGGACAAATAATGTGTGAGAAAACAAGAGGTGACACAAAGGAGCGACAGGCAAAATGTGGAAAAAGTGAAAGACGCACACACATCCATATCAGTTTAATGTCCTTACAAGGCATTTCACTGCACTATCACGTGTGTGTTGTTTTGTCGTGGAGGTTAGATAACTGGCCAAACATTTTCCTGCGGGGGAGCATCGATGACAGCAAACACCATTAAACTTTTACCGGCATACATTATTGATAAATTGCAGCAAGATGCCGTCCGTTTCCATAGGCAGCAACTTTTGTTGCACGCTCCCTGCTCATGAATATGGACACATGCGGTACACAAACTATTGTACTGGCACAATGGGGACACTTAGGAGGAACTATATGACGAAGAGATCAATTTTTATGTGAGAGTGTTTGGAAAAAGCAAAAGGGCTGACTTCACAATCTGGTTGCCTCGTCAATATTCTGAACAAAACCGGTTTATCTTCCTGAGATGTCCTCTTGTGGATGCATCATTTCAGCTCGTGAACTGCTGCCTCGTGCTTTTACAAGTTTTACATATGAAATGTATGCGCCAAAAGTGTGTGTGGGGGGGGTTCCTAATGGGCTCAGTGCACAAACAGATTCTCCACATACACACACGTCTCTCCCATCAGCCAGGAAACACCCCTGTATCTTGCCACTGCGGGACTGCGAGTTGCTAAGCAACGCAGGCTTTCGTTGGGGAAGTGTTGTGAAAGTCACATCTCGGTTGCCGTGGTGTCTGTAGCCGAGGTGATGGGGCAGAGCTGTCGCAGCTATACGGAGCAGAACTTTGCGTTTGACGTGACATTTCTTTCGCCGACGTCGTCGTCGAGCACAGAAACCACCCAGAACGCGAAGACTTCTCATTTCTGTCCTCAACCATCTGCGGAGACTGAAGCTTCGTCATCCCAGCTTACTTACAGATGATCCCCCTCACTATCCATGTTTCAAACAGACAGGTCTCAGGTCACTAAAAGCATAGAATGACCAAAGAGTTGATCTAATACCTGTAAAAGACTCTACCACACTCGACTCTCTACTATCCTGTTAAATGGCAGCAGGCCAACAGAGTGTGAGAAGAGAGAAAGAAGGGAGTGGGAGAGAGATTTCACACTTTTGTAGGAGCTGGCACGGTGATGTAATATTAGGAAATATCACTTTCTCCACTACAGCCAGCAGGAGGGTAGAAAGGAGAGACTATAGTACAGGATATCACATACCGTACACGTACAGTGGCTCCTGCTGCCATTTAGAGCTTCAAATATGCTAATTTCTGCAGTATAGTTTTATGATGTACATTATTTGCACAGTAAATGGGTTCTTTGCACTGATGTAAGACTGTCAAATCGGCAGCTTTGTAAAGGCAAAGTAACCTCTTGCGTGCCACTTGTGTCATCGTGTTGAAATCGTTATGAGCCAGTGTAATGGCCGTCCTCAGTGGCGATTACACTACTTTGCTGTTCACGCTCAGAAGCAGATGAAGAGGGGTTATGCTACTGTGTTCACTTGGTGAAAGCCAAGTAGTTAAGTTACCAACGTCTTAGAAATATCAACGTCTATTAGAAGAGAAACACACATAGAGACACATAGGAAGACATTCACCAGATAGGAAATTGATATTGGACAATACTGCAAAACCCTAAATTAGAATCAATGATAATTTAGTAGCACCACACTAATATATAAAGGGAGCACTGCTTCCTGCACTGAGAGTGAGCCTTGGTTTTTGGACTTAAACTTTGCGCTACAGAATCATCTAATATTTCAAGGGATACTGTGCCAACCCAACAGGGCTTGACATTAAGGTTTTACAGCCAGTTTTTTCAAGTTTGGCTATCGGGCAAGTAAAACATCTCATCTACTTGCCCGATAGCCGGACTTACTTGTCCGAAATAGGAAATGTAGGCCAATTAAAATAAATAAAATGAACAGGGATTTAAGCAATTATTATAATTTATTAACGTACGAAATTTACAATTAATATGCTATCCTCAAAGCCACAAGACTCCATTGAAAGAAAATATAATTTCACCCTGCTGATCATTGTAAAAAAGCACTTCATTCAAATGGAGATGAATTAGTCGACCAAGTTAAGCTGGTTTAAAAAATTTGCAAATGACGAGGCGAAAATTGGCTTTCCTTTCTGTCAAAACCCACTATCAGTGGAAGAAGTGACGCAAACTGTGGCCTTAGGTGTCAAATCCACAGTCTTTGTAAACAGAAACCTTCCTTTGTGAGACTTTTTGAGTTGTTGTAACGCCACACAACTTTGTCCACTGCAACTGAAAGAGGACAGTCGTGTGTAGGACTACAAGACGTCCAATAGAATAGAAGAACAACCATTGTTTTGCTGGTGAGGATTGTCAGACAGCAATATGGAAACACACACTAAAAATTACAAGGAAATATAGGCACATATAGCCAATCACAAACACACATACACACACACACACACACAGACACGCAGAAACACCTGCGGCCAGGAAGTGCTCTCAAGACTCTGAATTAACAGATGTGTGTCCGTCAGACAGGACACAGCACCACATCTGTCAGTCTAATTGACAGAGATGTACTGGCCAATGTGTCTGTGTGTGTGTGTGTGCAGGTGTTGGGTTACACAGTATGTGTGAGTGAGAGCTTTAACAGCCCAGGGGGAACAGAAAGCATATATATTAGATGTGTGAAGAGAGGATGATCTCCTGCAGAAATCACTCCAAGTTTCTTTTGAGCGCACACACTTGTGTCTCATATCTCATGTCCAGTTCTTGGCGAGCAGGAATACACAAGGACGGGGGGAGAAATGGAGGACTGAGCAAAAAAAAAAGCTGTTCAAAGAAAGCAAAGATTGAGAGGTGAGAGAAGAGCAAATTAAACAGCGAGGGAGAGACGGAGAGATGAGGAATGAATTATTGATCTGAAGGCCGTCTGAGGCTTTTTTTTACCAAACTTTTTTGTTGGTTGACATTTGCACATTCCAAGAAATTCTCAAAACCCAACTGGTATGTCAGAAAGTGTGTGTGATAAACGGGAGAGAGAGAGAGAGAATGCAAGGGCAGAGGTCAAGCAGTGTTTCAATTCCCTGTAGCTTCTCATTAATTAAGCATCGACTGAATCGCTCTCTCGCTCCCTCCGTCGCTTTCAGTCTATCTCTCTCGCCCAGTCTCCAGTCAGTGCCACCGCTGCCATTTCATTCATAAGCGAAGCTATTTAGAGACCTCCTTCCATTCACTGGAATTAGCATTGAATGCACATCCACAAAACGTGCGCACACACAAAAACACACACATATACGAGTGCCTGAGGAAATCCGGTTAAATGCCACGGCAGACAAATAAAGCCCTTCGTTCTTTAGGGAGAAGAAAGGAGGAAAAACACACCTCCTGCTGCATTGACATGTTAGCTAGAGGTCAAACACAATGAGAGAATGAAGGAAAGCTTAGGGAGAAAAAAGCTAAAGTGGAAGTGAAAAGAATACCCCGACTGAAAAATATGCAAATGGAGGGAAGTCACGATATGAGAAAAATGCGGTGCCGCGCCAGAATCAGCATGATTAACATGAGGTCAGCTTTATCAATGCTGCTAATCTGGCCCCGGAACAGAGCGCAGGCTAATGTTAGGGTAGTCAACGGAGGCACGCTACTGTAGTCTGCACGCACACACAGACACAACACATGAAAGCTCTCATACACACAGGATATTCATGTGTTGCACGCAGTTCAGATAATCGGAAAAGCTAATTAGCAATCAGCGCTAACAACGGGTCTGACCTTGTGCAATGACGACATGTACGCTACACAGGAAGCTTCTGAAAGATTATCTGGACCCTCAAGTGTTGGAAAGGGCTAAAATAAAATTATTTGAATAAAAAGCAAATCTAATACTGTTAGTTAAAGGATCAGTTCGCTTTATTCTTACAACTTGGGTGTGATTTTCAAACTTTTGTCCATCATTGCTAACTGAGCATGGAAGTTCATTTTTGACTACAGGAACTTTCCCCCAGAACTAGGAACCTTTTGAGGAACTCGACCGCAGGGACCAGGGTCTAGATTAAGTTCCGGGGACATTTTACCCACCAAAAAAGGCCCTGGTTGGGGCCTTTTTGGGACTTTCTGAAAGTACAGAGAACTTTCCCCAGGGACTAGGAACCTTTTGAGGAACTCTTTGCATTTCGACCGCAGGGACCAGAGTCTAGATTAAGTTCCATGGACATTTTACCCCCAAATAGGCCCTGATTGGGGGGTAGTACTTTCTGAAAGTACAGGAGCTTTCCCCAGGGACGAGGAACTTTTTTGGAACTCATTGCGTTTTGACCACAGGGACTAGGTTGTAGATTAAGTTCCAGGGGCATTTTAACGCCAAAAAGGCCATGGTCGGGGGTAGCTTCTTCTGATAGTAAAGGACTTTTCGGGGTGGGGTTTGTAAGGATGACCGTCGTTGATTAGTTAAAAACACACATCTCCGCTGCTTCAACTCGTGTACCACTTCATTCATAAACAAGGAAGTACTTCGATTTAGGACCATTTTAAGACGAGGGGAGAGCATTTCCCTTTGATAACATTAATGCGGGAAAGTTGATTTTATTTAGCCCTTGTCCAATGTGATGTTGCTTTTTCATACGTCAGCGGACTAATTTGCCTAATCTTCGCAGGTCTTTAGACCGTGGTGGAAATGCAGACAACAGTGGGCTGAAGGAACCTTTTAGTTCCTTGAAAAGTAGTCCAAGGGACTAAAATTACCAGAAAAGTCTGGTCAACTCAAAGGTCCACTTACTATCTTTCCAAAGCTTTCAACCACATCTTAAGGTCTTCTTCAGCAAATGGTGCTGGCGCTGGTGTCATGAACCTCGAAACGACACCTGAGCAAGCCCAGTTCCTTGAAGAAGACCATGTATTGCAGTTAAAAGCTACTGAAAAGGCTAGTAAGTGAGTGTGTAATTGTTCAAATATGAACTGTTTTGTACAGCTGTAGACCAGTCTTTTAGATGTCATGATGCATCAGATTATACTCAACTCGTACACTACTTTGCCACGTAGCTCTCACGTATTAAACTTGACTCTGATCCTAAAGTACAGAAACAGAGTGCGCTGTAGCTCTAATCTTTCTTTCTGTGGCTTTTTTCTCTTCTGAACATTTTTAAAAGACCACAGAACAGCCTGTTCTTCTTCTTGTCCTGTTCTGAACAAGGAAGAAATAAAAGTGCATTTGATTATTCAGTCCTAAATCCCTAACAGTTTTTTTCTGCCTATGCTGGCAGTGATGAGATTGGCTGGTGTAGCATGAGGAGACATCTCTCAGACTGTAGACGCCGGGGAGATAGCGGAGAGGATTGGTTTGTTTTTTTATTACTGGTACTAAAGTATATTTGTAATGTTGAGAGGGATATTAATTTAGTTCTGGGGTTGTAGGCACATTACCACAGCATGCACACAAACATTCACACATAGATACGTGTCTGTGTGTGTGAGTGTATCTGTGATTACTTCGTCATCTGCCTCAGAAGCAAGTTTAATGTCTCTCTGGATGAAAAGCATTTTAGCAGAGGTGTGTGTGTGTATTCACCCAGCAGAGCAGTTGCATTTAAGTTTCAATGGGATTCTACAAATCTATGGCGAGTACTAACACAGCTCCATGTGGACTAAGGCTCATCTCAATCAAATAACTTTGGAACCATTTCCATACCGACGAGATTCAAGGTTGTGCGTAGGGTGGAGTTGTTTCAATACCGATATCAGTATCGGAAAATAAGTACCACAATTTATTTACCTGGGAAAAAATCAACTTGTTTAAGCAAATATCAATTCTTCTTCACCCGCTCCAAAACAGAAGTCTTCACTGTGCTGTCGAGCTGGTATCGGATCGGTATCACCCGATACCGCAAGTTCAGGTATCAGAACCGGTATCGGGAAGGAAAATATGGTATCGGCGCATCTCTAGTATAGGGTATGGTTTTCCTTTTGGTACATAAATGTGAGTGAGGAGATTCATTCAGACAATGACCGTACAGTAAATGAAGGACCCTGCAGGGGTCCTTGAGGGGGTTTCAGGGGGTCCCCATCAAAAAGGGGAATCATTTATTTTCACTATAATTCCAACCATAAGTAAAACTATTTTGGTCACAGGTTTCATACACTTTGTTTAACAACACATCTAAAAGCAAAAATCGTATCAGATGGGGGACGCTGGGACAAAATCAAATGTGGCTAATTTGTGTCAGTTTAGGGGTCCTTGACAAAAAAGGTTTGGGGATCACTGCCTTTAGGCATGTTGAGATCTTTTAATGGTTATTCACTCAAACGCTCAGCACTAATGTGCTCGTCTAATGACGATTTCCACCCTAAAGTGATGAGGAAGTGACAACTTCACTTTACTGTTGGTCTAATGTTCCATCTACAATGATACATATCTTAATATAATAAAAAAAAACTGTGCTTTAAGGAGGAATGACTACTACTGATCATCTTCTCGATTGATCGAATGTCAGAAAAATGTCCAAAAAGCCCAAAGTCTAAAAACCCAAATATATTCAATTTAACGTCATATTGTCACATGTCTAAATGTATGATGGCAATATATAACAGTAGGCCTGCATAAGGATTTCTGTGTTACTCTCTAAATTAAATTCAGTTCAATTCATGGCATTTTACATCTACAATATCAATCCATATTATTCCTGAATTGCCAAGGCATTACAAGATGCAACACATATAAGTGAGACATACTGCATCTCAACTTAAAGATATTAGTGCCAACATTTGTTGTGTTAACCACAAAATTTCTATAGATAAAGCGATAATATTGCAATAGTGAATTCTTTTGACCACGATCCAACAATCTTCTCTCATAATGTGATAAACTGTATGTACCCATAATGTGAGTACTATAAATAAATACACACACACACACACACACACACACACACACACTCTTATCTCTCAGTCTAATAGTTTATAATAGGCGGGGCAGTGATGGTGGTGTAATGTCTGGTGTGTTCTGAATTTCGTCTGGTTCCCACTGGACTCAAAGTATCCCTCAATCTCTGCTTGGCTGCCGCTTTGTGGCCACAACTTTATGCATATAGATAAACATACAGTCATTACAATATAGACCTGGGGAACCTTAGGCCCAGAACAGCAGTCTTCTCTGAGCAGAACTCTGCTCTGTCTCCCTCCCTCGACTCCACTTTCTCTCCTCTCCTCTGGACTCACCTCCCAGCCGAGCCAATCCTCTGGCGCTGAGCGGCCCATTATACAAAGCAAATAAGCCATGGCTATAGGCCCCAATGGCTTCTCAGAAAGGGAAAGCGAGGTAAGCAGAGAGTGTGTGTGTGAGGGGAGAGAAAGAGTCCATAAACCCCAGTGACTCTAAAAGCTTTGCCAATCTCTAAGAATGCCTTGTGGATATTAAGTGTTGGATGACTCCAAACTTTCTCTGTAGCTTTATAGAAATCCCAGGTCTGTGTTGTTTGGCTCCCTCCGACATCAGAAACAGAAAGAAAGAAAAGAGAGGGAGGAAGAGAGGGAGACTCTAAGAAGAAGGACTTGCAACAACAGCAAATTTAAATCTTCAAACATAAGCTCCTTTTTGACAGTCTTCGCCCGGCGGTGATGTCTTTGTCACAAAGTTCAAGCGTGCGGCGAAAACCCAAACAAGAGCAAACAGTTATTGAACAGCCAACCCCAAGTAACCTCTCCCAGACCTACGCGCCGATACAACCTCCCAACCGCAACCTCCACAGTCCAGAACATGTGGAGTCTGCCGGAGCATTCCTCCACCTAAAAGCACACCACACTGTGAGCGCCATAAATTGTTGCTGGTATTAATGCGTAACCAAGCCCCAAACCTTCTCTCGCTCTCTCACACACACACACACCCTCAGGCAACACATCTAAGGTCACACACACACACACAGTGAAAGGCGGTATAAAAATCTGAACAAATACGTGGCATGCAAACAGTGTCCATTTCTCCATGACAACAAAGAAAATGTTTACACTCCCCGAGAAGACAGCTCCTTCTCACTGGCCGGGATCCGGTTTCTATGGCGATGAGGTCGGCATCTCTGTGTTTGGGCATCGTGAGCTGTGAGCGTGTTGATGTTATGTACAGTACAGGAATGCGTACACATATGGCTGTGATTACACAAACACACACACATGCAGAGATGCAGCAGGAATATCATGTGTCTCGAAATTGGGAAGTTTGACCAATGGTTGGTCTTTAAAGCAGCGGCAAGCGCTCCAATTGACTGCTTTCATTCTCGATTTAACTCATCAGAAAGCCTTTTTCCGAGACTGTGATGGTATTTAATAATAAATAAGTCATGCCTAGATTGGTTGTATGCTCATCATGGGTTGTATGCGCTTTTAAGACAAATCTTAAAATGCATCAACTTGCATGAGAAAATCCGCAAAGGGCTGGAAATAATGTAGGAATTGTCATATTTTCTCTGCCAACTGAGCGACGAAAAAAATCAAACACACACCCAATCACATACATAGGCTACCCGCACACATCTAATATGTGTGCAGCCCTCGCAGAGTAGTGCAGCGGGAAGTAGCCGCCGGCGAGCCCCTGTAATGAGGGAACGCCAGTGAGCGCCAGGGGAAAAAAGAGGCGGATGGAAATAAAGATGGATGGAGAGTGCTGGGGAAAGAATCGGCGATGGAGGAAAATCCAAACAATAGGAAACAAACAAGAAGGGGAGCCTCAAAACACAACAGCTCTGTTGAGAGATGAAGCGGTGTGGAAAGAAAAAGAAGGGGGGTTAGAAGAGAGGAAGTAAATTTGGACCAGAATGAGTTTTTAATGCAGTTAGTGAAATCAATATTTGTGCAACGAAACTGCCGACATGATATTTTGTTGTCATATTGAATGTTTTTAACGCACTGTTTTCACGCCTGAATCTAACTCAAAATGTTCCAGCATTGAAGAGCTTGAATACACCAATAAGGAAGACCTGTTTCCTGCTTTCGACTACATTACCACCCAATGACAACATAACGTAATCTGAAGGCCACCATAGTTCTCGGAAAGGGAAAAGTGAGCGGGGGGGGGGGGGGCGTGGGGTATTCAGTTGATTACTATCTGCAACCTCACCACTAAATGCCACTAAATCGTACACAATGCTCCTTTAAGTCTTTACAAATTAGCTTTTACTAGTGCAGTGCCCTTTCAGAGCGCAGAACTGCATTCAGTGAACCAGTGGCCTGTAAAGCCTGGTTTACGGTCGCTGTAGTGAAGCCGGCGCGAGGTGCGCATGCTAGAAAATGACTTCTTCGCAGCTTTCGCATGGTGCGAGGCTCCCCAAGTTGTCGCGGTGCTTTGTTGTGCACCTCTGAAGTTTTGTAACAATGCGCCCACTGCGCATGCTGCGCCTTTCATTTCAACACGGACGCCTTCGAGGAAAGACTGGCCAAGCTGGTTTGCCTGTACAAACATCTCTACAACTGTTCATTGATAGACAACAGGGACAGATCAGGGTCAAATGTCACTAAATACTTGGAAAGAAATAGGCAACACACTGGTGGAAAGAAGAGGCTTTTTTCTGCAGGCTGTGGAAGAATATGAGATTGTTTTGTAAAAGCTAAAAAAAAAAAGGTCACATGGAAAGAGTAGCGACCCGAGGAGAAGCACCGAGAAACAGAAAATAATTTTTACTTGGAGGTAAGCGACAGTAATAATTACAGGAAACAAATGCAATGTTTGGCGGTACGTTGGTGTTTACTACTGTTGTCAGGCAGCCTACCTTCCTTTCCGGTAACACTTGTTGACTTCTTGCTTATCTACAGAATACTTTGTTTGTACGCTCCCCTGGTGTTTTTGGAGGAAACTGCAATGCATAAACGCCTCTGTGCATGCTCGTAGAGTGCACAACATCTACGAAGGCCTGCGCCACAGTGTCTCGCGCGAGTATAAACAAAACGTAACAGTCCGCTGCAGTCTGTTGAGCCCTGAAGCCCCGCCCCGCACCGCTGCTGCACAGAGCGCTTCTCGCTTTGTTTTTTCAAAGTTTATCATTATTGAACCTGTCCAAATTGCACCAAATTTGTCACAACACTGCCTTGAGTTTCTAGCAATACACCCGCCAAGTGTGAAGGATATCAGATTAACGGTTCTTGAGATATACAAAGGACACACCCACACATACCCACAGATGGACAGAGACTCCCTGCTTCATAGTTAGATATTGGACTACCACGAAACCACTGGCTGCCTGGATGGAAGATAAAATGCACACTAAGAGTTTGCTTTGGTTGGCGTGGGGTGTCTTTAAGATGCTGAAACGTTAGACTTTTTTTGAGACATTATAGCCTGTTTGAGCAGAAGTTTTTTACAACAGATAAAGTTTTGCAGAGTTCGTATGAACTCTGTATAATAAAACAACAATATATTGGGTAAAAACACGGAAGCTAGACCTGAAAGAGGAATAAAGGAGCCAAGGGAGGAGAGGAGGAGGAAAAGGGCAGCAGACAGAGTAGGTGAGTGAGGCTCATCAGTAAACAGGGGAGCTGGGGAATAAAAGGTAGAGGAGGCACGAGGAGCAGTCGGCTCTCTGGGGGCAGTGTGAAGTGGCCCGCGCCTTCCCAGGTGCACACGGCACAAACAATGTGCCTTTCACACAGAAACAAAGAGACCAGCGAGGGGGGGAGCGAGACAGAGAGTCACATCTACGGCACAATTAGAGCACAACCGATCTGCCCAACACCAGGGAGCCAATATTCCCTGTTTTCCACAACAACTTCTGCACAAACACAATGGAGGCACATTGAGTCCGATCATATGATTTGTTATCTATCCACTAAGTTCATTCAGTCAGTGCAGGAGAACAACTAAACATTCTTCACTTGGTGTAATGAGTCTTCAGGATGCTTGCAGGGAGACAAACACAGTTCCCTCTAGTGGCTTTTTACCGCCTGGTATTCTCCAGATGTGATTTAGCCGAGTTTCAATTAAAACATGTGCTCAAACAGGGAGATTCGAGCCAAAACAAGCACATCATCACCCCGAATGACACTTGCATCTTTTGTTTCAGATGTTTCCCATCACATCTATGATTGCTATCTATTGTCCACAAGGGCTGTTATTATCCAAACTGTCCACCACCTGCTCGATTTGCATTGGTTTTGATCTCGGTTTGATCCGTCTCGGCAGTGTTTATGTGAGAGCCGGAGACATGTGGCATTGACATCTGTTAATGTGGCTGACAAAAGCTCTGACCAGCACCTTAGCTGGGTTGGGTGGTGTATAACACCTGGAGTTTATGCTTTTTTCTCTCACGCTCTCTCTCTCTCTCTCTTGATGCATTTAATTTTCATGTCAATTGCAAAGAGAATCTATGATTTCATGACAGGTGTGTAAGCTGATGGTAAGAGACCAGGATTGATTCTAACCAGCCTTGAGACCACAAAACTGTCTAGGTTTGTGTGAAACATCATTAGCAATGCTGCCAACAGCCGTGGAGCTAACATGGATGTCATGATGCACACTGAAGATACATTTGTTAGTAGATGAGAAAGCCTAATAACAGAGTGAAAGAGCCAGCTGGGGAATGCTAATTAGCCACATAGGCTAACAATCAGATCTAATGGGTGTTGAGTAAATACCAGCGGTTGGCTAATAGCCATTAAAGGGGACATATCATGCTAATTATCAGGTTCATACTTATTTACTTACTACTGTTTATATGCTTTAATGTTCAAAAAACATTATTTTTCTCATACTGTCTGTCTGAATATACCTGTATTCATCCTCCATTGTATCGCCCGTGTCTTTAAGACCCCCTCCAAAAAAAAGCCCAGTCTGCTCTGATTGGTCCGCGAGAAAAATATGGTGCACCTTTGCAAAGGTAGTTCTCAAACTGTGGGCGGTATATTCTAATGAGCCTGCATGTGACATAGGAAGGAAAGCCAAATCTAAATGGCTTGTTGAATCATGTTTTTCTGATCTAGACAGCCCACCAAAAACTCACTGGGTTGTCTTATTTCACCGTTTATGGGTTGGTAGGCACTCCAGATACCCGAATGTATGTGCACAAGCACTGAAAAGGTGAGTTTTTCATGATATGTCCCCTTTAGGGATGTTACAAGAACCGATACTTCGGTACCAAGTCAATGCCAAAATTAAAAAAATGTGATGGTACTTGTTTTTCTACAGTGCTGCAGTTAGGGGTCAAGACTGACGGTGACCTGTCATCTAAGGGACGATAGAAAATGTCTTTAGGACGCTTTAAACTCACTATCTATCTCACTATTTTTACCCTGATAATGCTACATTGCAAAAAACAAATCTGTGTTGAAATCGTCAGGACGAGAGCTAGTCAACGTTAGCTGTTGGCTCGGTGCAGGACTGTGCTGCTTACCGGCAGCTAACAGCTAACGTTAACTAGCTCTCGACGTGCCGATTTCAACACAGGAGGTGCCTTTTTGATATACATTATGGTGCGTTCAGGCTCTATTCAGTAAAATTGAGTATTGGGCAAAGGTAAGTTTTAACGTTATGTGTAATTGTCAAATGTAATCTTGTAAAATGTAGTTTTTAGTGACAAACTTGAATAAATCCAGTTGTTTGAAGGAGATGTTTTCACAGCAACTTTAACTTCCTAACAAAAACAAGTATGCAAAAGGTAATAAAGGAGTGGATGTTGAAGTACATGGGATTCATGGTTTTACTTTTGTTTTTTACCGTGGTATCGAATTGGTATCGAGAATCATGAAGGTTCACTGGTACTGCTATCGACTACTAAATTTCTGGTATCATGACATCCTTAGCCCCCTGTAATGCCCTACAAGAAAGCCAGGTGACTGTGGCATCAAGAAATTATATGTGTTGTGTGTTGATGTGGTTTGTTCCTCATGTGGACCAAACACCCTCTCAAGCATGATCAGAGGATATATTGTGAGGCCATCAATGTTCTCTTGGCAAGAAAGCTTATTTTCAATAATGTCAAACTATTCCTTTCATAGTAAATTAACACATTTGACATTGCATTCATTAATAAACCCTGCAGGCACTACCTTTTTTTTTTTGCTTGATTTAACACACTTTGTGTAACTGCTGCGTGTAGCTAAATGAAAGTGAGTGAAATGAGCGCTGACTACATGGTTCAACTAACAAACATTGCCTAGCCAACTAAAT
This sequence comes from Sebastes fasciatus, assembly GCF_043250625.1. NCBI lineage: Eukaryota > Metazoa > Chordata > Actinopteri > Perciformes > Sebastidae > Sebastes > Sebastes fasciatus. Next base: position 3,689,255 of record NC_133814.1, read on the forward strand.
GTAGCGGAAGAGAAAAATCACATGAATTTTCTCAAGGGAAAAGGTGATTTTCTTTGAGTGCAGTGAGATCATTTTGTGGTCTAATTATGCAGTGAGTGTGGTTTTATAAAAACAAACAATCAATGCACAGAATTTGCAATTAACGAAGGTGACTGCAAAGAAAGACAAGACACTCTTTCTTCACTATACTCCCCGTAATCCCCAACTTGCCTTACCATGTCCACAATGGTTTTGCTCTACAATCATTTTCTAAACTCCTTATTGGTTATTGTACATCCCCCTTGTAATACTACAGGTGCCTGGTGCAGATTACCCCTCCTCTACTCATGGGCATCCAAATACTTTTAGCTTGTGCAGCAACAAACACTGACCTGTGACTGGGAAGCAGGGCTGGTATTTAGAGGGATATTATTTACAGAATGATTTTGACCAGACATTTAAACATCCGGTGGATTCTGTTAGCAAACAGCTCTTATGAAAACAGTCCAGTTGAAATCAGGACATGTGAAAAGCCCAACTGGGCCACGCGCTAATCTCCTGCTGTCGAAGCACAGCAGCATGACAACATGAAAACATCCAATTTCTTTGTTTATCCGAGCGATTGTCTTTTGAATCGCAGCTTTTTAAAAAGCAAGGGCTGTTCAAGTGACTCACACGGCTCTTAATTGGAGTGCCGGCAGCAGCTAGGCTAACCCCGTTAAGTTGTTTCAGATTAGCATCAGTGAAACGGCTTGATTGCAGTTAATTCACTGCGGATCACGCGGCGCAAGACACTAATGGAGCTCCTAATGAGTGATCCATCCGCAAATGAGAGCTGAAGGCCATTTTGTAAACTTTTAAAGGGCTGTTGGCTTTGAGGGATAAAGGAAGGAGGCGAGAGGACGGGGTTTGACTGAGTGGTGGGATGTTAATCCACTGAGGATCAATTTTACGAATCATTTAAAGGCCAATGCTGGTGTTAACTAAAGCTTTGGGCCTCTGTGACTTATCATTTTTTACCATTTCTGCCTCATTACAGTTTATTTTTGTAAGGAAAAAACACATTTTGGTCCCAGTAATGGGTGTTTTCAGTAGCTGTGTACATCTAATTAGCTCCATAATTACGTTCATCGATGCTTCCCTCACAGACACGCTCTAGTGGAGCCATCTTGGTGTACTGTCTTGGTCTAAGGGCAGAGATCTCTGTTTATTTGCAGTGGCACAAAGGAGCAGATCGATCAACAGGGACCCTGCTCCATCCGTCGCCTTGTGTAAATGTCACACGGGGCCCCTCAGGAGCCCCAGTTGGCCCCTGCTAACACGAGAAGCTAACACATTATGGCCGCACGCAAATACAGTCACACATGGTGGTTCTTGGCGTAGGAGGACCTTTAAAAAAAACATGTAGGCAAAAAAAAACAACACATAAAAATCAATCAGCACTGACAAAAGTACAATTACAGATTGTTCATAAAGTGACAAGTAAAGACGATGGAGGAGACGGTGTATTGACCGTAAGATAAGACAAAAAGATAAACACACATCCATGCCCACACAAACACACACACATTCTTTCCCTGTCAGAGTTAAGTATCTCCTGACACATTCGGCAGCGGTAATCAATTCCCATTTGCATTAGAGCCGGGGTTCTCATTAAACCGCAGGTCCACTTTTTCCCATCCTCTTGGACTTTATATGCCTCTATCACACACTCCATCTCTCCTCTTTTCACTCCATTTCTCTGGTTAGGTAGGGGAGGAATGAGTGCTTTAATCCCTGCATCCCTTCATTCAGAGGCAAGCAGGCCATTGATCTGCACACACACACACACTCAGAGTTTCACATATCTATAGCTATTTTGGGAAATAAACTATCCGAAAGGCTGTCATTTATGCGTATATACTATGGGTGTCAAAGTTAATGCGGTAATAACGCAACTTGCAATTTTTAGGTCATAGCGGGTTCAGTTTTAAGGCTAGAGTGAAGATACTAGTATCATATGAAACTAAAAAAACTAAGGAATCCATTGGTACCAGGTCATACTAGCTTGTAGTGAAGAAGGCTAAATAGCACTCCAAACTTGCGCTATATTTTGGCAAGGAAAAATTGGCACGGCTATTTTCAAAAGGGGTCCCTTGACCTCTGACCTCAAGATATGTGAATGCAAATGGGTTCTAAGGGTACCCACGAGTCTCCCCTTCACAGAGATTTCCACTTTATGATAATCACATGCAGTTTGGGGCAATTCATAGTCAACAGCTGTTGTTGCCGTTTGGGCTTGAGTTTGCCATGTTATGATTTGAGCATATAATTGTATGCTAAATGCAGTACCTGCGAGGGTTTCTGGACAATATCTGTCTTTTTTTTGTGTTGTTAATTGATTTCCAATAATAAATATATACATACATTTGCATAAAGAAAGCATATTGATAAGAGTATTAAATACTTGTCAAATCTCCCCTTTAAGGTACATTTTGAACAGATAAAAAATGTGCAATTCATTTGCGATTATTCGCTATCAACTACGGACAATCGTGTTAATAATCATGATTAAATATCGCCTCACCATAAATCCATTAAATTCTCAGCATGCATTCCATGTTTCATCAATAATCTCTTTCATTCACCATCAAGGCAGGTTTAAGAGAGCTGCAGCCAAACCAAAACGGCTCACGGATTACAACTGTTTGATGGAAGTTACGGTTTGCCAACATTTATGTATGCCACTGCACCGCTACAATCACAGTCTCCTGTCTTTTTCTACACAAGTAGTAAACGTGTGTGGGCAGCTATCTGGGCTGTGGAGGCAGCAGGTATAAAGCGGCGGGGGCCAGAGGCGTACGGTGCAGTGTACTTCCACTGCAGGGATGAAACATTCTTAGGGACTCTCTGTTCCATTAGCTCAACGAGCATTTGTTTCCACAAAACGACAGCAGGTTCCAAAAAAAAAATTATTCCGCCTCGAACAAGGTGAATCCTAATTAACAGAGGATTCCCATAAAGCTTTGGGATTTACCGTCAGGTTCGTCGGAAACTCTGAAACCCGCGCTGGCTAATGAGCTGAACGGAGAGTGCAGCATGTGATCGGAAGAATCTTTCTCTCAGCTATGTTGTTTTGTTGTATTTTAATTTTTGAAATCAGCTCACAACCACAGGAGACCTTTGCTCAGTTGCTTGGAAAAGACTTAGCTCGGAATCATAAGCGGAAGCCTCTCTGCATCACATTCTCCAGATAATGTGGCCTCAGAGGAAGCTGTCACTTCTAATTACTAAATGTATTCAGTTTAAACTAGTTTGAAGCCAGGATGATGCTATGAGAGACACAACTTCTGCCTGGATCTCTGTGGATGAAACCTGTTGGCTGATTTAAGTGTGGTGCTCTCGAGCGATGCCTCCATTGCTGCAGTGGTAGTGAAAGTAAATGTTTACTCACTGCAGATGTCTGGATTGATCATGGCTGGCAAAGACTTTTTGGTGTGAATGAACTTTGTGGTTATTGTTATGATTTCCTGCATTGTAATCAGAGGACAAACATCATTTAATAATAAAGCGTTCATTTTTTCTAATTTGTGGCCCAGGAAACATTACTATGCAGAGAGTATGATTTGGGGAAATAAAAATATAAGGTTGAAAAGAAAAGCAGTTTTTAATTTAGTGTTCGGATGACAGCTACATGAATTCACTGTTTATCAAACCACAAATAAGACAAGAATTAGCTAGATAGCGTACCCCACGGTCCCTCCGCCTTTCTTCCCTCCGCTAGGATACTACTCTGCTGGGAGGAGGGCGGACGGAAGCTCCAGAGATTGACCTTCAATTAGCGGTTGTAACAAGTCAAATTTAGCCAGCGCAAACCTCAGCGCCGCAGGGTCACAGAGGGACGGTGACCAGCAGCAGCGCTGGGTCTCCTCTAACTGATCCCGGACCGTCACGACTCCCCGCCGGATCAGCAAACTCTCTGTTGCCGCTTACTGAAGGTCCGTCTCGGCCATCGCTGCTGCTGCTCTCCTCCAGTAGCCTCCTAGCGGCGGGGGAGCGGTGTGCTAGCACGCTAATTCCATTCCAGGGCTCCATAGATTTTTAGACATTATGGAGATTATTTAAATAATAGGCATGTGGTTTTCTTTCTGTTGTTGTTGGGTTTTTTTCTTTCCAGCATGGAAGTTTGTTAAAGCAGCAGATTAAAGTGCAGCACAGTATACTGATTTTGGTGACTTACAGTTAAAAAGACACCCAAAAATTCATTTTTTTTAGACGTTCAGGTTACTTACAGTATAGCCTTTGTTTCTATGGCAGCTTAATTATATTTCCACATATAGCAGGTTATGTTGGAGTGGGGCTGCACGGTGGTGCAGTGGTTAGCACTGGCGCCTCACAGCTAGAGGGTTGCAGGTTCGAATCCGGCTTGGGACCCTTCTGTGTGGAGTTTGCATGTTCTCCCCGTGTTAGCGTGGGTTTTCTCCGGGTACTCCGGTTTCCTCCCACAGTCCAAAGACATGCAGGTTAGGTTAATTGTGGACTCTAAAATTGCCCGTAGGTGTGAGTGTGAGCGTGAATGGTTGTCTGTCTCTATGTGTCAGCCCTGCGATGGACTGGCGACCTGTCCAGGGTGTACCCTGCCTTCGCCCAATGTCGGCTGGGATCGGCTCCAGCCCCCCCGCGACCCCTAACGGGATAAGCGGTTGCAGATGGATGGATGGATGGATGTTGGAGTGTAAATAAGCAACTGTAAGCAACTGTTTGCTAACTTGTTCCGCTGCCCCCGAGTGGCCAAAAAAATCTGTTATTGCAGGTTTAAACTCTCCATAAACAATACCTAAGTTTTTTTTGTTTTTCCAACTTAAATTTTGATTGTTTCCTATTTAATCATGATTATGTAATGTTATCAAGAAAAACTTTCTTCACAAACAACTCAGCTGCCACTATAAATAGTATAGTGGTCCTTTCTGCCCTCTACACATGCTCTATGCACATCCATTAACAAAGCGTGGAGTATATAGCTGGATTTAGGAGTACACATGCTCCTAAATCCAGGGCACTGCCTCGCACCAATGCAGGCAAACTGCTTACACACAGATATAAGCTTGATGGAATCCTGATACCAAGTCAATATCACATGATATACCTTGATGGAATTATGGCATGCAGTGATCAATATCTAATCTGCTGTAACATAATGGACAGATGGACACCGCTCCTTCGGGCATGCGGAAAAGGTCGAGATGCAAACGCTCTCCACATTTGAGAAATTTCCAAAGGTGCACACAAAAAACTGCTCACACCGAAGAGGCGGACTGAGAAGCAATAAAGCTGCAAACAAATGCAATTTTCGCACTCTCGCAGGTCGTGAGTTCTTGTCTTAAGTCTTAAATCCATCATGAGCCACCGCAGACGGACGATGAAGTCTGAAGTCCCTCTGCCCCTTTGTCTGACTGTCACTTTCCATCTCTGTCTCCATTCATCCCTCTCCCTCCTTTTCAACGCCTGTCTCTTTCTGTCCATCCCTCTCTGCATCACTCTCCCTGCACAAGTTCTCCCGGCTATCACGTGAGAGGTTGCCGCTTATTCCCATGAATACTCTTTTGCTCCATCTATAACTCCTAAAACATCGATCATTGCATGAAATCTGCCACAATCAGTCAACCCTTCTGAATGAGGTGAATCGGTCGACCTGCAGGACAACTTAGACCCAAGAGGCTTCTGTTTCGTACATGTTGAAATAAAACACAATCAAACAGCATGACTATCATTGCAGATGTAAATCAGAAAAAGCTCAATGTTTTCCTGAGAGCTGCAGACAGATTAGAACATGACTGACGTAGAGAAAAGAGCCAAACGCATCCACAGACACACTGGCACATGCACACACAGATTGATCCACTTTATCTCAACTTCAGCTGCCCTATGGGATGCTAAGATCCATCATAGTGTACAGCTGCTGTGTATGTGTGAGAGATAGAGAGTGTGAGAGAGGGGGTTTAATCATCCCCAAAGTACCCCAGTGTTGAAAGCATCTCCAGACACCATCTTGGATCAAATTGCAGAGTCTGGAGGGGAAGTCAGATATTTCCTCCAGGCGTCCAATACATTCTCAGCAAAGCTTAAAAACAGCAGCACGACTAAAGTGAGAGGGAAAGATGAAGAGTTGTGACTTTAGCATCTACCCTGCACCGTCCTGCCAAAAGTACTGCTGTTACAGAAGTCGAGAGCGTATAATTTGTCTAGCGGTCATGGGTATCATTTGCCTGATATCAGACAGAATTGTCAACTCGTTACACTCAGTTTCCATCTTCAGTCTGTAATTGCCTCCAGGCTAACAGATTTCCGTGGGGGAGGGGGATTTGCCCAACCAATCGATAGAGACCACTAGGGCTGGGACAATACACCTATCTCCTGATTCGGGTGCCGGTTCGATATGTATTGTGATTTTACAAGTATTGCGATTCGATATTGCGATTTATTACAATTTTTGTTAACTTTTTTAGACCATGCGAAAAAGTTTAATCATACACTTCTAGGGACTTTAACTCTGGAAAATCGTTAAATTGATACAGTAAAAATGTTTGATTTTGTGTCTGTATGTGGTCACAGATGTCCTGAAGTGAAATATCAGTCATTGTCAGGCATTATTTATTAAAATTTTTTTCCAGCAACCCAAAAATCAAAGACTAAAAACATTTCCCTCACAAATTAGTGGTATTTTCTATTAAATTTATAAGGGACCTGTAGTGTTTTATACATCTAGTGAATATAATCCAAACTATCTTATTTCCATATATGTACAGTGTGTTGTAAACAGTTCCCCCTGTTAACACCTTATTTTGAATATTTTTATAAAAAAGCAAAACAGTGTTAATTTTCTGGGAATTTGTCACTCAGTGTTTTTTATTTCTCATTTTCTTTTGGGATTTATATGATTTGAAGTTTTTTACCACCAGGGCTCCTATCATGCTTTACGTGATGAAGACAGGGACGATAATATTGCAAATTTACCCATTGTGGGGCTTATAAAGGATTATCTTATCTTAATTTTTCCAAGGAGTGGGCTGGCTCCACCTTTTTCTGTTGTTGTTGTTTTTTACTTAAAAGGAACAAAGTATAGCATTTAGGGGGATCTATGGCAGAAATGTAATTTAATATTTATAAGTATGTTTCCTTTAATGTATAATCACCTAAAAAATAAGAATTGTTGTGTTTTCGTCTATACCTAGGGAGTCGGTCCTCTTCACGGAGCCGGGTGCCATGTTTCTACAGTAGCCCAGAACGGACAAACCAAACACTGACTCTTTATAGGTACATTAAAATTTTCACTTCAACTACCACTGTTCTCCTACACGCCTGGCATACAGGAGAGGTTTCAGTCTGTCGCAATCTGCAACCTCACCGCTAGATGTCACCAAATCCTACACACAGCACCTTTAACTTTGACGATTTTGAAGCAAAGACTGACCTATAAGCTAGCATTTGTGATGTACGATTTCTAAGGGATTTAACGAAAGGTATCGTCAACAGACGGGTCCTCTGTGGCTACTAGCTGAAAAGAGTATGTTCCACTTATTCCAACAGTATGTTTATAACGACTGTGTGTTCTTGGTTTTGCGGAGCTATGACTTTGAGAATGAGTGGTGCGATTTCTTACGTTAATTGCTTTGTTAAAATACACAGAATGCCACATTTTGCCTCTGTTTGGCATTTCCCTACACACTTCAGCAAATATGCACCCAATGTGGAAAGTTGCATTATGAAATCTTAAGAGATTTTAGAATTCAAGCCTTCATTCACTCTCATGCTGTGCACTTCAGCTTCAAAAGAACCTAATTGCATGAAAGGACTTTGAAAAAGTCAGATAATAAAAAATCTAGTGCGCAAAATGCAATCACACTCCAGGATGGTGCTTCTTTTGACAGAGAAATGTCAGAAATGATTCTCTGCATAGGTCCAGAACAATGCTCAGTAAGTACAACGTGAGTGTGTGTGATATTTCACATGCAATCAAATGAGGACCTACTGTGGTTTTTAGAGGATAGCTATGAGCGGGAAAGAAGAAATACTTCTCTTTCTTTCACCACATCTTTGTTATCCGACCCCTTCTTACACCCTTCGGTTCTCACAAGAGCAAAATCTGCAAGCTCTGCATCTCTTTTTCCAAAAAGGTAAAAAAAAAAAAAAAATGTTCGTTACATGCACAAACAGAAAGTGTGTATCAGCAAAGAGGCATTTGCAAAAACACATACAGTAGATTTTAGCAACACTAACACACACACACACACACACACACACACACACAGAGAGAGAAACACACTGCCCGACTGCATCTGGTTTGCGTTACCACGTCGACGGTGGAGAAGTGCATTGGCGCCCTGCTCCCATTGGTCCTCTGCTGCCGGCACTGGTTTTAATTGGCCGTCTTAGTGCCAGACCCTCAAGCTCATACACGCACACACACACAAACAAACACACGCACACAAACACACGCACACACACACACCCACCCCTAGCTGGGGGCTGAGAGGGGTAACGTTCTAGAAAAAAAGGGGGGGGGGGGGGAATAGTGGCCAAAGTTTCAAAGTTGAGCTAATTGGGAGCCATTTTCTCCTCCCTCTCTCACTCACATAGACACAGGCCTGGCCTTTCACTAAATATTCTGCACAATTAGCAGAACTATTAATACCCCAAGGTGTGTGTGTGTGTGAGAGTGAGAAAGAAAAAGTTTGGTAATGAGAGAAGGAAGCGCTAGGTAAGAACGGGATAAGAGTGGAAAAAAAAAATAAGCGCGTAATGCTTCCTGGCATGAAAGCACAACGTTGAAGCGTGTCACAGGGTTACCCTCCTTTAGACACACCTACACACACATGCACACACTCATTTGGGGTCTCCCTGAGTCAAAGCCAGACGGAGTGTTTTTTTTCCCCTACGGTCTGAGAGATGCTGTGAAGGAATACACACAGCTGGGGACCACATGGCGACTGTCTCAAGGCTGAAACAGGATCGAGCACGAAAACTTAGAGTGAAACGTTTAATTTCTCTCTTTTCATAAGATCATTTTTGTAAAAAATTACTTCTGCTCCGCAACTCATCTCTGCACATCTGGGACGCCCCTGTTTTCGTCTTGCCGGGCTTGTTATCGTGCACAACCGTGATTCATCAACCACCGAGTGAATCAAGCACAAAAATCCATCAGAAAAGCCCCGCTGCACGCTGAATCATGACACACATAATCTGTCCACTCCTAGTGAAACTCTCCCTCGGTGGAATAACACTTAGGAGTATCATGTGCGGCTGTGCCGGGGCTGCATTTCTCTGGGAACAATCCACACGAGGATCAATCAATATCTGGGATCTGGTCTGCGGCCAAGTTGGGGTTCGGCTACCCCAACCGCATCTCTCAGAAAGAGACATATAGAGTTCAGCCTGTGGATCCGTCTCTTTCTCTCTTCTCTGTGTGTGTGCTTGTGACTGTGTAAACCAGAGAAACCAGAGAAAGACACAACAGAGATTATGAAAGGAAGAAGAGATGTTAAGATATTTGGGCGACGCTGAAGAACAGCCGTGTCCTTCCCCACATCCGCCCTTATTCAGTCTGCTTTGTCTTCTGATATGACACATGGACGATACCTTGCTATCAGCCAGAGGATTAAAGGAAAATTCCATCAAAACTATATATTTTGTGTGTTAAATACGGCCCCCCTGTTGGCTTGAAAGCTGGCTCTGAAAATGTTGTAGTTTGCTCCTTAATGGAGGATGGGAGCTGTAGTTAGCTTGGATTCACAGCCCACTTCAAAACACTCAAACTATCCCTTTAAGAGTGAAACTACCAATTATTATTATCATTATATTAATACAAAAATTATAAAAAGGTGTTTTTCTACTTTAGCTTAACCGCTTGGTCTATAAAATATGAAAAATGGCCATTACAATTTCCCAGAGCCCAATGTGTCGTCTTCAAATGTCTTATTTTGGACGACCAACAGGCCAAACCCAAATATTTCTAGTTTACTATCATAGAAGACAAATAAAACCAAACAATCTTTACAATTAAGATGCTGGAACCAGTGTTTTTTTTTTCATTTGGACCACAAAAAAAAATAACTCAAAGAATTAATTGATTATTAAAATTGTTGAATACATTTTTTTCCCTGTTTGACTAATTGATTAATCCACTTATCATTTCAGCTCTAGATCAAATGCAAACTGTCTGGATAGTGCTGATGTTTGAGGAAAAAAGAGAGATATATAGTCCAATTGGTGGAAACTTAGCATCATCTGAGCTAGGTTGCATCTTCCAATGGAGTGGTGAAGGAATGAGTCCTACAAGTGCATTTTAGCACTTCCGGTTCCTTCGTCTCAAAGGTTTTTTGAATGGGTTTTTAGTTAGATGCCTGAAATAAGGTCTGTGTTTAACACAAGCTGAAGAGATTTTAACATTTTGTTCTACAATATAAAATGCATCAGTAAATATCCCACTCTTTGACAAGCTTTTACGTTACCAACAAATGGCTAAATGATGTTAAAAAACGTTAGCTTTTTACTTCTGGCGATTGCATTCACACTTCAAAAATCATAAAAGTGGCGTTCATTTGTGGAGATTATCTTGCTGAACAAAACGTGTAAGTATCATAAACGGTTGTTTGTCACAGATCTTATTTTCTGCAATAATCCGAAACCCGATGGAAAAATCCCATTGGCTTTAGGTAGAGGGAACCAGGGCGATGCTAACTTCCTGGTTGGCCTACAAAAATAAGTCATCCTTGCAGCACACATACATGGTTGTACATAACCATGATCTGCCAGATGCTGCATGATCTGTATTCAGTCATGAGACAGGAATGGATGGTACAAATACTTTCTTTTGATCGAAAGTGCAAACAGAAACAAGATCACAAAGCGTCCAGCACCACCTATTCTATGACAGCATGCAAATTAATTAATTCTGCCACTTTTTGGTGTGACCAGGCACCAACTGCTGTGAAACCAAACTGACTACAGCTACCGTTCTCCACGAAAGAGCAAACTACAAAGTTTTTAGAGAGACCTTTCAAGCCTACAGGTAAATAGAGTGCTACAGAGATTAAATATTTTTGTAGGCCAACCAAGAAGTTCTCTCAAGAAAAAGCCAATGGGATTTCTCCATTGGCATTTTGGATTATTGCAGAAAATAAACTCGGTGGCAAACAAATGTTTAAGATACTTTAGACTTCTTGTTCCTTAATCTCCACAAATGAACACCATTTTCATGATTTTTGAAGCGTGAATGCAAATCGGCAGAAGTAAAAAGCTAACGTCAGGATATAAATGAACTACACCACGGTCGCATGAGCGAGAGTATACACAACGAGGCTGTAAAGGAGGACGAGTCGGCGTGATGACGTTTAGTAGTCTCATTCAGCCACTTGTTGGCAACCGCCTTTTTTAGGACACGTAAAAGATTCAAAATTCAGGGATATTTATTGATGTATTCTATATTGTATCTCTTCAGCTTGTGTTAACCACAGACCCACTGACTTCGAGATGAAGAGAACCGGAGGGTGCTAAAATGCTAAGTCAAATCTGGGTTTTAGAACTCATTCCTGCAGCACTCTATACAGGTGAGTATTTAAAACACATAGGAAAGACTGTAGGTGGAGTATTCCTTTAAAAGATCACACAAAGCTGATTATAAGTGTTTTCCCTAGGGTTCAGCCGAGTGAATAAAACATCCTCATGACAGAATAGAGGAAAATAAGCAGGGAAAAAAATGGCAGAAGAAAGAGGGGAATTATAAAGAAAGCCTTAACGGGAAGGATGAAGAAAACAAGCCCCAAAAATGAGAGAGAGAGGACGGAGTATAGAGAGGGGGACAGAGAGAGAGAGCTCTTTGAAGTGTCAGGCTGCAGGCTTGGCTACTGGTGGCACTTCTAATGACGGCTGGGCTGCTGCTGCTGCTGGTGTCTGTGTGTGTGTGTTTGTGATGTGCACGAGTAGACTGGAAGGTCTGCGCAGCGCTTGACTCTCCATAAAAGTTCAACAGCCACAGGGCTTTGGAGGAAGGCCATACTACACCACAACACGCTTGCCCCCGAACCTGCCTCATGCCTGCTCCAAACACCCCCACACACACACTCTCACACACACACACACGCACACACAACATCAACACAAGCCCACAAAGCACGCAATGCTGAGATCATCTATAAAGCCACAAATATGGGCAATCAAAGTTTAGGAATAAAGCACATTGATACTGACATACACACACACACACACATGTGCACAGAGCAAAGCCACAAACTTGGCAAACGGCAACGATCTCGTCATACGGTCGGAACCATAACGCTAATCCGAAAAAGATGGAAAGTATGACAATCATACATCCCCGACGAGCAGGACGAAAAGCAGAGTGCATAAAAAGTAGCACATAAAATATTAATAGAAGAACAGTTCGACCTAATACAAACCAAACCAGAGACGCCAGCAGAGACGGACAGCTATGCTGTGTTTGCCTTTGAACAGGAAGTAGGAATGACTCAGACTGCTGCTAACTGGACCATCATTCACTGGACGCTCCAGTGTACTGCTGCCTCCGTCTGCACCCTGTTGCATCTGTGCTGTGTGTGTGTGTGTGTGTGTGTGTGTGTGTGTGTGTGCTTTCCCTCTGTCCTGCTGCATCTGTCCTGTTTTATGATGTCTGTTGCTCAAAGGTCATACACAGTACAAACACACAGACACATTTTTCTTTGTATTAAAGGAGGAAATCAACAAACAACAAAGAGAAATATTCAAAATAGTCTTTTTCTATAGAAATAAAATAGGAGTAGAACAGACTTTCCCATTCAAATCGACTTAGCAGGATGGTCAGAGTGACAGACATTGTTGTGTGTACCGTAGCCATTGCTTGATGAGTAAGACAATGATGTGATTCATATGCCTTCACAGTCACCAGATCTCAACACAACTGAACACTTCCGGGAGATTTTAAAGCGACATGTTGGACGGCGTTCTCAACCAACGTCATCAAAACAACAAATGAGGGAATATCTTTTGAAAGAATGATGTTCCACAAACTTGGAGTCTATGCCAAATGATATATATGCACTACATAGTGGCCTCAAAAATTCACACAGTGGAATGTGGCCTGTAAACTACTTATTAGGGCTGTGTATTGGCAAGAATCTGGTGATCCGATACGCATCATGATACTGGGGTAATGATTCCATATATTGCAATATAGTAAGGAAGGTGATATATTGCGATTTATTTAACTTTAGGAAAACTGTTTTGTATGAAGAACACACCAGAAACAAACCAATTTAGAAAAGGCAAATATAAGCATATACAGTATACTGTATGCAAAAAAATGTCTGTAAAGGGGAGACTTGTGGGTACCCATAGAACCCATTTTCATTCACATATCTGGAGGTCAGAGGTCAAGGGAGCCTGTGAAAATCACCATGCCAGTTTTACCTCTCCAAAATTTAGCGTAACTTTGGAGCGTTATTGAGCCTCCTTCTCGACAAGCTAGTATGACATGGTTGGTACCAATGGATTCCTGCCAATGGATTTTTTTAGTTTCAAATGATGCCAGTATCTTCACTCTAGCTTTAAAACGGAGCCTGTTACAACCTTCGAAAGATCGAATAGTGGCCGTGCCCGACGGCAGGCCGTCAGATTTTTAAGAGGTTAATTAAAAATCTATAGTGTTTCGTAGAATCAATACAGTATCGCACGACATGTCAATATTTTCTTACACCCCTACTACTTATTGCTAAAAATCCCACAATGTAATGTGTAACATTTTATAAATGCAAAAAACTACAGTTTTGTGACTCTACATATGTGAATGATGATGCAAAATCACAATGATTCATACAGTAGTAGATACTACAGAAGAGGGTTAGTCAATAAGCTGTATGCCTCACTGAGTGACTGGAACTAATTATTTTTTGTGTAAGGCAACATCTTAAGTTTTGATTCAAACATTACTCTCCTAACTTTGTAAAACAAAATTAAACAAATAAATACATAGATATAAATGTACTGAATCTTTACAGTGTAAATTGTACACCAGCAACTTGGTAAAAAAATCTCCAAAATTAATAGGTATTAAAATTAAAGTGTGAACTTTTTTAATGCGGCAACAAATTTGCTTAAAATTACAGTATATAGTATATAAACATAGAACTGAATTTAATAGATTGGCCCCACATCGTAAGACTAGAAAAGCGCTATATAAATGAGTCCATTTGCCATTTACCATTGTCACCGATACCCGATGCAGATATTTGAGTCAGTATCGGCCCGATATTGGAATCAGTATCGACGCATCCCTACTAAAAATTGAACTAAGACTCTACTGTATGTTGGGTTATCCTATAATTTCACTCTCAAAATCGCCAACAAAACATAAATTAAAAGAAGGGAAACTTTTGAGTTGAGAGTTGTTGAAGGGGATCGTAGGCAGTCTGAGATATCTTTTTAACAGTCGTTATTGGTACTTCTAAATTGGCCTCAGCTTGCAGACATGATAGTGGACGCCTGGTTGAACTTTGGGAACGCTGTTGCTGCGTGTCACCATCATTCAAACACTTCTTAGATCTTTATGACATTTGTTAGCACAAACAGATGCAGGAGATAACGGTGCACTCATAAACATATGGTGAATAACTGAGAGGAGAGGAGAGATAAGGAAAGGAAAGGAAACAAGGACAGGAAAGGAAAACAGAGGAAAGGAAAGCGCCAATAAAGAAAAACATATAGGGTAAAGATTCAGGGTGGTAAAAAGAGGGAGGGAACAGATGACCATTCCCTGTGGTGCTGTTTACATTAGGTCTGATTCATCTCAAGGGACGAAAGATAATTAAGATAATTTGTAATCAGTCACCAAGGACTGCAAAACAGCACCAACAGCCTCCCCTTCATTTTATTTTTCTACTACTTGCTCTTTCATTAACACCCCCCTCCTCCTCCTCCTCCTGCTGCGATTTTTTGCGAGTCACTGACAGGTGAGCTTGGATATTGACAACAAAATCTTTCGCCTCAATTCCCATTGTGCTCCTGTAGCGAACAGCTGAATGGGTCTTTAAATTGCAGCCCTGAGCTCATTGTAATGTTATCATGACTGACAATTCCATCTACACATAATGGGGAGCTAAATACCACGTTAGCTGCTCCCGTCACACGCCGGCCAAACGGCTGCCGACTCCCAACTGCACACACACGTCAGTCAGAGGCCTGCAGTGTTGTGAAACTTTCTGCAGACCTTTTTTTTTTTCTTCGAACACGATCTCTCTGCAGCCATGATACAATTTGTTCCTAAAATGCTTGATGATGGGGAAAACAACAATCATAAAAAACATGTGGCTCCATGTTTTAAGGCATGTTAGTGCATGCAATGGACAGAAAATCCATTCAAAATTGCAAATAAAACAAAACGAGAGTGTGTGTCTAGTTACTGAGGCTTGAAATTAAGATCGGTATATGATTCATAAACCACAGTTATGGATCCATTGCTTAGTGCTGTTAGTTCTTTCAATAAAACTATGCATGCAAATATACACCACCTACAAATTTTATTACTTACTCACTGTTCTGCTTTGGACCCCTACGTACTTTCAGACGGGGATTTACACATTGTTTGTTAGAGTGGGAGTGTGCAGGTGGGAGCCACCAGCCAGGCCGTAGAGTCAGGGACTGTATTGATAAAAGCTGTCCACACACTGAGACTGATGGCGGGGTTGGAACCCTGCAGGCTGTGGTCAAACTGAGCTGTGTTTTCATGAATCAATGGCAGCCAAACATTGTGGCAACTGGCTTTTAAAAGACAACTGAACTGAAAGTTGTTTTGGAAAGCTCTGCAAAAAAGCAAGTAAGAGGACTTTTTCAAACTACCACCAAAGTAGAGTATGGAGTTTTACTGTCAAAGAGAGAAAAAAACAACAACAACAACAACAACAACGAACGTTTGGGTCTTGTTTCTGCAATACAAGGTTTCATTTTGTCTCAATACCCTGAGGGCTACAAAATCCCTAGAACAGAAAACAATGATGGACAGCATGTGTTGTACGACAAAAGAAAAAGAAAACACTGCTCAGATGAAGAATGCCAGTAAAGGAAATGTTCGACATTGTGGGAAACACATTTTTTCCTGAGAAGTAGAAGATAAGATCGAAACCACTCTCGTGTCTGTTAGCTTAGCTTAACATAATAACTGGAACCAGGGGGAAACAGCTAGCCTGGTTCTGCCCCATAGACTGTATATAAGAAGTGGACGTCACCCATTGGTTTGTGGACTGCCGTTTTGAAGACTCGAGTTCGGCATTTTGACCGTCGCCATCTTGGTTCACTCACAGGGTAGCCACGCTCTAAAGCATCCCCTGCTTTATGATCTATTTGACTCTAAACGGGAACATAGTTTACTAAATGAACATCATCCTGTATTGAAGAAGACTTGAAACTAGCAATTGAGACCATAAACTCATGTTTACAATGTTTACTGAGGTATTAAATCAAGTGAGAAGTAGACTCATTTTCTCATAGACTTCTATACAATCAGATTTATTTTTGCAACCAGAGGAGTCGCCCCCTGCTGGCTATTAGAATGCAAGTTTAAGGCACTTGGCTTCACTTTTCAGACCTGGAGGTTGCCCATTGCTCTGTCCATAGATGAAAAAAAATCAAACAACCAGCACCTCTAAAGCTCACTAACATGTTATATCTGGGTTTTTTTTTTTTTTTTTTTTTTTGGACTTATATAGCGCTTTTCTAGTCTTCCGACCACTCAAAGCGCTTTACACTACATGTCAGTATTCACCCATTCACACACACATTCATACACTGATGGCAGAGGCTACTAAGGTGCCAACTTTGCCCATCAGGATTTAATCTAAATACTCATTCACACACCGATGGCTATGCCTCCGGGAGCAATTTGGGGTTAAGTGTCTTGCTCAAGGACACATCGACATGTGACCCGGAGCAGCCGGGGATCGAACCACCGACCTTCCGATTGGTGGACAACCTGCTCTACCCTCTGAGCCACAGCCGCCCTTGGTTTGTTTGATCCGTAAGTGTAAAAACAACGACAAGCCTTCAGGAAGTCACAGCCTTTGTTACATTTGGGCTGAGCTAAGCTAGCGGTTTCCACCCGTTTCCAGTCTTTAGGCTAAAGCTAACCAGCCGATATGAGAGTGATATCGATCTTCTCATCTAAGTCTTGCCAAAAAAGCAAATAAATGCATTTCCCAAAATGTGGAAATAATACTTTAAGTGCCTACATCATCACATCTCTGAATTAGAAAGTACTCTGCATGGGGTAAAAAACAAAACCCAAAAAGGGATAAACTGTAAGCATGTTGAAGGAGTACTCCACCAAAAATATGTCTTTTGAGTATCACTCCCTGCCTGTAGCCTTGAAAGGTGGCTCTGAGGGTGGCAGCTGCATAGTTCGGTAAAAGTCAATAGAAACTACTCAATCCGCTGTTACAGCATAATCCACTTCCCTGCCACTGATCTGTAATGCTCAGTATGTTTCAAACTATTATATACACTCTGTAGAGTACAAAATAGTATTCAGCATTAATCGCTTGGAACATACAGAGCATATGGATCAACAGCGGGAAAAGTGGATTACGCTTCAGGAGGAGAAGCTTGAGAAGTTCAGATTTGACAGAAGCCTTTTTTTGCTGTGACTCTGGGTCACCACTGGAATCCACTTTGTGAATCAAAGCTGATGTCTTCAAAGGAGAAAGATGTAAATTTTTCTGAGCCACCATTCAAGCCTACAGCTGGTTAAATCAATGTTTGATACTCCTACCCAATATATTTTAGCTGGAATATTGCTTTTAAGATTCTTTCTTGAATATACACGCTAAAGGGAGTTACTCTCCCCCACAGAAACGCTGCTCCTGAACTGCCTGAACCGCCTTGCTCGAAGTCCCGCCTTTTCTTCCATAAAGTGGTGATGTCACCAAGTAATACATTTGCATAATACCTGTATAGTGGCTAGTTTGGCACGCCCTCAAACAAAGCTAGTTAGAGCGGAGCTTGAGCTGGAGTCTGAAGAGTTTGGTTCGGTTGTCCAATCACCACAGAGTGCAGAGAGCTGGCCAATAGGAGCAGACTGGAGCTCAAACAGAGCGTTTCAGAAAGAGGGTGAAAAAAGGTGCAGCAGCACAGCCGGTATGAGAAAAGTAAAGCATTTTTTGAACATTAAAGCATGTAAACATGTTCTAGTAGAAACCCAAAATACAAGTAAGCACCTAAAAATGAGCATAGAGTAGAACAGAAGGTACAGTGTAGGACAGTGTTGGTGGGGATTAATAATAAGGTGACTGCATAAAGGCAGAGCTGCTAATGTAGGAGGGCACTGCACTGCTCTTGACACTGGAGCTGATGCTAAAGCACCGGGAGATTCAGGGAAAAACTGCAGCTGGCAGCACTTCCCTGGTAGGTACAGATATTGACGTTCACTCTGTGCGGTTCAACCTCGCCCTCTTTTTTCCCCAACCAACCACCCGCCCTCCTTTCTTCTCACCCCTTCATCCCCACGTCTACCTCACTTCCTCCCCTTCTCTCCCCGCTGCTTTTGTCAAACTCGGTGTAAAACTGTCAGCGAGCAGCTTTTTGGGAAGCAGCAATTAGAAGAGAACAGAGACTTTTCGGAGGGTGGGAGGGCACACACAGGCGTCTTGAGTATTTTCCAGCAGGAGCGACCTCGAAAACTGTCCTCATCACTTTTGGATAATGCATTCTTAGAACAGAAATAACTCTTGTGTTTTATACCCGGGTGGATTTGCATAAAACTGAAGCTCAAGTATGAGGAGGGGGTGCTTGGGTTTATCTTGATTTGGCTGTCATGTGTTTCAGCACATCCATGAGAATGTCCCCTTATGCATGCAGACATGTTCATGTATCTGCAGCCAAGCATATGTGAGTGTACAGAAATACAGCTCTCCTCCCACGCAGGCTCCCTCTTGTCATATACACATATCTCACAGTGGTGATGTAACATGACCAATCACTCTGCCCTATATCCTACTGAATCCATGATTCATATAGCAGATGGGCTGTGGGCATGACTGTGCAATTGACACACATTGCGCCCTGTGACCCCAATCCACCGGGTTAGTGAACTGTCGACTGGTTAACGGTGAAGGGGTCAGCGGTGGCTGCACCAAGCCATTTTTTTTCTAGCGGCCTGTTGTCTCCCTCCGCTTTCTGTTCATCATTTCAAAAGAGAGGTGACATAAGAAGATGAGTTATTGATCTGTCGGGGCGCAGAGGCAGTCAGAAAAGGAAGAATAAATTAATACTAAAAATGATATAAAAAAATACAGAAAAGAAAGATGGGAGATTTCTGGGATATAAATAACTTGCATTAGTCTGGAAAATGCTTGCAGTTTGTAGGTTGACTATTGTCAGGTGAATTGATAAAGACTTTAGATTCATAAGTGGATCCATTATTGATCGTAGCAAATCCTTCTATGACAGCCCAAATGTCCCTACAGCCCATAAGGGATTATAAAAATGAATCTGTTGTGGTACTCTGTGTGATGTGTCAGTATGACAAGAAGCTAATTTACCAAGACAAAGAGATGTTTCTACCAGAAACTAAGGATGTTTTCCTTCGACACTTTTTTATATAGTTTTGTTAAGGAGAGAGAAGAAGGCATCACTCTCCTTCCTCTACCCTGGAGGAGAGCAGCACTGACGGGGTGTGAACATGCTAATGGTCTCACTTCCCCAGCCACACCTGGGCTTCACACTCACACGTACAGTACGCGCACAGACACAAACACAGAGCAGAAGGCAGGCGGACAGACATCCGATACAAAAACAAGATGATGACAACGACAGAAGCAGCGGTGAGTGCACCAATCAGTATCACGATAACACCCAGCTTTGACTGAATTACGAGTCTCTTTTTGTCTCAAATCTCTTTTAAACTAAATAAAAAGGAGTTTTTCACTTTCAAATCAACATTCTACTTTAAGGTTCTATGTATGAGATTCAGAGCATTAATATAGCAGCAATCAATTTAAACTTAAACATTTTGCTATGCAAAGATAGAGGAGTAATGGCATCCTGAGCAGAGAATGAAGCCGCTCTCCCTCTGTATGTGTTGTAATCCAAGCTTTGATTAAGTATCCAGGGCCAGCCGCATTTGCATTTTAGTGCATGCGAGTCCCAGTGTGTGTGTGCCCCACTGGCTAGCTAATCGCTGCCGCTCTGCACTGCGCTCAGCGTAGCACCCACCCTCCCTCTCCCCCTCAGGTAAACACTGTTAGCTCAGTCAGCACTGTTTCCGTTGTTTGCACCGTTTGTGCTGTTATCAACGGTAGCTGCTAGCCGTTGCCGTGTTGACAGCAGTGTTGGAAATAACTTTTTTGTCCACCTGCCACTGTGGCCAGTGGATTCCAAAATCTTCCAGCCACTCAATAGATTACCATTGTGTTTTTTTTGGCTGGTGAGTGATGCAAATCTAGCAGCCACTTGCACATTATACCGGCATTTGGCTGGTTGCTGGTGCTAATTTCCAACACTGGTTGAGAGCCATGTGGAGTAGAGTCAGGTTGAAGTTAGCGGTAACGTTATAGCTGTGGCACGATGAATAAATGCTAAAACTCCTCAAGACCCAAGCTATGCTCCCCTGTCTTGCTTGCTACAGCTAATTAAAGTGAAAGGGGGGTTAGCCCCGAAGTTAGCGACAACAACCGTCAAGGGCTCATTTAAGGTGGGTTGACCTTTAAGGTGGACCAGCTATTCTCATTTTAGTTTTGGTGGAGCTCCTGCTGAGTCAAATGCGACACCTAGTGGTAATATTCGGTATACTTGTCCAGTCCCGTGTTTGGCTTAAATATCAAACAAGTTTGAAAATGTTTACACCAGCCCAACCCTCATGTGGACGCAATAGATATGCTCTGAATTCTGTATAGAAAACCTTTAAGTACAATCAATTACTGGGCTGAATTTTAATTTAAGACACATAACGTCACAATATAAGATATTGTAAATACATCATAAGAACACACTAAAAAGGACTATGCCAATTTCATACAAAATACTGGTCAGCCTCTAAAACCTGCACTCTTACGCAAAATACTGCACATAAAATGTTCCACGGTGAAATAATTCAGTCAAAAACGCACTTGAGTAAAAGCAAAATCCCTGACTTCAGCTATTCAAAAACTATACAAAAAGCTACTCAGTCACACTGATATGAGCAGGTGATTCATTATTTCCACTCTGGCTAATATGAACATACCATTTTTCACACTGCGTTTATTTTGAAAATGGTCTGCGGCGTGTGAAGCCACTTGCAGAGGAGAGAAGAGGGGAGGTGGATGAACACGGATGAGTTAAATGGAGACAAGTACTGATTCATTTGTTTTGGTTCAGCAAGTGAGGCGAGGCCTTGACACACAAAAGATTAAAGCCCACTCCAGAGCGATGAGCTACAGCCAATTAGAGCCATTAAAAACCATGAGATTCATAACCATGCTAAAATATGCGGAGTGATGTGAAGAGCTGAAGGACCTGAGGATGGAGAGGAGAGTGTGTGTGAGCGAACATTTTCCTGCAGAGTAGACTTTTTAACACGGTTGAGTGATTTTTTTTTTGCTAAAAACAAAAGAGGAATTAAAAGCAGAAAAATCCATCCATTGGCAGCCTGTGGCTTTGTCTGCCACCCCAGCCTTTACTGTATGAACAAACAACAGCTATTTATTCTTCTCATTTCCCCTTCAACCCTGTCGCCTAACAAATGCAAACAAATACGCAGCTCTACCGCTGCCTTTTTATTGCTGCCACCCACCCTGACAAAACCACCGATATGTGTTTTTTTTTCGAAGCCAGAACAACTATGAGGGATGTCATGAATGCAGCAGCCTCCCACTGGGAATAATATGCATCTTACGCAAT
Source organism: Sebastes fasciatus (assembly GCF_043250625.1). NCBI lineage: Eukaryota > Metazoa > Chordata > Actinopteri > Perciformes > Sebastidae > Sebastes > Sebastes fasciatus. Next base: position 3,711,128 of record NC_133814.1, read on the forward strand.
CATTTATTCTAGCGCGGTGACTCTTAAAATAATAGATTTTCTTAAAGCAAATGAATAATCTGCCCAGGGGTGGAGATAATACCACTGTTTTTTCTAAGGATTTTCTTGAGTCGAGGGTTGTTTTCTCGATACTTGCATTGTGCAGCTCTGCTTCTTCCACATTTTTCAATTTTAAGAATACCCCGGAGTCTGCACAGTTTTTTAAAGTGCTTCTCAAACACCACTAGGCTCTGGGTTGGTATAACACTGAGATCAGAGGAAAAAGGCAGACGGATTTGAAAGCAAAGGGAAAGGTGGAGAGAGGCAGGGTGAAGAGTAAAGGAGAAGGTAAACATGAGAGGGGTGAGGAAGACAACTTTTTTTTTGTCCCCACAGACAAAAAGTTTGGGGACAGAGATTTACAAAGAAAAGAGTTGAAAGTGGGTAGAAATGGAGGTATGCGGAGGGTAAGAGAGGAGGGTGGAGGTGGAGGGTGATGTGAAGAGTATATTTGATGGAAGTAGGGACAGAAGGTTGGTTTCAGGTTGGGATAAGACTGCCTGTGGAGCTCCCTCTGTGGTCTGTTGCACTGAGGCTGCCCTCTAACATAAACTTAATGAAGAGCTCACTGTCTAACTACAAAGGAATCACTTCATTAAACTATAAGGCATGAAAAAATCCCTGCATTTAATATTGTTCCTCAACGAGACCTACACACCTTCTCTCGCTGAACAGCTTTTAAAGGATAATTCCGTCTTATTATAACGTGGACCTCATTTCTATCACTTATAGGAGTCGCATAGATTCCTGTCTTTTCCTTTTTCTTATAAAAAATTGTCAGTCCTCATGTTTTCCAGACTCCTCAACTTTTTATTATCCGAGGCCAGCAGTATGGTTCAAATCCCTATTCTCAAGTCAACAAGCAGTTGTGAAAGAAAGTAAGTAATGTTGGGAAAAGGCCAAGACATTACCGGGTTTATGCATTATGCATTGAGCCACAACTGGGCTTGGCTGTGTGTTAAAATAATAGACCGGAGGGTTCAACTCAGAGGTCAGAGAGGCTCTGCATCCATCACAAGAAAAATAGACATAGGTTACATGGACAAACTATAAATATGTGGCTTTGGAACTACTTTGTTAATCACTGTGGTCATTCTGTCAAGCTGATGCTTCATTATGATTCTGGAGTTTCTTGGTGGGATATACTGTAAAGAAAATCATTGCACACACAAATACATACGTAGAGGTGTCGCGAAGTCTAGTTAAGATTGTATCGGCTTTGTTCGGTGCAGGAATAGAGGTCTGATAATTGATAGGAAATGTGGAAAAAGTAAATCAATCAGCTGCGGGGACATTGCTGTGCGAGACATTATTAAATGAGCGCGGCGACAGTCTCCCCTGCCAATAATTCAGCTCCGCTGTGGTTAATCAGGTGTCGAGTAAACAAAAACTTTCCTTTTCAATATGAGAGGCAGAGATGAATAATTCAAAGAATAAGGTGTTCGCATGTGTGTGTGTATTGTTGACCTAGTTACCTCTCACTGTTCTTTTCAAAGAGCTAGTTCTAAGGACTCAACATCTGAACTTTCTCTTGAGTGTGTGAGCTAGTGAGGTGGTTTGATGTTGTACATCAGTGGTTCCCAACCATTGTTTTTCAAGATGTACCCCCAGCCCTGTCACTAGTAACTATATAAAGGTAGCCTACATATTATTACAATGTTTTTCAATATAACTGTGGCCAACCTGTCACAATATCATACTACAAATGGCAGAGGCAGACATTTGAAACATTTATCCATTACTTTTAGCTAACTATTTTATCTGTTTATCCATTACTTTTAGATAACTATTGTATCTGTTTATCCATTACTTTTAGATAACTATTGTATCTGTTTATCCATTACTTTTAGATAACTATTGTATCTGTTTATCCATTACTTTTAGATAACTATTGTATCTGTTTATCCATTACTTTTAGCTAACTATTTTATCTGCTTATCCATTAACTTTAGCTAACTACTTCAACCATTTATCCATTAATTTTATCCAACTACTTCAACCATTTATCCATTACTTTTAGCTAACTATTTCTAACATTTATCTATTACTTTTAACTAACTATTTTAACCATTTATCCATTACCTTTAGCTAACTACTTCAACCATTCATCCATTACTTTTAGCTAACTATTTCTACCATTTATCCATTACTTTTAGCTAACTATTTGACCTGTGTATTCATTACTTTTAGCTAATTATTCCAACCATTTATCCTTCACTGTTAACTATTAGTAGTATTTTGTGTACTAATTGTATAAGATTCTATGTGTTATGTAGCATTAACAAATGTCAAAATCCCAAGGTCCAAAGCAGATACCTCAACTTTAACATTCATGGTATTATTTGAAAATTTTATAGTCATGGTTATTATATATAATTATTTCCTTGCTTATTCCAATAGAATGAGATTGAATGCATATATAGAAGACTCTGGGAAAGTAATTATTTATTGTCTGAAGTTAAAGTTATTATCAATTACTTAATAATACACTTTACAGTGGTTGTGGAGGCAGTTTTATATGAGTTTGTGGAGGTTATCACACTGCATAGCTGAGGCTATGTGTGAGTGTGTGCGTGCCATTTGCTCCTCTTTCTCACGACAGCTGCTGTACAAGTTCGGGATTTTGTTTTGTGTGAAGTCTTTGCGGCTTGGCATTACCTACTGTGAATGCAGTGTTTTTACCGTTGCCTTACAGCCATCTCTGTCAACAGTTTGGGTGGGCAGCATGTCTTTACATACGTGCACAGCGCTGGCGTGTTGTGTCCTTCCACCACTGGCTTTTTTTTGTCATAAGGACAGTGACTACTCCATGACTCAGAAGAGGATGCCTGCTTTGTGTTTTGTCTTTCGAAACCATCACTAGAACTTCTTGTGTCAGAGCCAGAGAACGTTTTTCAAACAACCCCACATTCTGGGGGACATTTGGGAACTGTTTTCTCCATTTTTACACATTTCTAAGCATGAAAATGTACATTTTAGCATTTAGGCAACAAAACTACTTAGTTAGGTTTAGGAAGAGATTGTTGAAATGGTGTTACTTAAGTACAGAAGTTACGTGACAAATAAGTCAACGTTTTGGTTAAAATGCGGAAGTTACGTGACTCTCACTGGATACAAACACCAGTCTCCTGGGCAAAAGTCTGAAGTTTTTTCACCCACCGATCCACCCCGACCTTTGTCGCTCTTTAAACTTCCTCTTTCACAATTACGTGGATTAAATACAAATTGATTTCGTGGGATATATACGAACTACAGTGCAATACATTCCATAGGTATAGCTACGAACGGTGTATGAGAACAGCCTTCCTCACGACCAACGCCCAATGCCAACGTTCATTGTAAAAAGTAGCTTGCACTTTATCTGGCGAGGATCACCCAGTGTTTTAGTTGCCAAACCCTAGCCATACCTTGACCATAGGGTTTTTTGCAGAAATGTCCAATACACAGTATATGTTGTTTTATGGTGATAAAGTTGCACTACTGGTGTGCCTTTTAAACAAGTTATACTGCCAAAACCTACAAGTTCCCTGTAGACTTTTTAATGAAGAATACTTTTCTCTGACAAAATAACACACTGTATATACAAAAGAAGCTGAATACTTCTGCTTGTTCATGAATACTCGTATTTGTTCAGTCTTGAAATGAGTAACCACATAGCATAGTCAACTCCAAACCATTTTCCAAAGGATGCTCAGTGCATATTTGAGCGTAGCTACTGTATGTTCATAAACGTCACGCTCAATGCTTTCCTGGCAGCTACACGGTTCATCTTTCCTCCTCAATTCACCAACTCATCACATTTTCTCCACAATTCATCCTCTCTTCCCTCTCATCATTTATACTTGACTTCTATTAGCAAAACGCCAACTTCAGAAACTCCACAACAAGCTTATTTTGACTCATTTTCGTCTCACTACTTTGCCAGGTTACATCACCCTCAGCCCAGTGAAATCTTCTCTGCGTTTGGATTACAGCAACAAAGATGTGTCAAAAGCCATTAAAGAAAGCATTTAGATCGTGGTTCCTCAGTTGTAATGTACCGTTGTCAGTGCGGGCCTATTAAAGTAATGAGTCAATGACCAGCACAGGATATAATCAAGGCAACTTAATAAGGGCACGCTGACCATGACTGGCAATTAACTGCAAGAGCAACCATCAGGAATAAGCCATAGTGGGGTCAGAAAGCCAAAGAGCAGGGATCAGTGATTATAGTGATCTTAAAAGGAAAACATGCTGCTCTGGAGGGGCAGATTTGCTTAAGTGTGTACAGTATCTGCATGTGTGTGTTTTGCTTGCATATTTCTCCATGTTTGTCTGCGTGCATCTGCATGTGTGTGGTTGAGTGTCTGTGTCTGCGCTCCAGCTTAAGGGGGGAAAAAAAGTAACCCAAATCAGAACCACATGCACTGGATTCACAACATGCAATAAAGTCCCGCGCTCTGAGCAATCGCAGGTCTCCAAAGTCGTATATTACCCAATTTTGTGTCTTGTCTTTGCACAGTGGCTTACTGAGAGCGGAGAGACGCGGCCACAGCTACCGACACAACATCATAATCAACTGGGACTGCACCACAATGCCACCATGAAGAGAGGCGGCTCTAAAATGGCTGCCACCACCAGAAACGGAGATTAATGCTCCGAGCCGTTTCTCTCTCTCTCTCTTTCTCTCTCTCTCTCTCTCTCTTTATGCTGAAAAGTGGCGTTCACTTTGTGAGCTAGAAACTACATTTCTAGCGGGAGGGGATTTTCACTGAGAGGTTTCCGAGTCCCACTTTTACTCCCAGGGTGCCTTGAGAGTTTCTGTCAACAAGTAGATAGTAAAATTGTCTTGTGAATGTGGAGTGAAGCCATGCTTGTCTACATGCCAGCTCTCTGTCTCTCTGGCCCTTCTATTTTTCTCAAAGACCCCCTCTCTGCCCGGCCACTGCACACACACTCGGCCATGGCCGTGTTGATGCGATGCCGCACTCGAGGCTAGTGTATACACACTGTCCGTCCTCGTAGCCAGTAAGCCTCTGAGAATAGCAACAGATAGCATTAGGAGAGAACAAAACAAATCAAAGCCCTGCCAGGGAAGTCAAACAGAGAGAGAAAGAGGGATAAAAGTAGACAGGGAAGGAGTGAGAAAGAGGGACGGTGAAGCGTAGCAGAGGAGAGCAGAACAAATCTCTCCCTTGGGACTTTCCCACTGTTTGGGACTCGGTGGCGCATTCCCTCAATCTGTCTGCCGCGATGCCTATCATCCTTTCCTTCATTTCTCCATGCAGCCTTTCCTCACCTGTTTGGATCTAAAGAGCAACAGAAGTGATTTAGCATCTGACAGTGAAGCGAGCTGGACTTCTGGGACTTGGCCTGCAGGCAGCTGTGGCTGCAACAGAGGCAGCGCAGGTGGGATTAGGGCCAGAAGACGGAACAGAGACCAAATCTAACTGAGTGTGTCATGCTAAAAAATTAAGTAAAAAAATTAGAAAGGCTGGACAGAAATGACAACTTTTACAATAATTTGTCGTGCTCACTCACTAGGGTACCTGGCTTCTTAGCTGGCAAAGGGGCACACTCATAGACTGAATATAAGAAGTGGACGTAGTCACCGTGACGTAATCCATTGGTTTGTGGACTGCCGCTTTAAAGCCTAAAGTTCGGAATTTCCGCCGTCGCCATGCCGTTTTTTTCGCAACCAAAAGTGACACGAGAGGGTGGAGCAAAGTACAACCAAACGCTGAATAAGCCGGCAACCAAAAATTTTACAATTATCTAACTTTCATCAACAGAAAATACACTGTGAAGTTGTAAGACGAAAACACAGACATCACCCAGACCGGACAACGCCATGGTAGCGACCTGTCAATCACAAGGTAGCCACGCCCTAAAGCATACCCTGCTTTATGGTCTATTTGACTCTAAATGGGACCATAATTTACTAAATGAACATTATGCTGTATTGAAGAAGACTTGAAACTAATGATTGAGACCATAAACTCATGTTTAAAATGTTTAATGAGGAAATAAATCAAGTGAGAAGTAGGCTCATTTTCTCATAGACTCCCCCTGCTGGCTATTAGAAAGAATGCAAGTTTAAGGCACTTCAGCATTGGCTTTACTTCTCAGACAAGGAGGTAGCACATTGGGCACACCATATACTGAACATAAAATGTACCTGGGTGATCAGACACAAGAAAAAAAACAAAACTCTAAGGTGAAGTTGGTAAAGTATTGACCAAATGGAGAAAAAACATTGTCATTTTGTATCTCATGCCCAGCATGGACAGCGTTATCAGCTGTAACCGCCATATGAGTGGAGTGCAGTGCAGAGCAGCAGCCATTAGCTAGCCAGTGGGGCACAACAGAGAGACTTACATGCACTAAATGCACGCGCACAAATGTCATATTAAATCACTCTATTTCCTCATTCACATCTCTTATTAAAAGGCAGGAAAAGGGTATCCAAACCCAGCCATGTAATAAAAAAAAAAAAAAAAAAAAGCACAGAGAAGCTTGAATTACAACACCAGCATCATCAACTGGCTGATTAAAACACTGTACATGTCCAGAAACATGACTTCAAATGAATGCTAATGTTGCTCTGTGTCTACTGAATGTGAATATAAGTGACTGTTTGCTATTATTATTAGCCTACATTCTAAAGAAAAAACTGCAGCTTTAAATAAAGTTATGTGAGTTGGAACAAAGTTTGTCCACTCAACATGACTTTATAAAGATGGACCCCTCCATGAGTTTTAAAAACAGGAAAAGAGTTGAAATAAGTCAGATGGAAACATATTTTAAACTGTAACTTGATTTTCAGTGCCAGAGGCTTTAGACGAGCGTGAGGGCTGAGGCGTGATGTGGAGTGTGTTTACATGCCTACATAAATACGTGATCCTCAATGAGTGAAAATGTGAGGAGCGAAGTAAAACAAGGGCTTTACAAAAATGGAAACGTCAAGCACATGGAGCGATAAATCTTCTTGAGCGCGGCCGTCTGACAGAGTTTAGGCAGGTCTGTGAATAATATGCCCTCCCTGGATCAAAAATTAAACAAGGCTGACGTGTGGGGACAAAAACAGAACAGGAGACATTGCTTCATGCTCTCCGAAGCGACCCAGAATCCCCCTCAGCGAGTCATGAATACGGCTCGTTCTAATGAAATGCACATATAGCGCGGAGATAAAATACCACTTTAAAAGTGGCTCCGATAGCGATTTCAATTAATTTGACTCCCTGTTATTCCTGTTATTTTCCCTCCCCGAGCAGCATGTAGGAATGAGAGCGTTTATACGAAGATGTTTAAACCAGTGACATGGCGAGGATAAATCCTGGTGAGCTGTAAGCATTGTCAGAGGACGAGAGGGAGGAAGAGAGGGCGAGTGAGTGATGATCTTTATCTAGATTACTGTGGGTGCGCGGTGTGTGTACGTGAGCGTGTGTGTGTATGTGAGATGAGTCACCCTCAACCTTAAACACCCCCTATAATCACAACATCAACACAGCAGAAGACGCTCGGTGCTGGCAAAAACATTCTCACACTGATCCGTGCATGGGGACGTGAGCGCATGTACATCTGTGTGTAGCAAAGAGTTTTGGTGATGATAGTTCTGTTAGTGTTACAGTTTGGGGATTATTATCTAATGCTATTTTCACCCAGCAGAATCTCCTCTCCATCTCTCTAAACATTGGGAAGCAACCAAAATAACTGCATGTGTTCTGTTGTGTCTCTCTTTTTGTTTGTGTGTTTTCTGTGAAATTTCTAGTATTTGATGCATTCAGGGAAGTAGTGTTAAAGAAAAAAAGTTGGTCATCGCTGGGCAAAAAACACCTGTTGGAACAAAATTGTAATTTATTTTGTTTCTTTTAAGCCTTAACCCCTTCATTTCAGAGTCAAACAGGAACACCCGGACAATAATTATCATCTTCAAAGTAATTCAAAGTAATATCAGAAGTAATCCAGGTGATAGTCGTCTATATGGTTACAGTGTAAATAGGGCGCGCTAATAGCATGATTTTCTATGGCACAGATTCACCACACAGATACAAATGCGGGGAAAAAGCAGGGATTAGGTGTAGTCAAAAGCTAGCTCATTGACTTGATGGTCACTTTGCACTTGCTGTTTGCATCACCCAAAGCATGATGGGAACTACATAGCCAGAAAAAGACAAAAAAAGAAAAAAGCACACGATTTACAAAAAATCCATGGAAATTCTCCTCTTTCTGTTAATTATCAATAAAAAAAATTATAGGGTTGTAACTAACACTGTTTAGCTGACATTATTGATTCCTCTGATTTTTTGCATTATTTATATGAATAATAATTTAGTATTAAATCTCAGAAAATTGTGAAAAACACCAATTATCATTTCTCATATCACATGGTGGTATCTTCAAATTGAGTTTTAGTTTACTAAAGAGTTTGGGCATTTCAGTTGTATATTAGTCAAATAAAACTGTAACTACTTTAGTACAGCTTTAATCAATGAAAACTATTTAGTCATAGGTTTCGTTGACAAAATTAACACTAATCATCGCGTTCGAAAAGATGGAACCAGTTTGTCATTTTGCTTGAAAAATGACAGACCATTCATTGATTATGGTTCTTATATCCTTGGAGCACTGACACTCTCCTCTAGACATTACATTACTGTACTGAAAACCTTCGGATGTACAGACAAAGAAAAAAAATCAAAATTATGTAAAACTTATTTTCACACAGCTGTGCACTCTGGAGGATTTTTAAATGATCGTATTTTTAAATGATCGTATTTCTTAGTAGCCTGTTCCTTAAGCCTGTCAATAAAAAGCGCTGACAATTTCACAAACACAGCCGATGGGTCAAATGGTTAAAGAGCGACCATCATCCAACTTAAATCAGCTTAAATTGCCCACTGTGAAACAGACCTCAGTTTAACTATATACTGCAGTTAAGTGTGTCTCATAAAAACTCTACTCAGTCTAAATCAGCGGGTAAACTGATTTTAAGTGTGTTTAAACTCAACTTCTTCCTCTGGTGCCCGGCTGACTAAAAACACTACATGCAGCGGTGTTGGTGCGAGTGTATCTGCGTGCACAAGCGTGAGTATGTACGTGCATGTTTGGCCCAAGCGTCTGTGTGTGTCTGTCGTTGTGGAGAGGGTGTGTGTTTGTTGTGGAGATTGTAGCGGTGCTGTGAGTGGACGGTGAAGAGAGCCATTAGAGAAAGACGGCCGCTGATTAGGATTGAACTTCTACTCTACTTCGCTTATCACACACACACTCACACAGAGACCGACAGACACACTCCTGCTCAGATAGCAGGTGGTTGCTTTATTAGCCTCTCACAGCCTCTTGGCCCCTCATGCATGCGTGTGTCTGGGCATGTGTGCAACTGTATATGTTGGTTTTGTGTGCATTTTTTACATGTATGCATGCAAGTGTGTGCACGCAAGTACGTGCGTGTGCATACGTTGGTATCTATGTACACAAATACTTGTACTTAAGTGCATATGTGCAGACAAGTGAGTGTGTGTTTGTGTTATCGCAGGTCCTCTCAGGCCTGGAGAATGTAGTGTGTCTGTGTGCCTGAAGGACTTGAAGTTGAGGCTCTAGTGATTAGGAAGAGATAAACAGCAGCAGCCAGGAGACACACAACAGCACTGCGATGAGACACAACAACAGAACACACACCAACATCACATCTGACTGCTTTAACCTTCATTCAGCCAGGGAAGGTTACCAGAACACCTCGTGTTGTCCCCAAAACACCGGACTTCACATTCACACTAGTGCTGACCCATAAATCAAATTTTCATCGTCATTGCGATGTGAATATGTGCGATAGACACATCACAAAACACCGCCTGAAACGCGACGAATAAGAAAAATAATTTTATTTAGGGATGGTTACCGAAACCGTTATTAAGCAGTATCCAGGGCTAAAGACTGTAGTATTCATCATCACGCTGCAGCCTCTCCCTGCTCTGTTGGAGCTCTCCATACACACACACATGATCACAGCGAAGTCAGTGAACAGCTGATCACAGAGGTCATGGTGGAGACAGAGAGGTGAACCAGGTGAAGTAGAGTTGACGACAACTATGCTCTACTACTATGTAAAAAAGCGATATTTCAATCTGCTCTGTCTTTAGTCTCTCCTCAAACACCGCTATGTTTGCAGAAGCACAGCAAGTTAGTTCGGCTGACATTTACAGTGTTATTTTGTTGAGTTATGAATGACTTTAGGTTCCCTTAAGCAGTGTTACAGTGTATATGTCCGGGGATTTTATTGTGAAGAGTGGAACGGAAGGAGTGAAGCAGTGATGCTCTGTTGTTGAGAAGGTTGGAGAAATAAAGCTGTTGCCATCTTGGTGCAGACTACGGAGCCTCCGTGTTATTAATTTATTACCTTCATAATATATAGGCGCAATGTAACCCTCGGCTACACAGGCTACAACTAAAGCAGTGTGTATATAGTCCAACTGTTTAGTTTAGTTATGAAATATCAAATTATAATCCAGTTCTGAATTTAAAGACAACCAGGGTGACATAAGTATAGCTAATACGCATACTTCAATATTTCTTTATTCATCGCAAGTCATTTCGTCATCGCATTATTGTACAGTGATATTGCACATCACAGATTTTCCTCATACTGTGCAGGCCTAATTCACACTGTGGTATGCAGTCACATCTGGGAGTTGCCTATAAACCAGTTGATATAGCCCTGCATCTATTCAACTACCAGTGAATGTCAAAAAAAATCTGCACTATGCCTTTAACTGTACCTTCTCTGAGGCTGCGTTCCAAAGCTCTTAATTTTCATTTCCTCGCTCCTCGATCCTCGCTTGAACCGGAAGTTGTTCTGGTGCGCCATTTTGAAGACCGTTCCAAAGCCCTTATTTGTGCATCGAGGAGCGAGGATCGAGGATCGAGGAGGCTTGCCGGAGGAGCTATGAGCGAGGATACACCGGAGGCTGCGTTCCAAAGCTCTTAATTGCATCCCTGTTTCCCTCACTTGCGTCTCATCCTTGCGTCTTAGTCCCTCCCACCAGGGAAGCATGGAGAGACGCAAGGAAACCATGCGAGGAGAGAGGAAACGAGGAAATACAATTTAAGCGACATGGGACGGTCGTTTCCTCTGAAGCGTCACGTGAAGCGACGTCCGTTTCTGATGACAGCATCAGCTGATCACATCTGGATCAGCTGTCAGTCAACTTTAACAGCTGTTTGTGTCTGAACTGTACTAATACTAATAAAGACAAGTGCAAGCTGCAGTCTGTATCTCTACTGTGGACTGCTTAGAGGCCCAGGAACCATCTCTACTGGCACAATAACTTTATATTATTTATTCATTATTAGCGTCTGTAGTTATTGATATTCTGATTGTGAGTTAATTATTTCATAACCCAGAATATGACTGTGGTGTTTTTTGAACACTGGACATTATTTATTAGGCTAAAGGGAAAATGTAAATGATGTAACTCATATCAAACCGACGTTCAGGAATCATCAGCCTCATGTGACTGAATGGAAATGAGGATAAATGATGTAAAAGGTGTTTGTTGCTGACAGACAGACAGACTCTCCTTTTCGCTCTGACTTTAATAGTTTCATTAATAAAAGTTAACGGGGGAAATAACAGATCATGAAAAGACAAATCATTCTAATAAATAAAGAAAGTTATTTTAAGTCAGTTTGTCAGGTTTTATAAACCCCTCTCAGTGTCAGGCTGCTTCACTGACGGTGTGAGAAGCAGAGCTACTGCAGGTCCTTCTGCTGCTGCTCAGAGCTACAGTTAACACAGATTATAACTAGATGGTGAATCAGAAGACAACTAAGCTATAAAACGTTTAATATGTGATCTGTTTTCACTCAGGTATGAAACTCCAGTGATGCTGAGAGGTAAAGTTATCAGATCAGTCTGATCGGCAGCAGCGTCCAATCAGTAACTGATCTCCAATAAGGGGGCGTGTCGGTCGGCAAAAGACTTCCCTCGATCCTCGCTCCTCGATGCACAAATAAGGGCTTTGGAACGGTCTTCAAAATGGCGCACCAGAACAACTTCCGGTTCAAGCGAGGAGCGAGGAGCGAGGAAACGAAAATTAAGAGCTTTGGAACGTACCCAATGTATCCTGCACGGAAGTCTTTTGCCGACCGACACGCCCCCTTATTGGATATCAGTCACTGATTGGACGCTGCTGCCGATCAGACTGATCTGATAACTTTACCTCTCAGCATCACTGGAGTTTCATACCTGAGTGAAAACAGATCACATATTAAACGTTTTATAGTTTAGTTGTCTTCTGATTCACCATCTAGTTATAATCTGTGTTAACTGAAGCTCTGAGCAGCAGCAGAAGGACCTGCAGTAGCTCTCCTTCACACACCGTCAGTGAAGCAGCCTGACAGTCAGAGGGGTTTATAAAACCTGACAAACTGACTTAAAATAATTTTCTTTATTTATTAGAATGATTTGTCTTTTCATGATCTGTTATTTCCCCCGTTAACTTTTATTAATGAAACTATTAAAGTCAGAGCGAAAAGGAGAGTCTGTCTGTCTGTCAGCAACAAACACCTTTTACATCATTTATCCTCATTTCCATTCAGTCACATGAGGCTGATGATTCCTGAACGTCGGTTTGATATGAGTTACATCATTTACATTTTCCCTTTAGCCTAATAAATAATGTCCAGTGTTCAAAAAACACCACAGTCATATTCTGGGTTATGAAATAATTAACTCACAATCAGAATATCAATAACTACAGACGCTAATAATGAATAAATAATATAAAGTTATTGTGCCAGTAGAGATGGTTCCTGGGCCTCTAAGCAGTCCACAGTAGAAATACAGACTGCAGCTTGCACTTGTCTTTATTAGTATTAGTACAGTTCAGACACAAACAGCTGTTAAAGTTGACTGACAGCTGATCCAGATGTGATCAGCTGATGCTGTCATCAGAAACGGACGTCGCTTCACGTGACGCTTCAGAGGAAACGACCGTCCCATGTCGCTTAAATTGTATTTCCTCGTTTCCTCTCTCCTCGCATGGTTTCCTTGCGTCTCTCCATGCTTCCCTGGTGGGAGGGACTAAGACGCAAGGATGAGACGCAAGTGAGGGAAACAGGGATGCAATTAAGAGCTTTGGCATGCAGCCTCAGTCTGTCACAAACCATCTTCTGTAGATCTCAACACACATGCTAACAGCAGGAACTCATTTTTATGTGCCAGTGGAACTGGAGCAATCAACCAAGTTAAGCTGATTTACTAAATGCATTTCCACTCTAATCATTAAGTATTTAACACACATGACAAATGTAAAAGAAAAAAGAACCCCGTTATATCTCTCTAGCCTTAGGTTACAGGGTTGTTCGGCTTGGCTGACTTTAACAGAAGCCACAGACAGGACAGAAGAAGACAAAAGTGAGGCCACTATAGTATTGCTCCTGGATGTAAATATGAGTTTAACAAACCAAGGACAAAACAGTCAATTGTCATAAACTGTCGCTGTAACGCAGAACAGTTAACTGACTGTAGCGCCGGCTAGCGGCACTGAAGAGAGAAACAGCGACTGAAGAGAGAAACAGCGCAGGTGCATCTGATTGTCTCCCCGTCTCCCGTCCTCTCCCCTCGGATAACATGCCTCTCCTGCTCCGCTGTCTCACTCACACCGTTCAAGCACAGGTTCTCTAAGAGAAATAAATACCGGAAGCACCACCTTTATTCTGAAGCCCATGTTATAGCTTTAGGTGACATGTAACTTGCCTCTAGCTTATAAGCTAACAGAGTTAGCTAGCTAGTAGCTACCGTCTCAACGTTAGCTAACATCCGAAAACCACCGTCACAAAGTAACACTTTTCTTTTGACTGCTGTCACCAAAACATTCACATTCACTAAGACATTACTGGCCTGATGTTACCTGTGTTCTCCTCTTGGTTGTCATTAGTCTCGGTCGGTGGGCTGCTGTCAGCGGCAGCCCCCGGCCGGTGTTCACCGGGGGTCGTTGCGTCTTTGCGTCTTTGTGTCTTGCATCATGATTTTATCGCGGTGGAACTGTTTAACTTTACTGGCTGCGGTGTTTACTAGTGGCAAATTCAAATAAACCAGCACGAATCAACGTAAGGCACAATTAATGTACTTTAGGAACAATATCTTACTTTGTCAACGCAAAGTGTCGACTGTCTAACGGTCCGTGTGCAAGGGCATCTCTCCAAAATGGCGATTCGCTCGATATGATCATAGGGTTCATCTCCGACACGTCAGGTGGCGCAACACTATTTGAGAAACTATCGCGAGAGCGAATGGGTAGAACAGGGCAGCAAGTCTCGCGATAGTTTTTGCAAAAATACATTCAATACTATTTTTTTTATTTATTTGTATTTTTTATTAAGTTTAATACAGTAGTTACATAAAGTCCATGTTAAGATTTTCCATTACAAAAAAAACAGTAAATATATTTCACAGTATGAAAATAATATCAAAATGAAATAAATTATACGATACAATATAATAAATAAAATATAAGGAAAGGGAAAGAAGATTAAGAAAAAAAGAAAAAAACAATCGGGGTCTGTTAAAAAAAAATTGGAATAAATTTGAAATGTCTAAATAATCGAATAGTTTTTGCCAATTTGAGAAAGTTTTCGTAAATTGTGGGTCTATTATGTAAACACAACCCTAAATAGCTAGGTAGAAATTGCGAAAATAAATTTGTCATATCTGTAGTTTTAACAACTTTTTTTAAATCAGATTTTAGGGCAAGGTGGTTTTTCTAATATATTTGGGCACCACCAGTGCCAAAACATGCATGTTTCATGTCCACTTTAAGGTCAAAGGTTGGAAATGGAGTTTAGATTTTAAATCAACAGCAACTAAACCCGTAAATGCTTTAAAATGACATACAGCCCACTCCTGTGGCAACGATCATTTGTTTGGACAGTAGATAAACGCGGACATTTTTCATGCAATATGGGATCTTTGGACAGCATTTAAAACTCAACACTCCTTGTGAAAGAGCAAAAACTTTCTATTAAGTGACACTATCACTGGACTCTTTTCTATAAGCAGATTCCCACATCATAAATCAAGCTGTCCTCTAAAAAAGCCTTCCTTCTCGGTGGTCCTGACAGGACCGATCATCAAGTCATATCAGATCACAGATTTCTGTGTCAGCAAAAAAAACACTGTCACAGCTGCCGCGGCCTTTCTCTACATATTCAGCTGGCTTCCCTTTCAAACTGTAGACACTGTTTTGGCACCTCAGCACAGTAACTTTATTTATCCGTTTTTGCTTTTGCGTGGGCAGTGGCTGTTCCCGCCGGGCCACAAGTCATCGGTCCCTTCTCAGAGGTCTCTGGAGGGGGGAACCAAAAATAATGACCCCGTGACCCCAGAAGCAGATGACAGGGGTTATGGGACGGCTCTCTGACGTCAAAATAATCTAGATAAACCGTCCCTGTTTACTCAGCTGACTGAATGAAGACAGAAACGGCAAATGGAAGTGAAGCGGGAGAAGAAAAAAAAAATTAGGAAAGCTGCAGAAATGTAAATTCACTGAAAAAATAGCAGAGTGACAGAAGAGCCAAACAGCCGGACTGGGAGCGGAAAAGAGGCGAGAGGATCAGAAGATGAAAGAGAAAGTGGCTGTGATTCAGTTGACCCTCTTAGGGACGCGAATATGACTGAACTTAGTGCTTCCGCTTTGATCATGAGAGATGGCGCAAATCGCTGCAATATGGGCTATGAAAATGCAAGAGAAAGTTGGAGTGGTGATGGAGGGAGAGAGCGGGAGAGGGATGGTGGTAGAGAGAGGTCGCATAGAGGGAGGGAGTATGGGAGAGGATAGGGGGTTAAGGCAGAGAGGGAAGGAGTAGAAATCAAAAAAGGAGGGAGAATAAAAAGGGCAAGCAGAGGAAAAAGATGGTGGAAATAGCACTATAATGTCCTACCCAAGCAGAAATGTACCTACGTTTCACTAAAGTAGTTGTTTAAAAATCTAAAAGGAGTACAACAAGGCTTCTACAATGTTCTCAGAGAAAAACATACTGACTTAATTAATAGAGAAAAGAACATTGTTGGAAGTGATTTTTACGACTTTGAAAAGCTAAAAGGACAGAGTTCAAACCATATTGTGGATTGTGGAAAAAAAATTGGAAATTACAAAATGCACAAAGTAAAGCCAGATTTTTGTTCTTGGCTGACTAACGCGTTCACTGGTAACTGCTCCAAAAACTTTGATGCCAAAATTTGGATGCTTGTGGAAAGCCATCGACACTTGTATTAATTACCCGACGTGATCTGAGCGAAGTTTATTATGTCTATAAAAGCTTAATGAAGTTAGTGACTCAGTGCACACAAATGCTACTCGAGCTACAGGAACGAGAGTGAGCGAAATTAGCTACTTCTACCCAGATAAGATGCACTGCACTGTCCTGGGAAGAAGTGGAAGACCTTTCAACAAATTAAAGGTATTATGGTCTAATTATTTTGTAGTTGTGGGGAATAGCACTCCTTTACAATGCCTCCAGGTTTGAACAGTCAGCTAAATTGAGACAATTCAAATTGCCTGCACACACACACACGAAAGGGATTCACAGGAAACAAATGCATGCATGTGCTTCGACATTACGGTCTGTAATTGCTTCTATCAGTGAGATAAAATCACAGACAGTAATGTTGAAACAACGCATGCATGTACTTCAACATTACTGTCTGTAATGGAGCCATATCAGGGGCAGCATTAGGTTACTGCTAAGGCAAATTACAAAGAACATTTGCTACTGCTGCTGCTTCACATTAGATGCATTTAAATGGTGAACCACAGGGTGGCTTTTATTGTGAAACAGGCACTGAAAATTCAGTGCGTTTGCCATCGAAGGGGAATGACATTGCTTTCAAAGGCACACAGTCGATTTGAGACTGTCGACGACCCGTGATTGCATTTACTTTTGTGTCTCAGAAGCAGAGGTGAGAGTGGCATGAAGCTGTTAGGGAGGATGGTTGGCTCAGCAGAGCGTAGCATGGGAAACTGCTGTTGCATCCCGTTAGCTACCGACAGTCAGTGTTGGTCTCCTCTATTAACCATAATAGCAATATTTCCCTAACCTTTAAAGATACAATAATTCATATTTGTATATTAACAACTGATCAATTTACTTTGTGTACAAACCGTCTGTGGCCCTTGGCGTAAACCCATCTGCGTAAGTATTAGACGGTCAGAATAATTGATACAGTATAAAGAGCAAGAAAGTCAGCGTAGGGAGCAGGTCGGGGTGGATGGACGGGTCAAACAAACACAGACTCTCACCCAGGAGACTAATGTTCACGTCCTGTGTGAAACCAAGTCTACGATGACTTACTTTGCCTTAGTTTTGTTACCTAACATACGTGCTTAACTAATGCTGCGTACGTGAGTTGCTTCACAAGCATACTTATTTTACATTACAAACATATTTTAACTAGAGCTGTCAAAGTTAATGCGATAATAACGCATTCATGCAAATTTGTTTTAACACCACTAATTTCTTTAACGCATTAATGCAACTTGTGACTTTTAATAAACCCCTTAAAAATCCAATGGGGCCGCCGATCTTTCATAGGTTGTAGTTTTAAAGCTAGAGTGAAGATACTGGTATCATATGAAACAAAAAAAACTAAGGAATCCATCGGTACCAACCAGGTCATACTAGCTTGTCGTGAAGGAGGCTTAATAACGCCCCAAACTTGCGCTAAATTTTGGCGAGGGGTCCCTTGACCTCTGACATCAAGATATGTGAATGAAAATGTGTTCTATGGGTACCCAGGAGTCTCCCCTTTACAGACATGCCCACTTTATGATAATCACATGCAGTTTGGGGCAAGTCATAGTCAAGTCAGCACACTGACACACTGACAGCTGTTGTTGCCTGTTGGGCTGCAGTTTGCCATGTTATGATTTGAGCATATTTTTCATGCTAAATGCAGTACCTGTGAGGGTTTCTGGACAATATTTGTCATTGTTTTGTGTTTTAAATTGATTTCCAATAATACATATATACATGCATTTGCATAAAGCAAACATATTTGCCCACTCCCATGTTGATAAGAGCATTAAATACTTGATAAATCTCCCTTTAAGGTACAGGCACATACAAAATGTGCAATTAATTTGGGATTAAATATTTTAATCGATTGATAGCCCTAATTGTAACCCAAACCACAATCTTATCCTAAACCTAACCAAGTACACCTATAAAAACTAAGTAAACCTACGTTGGAAGTTTATTTTGAGAAAACTGACACTAGAGGGGTACCTAGAGTGTCATAGTTTGAAGCGTAGGGCCACTGGCCAAGCGGCGGTATTCATTGAGTTGGGAATGAGAAAATACAATATGTGTTATAAGGAGGGGCCACTTGTAGTGACGAACTAACAGAGAATTATCACACAATTCTGCAGTTCCCCTCAGCTCTACTGAGCTTTTTTTGGCGTCTTCTTTTTGGTTTTCCGGCCTGCGACTTTAATGTTTTTCGGTCTCACTGCTCTCATCCTAGTTTCCAGCTGCAGCAGCTCTGATAAACCCACTGTATCCTACTCTACCTGCGTAGCACCGAATAAAGTTAGCATCTAGCTGGTGAACAAAGCGGAGCATTTAGCAGCTAAAGGGGCTTTTTCTCTCTCAGGAGTTAGTGGAAACCGAGCTTAAAGGAGAGTGAATATTGGACCAACATTCATCAGGTGGACAGAAAACGAATGGTAATGTTGCTCTGTGTCTGCAGCATGCAACTGATGGCTAACATGTACGCCATGACAACTTTATAAGATCAATTCAAACCGTGTTTCGCTGCACACAAGTAGAAAAAAAACAACAACAAATAGTTCACTCCCTAAAGGAGTTGTACGTACGGTAACCTGAACCGTAGCAGAGACAAATCAGAGAACAGTGGTATGTATCATTTTTTAGGATGGTGACAAACAATATCGTCCTGCTGATAGCGGCGCCAGATCAAAACAACGATCACACAGTATGGGTCGTTTTGAAAGCAAAAGCAAGAAACAGATTTTTTTTCGATTGTTTTTGAGGATCTGTTGGCTAAACGTGATCTATCAGCAGGAGCGGATTCCAAGAACAAAAGCTAATAGTCTGTTCTTTCAGATCAATTCCTCTTCTGATCTCAGAATCACAACACTGTACATGAAGGAAATCGACAGATATTCCCTCGAAAGCCTTGGAACAAAGCGTGCTCAGTGTGCTCAGTCATCTGCTTTTTTGCCTTCTTTACATAATCCTCGCAGGCTGCCATGTGTAGCTTCAACATGGTTCTCACGCCACACGGGGACCTCTCAGGGCTTTCCCCTCTGTCTCCCCAACACGGGGCACTGCCTCCATCACTGTATCCCTCCATGCAGTGAGAGGATCTCTGGAGGTCTGCTCGGCTTTAATTCATTCAGACCCGTGGTCCTAAGGGTTGACTGGGAGGTAAAAACCAGCCGCTGTGAAGTGAGCCATCACTCATACACCTCCTCTCCTTTTTGTCGTTCTCTTCTGTTTCTCCCCCGCCCAAAAATGCATCTATTCCTGTCTTCTTCTGTGCTTTCTAACTCTCCTCTCCCAGAGCCCCGGCCCTTCAGCCTCTATCTCTATCTATACCGGCACATCAAAACAAACTATAACTCAAGATGGACCACCGCAGCCTCCCACCAGTTCCCATAAAAGACACAGCCAGCGGAGAGAGGAGGAGAAGAGGAGAGGGACGACGAGGAGGACGGGGAGGGAGAGTGGGAGGTTTTGGGAGGGAACAAATCGCCAGATAGCCCTGACATAATGAGAGAAAAGGAGAGAGATAGTAGGAGAGCAAATACAGGAGGTGGACAGGGAGGGGGAAGCAATGATGGGTAAAAGAAAAAAAAAAACAGGTGAGGTGAGAGGCACGGTGCAGAGTTGTGTAAAAAATTGGGAAAATGAAGCACATCAAATGGATGTGGGGGTAAAGGGAGGAGGAGAGGAAGAGACGGGAGGTGAGAGAGTAAAGAAGAGGAAGAGAAGTGACTGACTCAGGAGGGAATTGATTAGTGGACTGGAGCTGGGGAGAAATTCCTGCAAAGCCAAAGAACCACAGAGAGGAAAGAGAGAGAAGGGTGGTTGAAGGAGAAGGGGGGAGCGCTGAATGAAAGAAAAGGCGGTCTGGGGAAAATGCAGAAATTGAGATGACAGAGTAAAGTGAGGAAGGGTTGGAGGGAGGAGGGAAGATGAGAATATTGGCAGACAGTAATTTAAGGCTGGTCACAGGGGAGTAAGAGAAAGAGAGAGGGATGACGTGGGGATGCTGCAAAAATAAGCATGCACACATAACACGGAGTGTGCTTTGCTCTCATAATAAAAACAGAGTGATCCAAGGCAGAGCTGCCCGCTCAGACAAAGCCCAGCCTCTCCCCCCGCGACTCAACCAGGAAGTGTGTCCAGGCACAGGATGCGGCAACAGCCAAGACTCTGCAACACTGGCTCTCAATATCACACCGCATGCGTTTAGATAACACAGCTGAAGCTCACAGTCGAGATGGAATAATTCTGCCTCTCTCTATAGCCAACTGATACCACTCATTAAAACACGCACATTTGCAAAAAAACAAGGCATTCATCTCCTGCAGAGCTGGATGGTTTGCATTAATAGTGATGCAGATAAAGACATCAGGGAGCCGCCGCTGACCACCAATTGCAGCTACAGAAACAGCTGCATTGCTCACTGAAGGAAAAGAGCGCTGAATCGTAAATCAAAAGTGAATTTTTGTCTTTTGCAGTGACAGGTTATGCTATCTGGACTGCTGCATGCACTACAAAGCAACAGTGTCAAACGAGTACTTATTCAATGTCTGTCTGAGTGCTTCCTCACAGAGCTGTAGACTCAGCAGCATGTTAGCAGCACCAGTTTCTGTGCTCCGTCTGTGTCCACGTAGGATGCATTCAGGGCACAGTATTGAGTGTGGGTCACTCACTATTTTGGCAGCACAATATACTGTGCATAAAAAAGACGAAGCGTAAAAGATTATCCAAGACCAAGCTACGGTAAGATTACTCCAACACATCCTCATACTGTACCTAAACAACAGAATGAGTCATTTGCCAATAACTCCAAAACGACACACATTCTTTTTTATGTTGTGAAACGGTCGCAGTTTTACAGAACTACTTGGTTATGTTCAGGCAACAAAAGTACATGGTTATGTTTAGGAAAAAAATCATGGATTGGGTTAAAATAAGTATGTTTGTTATTTAACATTTGTTACGCAATGTAGTTATTACGTTACCTATGTGACTTACTCACGTGGTTACGTACTAACGTAGTAACGTACGTAACTTAAAATAACTCTGTAACTAAAAAAAACAAACACTCAATGTGTTGACTTGGTTTCACACGGGAGAAGAACAGCAGTCTCCTGGATGAAAGTCCTGTGTTTTTTGTAGTTACTACCTAGTAGAACATAGTTACTACGATACGTACTTGATGTTCGAACGTAGTTAGGTACTAACTTTATAACGTACGTAACTTAAAATAACCTGACTGGGTTTCACACGGCACACGAACAGCTGTCTCCTGGGTGAAAGTGCTGTGTTTGTTTGTAGTTACTACGTAGTAGAACGTAGTTACAACGTTACATATGTGACATACTAATGTAGTTACGCACTAACTTAGTAACATATGTAACTTAGTAACGTACGCAACTCAAAATAACCTGACTTGGTTTCAGACAGGACACGAACAGCGGTCTCCTGGGTGAAAGTCCTGTTTGTTCGACCCAACCATCAACCCCGACCTCCTCCCTACACGGACTTTGTCGCTCTTTATACTATGTCACCTGACTTCCTCCTTTGCTCCCGTCATATGTAATACGGCCACTAACAATAAACGCAAATATTGGTGGTGATAAGCTGCATTCAGACGACCTACACGGCATTTTTTGGGTAAGAACAGCTTGGATTACTCAAGTGATATCCCGTGTCAATTTTCTCAAAGTTCAACAGCTCCCCCAGAAGCCCCGAGCAGACATTATAGAACAGTTTTCATAGGCTGATTAGTACTGACTAGTAAACTGACTTTGACGACTAAGAGTGCCCCTTTATTGCAATACCTAAAATCCAGAAAACCAATTTCACTTAAACATGCTGTATGTAGTAAATAACACCACAGGGTCAGCAGATAGATTGTGTGTCTAAACAATTATGTGCACAAGCAGACCTGCAGAGAGCACATGGATTTCAGTGCAGTGTAAAGCAGTATTATGCAACAACCTGCAGAAAAACCTATAAAAGCCTTCGATTCCCAACCTCAGCAAGTCATAATCCTGTGCAGGGATATGACTTTAATAGCTGCTCCTATCAGATTATGAAGCTGCAGCCAGCACCACGACGGGAGTCTCATGCTAGTGGAGAGGCGAGGAATGTTGAGCGAGTCAGTCCGGGCCATGAATGAAGCTGAAATGAGGCTGATTGGATCCCCTCTGCTTTGTTCTGCCCTCCGGCCAAGGAAACACCAAAATGACTTGTTATTCTTGCGCCACAGCCAGAGACCGCTCGATGTCTCTTATTTTGGACGGGGATCTTTCTCTTCCGACTTTCACATACAGTATCACAGCGGGGTTTCAGATTGGCTTAGAACGTTTAAGTGGACTTTCTCTGAGGTAAGAGGAACACAAATCAGAATCACCTTTGTTGGCCAAGTATGTGTGCACATACAAGGAATTTGACTTTTTTTTTTTTTTTTCATCTCTCTCGATGTACTTACACAGAAAATAGAAAAATAACAAGGACAACAAAGAAGAGGAGGAAGAGGAAGAAGAAGAAGAAGAGGCCTATGTAGGGAAAGCGACTGGCAGAGCCCTCGTTTAAAGCGAGCAAGCAGGTTTTACAACCAGCTGAGGAATGTAGACATGAATCGGCTTTTATTGTTTTACACAGAGCAGCGGTGGGCTACCAGCAGCAACTATCTCTATCTCACCACATTTAAAGCTTTCTGCTCTGTTTTTACCTTTAATTTATATTTCTCTCCAAAGCTAGCTCTGACTCTACTGTCCTCTCATCCACCTCTCTGTACTCATGTTCTTCCACAACCCTGCCTCCTACAGCACAAAAGACATTTACAATATATACTAAATAGCCTATTTGCTGCCTGGATTATGATCCCTGGAATTTATTTTTTTTCCAGTAAAGGAAGTGTGTGACATTCCTGTACCTCTGAGCAGTCACAGGTGGTCAGTGTGAATGATTGGGCGTACAAAGCACAGGACATTGTCCCCAAAGGCCAGGGTTCACATCCAGTGTAACACGTGTATGCTAAAACACCTGGTTAAGGTGAGGGAAAGATCATGGTTTTGGTTAAATCATAGACTGCACACAGTAACACAAGAAGTGGATGTAGTCACTGTGATGTCACCCATTGGTTCATGTGGACTACTGCTTTGAAGCCTTGAGTCTGACATTTTGGCCGTCACCATATTTTTTTTCTGGAGCCAGAAGTGACCATATTTGGACGAGAGGGTGGAGCTGGGGAAGAGCGAGGCCTGGCGGGGCAGCCATTTTGGACTGAAAGCGACTACCGGACGCCAGTGAAACGTCCACCTAAAATGTGCCATACAGAAGTGAAACAAAATTGTTTATATTCTATTGTCATATTCTACTGGAATGGCCTGTGTTAAACAATAAAATAAGCGTTTTCAGTCCAAAATGGCGGCAGCGGCTGTTGTCAAAAAAGACATCGGAGTTTCGTCTCTTTGCTTCAATACTCTTTGGTACTACTAGCATAACAAATGCTAGTTGGTAGCTAATGCCAGTTATTTACTTGCTTCATTAACTTCATTAAGCTAAATTAAAAGAAGTGGTTGATGAATAAACCAGGTGTGTAATATAGTCTAATACTGGCCTTCCTGTGATTTAATGTGTTTTTATGTGCCATAAATCCTTAATATTAATGTTTCTGTGTATATTTAATATGCCTGGCTGAACACCCGTGTGCCGTCCTCTTTGTTTACCTTTTTTTTTTTTTTTTTACACCTCCGGGCTTCCCCTGGTAACCCTGTGTTTAACGTCACAACGCTATGAATTGTAGGTAACTCCCTCAGGCAAAGTCTGGAGAAATGCTGACTTACGGAAAGTGTTCTTAACGGGCTCAAAATGTCTACGAGAGAGCCCTCAAGAACTTGACGATTTGACAGTGAGACAGCCCTGAACCCCTCACGGACTTTGTGGAAACGTGCCTCAAAATCGTGAGTCTGTGAGTGTGAACATTGGGATTGGACCACAATCTCGTATTAAGCTATTTGAGAGCATGTGCTTCCTCTGGGTAAGACAGGTGACTTCCTGTTGACTCCCTGCACACATAAATGGTGTGAAATACATTTTCTGATACGGCTTTTCTAGACTTGGATTGGACTGGAAATGGATTAAATTCTTATAATACAAAGAGTCATTTTGGGGAGTTTGTGATTAAAACGTATTCATCGTTTCACAGCTGTTCCTTTTGTAATAATGGTGCATGGGAAATAATGTAGTCATTATGCCACCTCGCAGCCCAGCACCAGGACTGAAATTGCAAAGATAATAACTTTAAAATATTCTATTTGAGAATCGTCTGTCACCTTGATATGACTTACTGATAAATTTGTATAAACAAGGTATTTATCAGCCTGTTTAATGTCAGCGACTAGATGATAGTGTGCATTTATTTACTTTAATGTTACATTCTAAAGTGCTAGTGAGTATCCCCCTATGTTTGGATAGTCTATAGTATGATATATATGTTTCCCTGAGCATATGCATGTGTGTGTAGGTACAGTAAGTGTGATGGATGACTGTTGTCTCAGCAGTAGCGTTGAACGCTGAGCCGAGAGAGAGTGTGTTAGGGGTCGACCAAGGCCGTCTGCCGGTGATACACGCCCTCTCTCTCTCTCCCAACACGTATAGTAGCATGTCAGCTATGATGAAGCGAGGCTACACAGTGCAGAGTTCCCTCAGGTATACTTAGCAAGGCGAACCTCGCCTCGCAGACACACTCCTTCATTACGCAAGGGAGGAAGGGTGTAAAGACGTGGCACACATACGACACAAACTCCTCCGGTGAACACCCACCGGGCAACGTACGCACTGCACACTATACTCCATTGAAGGACTGTGAACACACACACACACACACACACAGTAAGGCAAAAGAAGTGAATTGACCACATAGTTACTCATCCATATAGAATAGTTGCAGCCAGTTTGTCAGTGGGACGGCAGGGTTGTGTCAGATTTTCAGTGGCAGTAAATGATGGCATCCCCTAACGCAGGCAATCCATCACACACACACACACACACACACACACACACACACACACACACACACACACACACACACACACACACACACACACACACACACACACACACACACACACTGTAAAGCTAGATATTACAGGATGTTAGACTGGACCAATGTCTCAATATAACTTTTCTTACATAGAGAAATAAACATACCTGTAGATGTTTTGAAATATCCACCTCTGAAACTAAATGGTATTTCATCAGTATTGGAAAGTACCTAAGTACATTTACTCAAGTACTATACTTAAGTACAATGTTGAGGTACTTGTACTCTACTTTAGTGTGTCCCTCTCATACTTTAAACCTCCACTTCACTACGTTTCAGAGGTGAAATAGTTTACTTTTTGCTCTGCTACATTTATTTACAGCTGTGGTAACTGTTTGCACATTCAGATTTTACATTTAAAACATATGATCAGCTTAAAAAGTATGACGTGTTGTTGTAAAATAAACTACCCAACCTGTGCCGACAGCGTCACGGCGCTAAATTCAGCTTGTATTACATTAGTGATAAGCAAAATGACAACGTGATAAGCAAAATGACAACGTGATTAACGTGATATTATGTTTGTTTATAAACCGAGCCACTAGTCTCTGACAGACTGAGTGCAATTTACTGCCGAGCCGAGGCCGGTGTCGTGTCCAATACTGTTTCCCCGTCGATATGTGTTTCCTCTACCTAAACCTGAACCAACCCTTCTCCCTAACCCTAACCACCATGATCTCCTTCATGTTGCCGGTGTTCTGTCAAAGTTGGTTACCCCGTCGAATAGTGTTTCCCTCCTATTAAAAAGATCATATTTCAGTAAAGGTGGGAGGGTGAAAGAGACGCATGGTGTACTTTGTGTTCATTTACTAGAAAGTTTGTGTGTTTTTTTGGGTTGATGACATGAGACATGGCAGAGTTACTCTCAAAGAAAACTAAAACTGCGCCAACAAGGCAACATTTTGGATTTGAAGCCGACGACAGACACGATGTGTCAGTTTATACTTCCTGCCCCCAAAAAAAACTTTGTGTCCTGCATTCTGGTGACTTTTAAAGAATGAAAATAACAAAATAATACACTGCAACAGCATTTTAATGTTTTATAGGCCTAATTTTACTTTTAATTCTCAGGAAAGAAAACGGAATAATTCTCCCCTCTGGCGTGAATTTGTGTAAATCTCTTGCATAAACTAATATTGATTCAATATTCATTTTTTGCCACTGCTTGAGTGTTTCTTTCTCTAGGTACTCTCCATTTCTCTCTCCATCTCTCACTCACTGAAGGCCCTTTGAGACACAACAACGGCACCACTGCGCTCTAAAATCCATATGGCAATCACCGTGCCACAACAGTTTTTCGCTTCATCGGGCAAAGCCCGACTTTGGGCGCTGCACGCTGTGTCATGAGCATCTCTTCCACCGGGAAACGACATTTGGTGTCGCTCTATTGTCGTCCGGGTGGAAACAGTAGGGCTTATACACGCTGTAGAGTGCCAAACACAGGTTGGAGAAAGAAAAGGAAAAAAAACGTGTGAAAATGTGTCATAAATCGGGAGAAATACGGGAGAATTGTGACAGTGTTCCTGCTGATTGAGGTGCCGCTTCACTCTCTGCTTCTTCTTCTTATTTAGTGTTTATTGGCAGTTAGCAAACCAGCTTAGAGCTGCATTACCGCCACCAAGTGGACTGGAGTCGTTACTCTCTCATTCATAAGGCTCTCTCAGTCTCATTATGTTCCACTCGGGAGCGACTGCTGAGAGAAGCCCAACACCTCGTCGTAAAATTCAATATACCGGTCCGGTCCCGTGTTTGGCTTAATATCAAACCGGTTTGAACATTTTTACACTGGCCCAACTAGTCTAAACACAAGCAGCCTGCACAAGAAGTTTGCCTGAATAACAGTGTAAAATTCATTGATTTTGACTGAAATCAGGAACTCTTTCACCAAAAGGAAAAGTAAACCAAATCACGACATCCAGCGCCACACATTTCAGTCACTTCCAAAAAAGTAATGGGGGTTCTACCCAGCCTACTTTCCGGACACAATATCCCTGTTACTAATCTGCATACCACAATGTAGCGGCAGAAATACTACGACAGACATCATGAATACCACTGCATGTATAGAGGTGAGTGAGAAAATAGGTTTTCTTTGTAATTTAGCTGAAGCAGCCCTTTAACCGAAAGGTGGCAAGTTGCAGGGCTTCCTCTTATATAAGAGTATAATAATGACAGTATATCAGGGAAAAAGCAGCTCTCCCTAAGCACACACACACACACACACACACACACACACATAACAACACAGCTCCTTCTTCTCACATCTTACTTCATCATCAAAAAAAAATGTGACTGAGTTGGCGTGTTGCTAATCTTTGACTTTTCTTAATTCCGAGCCAGAAACAGGGCTTGTGACGGTTAAACAGCAGTCGAGGCTGTGTTTCCCTGGAAGACTAATTCACTAAAATCACTGTGTAGCCATCCATTTAACACAAATCCTCCTATTCATTTAACACAAAAGCTCTTCCCATCCATCTCCGCACATCTTTATCTGCCTCTCATGAACCATAATTTATGCCAAAACAGATGCTGCCACGTCTGTTGCTGCTCTGATGTTATGTGTGTGTGTGTGTGTGTGTGTGTGCGTGTGTGTGTGTGTGTGTGTGTGCGTGTGCGTGTGTGTGTTTGTGTGCCTGTGGGAGGCGGAAGTAAGCGGAGCAAATAATAAGCATAATCACAGGAACAAAAGAAGAAAATCCCTGACACACACAAACACACGGCAATCCCACCAAACATGTACTCAATCATTCCTGCACTCGCATGACAATGATGCATATTTCATGAAACTGGTGCCCCCCCCCCCCCCCCATCACATATACACACACACATCATCCACCCACACACATGCTCTAATATTCTTCAACCTCATTGACAGCGATGTTGCTGACTCAGGCCCACGAGGGGGTTAAAGGCCGGTTAGTGTTGCTGAATGGGCTCCTGTAGGACCCACAAGCACGAATAGACATACATGTGCACACAACCTGCTAGTGTAGCATCGCCTGAGGGGAACAGATGGATGCACGCTTTTCATACCTGCCATCATTTTACACTTTCTGAACTCCAGTCTGTGTTTGTGTACAGTAAGGGGAAGACAAGCACGAGGCTTTGATCAAAAGCTCCGTGAAGCCTATAGCTGATGCTTGCTCTCCGTGTGTGTGTGTGTGCATGTGTGCGCGCACACACGTGCCGGCGTGGGTGCGTGCATGTGTTCGTCTGATGGGCAAAGGTCTTTCATGTTGTTCAGCTGTCTGCGTAGCGGAGCAGCAGCCGAGATAAATATAGCCAGAGGAGGGATATCATGCATGCGGAAAAACAAGTCTCAGAAACGGAAGAGCGATTCTTTACAGCATGTCAGCACACAGTGTTCAAAACCGTGAGACGCACAATGTGTGTTAGAGAATGTGAGATTCAATTAAAAAATCAATCAAATTGAGGGCTGCACGGTTTAGAAGAAAATATGGAATTGCGATTATTTTGACTGATATTGCAATTGCGATATGTTTTGCAATATTAGAGGGAATGATACTTTTTACACCATTATTCTCATTTTCATTGAAAAACAGATTAAAATGATTTTTGGGCTGGGAAGATACACCTATCTCCCGATTCGATACTATCACGATACTTCGGTGCCGATTCAATATGTATTGTGATTTTTAAGTATTGCGATTCTACAAGTATTGCGATTAAATATTAAGATTTATTTCAATTTTTGCCAACACTAGACCATGGGAAAAAGTTGAATCATAAACTTCTAGGAACTTTAACTTTGGAAAATATCTAAATTAATACGGTAAAAATGTTTGATTTTCAGAATGTTTGTAGTCAGAGATGTTCTGAAGTCTAATAGATCAGACATTGTCAGGAATTATTTATTAATAAATTTCTCTCATAAATTAGTGGTATTTTCTTTTAATTTATAGGGTACACGTACATGTTTTAAATTACTAGTGAATATAATCCATCAATCTTATTTCCATATATGTATTTTGTATATACACAGTTCCCTTTGTTAACAACTTATTTTTAAAAGCGGACGTAGTCACACGTGTAGCCTTATGCTAACTTGGCCAAGTCCGTCGGCCCATTTCACCACGGAGATGAGAGCGACGGCCGGCTCAACCGCACGTTACCGCGATACGATAACGTTTCCTGTCCGTGACAGAGTTAGCATGCAGCTCTAGCCACGATGTCTAGCTGCTTTTCCGGTCAATGTGTGAAACCCAAAGTGTTTCCATACTTTACTGGATGTGCAGTGTTTACCACGCTGGATTTAACATGTGAGGGTGCAGGTTGTTTCCACGCAGACTCTGTGTCGTTTTCTACTTTGTCCTTTCAGCTCACTGCGGTCGACTACAGTGTGTTTTGGTTGACGGATACGGAACGGATATCACATCATGTTACTCAGACTACAACAATAAAAGCGGTAACTTCCTCTACCTCCTTATAAACTCAAATGAAGCAAATATATCGATTCTGGCATTACATTTTTTTTTTCAAAATTGTAAAAAAAATCACAATATACTGTATAGGTAAATCAATTTTTTCCCCACCCCTAGTGATTATGGTGATCTTTGCGGGCATCTGTACCAAACAAAGTCTGTGGAATATGGTGTGTAGGACAAGACATCTCTGCAGCACGACAATATTTAATGCCCTAATCAAAATTCAGCAATTCATCTGTTTTGGCTATATACAGTGATTGATTTAACTTTAGTATTCTGGTGCTCTCTAGCACTGTATGAGTAGTTTGAGTAAGTCCATGCCTCCCACACACACAATAACAAACACACACAGGTGCTCCCTTGCTTCATCAATCCTTCCGCTTTGTGCGCCCACCTCTACCTCTCCTTTATTCTCTGCTTTTGTCAGGCGCTTCTCATCTCCACGGGTCACTCCGACACCTTTTCTTCTCTTTATTCATTTTAATGTGCATGCTTGAAACCAGGGTTCGTATTCACACCGACTGAACATTTCATTCGTTTACCGACTCAAATGAATTCATTAAACTGGAGCACAACCTGTGCTAGGATAAGTAGTAAATATGAAATGCCGAAATTGTCCCAAAAAAAATTACTTAAAGGTCACCTATTATGCAAAATGCACTTTTCCATGTCTTTTAAACATCAATATCTGTCCCCAGTGTGTCTACAAGTCACCATAGTATCATAAAAGACCATCCTCTCTCTTTTTCTCCTGCTCCGTTTGTCCGGAAATGGGTGTCGAAACAACGCTGCGCAGCTTTTCTTTTCTTCTGACGTCATTTGAGAATTAGCCATGTAAGGGTTTCCTGGTCGAACCAGAGCAGAACCTTCAGTAGCTGACCCCGCCCCACAGCGCGTCACTGTCTCTCCTCCTCAACCGAACTTGAGCAAAGTAGCTCCTACTGTTAGTCTGCAAGAACCAGCAGAACAGGCTTTATGTACTCCCATCATCTAAATATAACATGTTCTTTCACAAAGGCTTTATGTAATTACACTGTTTAAACAGATGATATTTATATATTATATATATTTGATGTCATGCATGTAGCAGAGTACAGGTAGTAAATAGTGACTGTAAGCAACACAACACATTTCTGTTTCACAGTCAAACTTTATTTGAGTTGACAGATGACAATATTAATTATTCACAGCATTTGTAATCATCTCACCTGTTAGTTAGTTATGTTAACATGGTACAGGAGAAAGTCTTCAGCTCTGGTAAACTATGGTAAGCTAAGCTCCGGTAGTCTGTAGTCATGGTAACACAGAGACAGCTACTACTGTAAATAATATACCATTACTCTGATCTTCCATACATTTATCTTTTAGCAGAAATAATGAACTGACTACTGTTTCACATCTTCTATTTTCCACCCTGATGGTCGCTGTGTTTACACACCGTGTCATAGCGGTAGCATGTAGCTAACCCGTTAGCATGTAGCTACATGCTAACGGGTTAGCTACATGCTACCGGGTTAGCTTTGTATCTCCATGTAAACAGAGCCATCTGCTCACAGCTGTCTGCTCTCCTCTGGGATGATTCTGTCGGTCATTTCTCACAGATGGATCTGTAAAGACAAACGTAAAACAGAGTGTATGTTTACGGTTTACAGAGTTGATGCATAAGGTAAACACTGAGCTAACTAACAGAGCTATAAACAGCATTATTTACCTGAGAGAAACCGTCAGGAAAACCTGGAATCTGGACCGCAGATGTTGATCATGTGTCGCCGATTTCTGATCAGATTCCTCCGGTAACGTGCGCTGGGTGAAGTTTCTGGTTTATAAACTTTAAAGTGGTTTATAAACTTTATTCTAGCTGCTATCTCTCCACTCGTCTCTCTCTCTCTCTCTCTCTCTCTAGAGAGAGAGAGAGAGAGAGAGAGGCTGTGAATCAGGGGTTTTCAGACAGAGGCTGAATTAGGCTCTGAGGCAGGCAGACTCAGGCTGCAGTATGAGAAGAATAAAGGGTTTTTTGAACATTGCAGCATGTAAACATGTTCTAGTGCAACATTAAAATACATCTATGAACCTGGAAATGAGCATAATATGAGACCTACAGAGCTACAGAGAAATCAGCACTTTTGGAAATGGGCTGAAACAGAGGTTATAGAGACATGCTGGAATGCATGATCTGATTGTTTTTTTGAAAAAAAAACTTCAGAGACATGGTTTGGAGGTGTCTGAGACCTATAATAACTAGTTTAAATGGAGTATAATATGTGACCTTTAAGTGAACGTAATAGACGAGTGGTTTGAGATCATTATTACGTTTTCTCGAGAAAAAGTAATGAAACATCCTACTTTATGTGAAAAAACACTTCCCCTACCTGTTTGGGTATTACCTCACTCATACTTCAAACTCTGTGTCGTGTCTGTGCCCTAATCAGAAGTGATTTCACACATCAGTGTCCATCTTTTACATATTATACTAGGGATACAATGGCACCGATACCACTTTACGGCAGCGTAACGTTAACCTCTCGTCACCATCTTTCGGGTCCTATCGCACGCACTCACGCTCCACCTCCCCAACGGTGCGGACGAGACGGGCCGGTGTTGCGCCCGACCCCACGGGGTGGGGTTCCCACCTCCGGCGGCATGCGCCTGCCCTCACTTTCATTGCGCCACGGGGTTTCGCCAGTATCAAATTTCAGTTAAAGTTCAAAATCCTTGATCATACATGGTGTTTGTATATCAGAGGTTTATATAATAACCCCAGGAATTTGAATAATCTATAGTCTTTTCTATATTGTCATCTCTTAGTTTACTTGTTTATGAGTTATTTTATTGCTTACTTCATCTCCTACTTTTGTAACATGATTATTTTCTCTTATTCCCTTGCTGTAAAAATTAATTGCGCCGCTGCCAGCAACCAAATCTCCCCAAAGGGAACAACTAAGTTCCATCTCAATCTTATCTCTTATGACTCAGCTCACTTCACTTCCCTTTCTGTGCCAAACCTTGTTTCCCACATCTCTCCCTAGACGGGGTTTCCCTCTTTTCCTAAACGCTTTTCACTCTCTCAAATTGCATTCTCCCCCTTTCTTCCCCCTCGCTGCTCCTCCTCGCTCCGTCCCTGCTCCCTGCGCGGCGGTGTGCTGCGCCCACGAAACCCTGACAGATAACACGGATAGCTTCACACCACTGCGCCACTCTGCACGCACTCCCCGTGAATTACACACACACACACACATGAGCTGACTGCGAAGACAAAGCCGGCGTTAGGTGCCGGTGGTGGGTGGACGGATGAGCTGAGGTAGACAGACAGGTGGAGAAGGGGAAAGGGGAGGAGATGGAGACAATGAAGCTAAATGAGGTAGGGGAGAGAAATAGGGGACAAAATTAGATGATGGGAGAGAAAAGAGGGAAAGAGAGGAAAGTGTGGAGGTTAGTGTTAAAGGAAGAAAAAGATACCTGTTCTTTCCTATACCACCCCGCCCTCAGGCTCTTTCAGAGACAGAGGCAGCTAATAGAAACGGCGAGCAGCTGAACATCTCAGCCCTCCGAGGCAAAACAATGGCTGCATCCTCTGCATAGGAAAGCAGCCAGTCAGAAACAAAAGACAAAAGGAAAACCAGTAAGAAGGGTATGAAAAAAAAAAAAACATTGGAAGAAGCTCCCAGTATATAAAAAAAAACTCACATCACCATAGCAACTCTGGCTGAGGGGGGAAGGCAGCATACCAGAAAGATGGAAAAAAGCTACTAAGAAAGAGCAGAAGGGAAGGGAAAGAGAGGAAAAGAAAAGTGCCGGAAAGAAGGGATTGATAGGGGATCAGAAAAATTGAAAGATTGGTGAATGGAGAAAATGAAAGGATGTTGGCAAAGGTCAGAAAGGATGAAGGCCAGAGGTCTCTAGCCATGCTAGCTGCTCTGTGAGGGTGTTCTCATTTTAAAGAAAACTGCTCTCATTGTAACGTACTCATGTACTCATTGGCTAGAGGCTGGTTCTCACAGTAAAGCTCTTTGGTAACCTATAATAGGGTTTCTCATTTTGTGAGCATCAAAGGGGTTACTAGATATGTAAATCCTTTTTCTACGAGAAATCGGATAGATTTTAGTTTAGCCCGTTAGCATGCTACAATTAGCTAATTAGCAGGTTAGCAAGTTTGGCTGAGATTGATGGGAATGTCGTTCATTTTGAAGGTCATTGTATAATTGGACAATTTCAAATTTTGACCGAATGATTAAGGATGCCACCGATCGGTACCAAGTCAATGCCAAAATTCTGAAAATGTGACAGTACTCTTTTTTCTACAGTAGCGTAGGTACCGTCAGGGCTCAAGACTAACGGCATCCCGGGGACAATAGAAAATGTGTTTGGGACGCAATAAACTCATTATCAACGCGTCCACGGGACGCTGCCGTTTTTATTCCCTGGTAATGCTACATTGCGAACAACAAATCCATGTTGAAATCAGCAGGACGAGAGCTAGTTAACATTAGCTGTTAGCATTTGGTAAACAGCACAGTCTTGCACGGAGCTAACAGCTAACGTTAAATAGCTCTTGTCCTGCTGATTACAACACGGGAGGTTAAATTGATTACATTATGATGTGTTCAGGCTCTATTCAGTAAAAATGTATTATTATTTTTATTATTATTATTATGTAATAGCAGTATTATGAGTATTGGGCGAAAGTAAATTCTAAAGTTATCATGGTGTGTTCAAATGTAATCTTGTAAAATGTAGTTTTTGGCAAGAAGTTTAACAGCAATATAAAATAGATAATAGAGACATAATAACTATGACATGTTTAAGTTCCTAGCAAAACAAGTACATGGGATTATTGTTTTACATTTGTTTTTTACCGTGGTATCGAATTGGTATCAAGAATCATGGACTTTCACTGGTAATGGTATTAACTACTAAATTTTGTCTATCGTGACATCACCACTAGATGAAAAGTCAGAGGATCACCCAAGAGCACAATGAATGATAATCCATCCAAAGTCATTAGGATTCATCCTGTGGGGACTATGAATGTCCAAACTAAATTTCAGGGCAATCCATCCTGGTTTCAGAGAAATTTCACCTTAAAGAATGAAAAATGTCAACCTCATGGTGGCACTACAGGAAAAAAAAACAAGGGATCCCTAAAGGCAGTAGCATCCATCCTCTGGATATCTAACATAAAGGTTTCCCAAGAGCCTGGTGCTAACATGGCTAAAAAAGAGAAAATCAAGACTAGATAAGGACTGTCACAAAATTATGAATGATTTCACCCATCGTGAGAAAATCAAACACCTCCCTCCATCCCTCCTAATCTTCCCTTCATCCTTTCCTAGCTTCCAGCACTCCTTCGCCTTTCAGTCTCTCACCTCTGCCCTTTTCTCTGTCTTTCCACCATTTCATCACTGCTTCATTCTGCTTCTTCCCTGGTGGTCATATCTTCCCCCTTTTTTTCTCCCTCTCCATTTCCTTGGGGTAAAGATGTACTGAATAATTCAGAACGGGGGCCTGATTTATAAGAGCGCTTGTAGTGCCCAGACGTCCTCCGTCTCGCTCATCAGTCTGGCCGGGGCTCATTATGGCTAAAGAACGGCACGGCGGGCCTAATCTCCAATGACACGCTGCTGTGCCCGAACTGGTGTACAACATCGGCACAGTGTGTTCCAAACGCACTCGTGTAAGCAGGCTCGGCGGCGAATGACAGGCCATGATCTATCTCTTCGTAAGTTATCGCAGTCAAACAGCCGGGCGCAGTCCATCTCAGAGAGAAATACATCACTACTGTCAGGTGAGGAAATATTCTAACTCCAGGTGTGGTGATTTAGGTATTGGTTGAGGTATTCCTTGGTCTTACGCAGGTTAAGAAAATTCTACCATCTTTTTCCCAGCTGCTCTGTAAATCAGAATAAGGAATGTTCCAATAACACCTCTTCTGAATACCAAGATAGGCATGTACTGTATGACAGTACATGCCTATCTTGTACTGTATGACAGTACATGCCTATCTTGTACTGTATGACAGTACATGCCTATCTTGGTATTCAGAAGAGGTGTTATTGGAACATTCCTTATTCTGATTTACAGAGCAGCTGGGAAAAAGATGGTAGAATTTTCTTAACCTGCGTAAGACCAAGGAATACCTCAACCAATACCTAAATCACCACACCTGGAGTTAGAATATTTCCTCACCTGACAGTAGTGATGTATTTCTCTCTGAGATGGACTGCGCCCGGCTGTTTGACTGCGATAACTTACGAAGAGATAGATCATGGCCTGTTATTTAATAGATTTTTGCCCCAGGGAACCCTCATATATAACTTGTGTTCCTGAATTGTAACTGTCTGCTCTGTACGTGGGGAGATAATAGTGGGGGGAGGGAAACTTATGATTACAATAGCCATTCTTATGCACTCATTAAATGGGATAATTTGGAGTTAATTGAAGTATAGAGAAATTGAACAATTACTCATTATACTGGGGCTTCCCCTCAAGGACCCCTGAGAGCCACCAACAAAAGCACTGCCAGCCCTGATAACATACAGTAGGTAGAATTAAATATGTATGCATCTGAATGCAAAAGCATAGCTTCACAATAGATTCACAATATTCAGCTATTACATATGGGCAGATAATCGGATAAAACATGATAATTAGGGTTTGGGGTTTGATAATATTCAATAAAATGTGAATCCATCATTGAATCCACTTTCCAAACTGGATCCTTTCAAATCCTTTATTCATTTAGGTTTAGGTGTTCAACATTTGTATAAAACTAAAGTTATAAATTTACTAAAACTCAAAGATTCCATTGAGATCTGACAGCACGTTTTGTTGGCCAAGGAGGCTGAAACACTGCAGTTAATGGTGAGAAAATGTGTATCTAATCTGACACATGGAAATAACCAATGTATCCTCATACAACAGTTCTTACAGTAGGATATGTAATTATAGGATTATACGAAAAGTTATTTTGTTCTTTTTCGTGCATTTTCCTACGAATGTCCAGCAACACGAGTAATCAGTGCGCCTGAGCAAGCCCCTGCAGTGTTTAGGCAACAAATCTACTTACGTTTAGGAAAAGATCGTGGTTTGGGTTGAAATAACTACAGATCTGGCTTTACTTAGGTATGGAAGTTACGTGACAAATAAGTCAACGTTTGGGTTAAAATAACTACGGAAGTTACGTTACTTAAGTACGAAAGTTATGTGACAAATAAGTCAACATTTGGGTTAAATTAACTACGGAAGTGGCGTAACTTTAGTAAATTTTTTTATTTATTTAGCGAATGCAAAGTCCTTGAGCCATGCAGTTGCCTCCTGGTCTGCTGTATGGAGGGTGTCTAACCCTCCTTTTAGACTGTGGAGCGGGCAAGCTTCAATGATGTGTTCCATTGTTTGCACCTCTCCACAGGCACACAATGGGCTTGGGCTGCTGCCCCATTTGTGAAGGCTGGCCAAGCAGGGGCCATGTCCGGACCTGAATCTATTAAGAGTTGACCACTGTATCCTTGGCAGGTTGGTGCCAGGGACCTGTAGGGTGGGGTCTGACACCAGATGTTTGTTTGGGACATCCTTGGACTCCCATTCCTTTTCCCATGCTGATTGGGTGGTGAAGTCGACTGGTGGGGTATTCTTCCATATTGGTCGTCTAGATGGAAGACGGGCAGTGGGTGGGTTGCAGATGTCTGCATGGATTGGTAGATGGGGAGAGTCTTCGACCTTTTGAAGCATCCTTTGAGTAGATGCTACTCGCCGGATATGTGGGGGGGTTATATTGGATAGGACAGGGAGCCAGGGGAGTGGTGTTGAACGAATAGTCCCGCTTATGATTCGCATGGTTGTGTTGAGCTGGGTGTCCACATGGTGTGTATGGGGTGACCTGGACCAAACAGGGGCACAGTATTCTGCTGCAGAGTAAGCAAGGGCCAGTGCCGAGGTGCGCAATGTGGGGGCTGCTGCCCCCCATTTTGAGCCAGCGAGCTTACAGAGCAGGTTGTTTCTAGTCTTCACCTTAGCTGCCGTTCCTTTCAGGTGTTCCTTGAAGGATAGGGTCCTGTCAAGTGTCACTCCCAGGTAAGTTGGGTTGAGGGCGTGCTTCAGCTTAAGTCCGCTGAGTTGGATATTTAGCTCTGAAGCAGCTTTTGCGTTGTTGAGGTGGAATACACTGGAGACTGTTTTAGCGGGGCTTGGTTTTAGCCGCCAGGTTTTGCAGTACTGGTCCAGCTTTGCGAGGTCTTCCGTGAGCACCTGTTCCAGAGAGTCAAAGTCTGGTGTACTTTAGTACAGAAGTTACGTAACAAATAAGTCAACGTTTGGGTTCAAATAACTACGGATGTGGTATTACATAAGCACCAAAGTTACATCACTTAAGTACAACAGTTATGTTACAAATTAGCCAACATTTGGGTTAAAATAAATTCAGAACTATTAAATTGATCTACATTTTGGAAAATAAGCTAATTTGCTTCCTTGCCAAGAGTTAGTTTAGAAGATCGATACCAGCCAGGAGACAGTTAGCTTAGCATAAAGACATTGATGCACAGGGAAACAGCTAGCCTGGCTCTGCTCAATGGTAACAAATTCCGCCTACCATACGCCTACAGTTTTTTGGATGGGCGGTGACTGGAGTCGCCGCTGGTTGCGTCACGTTGGCAACAAGACTCCAGGAAGTCATTGCACTCACCCCTGAAATAGTCCGGCAAATACCCCCCCAGTCTTTTTTACACTTTGATTGAACAAATGAGATATAGCGTGTTGAGCTAGAGCCAGCAGGCAATTAGCTTAGCTTAGCGTAACAGTCCGAAGTTAAAAATCCGACCAACTAGCACCTCTACATTTGAATGAACCAATCACCCGACCTTTGAACTGTTATATCATTCCCCATCTCTTACGTCGTGCAGATGTTCTGTGTGTTTGCGGCGGTATAGTGTGCAGAGGGTCAGGTCAGCAGGTCATCATATTAAGGTCAAAGTATCATGTTCAGTCCAGAGAGGACAGGCAGCCTAGATCAGGTGTCAGCTGTCAAAGATGATACTTCCAGGTTTAACAGGCTCCCTTTACTCTCAAGAGATGATATGCAACATGTCCAATAGGACCTGCTCTATGGGTGGTTGGGGTCATCAATAATGCAAACACTCACACAGATGCTGACTATAGACGGTCCGTGTTATCATTAGGTCGGCTTATACAGACAAGTCGTGAACATGATCCCAGCATGAGGGTGCACTACAGTAGAGGCTTCACTGAAACCTGGGAGCAACGATCCTAGTAGAGTAATGACCAATGAGTTGCACCACTGAACCAAACAAGCCTATCAGAAACGACCTCAAGGCCAACACTGATATTACATTTATACGAACGGTTCTCTGCCTCCAGTTCATCATCAGCTCAGCTTTTGTTCTCTCTCTCTCTCTCACTTAAATTGTTTTTCTCAAGTGTCAAAATTTGACAAAAACATAATTTTTTTTCCACCAGCGGGACTGAGAAAAAAAAAAGGCTGAGCAGATGATGTTTCCTGCATGGTCGACTTCGTCAATCTTTCTCAATCTCCTCCAGAAATTCCAATCAAAGCAATTTGACTCCAGCCGTGGTAGTTGAAACAACAGATGAGCAAAGGAGGATAAAGTAATGAGAGTGGGATCGATGGAAACACCCCGAGAGACTGGTAGAAACAAAAGCCGTATATCTGAGGGACGGGTGTGCACTACGGAGGGAAACAGCAGCCCTTTTTTCCCAAAGATAGATGGAGGAAATTAATCTTTGGGGGTAGTTCAGCATGAATGAAGTCAAATATTTCATAAACCTATAGAACAATGTGAGTGAACTATTGCAGTTTTGGCCTCGACACCACATCTCGCCTGCTAGCTTTATTGCCTCCACCAGCCTTCTCTCCTGCATTAGCATCAGGAATGCAGACTCAGCATGTTCACTCACTTGCATGCATGTTCATTTATCTGACCTCATGTTCATGGAATAGTTGTATATATCACGGATTCAGCTTCAAGGGAAATGTGTGAGTTTGTGCAAATTTATTCTGGGAGCATCACAGGAGCAAAGCCACTCTGTCAAATCAAAAATATATGGAACATTGCCACGAAAAATAGTTGACAAGCGTCCTGGATTAAGTAGCAAGAGGCAGACTCGTTTAACAAAGCCAAACAGAAAAGCTGAATGAGCTTATCAAGCAGAAATGTTTGACAGAAAGTAAATGGGACACACAGTACAGGGAATATGGTCTTAAATCTTAGCAACCCTACAGCTCTGAGCTTACCACGGGTGTGAGACAGCGGGTAATATAAGGTGTTTTAATTCATTTGACAAAGAAATATTGATGGTTGGGATGGGCAATATATCAATATAGACAATGAGATGATAGAAATGTGTCTACTGAGAGTTTGCCATACAATTGAACCCTGTCTCCCTAGAAATGTTATTCATATAATACTAACTTGTATTAATTTGTCGCAAAGGAGGCTAAATAACTCTCCAAACTTACGCTAAATTTTGTGCGAGGAAAAACTGGCACGGCCATTTTCAAAGGGGTTCCTCGACCTGTGACCTCAAGATACAGTGTGTGAATGAAAATGGGTTCTATGGGTACCCACGAGTCTCCCCTCTCAGTACCTGTGAGGGTTTCTGGACAATATTTGTCATGGTTATGTGTTGTTAATTGATTTCCAATAATAAATATGTAAATACATTTGCATAAAGCAAGCATATTTGCTCACTCCCGTGTTGATAAGAGTATTAAGTACTTGACAAATCTCCATTTAAGGTACATTTTGATCGGAAAAATGTGGGTAACCAGAGAATGCGTTCACACGAACTGTAGTGGTTACTGTAAATCTGTGTATATATGCAGCAGATCAGCAATCAGTTTTCGCCCCTACCCTTTGGAAGCATGGCTTCACTTATTTTCACCTTACAAGTGATAAAAGATGCTGTGTCGTTCAGGTTTGCTTAATCCCCTGCCCATATTACAGTAACCGGGTTTCTTGTTTACATGACATTTAAAAAACTGTAACCACAATTTGTAATAGCTCAGGTTGCATTAGATCATCACTAGGACTGTCAATCAATTACAATATTTAATTGTGATTTATTACAAATGAATCACACATTTTTTATTTATTATTTTAACACAATGATAAATATTGTCCAGAAGCCCTCACAGGTTCTGCATTTAGCATAAAAAAATATGCTCAAATCAAAACATGGCTTTAACGCGTTATTATCGTGTTAACTTTGACAGCCCTAATCATTACGGAAAATACTGTAAATCAATGCGCACGACAACTTCATGGCAATATCTGATTTAAAGGATTTTTGCATCTAATATAATGAAGTATCGTAATTTGTTAGGCATTTAATTTTGTCAATAAACAAATATTCCCATCGGTTCTATATATATATCTATAAACAAAGTAAAGTAAATCTATCACAATATACATCAGTAAAACAACACAGAATTCTATGTACTATAATATACCATTGCCTAGCCCTAATTCATGATACAATCTTTAACAATAATCAGTGACTTCCTCCAAAGCGTGCTATCAGATGTTACTCTTCCACGAGGCCCCGCATAACTACACATTATGAAGATCTAACACACACGCTCGTATAAGATAACGAGTGGGACAAGCAAACATTTAGGCGTTGTATCGAGAGAGGGGAGCACGAGAGCAGCCTTTTTGTTCAACAGCACATAAGGAGGATAAAGGCAAACAAGCAGAGCTCCCCTGTGAGCCGCAGGCACACGGTTTTATTTATGAATTTAATTTGTGTTTTTCTTTAAGAGGCACTTGGCGGCCAGCCTCGACACAGAGGGGAGTTAGGACCCAGAGGAGGACAGCCAGGGAGCACTTTAAATTAGAAGCAGACTTCTCTCTCTCTCTCTCTCTTTCTCTCTCTTTCTCTTTCTCTAAAGACAAAGAGACGAGGAGGAAGCGAAGGGAGATAGGGAAGAAGAAGAAGAGAGACAGAGGAGTCTGGAACTGGTTTTGTAGCCACATCTTGTAGGAAATCCTGAACAGAGCATGTTAACGAGGGACACCGAAACCACGAGAGCAGAGGCTCCCCTCCCTGCACTTTGTGTGTGTGTGTGTGTGTGTCACAAAATACAATACACGCTCTCAGATGTGTCATCTGAGCCACTACTGACAAAAAAACACAGGCGTACCGTACACGCACAATCACACATGTGGCAAGGACCGGCCACTACGCAATGCATAAATACAGGTAAACACACTGGATTACATATTACACAAACAAACATACAGTACGAGCTTGTTTCACGTCACACACACACACACAGGAACACACGCGAGCCTCTCCAGGGACCCGACAGGGTTTCCCTCTCAGTCTGCAAACTGTGTGTAGTTACCCGGGGTTGATTACAAAGCTCTCTCTCTCTCTCTCACACACACACACACACACACACACACACACACACACACACACACACACACACACACATACACGTGCAACAGAGCAGTGAGACCTCCCCATGTGCTTGTAGGCCTAGCTATGGTGAGTTAGCCTATAGTAATATGAAGACTATAATAAAGACCAGATCTTACAGAATGGTATGCAACAGTATGCACACACACACACACACACACACACACACACACACACACACACACACAGAGGGAGAAGAGTGGAAATGAGGGAACAGGGAGGATGATATGACTAAGAGAAAAATATTAATCAAGACAAAAAGCAGATCTTTTCTCATCCTGCATGTGGGATGGCCTGCACCCTCGGGTGGAGCAAATGCATTTTTTTTTTTTTCATTTCTCCCAGAAATGATATTGTCACATTTATGAATGTGTGGGAAGCGTCTGAATGCAATAAGTGTGATGGAGGAGCTGTTTGCATTTAGGTATCATTTGTATCTGTGTGGGATGCAGCAGGTATCGTAGAGTTCTGGCACATTCTATTGAGCTGTTGTCGCTGTGGTAGCTGGTGGGCTTCAGAGATATACTGTATGGATATTTTTTTTATTACTTTATCCAACTTTTTTCATTACTTCTTGCTTCACGATTCAGTTGCTAATCTAGTGCGACTTCATCTGAAGCAATAATGCTAAGCAGTACTCACATGGGGCAGTGTATGAAATCGTCAATTGTATCTTTACAACGTACTTATGTAATATACTTTAAAGAAGACCTATTGTGCTTATTTTCAGGTTCATACTTGTATGAACTACTACATAATTCTTGTTTCTACTGTTTACATGCTTTAATGTTCAAAATATGCTTTACTTTTCTTATGCCAGGTTTGCTGCAGCCTCTGTCTGAAACTCCTGCCCCTGCCCCCCAAGGGGAAAGCCCAGTCTGCTCTGATTGGTCAACCAACCCAAACCCTTCGGACTCCGCTCCAGCTCCACTTTAATTAGCTTGGTTTGGGGACGTGCCAAAATAGCCATAGCCACTTGGCAGGTATTATGTAAATGTGTTACTTGGTGACATCACCACGTTATGGAAGAAAAGGCGGGACTTCAAGTGAGGCGTTTCAGGCAGTTCAGGAGCAGTGTTTCTGTGGGGGAGAGTAACTCCCTTTGGCGTGGACTTTGGGTTTTGTAACTTTGCAGACCTTTGCTGAAACCAACACACTACCTGGCTGGGATGAAACGACAGACAGACAAAATTAGCAACTGGTTAGTGAATGTAGCAGAGCATTTAGCAGCTAAAGAGAAAGATATTTAAATTGTTATTATATATATATATTATTATTACTTATGCTCATTGAGTGGCCAGACGCATGACTCCAAATGAATGTTAATGCTGCTCCGTGTCTGTGAAAATAGGTGACTCTGGTAACACGCTTTGCTATTAGAACGTGAATATAATAGAATAATAATAGAATGTGTCTTTAGCTTGTTTTTCTACTCCAAAATAGCCAAAAATAATAATAATGCAACTTTAAGTATGTTATAGAAAATCACTAAAGGCCCCTACACAGCCATAACGTTGGCTCTATTCCACTTAAGTATCCCAGTAAATCATGAACCAGCGTGCTCAACCAGCTCCCTGAAACTGGAACCTAAATGAGGGCAGACACTATTAG
This sequence comes from Sebastes fasciatus, assembly GCF_043250625.1. Classification (NCBI taxonomy): domain Eukaryota; kingdom Metazoa; phylum Chordata; class Actinopteri; order Perciformes; family Sebastidae; genus Sebastes; species Sebastes fasciatus. The sequence goes on from NC_133814.1 coordinate 3,755,024, forward strand.
TGTCATTAATTACATCTGTGCTTTTCCCGTGCTGTCATCAGACATGCCTCAATACTTCTAACATGTACATCTACCTGAGGCAAAATAACAAAACTACGAATAAGACTACAAATAAAAGAAATGTTGACATTCAAAAATACAGCTGACAGCAATGACAGCCACATACAAATCCATATCTTATTCACATAAAATTCACTTAACAAGGGGATGAAACACAGCTGCTGTGGAGCCCCTTTGCAAGGATGAGACTCAGTCTATCATCAGGTGCTAATGCACTGAACTGTGACATGGTTTCTATTTGTCAGTCTAACAGATTACACCTGTTCCACCTGACCTTATAACCGCCCGTAAGTCTGGTAAGCCTCGGGCCCGTGGGACTTGACTTCCCGTTCCCTCCTCGGCTGATCCCAGCGCAGGTGCGGCGGCTACGCGAATGCTGAGGCTCGGCACTTTCGCAAAACGCTGTGATCTGATTCTGGAGCAGCCGCTATCACACGGTCGCCCCCTGGGACATTAAGCTCTAATGGCTGCGAAACTGTAAATGTCACAGTGATTTGGGCCAAGCACCGAAGGGAGAGAGCCCAATAGAGAGTGTGTGTGTGTGTGTGTGTGTGTGTCTATTGTCATGTCAGTGCCACTGTCTGAGCAAAACGGATCGCAGTGAAGTGAAGCGGAGTAATTACAGTATGACAAAAGTCAGTACACAGACACACACACACAGACACACACACACACACAGACACACACACACACACACACACACACACACACACACACACACACACACAGACTTTCCCATACATTAGCTACACACAAGCCAACAGCACGTCCATATATGGCAAATATACTGTACATAACATCCACACACCAACATTTCTACGTCTAAAGCTTTGCATGCAAGGCCTGTGGGTCACCCTCATACATACAAGGAGTATTGATCCTCCCCCCCTATTACTTATTGTTGTTGTATAAGCTTTCACACAACACATACAGTTTACAGTAATAATTCTCAGCAATGAAACAGCGGGTCCTTGATTTCAGTCCTTGAGGTAGACTAAAGTGTTTCTAGCCTTGTGACCATCAATTTTCCAGCTGAATTGATAGCTGTCTCTGGCAGATTTGTTGAAAACTCTGTCTCCGGCTGACTTTTTAATGTTTCCAGCCGACTCATTTTAACATCGGAATCCGATAAAAGGGTCTCAATTATGCACTCGACGGCTACATACATCATATCATGCTGAAAGGCTGAGGCTAGGGCTGCAAGTCAACATCCTCCCTCACCAGTTGTAGAGGACACTGAAATCATTTTGAATCATATGTTTCACTTTTAGCATTACAGGAGAAAACACTTTTCGGATGAGGACTAACTGGAACAAGTTACAAGTGTAAACTTCCCCAAACAACAGAGCTGCTACTGCTAAACTCTAGCCGGGGTTTTCACCAAGAAGTTCCTGGTAATTTCAGTCCTAGGAACTACTTTTCAAGGAACTAAAATGTTCCTTCAGCTTATTGTTGTCTTCGTTTCCATAGCGGTCTATGACATGGGACGATGAATGCTGGTGGTTGCAGCTGTTCAGTGCGCCTGCCTGTTTCATCTAAAAAAGATTCGCTGAAAAAGAAAACCCTTAGTACTTTCGTGTTTACGAATGAAGCGGGACACGAGTTGAAGCTGTTGAAGCAGCGGCGCTGCATGTGTGTTTCACCAATCAGTGATGGTCACCCCTGATAATTCCAGCCCAAAAGTCCTTGTACTTTCGGAAAGTACTACCCCTGACTAGGGCCTTTTTTGGGAGGTAAAAGTCCCCAGAACTTAATTTAAACCCTGGTCCCTGCAGGTCAAAAACGCAATGAGTTCCTTAAAAGGTTGTACCCCACAACCAAACTTTTAACCCCACAAAATATAGTACAAAATGCTCATTGGTTTTGGAAGTAACACTGGGATAGGTTGCTACTGTAGGCATTAGCAGGACATGCTGACAAAAACAATGTTTAATCCCTCATACAACATGTGGAGAAAGTACGGCTGTCCAGAATACCCTCTTTTGGGCTACAAAGCTTCAGTGAGAAATATTCGAAGGTATTTGAAGCTTCGCGGAGCAGCGCGGCAGGCTGACTAGTTCTTCTGTCTGTCTGTCTCCATCTTCCCTGTTTCAGTGCCTGGGAAGGCGCCGCTGCCGCACTACTGTACACACATGCACCTCTACACACAACACCTCTACACTACACAATTATTCCTTATTTCATGGGCCATTTTGGGATTTTTTCTTATATATAAAAATGAAAAACAAAGCATTCAAATAGTGATTTGGAGGTTGAATACTATGGCAACAGTCGAAGCTTTGAAGAATTTGGGTCAGCCCTAGGAGAAAGCTTGCCAGACCCTACTCACAGTTGCTAAGCTCTGATTGGACGATCGCTGTTCAGGAGAGGGGTTTCACCAGCAGTCAATTGCAATGACCGAGTACTCGCACACGTGTGTGCTCATCAATATCAATCATGACCATGCATGCTATAAAAAAACAGCGCCTCCTTCCTTATTGTAGGCAGTTTGTTAATTACACACACCGCGGGGGGGATTAGACACAACAGACGTCCTTAATGACCGAAAACACACACACACACACACACACACACACACGTCCCCTCTGGTGGTCAACCCACTGTGCAGACATGGCTGGTAAAGTTCATTAGCTTTCACTCAGCCTCTACTGTATTAACTGGAACAGAGCAAGCTTACTGCACATGTGAGCTTGAGGCACACTGTGGAACCAGAGCACTAATTGAGTGAGTGACTATCACGCAATCTGCTGTTGCATGATTATGCCGTGTAATATATTGCATTTACATTAATGGGAGGGATTTATTAAAGCTCTGGCTGTAGGTGGAGGCGAGAAAAGGACCTATGGGAGCAATAGCCTGAGCAAGGCTATGGACAGGCCACACGTGCACACAGATGTAGACACACACACACACACACACACAGAGGATCTCGTGCACAGGCGGGCTGAAAGGCCAACGGACCTATCATGACTCTTATATAAGCTTCCCACCCCCAGAGGTATTTATATCCCTCGTTTGTTATCTATAATAAGACATCTCTCTTTTTTTCTGTCCTCGCTCCTTCACCAGACTCCCCGGTCCTGCTGCGGGAAAATCCTGATTAGTGTCCTGATGACTTGACAGAGAGCGATCGAGATAGAGATACAGAGACGGAGAGGGAGGGGAAAAAAGTGCAGAAAGTGGCAAGAAAGATGTATTCCTGTACGCGTCTGCATGTGCGTGAATTATTGACAATACTGGCAACTCCGCAGTATCATAAAACACACTGCAGCAGCAGTTTTTATGTTAAATACTTTTAATTTTACTTTTAATTCACAGGAATGAATACAGAGTCATTTGCCCCTCTGGTGTGAACTTCTGTGAATCTCTGGCATCATCAGTTTTCATTCATTCACTCATTCATTCACTCATTCAGTCACTCATTTTCTGCCCCTGATTGAATATTTCCTTCTCCTACTCTCCATTTCTCTGTTCTTCTCTCACTCACCGAAGGATCTTTCAGACACAATGTGACTACGGCACCACCGCGCTCTGAAACCCCTTATTTTCAACAGCTTATGCAGCGCAGGCTTTTTGCTGCATTGAGCGAAACCTAAATTTGGGTTCAGTGCGCACTGATAATGAACCCAGCGGCGAGCGCAGCTCAAACCTCGAACAGCTCTCTTCCCCCATGAAACAACATTAGGTGTAGCTATATTGTTGTCCGGGATGAAACAGTAGGGCTTTTACACGCTGTACAGAGACAGAAATATGTTAAGATAACGAAAAAAGGGAAAAAAAAGGTGCAAACATTTCTCATAAATCGGGAGAAATACGGGAGAATTGTGACCCCGGGAGGAAATCGAGAGAGGGCAATGAAAAAACGTGAGTCTCCAGGAAAAATCTGGAGGGTTGGCAAATATGCTGATATGACAGTTGATGCTCTACATGTTTGTCCCTCGAGAAGTGTGTGTGTGTGTGTGTGTGTGTGTGTGTGTGTGTGTGTGTGTGTGTGTTGGTACTGAGACAAGGCCAGTGGTCAGGTCTGGTGTGTGTCAACGCCACCTGAGTCCCTAGTTAGTAACAGGGTCTAAAAGAGCACTTTTGTCAGACATGGCATCCCCTGCTGTGCTGCTCACCAATTTATCAATTTGTCCGAGAGAAAAAAAAAAACAGACAGCTGGAAAGGAGGAGATGGAGTTATCACAGGAAGTATATGAGCAGAGAGGGGGGAGCAGGAATGTGAAACAAAACGAAAGACAAGATAGGAAAGATTCCCCTTGTTCTAGTCGCTTGTTGTGAAAAGGAGAAAGAGGAGCAGTGTTTGAGGAAGGCTATAGGAGTGAATATGCCTGGAAACACTGAGTGGAGACGGAGAAGCGAAGGAGTAAGCAGAGAGGTAAAGGAGAAAGCAGACAGACTGAGGTATTGGCTATGACGTGGGACAGATGCGGCCGCGGCGAGACAGTAAAAGATAACTCGATTCAGGTGCCCAACGAGATTTTGCTGTGTAAGAAGAAGTGTATAGCTTGCCCTCCCTTCCCCATCCTCCTCTTTCTATACCCCCACCCTCTTCTCTTGCCACTCTGTGCAGCCAAGCTCAAGTCTTCTACAATATACCCTAATGAGAAAAAGCTGGTAGGAAAATCCTGGACTGAGTCCTACATAAACTTACAGCCATCTCACGGAACAGCTCAAGAAGGGGGAGGGGGAGGGGGGGGGGGCTGAGGAAGGAGAAAAAAACACATTGAAAGAGAGCAAAAATAAAACAAATTTACAAAGGTCATCTCCTCATTCCTTTCAGTACACTATAGCCTACATGTGTATAGACTGTACATAGACGGTTCGTAGGTATACCTACAAAAATAAACGCATTGTAAATCGTATATATATATACATCCCACAAAATCAATTTGTATGTAATCCACGTAATCGTGAACCAGGAAGAATAAAGAGCGACAAACACTGCATAGGGAGGAGATCGGGGTGGATGGGTGGGTCAAAAAACAACGGAAACCAGAAGTCAACATTTGTCAGGTAACTTCCGTACTTAAGTTACACCATGTTATTTTAGCCCAAAGCACGATCTTTTCCTGAACCTAACCAAGTCGATCTTTTCCTAACTAAGTACTTGTTGCCTAAACCTAACAAAGTTGTTTCCTGTGAAGACGGAGGTTAATTTGGAAAAGACTATATGCATGTAACAATCGGAAATTGAAACCTGTTGCTGGACATTCGTAGGAAAATGCACAAAAAATTAGGAATAACTTTTCGTAAGATGTCATACAAACTGTTGTATGAGGATACGTCGTCTAAAGCCAACCAACCAATTAGTAACCATCCAACCAGTCAAGAGCCAATTATCCGATGGATAATAAGTCAACCACCCCACAAACCAGTTGAACAATCAGTCAATCAAATACCTAACCAATCAAAACGCCAGTTTACCATCCAATCAGCCATCCACGCCACCAACTAATGGAACAATAAAGTACCCAACCCGTCAATCCACCAATCTACCAATCAATCAAGAAACCACCCAATTTACAACCCAACCAGTAACACACCTAACATTCCAATCAAACAACTAAATGAACCAGCCAACAACCCTACCAACCAATCAAATACTCACCCAGTCATCCCACCAATCTACTAACCAGTCAACCAAGCATCGAACCCTCCAACCTGTCCACCATCTAACTAGTCAACTAACCACCTAACCAAACAACCAACTATGAAAGCGTCCAACCAGTCAACCGAACCAATCATCTAACCAGACCGCCGTTCTGGATAATTAACTGCAGATGATGATGACAGAATTGTTTTTTTTTCTCTTGTTGTTTTTTTTCAGACATCTTAATCACGGCAAGCCGTTTTTCTGAAGAAACAGTAATTAACTGCTGGGTTTAATGTGCACTAATTGTTCTCCCTGTACAAATAATTGATTGAAAATCAGTGACAAATTTGCTGTTTGGAGACAAACAACGCACGTGACTGTGCATCTCAAACCACAGACAATATGGGAGGGGAGATAGTGTAGCTGAAGGCGAAAACAAAGAATATGAGCGCACACTGTGAAGTGATTTTTACAGGGCCGCAGACGACTTCTCGAAGACAGCACATCTGCAAAAGTCTACCCTCCATCCCTCCCTCCCTCTCGGTTTCACCACCTAGTGTTATCAGACCCCTCTGCTGCTCCTCTTTTCCTCTTCGCTCTCCTTCTTTTTCCTCTGTTGGGGAGCTAGCCTGTGGTTTTTACAGGATTCACATTAATTTGTTAACTAGGCCACCGGAGTCACGGGGGTTGGAAGAGCACAACGCAAGTCTGACAAGAGAAATGAAGCAACAACACAAAATACAAGTGCGTAAAAGTTGGCCGCCGCTGCCTCACCACCAATCAGAGAGTACAAAAACACAGAAAAGAACTCGCTTCTACTCAGTTGTCGCATACTTGGAAACAGGCACACACAAACTCGTCGATGTTCGAATGTAAATCAATCGGAACTTGAGCACAAAACAAATTAAGAAACTGCAAAAACATTCATATATTCACGCAGTTACACACATACTGTATGCTGACACACACACAGAGAGACAGTGAGAGTGCTTCCTGCTGCCGTCTGGCAGTCTACAGTGGAGTTTGTGGTTTGCCCCTGAATCACTGTGGTCAGAGTCTCACCGGGTGTGTATCAGGTTAGCCAGTCCTCCACTGCCAACACACACACACACACACACACACACACACACACACACACACACACACACACACACACACACACACACACACACACACACACACACACACACACACACACACACACACACACACACACACACACACACACACACACACACACACACACACACACACACACACACACACACACACACACACACACACACACACACACACAGCTGCCAGGTCCGGCCCACAAACTCAGTCAGTGCATTTACATGCACTTAAGTAGCCAGGTTCCACTGAGAAACCAGGTTATGCAGGTAATCAGAGAACGCGTGATGGCTTTACCAGAGAACAGCCATAAACCGCAACTTCAGTCTCCAATATGAATAAAAACAGGCAGAAATCTATTCTCAGTGTTTAGATTAGGCTGCTAAGGTTTTCCACTGGATGTAGAAGTCAGACACCCTCAGAGACACACTGAAGTACTTACAATGGATTATATTATCTTTTTTAGTCACTTGTGTCTGGAGCACCATGATGGGTTTTCCTTGGGTTCTCTGTCTGTGGTGCTCGATTGTTCATCTGTCTTTCCACGTTCTTCTACAGCAAATACTCATATAAAAGCCCAAATATGGCCAAGTCTCAAATAGATAGCCAACAAGAATAAATATGGGACGGGTGGAATTACCTGTAGCCTCCTACAATGTCTCAAATGGTATTATAATGGTCTTTCCCACAGCTCTAATTGCATCAGCAGAGTCACGTCATGCTCGCCGCTGCTCCCAGTTTCCCTTTTTAACACAAATACCGGTTTTATTCACTAATTAATTCCAGTCTTTCCACTTCACCGTTTTTTTTTCCCGAGCAATATTAAGATAAGAAGTGTCAATGAAACTCAACACTTCCTGTAGGTTTTTTCTGCATGAAGTGTTGAGTTTCATTCACTGAACAGAACAGAACAGAACACAACACAACACAACACAACACAACAGATACATTTGCATTTGCTTGCAATTGGGGAACAGCGGCAATTAGAAAAGAAAGGTCTGCCTCTAATATAAGGCCTGATTCTCCAATGAGTTTGCCAATGATAAAAAAAAACAACGACCGCAGTCCTTTTTTCCAGTATTTGTTTCAAACTTCGTGGGCTGGGTTAGGTATGAAACCACCATTAAAGCACCATTTTGCACCATTTTCCTGGCTGAACGATACGTTTTCTCCCAAAGTTGCACAACATTTTGAAACAGACCTTCAGTTCTAATCATAGACTTGGTTTTTGGCTGTCGCCATCTTGGTTTTTGGCAGACGCCATCTTTTTTTTTTCAACCAGAAGTAAATCATAATAATAATAAATTTTATTTGGTGGTGCCTTTCAGGACACCCAAGGACACCTTACAAAAATAAAATAATACTCAAACAGATAAAAAACAGACAGATACGACGAAAACACCAGCAGAGCGAACATAACAAGAGACATTTAGGCAGACATGTATGACGGGGAATAAAACAGTAACGAAGTTAAGGGATGGTCACGGAATGATGTACACTATACAGTGAATGGGCCAGTTTGAACAGGTGAGTTTTGAGGTGGGATTTGAAGGTTGTAATAGTGTCAGACTGTCGGATGTGAGGAGGGAGGGAGTTCCAGAGCCTGGGAGCAGTGCAGCTGAATGCACCCATGGTGCTCAGGCGTGAGGTGAGGATGGTCAGAAGACCAGCTGAGGATGAGCGCAGGGAACGGGAGGGGGTATAAGAAGTGACATGAGAAGTACAACCGAACGCTGAATAATGTTACAATTTACTTTCATGAACTGAAAACACACTGTGAAAGGGTTAAAGTTCTAAGACAAAAACACGGACAACTCCCAGACCGGACAACGGCGTGGTAGCGACCTGTCAATCACAAGGTAGCCACTCCCTAAAGCATCCCCTGCTTTATGGTCTATTTGACTCTAAATGGGACCATAATTTACTAAATGAACATCATGCTGTATTGAAGAAGACTTGAAACTAGAGATTGAGACCATAAACTCATGTTGACAATGTTTACTGAGGTAATAAATCAAGGGAGGAGTAGGCTCATTTTCTCATAGACTTCTATACAATCAGACTTCTTTTTTTTCAACCAGAGGAGTCGCCCCCTGCTGGCTGTTAGAAAGAATGCAAGTTCAAGGCACTTCAGCTTGGCTTCACATTTCAGAACTGGAGGTAGCTGCCTGGTTCTAACATATAAACATACATATACAGTATGTATATACTGTATGTTTTCAATACTTTTATCTGTGGCATAGTGTTTACAGGTGTGGAGAGGAAGCCAGAATTGGCTTTGGAAATTCTCTCCTGAGTGTTGCTCTTGTTTTTATCTATGTAGTCGAAATAATAAAGGCTTTTAAACTTTTATAATTTAACTAAGCGGAGTGGCCTGATTTTTTTTCCATCCTCTCTCCTGTGGACACTACACTCTCACTTCCGTTTTCTTCAGTGTTGAGTGCTGAGGCTAAAAATCAATACATTCACAGTGAAAACTGAATGGAGCTGTGACATATAGAAACACTACAGTGTTTCCAACAGACATCAATACACCACGGGGGGTGTAACTAAACCTATATTTAAAGCTTTAATTGATTTCTATTATGTGTGAGATTTCCATGAGGAGGATTTCATTCGGAACAACCACAGCAGTACAGCAGCAATTTGCAACGAGATTCACTCGTGTTTTTTGTTCAAAATAGGGCTGAATGGTTCCCCGCTGTTGCTTTTGTAAAAATTTAATAATGCGTCACTTTGTGTGTGTGCACCAAAGGAAGAAGGGACTTTCCCTGGAAAAAAATGACCAAACACCAGCTGTGTAGAGCAGAAAATGGAAACGCTTTAATGAGCTGACTATAGGTTGGAACTATAGCGTAGCAACCAGCGATAGAAAGTAAGAAAAATAAGTAGCAGGCTGAGCACAAAGAAAGGGTTTTCTTTGTGCTCAGTCTGTTTGCAGTTTAACAGCTTAAACAAAGCTCCTCATTAAGAACAGGCCTCATACTGAGTCGTCTACTCACACCTTACTGCAGTCGGAGCTCGGCCTCTCTCTCTCTCTCTCTCTCTCGCTCTCCTGCCATCTCTTTTTGATTGTCACTCCTGTTATTCATCAATAATTGGCACTTTCAACATAGCGGCGACTGAATCACTGATTTTCACGCACATACTGTATAGTGTGTCGGGAGTATTTCATTGCCAGTAAACTCATCCATCAGTCAGTGAATCAGTGTTTGGACTGAATTCAACACATTATGCTGAAAGAACCTTCACTTTTCTTCAAACAACCGCGGTGCCCGTGAGCGTGTGTCGAGTGTGTACACAACAGATGTTGGTTGGATTTTAGCACACACACAGTAGGACTGCACGATATGGACAAACAAAACATCGCTGCAATTACTGTACGCTGGTAAATACTGCAACTGATATTTGGATTGGGATATGATGAACACTCGCTCGTTTCCTTCTCGCCGGAGCCAAGAGCAAAGGCTCAGCGATAAATCTCCACTAACTAGCATTAAATTCTGAATGCAACAAAGGCTTTCTAGCACAATAACAAAGCCCTACGCCCACACACACACGCCTACATCGGTGCCAGCTACAGGCAGCGCTCAGTGTTTTTGACCGTAGCTGTGTTTTCATTAGCGTTCTTTGGCAGTTATGTAAGTTTTCTTATTCTACCACTTAGTTTCCGTCTTAAAAGGGAATTCAGCAAAGTGAGACACAAGTGTCTCTCTGGCTGTCCACGAGTTCAGCTAATTCAACAGTAAGCTCACAAAAAGGTGACGTTGGATACATTCACGTATTTGTTGTATCCTCTGTACTTTTCAACTTCTCTACGGCTTCCTATATTTCCCAGAAAGTTTTTTGGTCGTCCCTAAAGAATGCAACTGAGCATTTTAGCTACTGTATGGTTTTAACACGCAGAGGGATGTAAATAGGGTTGGGTATTGTTTAAAAAATTGCAATACCAATACCCTTTAAGTGATATCGATACCAACAGAGGACCTCATGTGATACCCATCATGTGAATGGAAGCATTCAGTTACGTAAAATGCTGCCACCACCCCATGTATTTTTGAACGTTTTGGTGACATCTCAGCACGCTGAACTGACAATTTCCGTGAAATACACCGCGTTCGACTTCACCGCACCACAGACTATATTGGGTTGTAGCTGCTGCGGTAGTGGGCCAATCACACATCGCATTACATCGAAGAACGCTTGTTTGGCTGCGAGCAAAACCAAATGCAGATATCGTTTGACTGGAGAAGTTTCAATTCTACCTGGTACTGGGTTATTTCGGTCAATAAAAGGTATTGAGTACTGATACCCAGCCCTAGTCAGTTGTAGAGTAGGAGCTCTTCCAGTTAAAAGTGCAGTGTGTAGGATTTGGCGGCATCTAGCGGTGAGGTTGCAGATTGCAACCAGCTGAAACTTCTACCGTGTGCCAGGCGTGTAGGAGAACTACGGTGGCCGACGCAAAAACGCAAAAGGCCCTATCTAGAGCCAGTGTTTGGTTTGTCCGTTCTGGGCTACTGTAGAAACATGATGGGGAAGACCCGCACTAATTGCTACACACTGTTCCTTCAAGAAAAGAAAATCACATCATGAATGCATTGCATTCTGGTCTATTGAGGCTATTGAAAGCGCTACCTCTGTATCTCCTTCTTCTGAGATGGATTACCACTAGGGGTGTAAGAAAATATAGAAAAAAAATCAAATATTGCCATATTATGTTATGTGATACTGTATTGATTTTTAATTAATAGTTTACAGTTTAGTCAATACTTTATTTAATTTGCAAGGAGATGTCCCCTCTCTTTATGTGCCCTCTTAATGTAGTGCTATTTACAGGGACTGTGATAGATGCAAATTCAGATCACTGTTCTGATTGCATAAAAAAGTCAACTTTTTTTACTCAGATGTTATGCATATGGTGGTGAGTTCTTTATACTGTGACAGTTTTCCTAAAATTAGATTTAAAAAAAAAAATCGCAATGTATCGCCTTGCTTACAGTATCGTGATATATTGAATCGTAACCTCTGTATCGCCATACATATCGTGATACGTATCAGATTATTGCCAATACACAGCCCTAATTTCTACCTACATGTTGCATGATTGGTGCAAAAACATCTAATTCTAAGTCATGGCCTCATTATTTGAGTCGACTGACAGGATGCTGATGATGACCATTAATGTTTTAGATATCTGCACCACTCAATATGTTTCTATTAATAACTAACTGTGAGAAATGGAGGTTGGGAGCACAGCTGATGAAAACCATCAGTGTTGATTCATACAAAACATCAAATGTCAGATTTACAAGAACTGGAACTTTTACAGACTTTATGCCAGTCCCTTTGGCAAACTTTCAGCTTAACGTGTTCCAGCTGACTTGCTTTTGGCCTGCAGACTCAGCTACAGCCCACGAGGCTTCTGATTTGGCTAAAATAAGTCAGACAGGGAGGCGTCTGATTGGTCAACAATTGGCCAAAAGTATTTTCTGATTGACTCAACCATAGCAATGACTGGGCAACAACTGGTCATTAGTGGGGAAATGTGAATGGTCTACAACTAGTCAGGGAGGCTTCTGATTGGTCAACAATCCCATGCAACACTGCCAGCTGACCCATCCATTTGTACCCGTTGTATTTTACATAAAAACCTGCTTTGAAATATCCCACCTAGGCATAATGTTAAATGATTGTGTGCAGCTCTGGATATACACACAAGTACACTCACACACATACACACACATACATACAGATACACATCCCCTGCAGCAAGCACTTTACATGCAAAATACACGCAAGTCACATCACATGCTCAGCGGGACACATGAATCGCAGGAAGAAAAAAAGGACGCCCACCCTCCGACACACACACACACACACACACACACACACACACACACACTAAAAAGGCCTTGCATGGTTAATGAATACTTCATCAAACATAATCTTTCAGTGCATACGCAGAGTTCATGTCAGCCTCCCAGTTCTATAGACTCAGTTCATATAGAGAATATGAAAAATGCACACACACACACATACAGCACGCATCCTCTAAAATGTAGACACACGGCTATGACAGAAGTTCAGATAGGATTCGCGATGAAGATCAAACTCTCAAAGTGCAAGAAGTTGTCTGAAATTCTCCGAGGAAGCAGGAGAGAGGCGGAGGGGGGGGGGAGCAGAGGAGAGAAAATATGAAAGCAAAGTTGATGACGGGTACAGGCCTACTTTTTCACCTCTTAAAAAATGCTCTCTGAAATCCCACTCGGCTCTCCAACTCAGCCTCAGTTTTTTATTTTATTTTCTCCCCCCCCCTTTCTTTTTTTCCCTTCTTCTTCTTCTACTGGTTTTTGGAGGCCGTCAGAGATGGCACACACCCCTCCTCGCTCTCCAGCCAAAGTGAGGCTTTTAACTCCAGAGGAGGAAAAAAATGCGAGGGGTCCGGGAGAAAAAAGAAGCAGGCGAGGAGGAGGAGAAGGAGGAGGGGGAGGAGGGGGGAGTGAAGGGAGAATAGGCGGGCGGGGAGGGCAAGAGACATTTTCTGCTGATTAAGTAAGTGTTTGCTTCGACTTCCATTATTTGACAGACGCATCAGAGCAACGAGCAACAAATGTGAAAAGCCTGCTTCGCTGAAATACGGAGTGAAACAGAAGGGGGAAAAACAAAATCAGTAGCATGTTTCGCCCAAAATTCCCTCGGCTCCCCTTGAGCGCGAACGGTTGTCGGCCTTCCAACGACGGCTATTTCAACGCAGTGACAAACACACCTAGCATGGCCAGGTGTCTTCCCTCACTGTTCCGGGCCGTGTAATCCTCAGCTTAAAAAATCAGCGTGAGCAAAAGGATAGAGAGCGCTGGACTCTATCCCAAAACCCCCCCCTCCCCCTTCTCCTCCTCCCCCGTCTTGGCACAACACCCAGCTCCCCGTCAGAGAGGAGACACCTACGGGAGTCCTGTGGAAGTGTGTGCGCTGCTTACACAACCTCACTCACTCACTCACACACACACACAAAAGCTCTAACTCTCTATCATACACAGATTCTGCAGGAATCATTAGCAAAACCAGCAGAGGGAATTTCACACAGGCAATGTGCTGGGCAAAACATCACTCAGAGCGAACGCCCCAGGGGTCTTCAATTAAACCCTAAATACCTCAGCGAGTATCCAGGGGTCCTAATTACTTCAGACTGCTGAAAATGGCCGCGGGCCGCCCGAGGCCGAGGGCTTACCGAGGATATGCCTGTTTAGAAAAAGACTGTGGCCCCGAGATCAGTGGGGTTCTCCCGTGTTGTCGGTCTACAGCATCAGACAGAGGAAGCGGTCTCTCTCTGCGCATCGGAGCCGAGGCAGAGCCGGCTGCTGTGGATGTATTTATAGTAGAGAGGAGAGACTACTGCAGGATTAATTCTCCAACCAGAGAGCAGAGACAGAGAGATCAAGACAAAGAAATAAAAATATAGCATCTTGTTCTCTTGATATAAAGCATCAGTGTACACAGATTCAAACACCGGAGCGTACCACACGCAGGAGGCCGCAGAGACGGATCGATCTCAGTTACGTTAATGCATTACAGAAGCGCTGACCTTTTCCTAAATCAGTACAGATAGACACTAAAGGGCAAACGAGAATAACATCTAAATACGATCCTCAAAGCACCGGGGATACATACTGTACATACAGAGGTCACAAACTACCCAGCAGTCACTTCAATACCTGCAAATCTTCATTAAAGCTGCAGTACGCAGAATAGTTTTAGCATCATTGGGCAAATAAAATTCCATAATAACCTTTCAGAATATTGTAATTCGAGTGTTCTTAGAGAAAACTAGACTTCTGCTCCTCCTCATGGCTCTGTTTTCAGGCTTTAGAACATCTAGCCCGTGACGGGAGACTTTGACCAATCACAGGTCATTTCATTGAGAGAGCGTTCCTATTGGCTGTGCTCCAGTCATGTGACCGGAACTTGGCGTTCCTTCACCAGATTTCACAATGGCGGCGGCGTCACAAACTTTCTAATTTTACAGCTAAACCGTGCACTAAAAGATGTTTCTGAAAACATTTGAGAGAGAAATAGGCATTAACGTAACATAATATTGATTCATATTTGATCAGCGCTGCCTAGTTTGGTCGGAGTTCCCGAGTGATTGACAGCCGGCTCTCATAGACGGCAGATGGACAGCAGACCTCAGATCAGCTCTTATCAAAGATCTAGCTCGTGACGGGAGACTTTAGCCAATCACAGGTCATTTCAGAGAGAGAGCGTTCCTATTGGTTGTGCTCCGGCTGGTGAGCGGGGCTATGTATTTCCTCAACTGATCTCAACATGGCTGCCGGGTCACAAATGTTCTCATTTTACAGCTAAACTGTACACAAGATGGTTCTGAAAGCATTTGAGGAGAGAAATAGGCATTACTGTAACAGAATATTAATTCATTTTTGATCAGCGCTGCCTAGTTTGACCGTTTGATCGGAGTTGGTGAGTGATTGACAGCCGCTCAGAGACGGCAGCTGGAAGACAGCCTCCAGCTCGGCTCTGATTGGTTGTTTTCCTTCGGTCTGTGAAATCTCGCAGATGCCGTTAGGAGCACCGGTGGACACCGGTTAGTTACTGGTGAACGATTTATTATTTTAATAATAACAAACAATTCAGTAAATTTATATCTACGTATTGTTTTGTTACATTTAGTTTTACAAAGTTAGAAAAGCGATGTTTGAGTCAAGCCTGATGTTGCCTTACACATAAAAGAATGATCCCCATACTTCCACACAGTGAGGCATACAGCTGATTAATTAAACGCCGGTATCGATCGGTACTCGGTATCGGACGATACCCAAAGCCCAGGTATCGCTATCAGTATATAGGCACTGAAAAAATCAGATCGGTGCATCCCTAGTTCTTACTACAGCTGAAACAATTGATGGATGGACAGAAAATGAATCAGCTACTTTGCTCAGTTGTGATCATTTTCTGCTTTTCATTTTCTTCTGTGATAGTAAATCCAATCTCTTTGGGCTTTGAACTATTCTCCGCTATTTTAAAGACAATTCATCGAGAAAATAAGTCGTTTTTAGAACTGTTGATCGGCCATCTTACGAAGGGCAAAATTATTGTATAAATGCGATAATTATCGTACACCTAGCAAAACTGTACATAACTGAATAAGCATAATATCAGTTCAGGTAGCTACATAACAATGCTTCTTTTCCAGATATCTCTGATTGGCTTATCACTGAACGTGAACACCCGGGGTGCGACGTCATCCTGTGTGGGTGGCAATACGGCCAGTCAAAGTACAAGATCACAATCACTTTGTGACACCCAGTTCCAAACCAATCCTAACTGAAATCCTTTGCAGAACTCTGAGAAGCGACAGGAAGTTGAGCGGTATAAAGGACAATGGAAGGAAATGAGAAATGATACCAATTAAAAAAAATCCTCCCAACTAGCTCATTTCACTCACAGATACAATCTTGGGGTCAAACTCGTCTCAAATAGGAATGTGGGGGGTCTCCGACGGGTGGGGGTGGGAGGGGTCAATGAAAATGAAAATGTTTGAGAACCCCTGACTTGGATAATAGCATCAAGGATCGCCTTTGCTCCCTGAGGAGCCACGGGGGACTCGTGTGCCCCCGCTGCTAAAAAAGTCTGTTTGTAAGACCTTTAAAGATTTGACATTTACAGACATGGAAATCAGCTGTGATCGCTGGGAGACTGAGGAGGGAAAGAAAGAAAGATTCAAGGAGGACGACAGAAGAAAACGAAGGAGGGGAGTGGGGAGTGGGGAGTGGAGGGGGTGAAAGACGCAGCATCATCACGGACAATGTTCCTCGGGGAATAAGGAGGACAGGTTTACTGAGCATCTCAATCAAAACAGTGACAAATGAGGAGAGAGGAGGGGGATTATGATGTGAAGGGATGGATGGATGGATGGATGGATGGATGGATGGATGGAAGGAGCAGAGGTAATCCAAATGACATGAACACACACAGCACCTCTGAGAAGAAACAAAGGCTGGAACCACCAGAGCAGGGCGGTATATATCGGCCGAGGAAACATTCCTCCTCATTGCTCTCTCACATCCAGCTACTAACACACACCAAGACACTGAGAGACACAAAATCACCTCCTTTCTCTCCTCCTCCTCCTCTCCAGAGACCTGAATGCTCTGTACACTTATGAATCAATAACACACTTTCAGAGGCAGCAACGATTCCACAAGGCTGTGTGACTTGAAAAGACTCCACCCTTCTGCTGCCATTCAACTGCAAACCGCTCAATAAACAGACGCTCCAGGTGTGAAGCAATAAAGTCATTATAAATAACACTCACTACTGTGGGCCCAGTCATGTGAGGTCAATAACATGTCATCACTCCTTATGAATAATTCATAGGGTGGGTCAGAGGGAATCAGAGCGTGACATGGGAAGCTGGAGACACAGGTGTCCTGTCAGGTGACATGTGAGAGCAACACACACATCTGGAGTCAAACAAACACACCTCAGATCAGGTCACTGGACACACAATAGATCAATCCAACATCTGGCCACTCTATATGATCCATCAAGTCATGTGATCATTCAATAACCCCCTTGAGGTCAACTGGAGAGAGCTGCTGAGCCCAGCAGGTGTTTACTTACCTGCCACAGGTGTGCCTCATGTAGCACATGACTCCTATCTCATAAAAGAGTTAGAAAAGGATATGGGTTAGCGACCATGTTGAGACACCAGCTCCTTGGCCGGGTGCTTTGTTTCAGGTAGAAGAAGACCACCGGGGCCATGGCGGGGAAGGGCAGGTCCTCGTCGCCGCTCGCCGACACCTCATCCCCGGTCGTAGAGATCCGGTCGGCCGCCGGGGCCGCCGGTTCCACCACCGCTTCACCGAGCTCCCCTCCTCCCGTCCCGACCCCGGACCCGGACAGGTCGTTGAGCCGGATGAAAGTCCTCGGCAGAGAGGAGCGGCCCTCCGAGCCCCTGGCGTCGGGGATCCCGGAGAGATGTCCCCCATCCTCGGCCATCATTCACCTCCTGCAAACAATAGAGGCGATCCCGTTATACAGGAGCTGACAACCAGGGGGATGCGCATTACTGGATTCTGCACTTTTAAATCTGCTGATTTTTATTTTTGAAATCAACTTTGCATATAGTGAAAAATACATTCCTGCACATATAGTCACAATTAAGTATAATGGCAACAGGCAATAGTGGTGGTGGTGGGAACATTTGGGAACATATGCGCACACTTCATCGAAGAATGATGGCATAAAATGTTTTTTAAAAGAATGAATATGATACAAAACGGATTTTTTTTTAATGGATACAGGTCGACAAAGTGTATACATGCTGTCATAAAGCTGGTAGATAGAATGGAGCTCCTAACGAGCACCCAAAAGATCCAAGAGGGGCTCGCATTCCTCTTCATCAAAAACACCCAAATCTCTCATCAGCAACAACAGCCTGCGACTGTTCCAATCAAATCTTCATCAATAACACATCAACAACACATGCATTATGAAGTCATTTTCAGCAGTTATTTTTCTAAAAAAAAAAATGTGCGCATGCATGAGCATCTTTCCGTTGGATTTCTTCTTACCTGTAATGGACTCGGTAGATGTGCCCAAAGCGCGCTCAGTCATCGCATGATCAGTGTTTGTCGTGGCTTATAAAGTCCACAGCAGTCTGAAGAAAGAGAAGAAGCCCGGCTGTTTGGTTGGCTGGTAGGAAGGAGAGATGAAGAAGAAGAAGAAGAAGAGAGGAGCAGAGAGGGGGTAGAGGAGAGGGTCTTGGTGGTTTTGGTGCGTCTGGCTGGAGGAGCCGTAGAGTTCCAAGGTGGTGCTGCTGCTGCTGGGTCCGTCTCCACAGACGCGGTGCGCCCAGGCTCCGGTCTCCGGTCTCCGGTGTCCAAAAAAGCCTCTCCGGGGGCCTCACCAACACCAACAGCAACACTTCATAACCAGCCCCCTCCTCCGTTAGAAATAAAAAAGGGAACCTTTGGGATGTGGGTCTACTTCTGCAGCCTCAGGTTAGATATAACGCAGCTCACAAACTTCTTTGTGCTTCCCTCCTTCTCCACAGAGCTGATGGACAAACACCCCAAAACAAGGAGAAATAAGGAAAATGAGTAATCTATTTGTTTCTGCGCGTTTTTCCTCCTCTCCAAATGGAACAATCCAGTACTTTTCGTTGCATCCACAGGCGGTTTGTCAGCTTTTAAAGATCCATGGAGATGCTGCTGCTGCACATCCTGCACACAAGCATGCGTCAAAAGAAGGAACAACCTCTGAGATCTTCTAGATATGTCTCAAACACACCGGTCCTCTCTGCTGGTGCGCACCGGGCTGCTCCTGCTCGCTACTCTGGTCTCCTCCAGACTGAGTTCGGTCGGTTCCGTCCATCAGGCGAAGCTTCAACACAGCTGGATGGATGTTGGAGGATCCCAACTTCTTCACCGCCCCGCCCATAGAGCGCACGCTCTAAGCCAATCAGAGCGCGGCCTGACTCCGGAGCCGACTCCTGATTGGCTGAGCTGGATGTCAGTCTTGACTCAGTGCAGCGAGGAGGAAGGGGGGTGAAACAGCTGGAATCTTATTGTCAACTGTGAGCCAATGGGAAGCGAGGGAGCGGCGGCATCCAGCGGCGTCGCCGTGTGATTGGTGCAGAGCTGGATTTTCGGGAATTTTTGAGGGGAGAAGAAGCTGCCACATGGTGCAATGTGACTCCAAATGACTGGGAATATATAAGGAGGTATAGAACAGAGTGAGAACCAATAGAGCACAGTTAAACCACAGACACCAAACAGGATTTTCCTTCTTCCACCCCCCTCACAAAATAATACTGCTTTTTTATTTACATATGATGCCTATGCTATGGCATGTTCTTTGTCTTATTCATTTATATTGTATGAGGAGTATCTTGGAGAACAAAGTACATGTATGAATTAAAGGGGACCTATTATGCTTTTTCCCTTTCCTTTAGTGTGTTATATAGTTTTTTGTGCATGTAAAAGGTCTACAAAGTTACAAAGCTCAAAGTCCACGCCAAAGGGAGTTACTCTCCCCCACAGAAACACTGCTCCTGAACTGCTTAAAAATGCCTCGCTTGAAGTCCCGCATTTTCTTCCATAACATGGTGATGTCACCAAGTAACAACTTTGCATAATAGAGAGGCGAAGTCCTGCCCCTGCATATTTTATTTCGGAAAAAATATGAACGGTAGTCAACGGCGAGAGATAAATATTTTTTTATCCTGTTTGAACTGCGCCATGAATCACACATATGATGTTTGTCAATTTAAAAGATAATTTTGCAAGTCAAGAAAGTCAAAGATTGTTGTAAAACTGTTTAAGACTGTGAAAATACATAATAAGAAAGACGACACACCCAAAAGTTGCATAAGTGACGTCTCTTTCTCGGTGAAGCTTCAATGGCTGTGTGTTTCCTACTGGGATGAACTCACACCAGTAAAAGGTCTTGCTTGTTCTTTCTCTTTCCGGCTGATAAAAAGACCAGGAGGCGCTGGATAAATCGCATCAGGTATGATAACGTTTCATTTGTGCGTGGTCAAAGCTAAGTTGGCTAGCTAGCTAGTGTTGGTGAAGTTTATTGTGCGACACGAGAGATGTAGTTCACTGAGTCGTTTCACACAAAACTAAATTATACTACGACAAACTTACATCAAAGTGTGACTTTCTTGACTTGCAAAATTATGTTTTAAATTGACAAACATCATATGCGTGACTCATGGCGCATTTGAAAAGGGATAAAGAAAATATTTGTAACGTTCATATTTTTTTCCAAAATAATGTCCCATGTTGTCCGGAAGGGGGTGGGACCTCGCCTCTCTATACCTGCCTAGCAGCTAGTTTGTCACGCCCTCAAACAAAGCTAATTAGAGCGGAGTGCGAAGAGTTTGGTTTGGTTGACCAATCACAACAGAGCGGGCCAGCTGACCAATCAGAGCAGACTGGGCTTTTCGGGCTCAAACAGAGCGTTTCATACAGAGGGTGAAAAGAGGTGCAGCAGCACAGCCCGTATGAGAAAAATAAAGAATTTTTTTTTATCAATAAAGCATGTAAACATGTTCTAGTAGAAACCAAAAATACAAGTATGAACCTGAAAATAAACAATATAGGTCCTCTTTAATTTAGTCAATTCATAAAAAGTAAAAAAAAAAAACCTTGTTAAAATAGATTTTTCGTTAAGTGTCAATGAGATAATACAGCAAAATATAAATTTTTCAGTCATGAAATGTCTTATCATGCAAAAATGCATGAATTACAATAATTATGTAATTAAACTATCCCACAATGTGCAGAGGGGGCCCCCCAGACTACCCTCCGAGACCCCATGAGGGCCCTCAAGCCCCACCTTGGAGCACCCTTCCCCAGACTATCCAATTAGCAGAGAATGAACAGTTAGTACCGGCTTTCAGTCATTACAGATAGTCATCCAAAAGTAACAGAAAAACAGAAATGTGTCACAGTTATGTAATCAGAGAAAAAATGAAATGTAAAGAGAGATTTTTTTTATTTGGGTTGCCATATTTGGGGACCCCGGGCCCTGGAGGAGTGCTCTGGCATGTATGCTGGTCTGGTGGCCACTAGGGGAAGACGTTTCCCTAGGCTTTTCTGCCTCACACGCACACACACACACACATACACACACGCACACACAGACATACACAGACGCACACGCACACACAGACACACACTCTTTCCGAGTACTTGCAGCTGGTTTTGGGAATACAGCCCGAGGCAGAGCAGATAGTTGTACTCTGTAGATTTAAGTGACATATAGTGTCTCTGAATTGCAATGCTGTCCCCTGTTGCACTTCTATCTTTTGTATTTTAGCCCGGCACACATGCACACACATTGCATACTGTAGTCTCAGCACATTACTCACTACATAGCGGCGCCATGCTTTATTTTCATTACAGTGCATGATCATTGATCTGAGAGCAGGAGCAAATCAATGAGGAGAACCAATTTCTTTTTTCATAGCATCTTGTTGCGGCCGGAGCTTATGTGCAGTAGCGAATATTAATCACCTGTTTACACATAGCTCATTGTGAAAGACTGAGATTCACACGTGCATACATGACCTGAAAAAAAACACACATGTGCACGCAGGAGGAGGAGGAGGAGGACGAGGATGAGGAGGAGGAGGAGGAGGAGGAGGAGGAGGAGGAGGAGGAGGAGGAGAAGTGAGAGCGCGGCTCCTTCCAGCCTCTGTCGATACACCTTGTTTGGACTGATTTCTTAATTGTGTACTATCTTAACAGAGTAACTATGAAAACGTATCGATCCAGCAGTGCTTGTACCTATTAGGCAGGAATGAGGCACTGTTCTGAATACATAAAGAGGAAAAAGTAGAACACAATTAAGACCAGGCACTGGGTGAAGCCCACCTAAAAAGTACAAACATTCATTAATAATAAGCAATGCAATTATGCATCTATTATTCATAAAATGGAATAAAGCATTGGCGATTCACAACACTGAGTGCCTATGAACACTTCCCAGGGCGAGCGCTTATGAGGGGCTGATGAATGATGTTTGCTGGTTGCTGGACAGTTTCAGATAAGACCCCCAATTTATCAGAGTGAGTGATCTGAGCTCCCCGGGGCAAACTTTCTCTCGTGGCCACTCTGCAGGCCTCCCGACTAGACACACTTTACTGCTCACCTTCAGCCGACTGAGATGACAGACCTTAGCGACAGAGAAAGCGTCATAGAGAGGAGTCGATCCATACCTACAGCATTATAAAGCCTTCTGATCCACAGAGAACTGTGAGTGCCTGAGGGAAGAACGGACACCAGACTGCCATAAAAATGCGATCATTCACAGCTCCCGGAGGATGATCTCTAATGATTTTGACATTTCGTCTTCCCGCCAACAGGTCAAAATCTCTCCTTGATCAATATTTTGGTCCCTGAAAAAGGTATGTTGACAGCTAATGGCTGGGCATCCCTGAAATGTCTAATGCTCATGGTCCCCACAGGATGCATTTTAATCTTTACGCTGAACCTCTGACCTTTCCTTTAGTACCGCCTTTCGGCAAAATGTTTACTTGTACACGAGAAATAATAATAATATCAGGCGGCAACCTCCACCTCTGAAAAGTGAAGCCAATGCTGAAGTGCCTTCAACCTGCATTCTTTCTAATAATAGCCAGCAGGGGGCGACTCCTCTGGTTGCAAAAAGAAGTCTGATTGTATAGAAGTCTATGAGAAAATGAGCCTACTTCTCTCTTGATTTATTACCTCAGTGAACATTGTAAACATGAGTTTATGGTCTCAATCACTAGTTTCAAGTCTTCTTCAATACAGCATGATGTTCAGTTAGTAAATGATGGTCCCATTTAGAGTCAAATAGACCATAAAGAAGGGGATGCTTTAGGGCGTGGCTACCTTGTGATTGACAGGTTGCTACCACAGCGTTGTCCGGTCTGGGAGTTGTCCGTGTGTTGTCTTACAACTATAACCCTTTCACAGTGTGTTTTCAGCTCATGAAAGTTAATTATAACATTTTGGTCATCTAAAAATGTCTTATTCAGCTTTCGTCTAATTAGCTCCACCCTCTCGTGTCACTTCTGGTTGCAAAAAGCCAAGATGGCAACGGCCAAAATGCCGAACTCAAGGCTTCAAAACGTCAGTCCACAAACCGATGGGCGTCGTCACGGTGACAAAGTTCACTTCTGATATACAGTCTATGAATAATATCTCATAAACTATTTCATGGCAGTCCATGAGATTTGGTACAGATATTCATGCTCCTTGCAGGATAAATTGTGCTTTCGACTGACTCCAATGTAAACCCATCCACATCATTATTGGACGCTCAGAGAAACTGACATAGTACGGAGGCTGGATGGGTCAAACAAACACAGGACTTTCACCCAGAAGACCGCTGTTCGTGTCCCGTGTGAAACCAAGTCAACGTTGACTTATTTTACCTTACTTTTGTTATGTAACGTACGTACTTAAAGTGGCAGTAGGCAGTATATATTTGGCATCATTTGGCAAAAATTCCATAATAACCTTTCAGCATATTGTAATTCAAGTGTTCTGAGAGATAACTAGACTTCTGCTCCTCCTCATGGCTCTGTTTTCAGGCTTTAGAAAATCTAGCCCGTGACGGGAGACTTTGACCAATCACAGGTCATTTCATTGAGAGAGCGTTCCTATTGGCTGTGCTCCAGTCATGTGACCGGAACTTGGCGTTCCTTCACCAGATTTCACAATGGCGGCGGCGTCACAAACTTTCTAATTTTACAGCTAAACCGTGCACTAAAAGATGTTTCTGAAAACATTTGAGAGAGAAATAGGCATTAACGTCACATAATATTGATTCATATTTGATCAGCGCTGCCTAGTTTGGTCGGAGTTCCCGAGTGATTGACAGCCGGCTCTCATAGACGGCAGATGGACAGCAGACCTCAGATCAGCTCTTACTGCTTGATTTCCTCCGGTATGTGAAATCTTGCAGATGACGTTAGGAAAACCGGAGGACACAGAGGAACATGATTTTTTTCAGGTTACATGTTTCATGTACTACTGTCACGATATAGCGACCGTTTTATTAAAATAACTTTTTTAAATCATATTTGCTCCACCATCTCGCCTACTTCAGATTTAACTAATGCCAGTTACATAACAAGCGTGCTTATTTTACATAACAAACATACTTATTTTAACCCAAACCATGAACTGTTCCTAAACTGAACCAAGTAGTTTTGGCCATCACCATCTTGGTTTTTGGCCATCGCCATCTTGTTTTTTTGCAACCAGAAGTGATACGAGAGTACAACCAAACGCTGAATAAGACATTTTTAGGCGACCGAAATGTTATAATTAACTTTCATGAACTGAAAACACACAGTGAAAGGGTTAAAGTTCTAAGATGAAAACATGGATAACACCCAGACCGGACAACGCCGTGGTAGCGACCTGTCAATCATAAGGTAGCCACGCCCTAAAGCATCCCCTGCTTTATGGTTTATTTGACTCTAAATGGGACCATAATTTACTAAATGAACATCATGCTGTATTGAAGAAGACTTGAAACTAGAGATTGAGACCATAAACTCGTGTTTACAATGTTTACTGAGGTAATAAATCAAGTGAGAAGTAGGCTCATTTTCTCATAGACTTCTATACAATCAGACCTCTTTTAGCAACCGGAGGAGTCGCCCCCCTGCTGGCTGTTAGAAAGAATGCAAGTTTAAGGCACTTCAGCATTGGCTTCACTTTTAAGACCCGGAGGTTGCCGCCTGATTCCAACCAGCACCAGAGTCTCTGACCTCTGACCTCCCCTGAGATGGGGATTTATCAACAGCGCTAAGTAGCTTAACATAATTTTTATGTAATCATGATAATCCCTTATTATTATGCAATGGTGCACTGACGTGTGTGCCTGTTGATTTGTGTGTGATTGCACTCTATCCATGTTATTGAACCTTCATTAGTCCTCCCAGGCTCTAGGAGTGAGGATTGCCCAGAAAAGGCAATTACTTTATTGATCATTCAGTCATCCCATTTTACAGTTAACCCTTTACACCACAGGACACTCAACACTTTACTGTACCTCTGCTGTATCCAGGCCCGGAGTTCCCTTTTGCCCAGCACCCGAATACGGAGTCCATTGTCTTCATCCTGTCACACAGACATTAAAGGTCCCATATTGTAGAAAGTGAAATTTTCAGGTCTTTTACATTATAAACAGGTTTAAGTGCGATATAAATACTTTTAAACTATCACAACGCTCAATATACGCAGAAACACACACAGCCCGTATTCAGAAATTACGTGTTTGAAACAAGCCGTTAGGATTTCTGTCCATTTGTGATGTCACAAATATACAATATTTAGACCATTACATGGTTTTAAAGGTAAACATTCTAAATGTGTCCCAGTTTATTTCCGGTTGCAGTGTATGTAAATAACATCAGCTGACAGGAAGTAAACATGGACCCTAATTGTTGCCTAGCAACGCAATTCCGTTGCAATTCCATTGAAATACACTAAAACGGAGCGTTTCAGACAGAGGGTAAATACAGGTATATTCAGGCAGACCGTACGAGGAAAATAAAGTATTTTTTGAACATTACAGCATGTAAACATGTTTTATTACAAACACAAAATACAAGTATGAACATGAAAATGAGCATGATATTGGACCTTTAAAAACAAACCATTACTGTTGTTGTCATGAGGAGAACCAGCAGCAATACGCCAGCGATGCACAGGAAGTCACAATCCATCAAAAAGGAATTTGAAGCAGACCTCAACTTCTTTTTAAAAGTGATGCATGCAAGGGTTGTTGTCAGGTCTAATATCACTCAAACAACAATCCTCTGTCATGACTAACTATCGCAACTCACTTCATTTGAATTCGGGATCCGCGAGATCAATATTGGTTCCGGAATATCAATGACAGGATGATCAATATTGTTTGTTCAAACTCCCAAAGGTGCCACAGGACATGTAATGGTTGTGTTTCAGCATGTTTGGCTTTTGTAGCCTCTCTGTAACTAGGATCTACACCATTAAAGCCAAAACTACAAGTAGGTAAAGAATATTAGTGTTTCTCTTTCTTCAGCAGAGCTTCCCCACCACTGATAATAACTTATGAAATAAGTTATATAATAAGTATCATGTAGTAAAGGAGCATAGAGGGCAAATGTGCCATTTTACATGCTGTATGTGGTCACGAGATTTCTAGGAAGTACACCCTCCTAAGCAGGGGAAGAGTTCAACAAACAAAAATGGAAATAAAGTAAAAAAAACAGCCAATTTTAACTGACAAAATACCGTTAAGATATGTCATGCTGCATGGTTCCTTTTAATCAATAAAATCAGCTCAAGTTGAATATGGTCTTTGTGGTCGCTGCAGTGAAATCCAGGAAGTTGTTATTCCCATATGCTGTTTAACTTTGTGGTATTCATTCTCTGGACAAGCAGCCAATTTCTTTATACAGTGCCAGCAAACCTGCACTCATTTAGAGCTAGCAGTTGATAATATTTTGATTTGAGGACATTAAAGGCCCTGGAAACTCTAGATTCAAAATGTGACTTGTTTTCTATAACATTATATAAGCCACAATCAAAGTTTAGATTCTGGAGAAAAACATCTTAAGTTTTTATGTATTGAGAGTTTAACACTCAAAAACTCAACTACCTTACCATAACTGCGGTTGAGCTTTGATCAGATTTTACGAGCAGCGCCGGCAACACAAGCAAACAAACCCCCAACTGGCATTATGTTTAGATTTAAAGGGCAGGTTGATTATTTTAGATTTTTTTTTAAGCCGTTATATCACTCTCTTCAAAGCCACCAGACTACATTCACAAAAACAGTAATTTTACCTCGCAGAACACAGGAGTGTACATACAACCCCACTTAAAAAAATCCGACCTAACCCTTTCAGTTATTCTCAAACTTAGCACAGCTAACTTTGACCCGGCTAGTGCTAGCGCTCACATTATTCATAACCTTACTGATTAGCTTACTTTGGTAACCTACGTCACTGCTTTTTGCTAACAGCTGAGTGGCCGTTTCCATTTAAAAAAAAAAAACACCGCCCTTTAAATGCTAATTGGAAAGAAGTGAGATCAAGTATTTCCAACCGAGCCCTGCCCACTTCATCCCAGTGAGAAAA
Organism: Sebastes fasciatus; assembly: GCF_043250625.1. Classification (NCBI taxonomy): domain Eukaryota; kingdom Metazoa; phylum Chordata; class Actinopteri; order Perciformes; family Sebastidae; genus Sebastes; species Sebastes fasciatus. Next base: position 3,782,449 of record NC_133814.1, read on the forward strand.
CCAAGAATAAAAACAGAAATACAGAAATCTCTTGTGTGAAATACAAAAACTGAATCCAGAATATGTGAAATTTCAATAAGGGGAGTTGGGCCAAAGTTGGGGCATGACTCACTGGGGGTCGTGTCTAGATGGTCACCCTAGATTTGCAAAACAAATTTGAAAACTCTAACTGAGACTCGCTGCCCGATGACCTATCCTAACCATAACTATTCGAGGTTAATGCCTAACCTCAAATCGAGGGTTACCCCCTTTCGACAAGGGTCATATGAAGTGACATTTTTGGCAGTTACCAAACAGCTTCAGGTGCAGTACCACCTCCTTCTGGACTAGAAGTGGGACGACCCTGATTTGCATATAAAGCCAGGAAAACAAAAACGGATCTGGCTAAAAGAGGCACATATTTGTAAAGGCCCTGTTCAGACCTGGCATTAACATGCGTCCTGAGTGACCCGATCACAAGTGGACAGCTTTAAGTATGTCTGTTCACACCTGGCATTAGAACGAGTCTTCACATGCGTCTTGAGTGACCACTTGTGATCAGATCTCAATTGGCACATGGTTAATATAGCAGACGTTGTGACGTACTATTACAGGAATGTCAGTAGTAACATCCTACATATTCGTGAATTCGGGTACATTTTATTAACATCAACATATAAGGTTATAGTACCGGCGGTCCCCGAGGACCTCCGTGCCGTCGACACCGCTGCCTTTGCCAGGTAACAGCGGGTTTACAGAGCTTCAGGGAGCCGGGGATGAGAGCGAGCGAGCGAGCAAGCTGGCGGGCCGACGGGTGTCAGCTCCGTGCAAAGTGGCGGAACAAAAACACCGACAGCATGATAATAATGCACTTTGCGTGCCTAGTCTGATAGTCTGTAGATATGTAGCCTCCAGATCAGATATATTCTAATAAAACACAGTTGTACCGACTTTCCATGCTGCGAGGCAGACAAGCGCTCGCGTCTGCCTGTCTTTCCACATGAGGAGCGCAGAGACCTGCCGATCCCAGCGGGGGATGTCAGTTGAGTAGGCGGTCCTTTAATCTGGCCCAGGACACATTCTCGTACACACTGCTAAAAGAATGTGGTCATATGTGGCCCAGATCACCTCTGAATGTGGTCTGGTCTGAGCAATCAGATCTCAATGAGTCCTCAATGCGTCTTGAGTGCATTCACACCTGTACTTACAGCTGCCCACTTGTGATCGGATCATCGAGGACGTATGTTAGTACCAGGTCTGAACAGGGCCAAAGTGTCTTAAATCTCATCTGGATTTTATCCAGATATGAAACACTTGAAATGACAAGTGTAAATGGGGCCTCAGATAAATACAGTTTTGTAGCAAATGGTAGGAAGAAATATGAGAACAGTAATGATAATGTAGAGAATGCATGTGTTAAATATATCCCAATGGTGTCTTAGGGATATGGCTGGACTGTGGTCTCAATAACAGTTGATACACACATCAAACAGACACTCACGTGACTGGACGAATCTGCTGGAGAGGGCAGGACAGGGCTGGCAACCAGGCGAAAGAGGTGATTGCTTCTAGTCTCGCTTTTCCATTTATCTGCTGAATGATAAATGGAAGAAAATGAGCATGTCCGTTTATTTTAGCCCACATGCAATCCAAAACAATACAGTAATACAATGACTCATGTGGTGTGTGTCCGTGTGTGTGTGTGTGTTCGTGTCTGTGTGTGGGCGTATTATGGGGGCCCGAAGAGGGTCAACAACAATATCAGTCATTTATAAACAAAAATCACTTCTAATTGAAAAATGTTAAACAGAAGACTCCAGACTATACAAAGCTGGAACTCTGAAGCTTTTCCAGTTCTGCTTGCCCACCTAAAAAAAAAAAAATCACACGTGATTTCAGTGATACTGATTCACATGTTGGTAACCTTGGTTACGGAGCAGAGCAGCTCGGAGAGGAACATTTTCAACACTTCATAAATTATATGCCTGTAATGACACGGAGGCAGAAGAAAGAGGAAGGAGTGCAGACTGGAGGGGCGAGATGGAGATGAAGAGTAGGAAGAGATTAGCTGGAATAGGAAGGTAAAATAAAGAGGAAGAGAAGGAGGAGGAAGAGCGGAGAAACAAGAAGAGGATGGTGCATGTAGAGAGGAAGAGCAAAGCAGGAGGTATCCAAAGTAGAAAGGAATGGAAAAGAGTGTGCAGAAGAGGATGGAGATGTACGATGAAGAAGCAGAGGAAAGTACATAGAGGAGCAGGAGGAGAACAGAAGGAGCTAAAGAAGAATCAGTCCGGCAACACTGTGCCATGATGACTAATAGATATGTGCTGAGACGGGAAATCCACAATCTACTTTTGTTTTCTCTTTGATTCCCCGTCTCTGAGCTGAATTAAATCTGCATTTTTTTTTTTAACAAATGTAAATTGATAACCAGAAGTTACTTTTGCAACATGACAAAACAGAGACAGAACTGAGGAGAAAGTTGAGAGGAACGAGAGAGAGAGAGAGAGAGAGAGAGAGAGAGAGAGAGAGAGAGAAACAGAAGGGGCCTTCAGCGCTTCCCTCTTTGCCTCTCTGCCTTTCATCTCTTTCCTCTTTGAGCGCCCTCCAGCTCTGTGAGTGTCGGCTCCCACAGAGCTCCGCGCTCCCACTGGGGGTCTTAGCGTGTCAGCCCAAGACGAGCCGCTGTCTCTGGGGTGAGGCAGGGCTGTGTGGGGGCCCCACTCTGGAGCCTGTGCTACTAACCGCTAAGGGCACAGAAGGTTTTATATGGGTATACTGAGACAGGCAAAACTACACCAAAACTACCAGAGAGGGTGACGTTTGTGAGACTTGGATTAGGATGTGTGTGTGTGTGTGTTTGTGCGCCTATGCAAATTTGAACCGGATATACACTGTATATATGTTGTGGATATGTCGTAATGAGTGTTTACATGCACGCTGCCAGATACTGGGTCATGTTCTGTATAATCTTAATTATGAATATCACATGAATAATCTAAACATTGCTCTGGAGATTGTGTATATAATATCCTAGAAATGGAAAATGTGCGCACCCCACGGGTGGGACATGACAGCACGTGACCAGGGGAAAAATGGGATGTGCAATTAATGTTTTGAATTCAGAGTCCTTTTCATGGCGGAACAGGAAACACATAATACATCCATGGTACAGACAATCTGTCTGTAGGTTTACAGAATAAACAGATAGTTGACAGGGACAAAAAGAAAAACAGACGATGTTTCGGAGACGAACAAGACAACCTGCTCACCTGACGGCAATCAAAAGAAAATATGACACAGTAGGACTGCACCGAGTAGTTCAAAGCTTCATTCATGACGTTAACATTCTAATTATTATTAAACTTACAGAAACATTAGCCTTCCTTCCACCCTCTCCCTCTCTCTCAAAGACACACATTTCCTCAGTTCTCAGTCCAAACGTCAAAATTTATTGAGAAAAAGAGAAAATTCACTACCTGTTTTTACCTAACCAAATATCCTGCTTCAGTGATTAAGGGTTAAAGGTCTAAGATGGAAACACAGACAACTCCCAGACCGGGCAACGCCGTGGTAGCGACCTGTCAATCACAAGGTAGCCACGCCCTAAAGCATCCCCTGCTTTATGGTCTATTTGACTCTAAATGGGACCATAATTTACTAAATGAACATCATGCTGTATTGAAGAAGACTTGAAACTAGCGATTGAGACCATAAACTCATGTTTACAATGTTTACTGAGGTAATAAATCAAGTGAGAAGTAGGCTCATCTTCTCATAGACTTCTATACAATCAGACTTCTTTTAGCAACCAGAGGAGTCGCCCCCTGCTCACTTTTCAGAACCGGAGGTTGTCCACTTACTAATATGCTTATACTGTACAGTTAATTCTTTGATTAGAGGATTACGTAATGCAGCAAAGACCATTCTGTTCCTCATCCGACCGGCTGCTAACTGAAATCACAGTGCCAAGTGTTGACCATTCAGACTGATGCTCACAGTCTGACTATGTGGGTTAAAAGCTGGCTGTGCCTATTCACACAGGAAAAGAAAAAGCGATCACGGCAATCGATCACTCCCACAGGGCGAACGTATTAACAGACAGACTGACAAACATTTTTCATACACAATCAAAACACAAACACAGACACACTCCCTCTTGCTGAGCCACTTATTTGACTTTTGTCTCCTTGCTGTCAGTCATGCAAGGGTTCAAACTTTTATAACAACTTTCCACTTTGTAATTTGTTAGTTTTGTCGAGACATCTGTTGGATTCCTTCGTTACCGGGACGATCCTAATAAAGGCGGCCTGACATCGTGACGACGCTCTAAACCTCTGACCTCAAACATGATCTACAGCTGCTACCTGCCAATTGCATCTGTTCACCTGTCTATCACATGTCCACACACGCCCACGCGGTAAGCAGATACATGAATACACACAGACACAAATACATTCACAGACACACACAGATCCCCACAATACAGACACCCAAGTACACTAGATGTCAATTTGGACCCTTATAAAGCAGACGCAGTACATACAAACTGCTCACTTAGTCACAGCAAAGTTGAGAACAAACAGACAACCCACTCTGTGATCATGTGAATGTACTTTCTCTGCTTCACCTCAGCCTCAGAAACAAGTTTCCTCTCCATCATGAGAGGAAAACAGATGAAGGTGTTTACATCCCACACATGATTGAAAAGCTCTCAGCGGGCCTTTTTCGAGTTTGACCGAACGCTCGTGTTTCCACCCGCGTCACAAATAGCAGGCGGCCTTTTGAATGTATATATGTTACCCATCGAAGATTAAATCAAAGGCCGGGGCCCTCGTATTTGTCTCAAGCCATTTCCCTCAACCGAAATGAGCGACTGAAAGGGAGATCAATATTTCCATTTGCGTGATGGCTCGGGTGGGTGTTTTGAATTATTTGAATGATGGAAAAGTGTAGAGTTAGGGAGGAGAGCGTGTGAGAGAGGAGAGAGAAAGAAAAATGGAGAGGAAAGGGGGACAGACTGCTGGCTTCGTACAGCGTCCTTAGAGTCTGTGGACATTTACGCATTTCAAAGTGATTGAATTTCCATGTCTTAGCCATTATAGTTCACCAGCTTCCTCTTATGAAGCAATGCTATAATCCTTACATTCCACCCGTCTCCCCACTTTAATACAGTGGTTAATAAAAGAAGGAAACTATGAACTCATCAACAACATGTTGTATATACAGTACATAGACAGGTGACAAATTAGGAAGAAAAAAACCCTGAATTAATGAGTTGAAAAACATTAAAGGGACAGTTTGGGTGTTTTGAAGTGGGGTTGTATGAGGTACTTATCTATAGTCAGTGTATTACCTACAGTAGAAGGCGGTCGGCACGCCTTCACTTTGGAGAAACACAGTGGAGTTACTGCATGGAACCAAAGCAATGTACTGCTGTGGATGGGGCCGGCAGCAAAACGGATTTTAGCCACCTAAAATAAAGGCTCACCGAAAAAAATCAATATCAGTTTAAGTGTACGCTATATTTAGAATGTTTTTGCCGGTTTACCTTGCCGTGAGACAGCTATACAGTCTATGTTGCCGAGGGGAAACTGAAGCCGTTATCTATGCTCTCGCCAAAGCTACCAGACTCCATTGGAAAAACCCCAGTAATTTTACCTCACAGAACACAGGAGCTGCTGGTCTACCGCTGCTTTTATCCGTTAGTTTATTTGTGTTATTTTGTGACTTTGGTTAGTTCAGTTTCATCAAAGTCACACAATAGCACAAACAAACTAACCAATCGAGGCAGCGGTAGACCAGAAACCCCTGTGTTCTGCGAGGTAAAATAACAGTTCTTTTACAAATAGAGTCGTGACTTCGGCGAGAGCATAGATGGATACAACGGCTTCAGTTCCCTGTCGGAAAGGGCTGTCTCACGACACGGTAAAGCGGTGAATATATTCTAAATATAGCGTACACTTAAACTGATATTGATTTTTTTTTAGGTGGCTAAAATACATTTCGCTGCTGGCCCTGTCCACAGCAGTACATTGCTTTGCTTCCATGCTGGTGCTCTTGCTTGCTTCTTCCAAGCTGGCGGGCCAACCATCGTCTACTGTTGGTAACAAAGGAAAACATATTACAGAAGTCAACGTTGATTTATTTATCATGTAACTTCCATATTAAGTTACGGCATTTCTGGTGTTATTTTAACCCAAACCACGATCATTTCCGAAACCTAACTAAGTAGTTTTTGTCACGTAACTTCCGTACTTAAGTTACGCCACTTCTAGTTTGGCACAACTTAACCATGATCTTTTCCTAAACCTAACTAAGTCATTTTGTTACCTAAACCTAACCAAGCCTATCATTTCCTAATCCTAACTAAGTAGTTTTGTTGCCTAATCCTAACTAAGTTGTGAGGAAGGAAGTTTATTTTGAAAAGACTGGGGGCAGATATTGACGCTGGACATTGGTAGGAAAATGCACAACAAATTAAGGAATAACTTTTCCTAAGATATCATACGAACCGTTGTATGAGAATACGTTGAATATGCATATGAAATTTCATAGCAAATGGTACTAAGTTAGCAAAATATGCTGTTGTAGTCATTTATCTCACAGATAAAAAATGACTCTCAGCTGATTTTCTCCATTACAAACATTTCTATCTCATAATATCTAGGATGCTAAACTATATTTCACCTATAAAAATTAATATCTTAACGTACTTTAATGAACCTTACGGTAAATGTAGCTTCTTTGTTTTTTGTACCCTCAAAAGAAATGTGTCTCACAGAGTTCAGATGGGCATCCAGAGTTCAAGTGGGCTTCTCGTTCTTGCGTCTCCAGCTCCAGCTCCTGCTCCAGCTCCAGCGGTTTATTATGTAAATGAGGCCGACTCATTCATCATGGGACTGCGATGAAGCTGGCCAGACAGGAATGTCATCTGGATAGAGATCAGAGGGAAGGACGGGAGTGGTACCAGGGGAACAGATGTAGTATCGTAGGTGGGAGAACATTTCCATAAGCCACTGAAAACCCGGGTCTGTAACACACACACACACACTCCCAGGACTGATGCCATCTGATAGAAAGAGTCAAGGTATCCCTGGATGCATGAGTGTGTGTGTTTCTTTGGAAATATGGAGGGTTGCTCCTCAGTGGGTTTTCTGAGCTGGTCTCTCCTGTCAGAACGGTCACACTTCATTAACCTGAGAGAGAGGTAGAGCGAGATGGGTGTGTGTGTGTGTGTGTCCACAATTTGGCTGGCCTCGGGGCTTTTTTCTCAACGGTCTGGAGAGAGTTACGGCCGCAATAGCGAGAAGCCACGCAAGTGTTCGCTCTTGGCTGTAAAATGTCCAGAAGAAAAATGATCTGCAGCTTTTATCCATGTTCTTTGTGGTCACAGCACTGTTTGGAGTTTAGATGTCTCATCAAAAAGGAATTCCACTTCGACTTTATCAATCTTATTTCAAGGGGGCCGGGAGCCGGGAGAAGTAGCTTGCAGATGTGACATGCCTGCTGAGGTTTAAGCCTCGGTTCCGTCATTAAATATAGCAGATATTATGTAAGGGGCTTTATCAGTGAAATGAAGGGTTTGTGTAACTTCATAGAACAGTGTGGGTAACCCACTTACCCACATTCATTTAAAGGATAATCCAGGTTTATTGAAATCTGAGTCTTATTTTCATATGTAATTCATAACTCACAAGTGCCGTGTTTTGCTACTGTTGAGGAAATAAATCCATGATGAGTGAAAACAAGTGGGAACCATCTTCTGATGTCTTAACTGTAGAAATGAGCCGGGGACCGACTCATCTGTCAAGCTACCAAGACAACCATTCACTGAATGTCCCGATGAGGAGCTCGAAACCGACATAAATTGTTTCAGTAATGATAATTGCAAGTCAAAATCATTCCAACCGCTTCCAACAGGGCAGTATATGACTGAGAGACAAGCCCAACAAATGTGCAATTTACATTACGCTTTAATGGAAGTATTTCAAGTTTCGCTTTATGAGACGAAAAGCTTGAAGGGTGTTACCCCGGACGAATAGTATCTCTGGGAAAAAATTCCCAACAGGACTAGTTTGATAAGTGTTTCTTATCTTCATTAAAGTCTTTTTCCAAGTGTTTCAGGCTAATATGGTAATTTAACAGTTCGCCTTAATTTTTCTCTTCTTGTACTATCCTACCGATGATGATAATGGGAAAAGCCACAAAAATAAGACTCAGGTTGTGATAAAACCTGAATTATCATTTAAAGCTTCACTAATCCATATTATTAACTTAAAGGTGCAGTGTGTAGGGTTTGGCGGCATCTAGCGGTAAAGGTTGCAGAATGCAACCGACTGATCCTAATCCCGTGTTCCAAGCGTGTAAGAGAACTACGGTACATCTAGTCAGTTTTTGTTTCAACGTATCCTCACACAACGGTTCGCATGATATCTTACGAAAAGTTATTCCTTATTTTACATGTGTTTTCATACGAATGTCCAGCAACATGTGACGCGCTTGTCAATTTCCACTCGTTTCATGCATACAGTTTTTTCAAAATAAACTTCCGTCTTCATGGGAAACAACTTAGTTAGGTTTAGGCAAAGATCGTTGTTTGGGTTAAAATAATACCAGACATGACTTAAGTATGGAAGTTACATGACAAAAACTACATAAATTTAGTTAAGTTTAGGAAAGATTAGGGTTTGGGTTAAAATAAGTGGCATAACTTATGTACGGAAGTGACAGATATATCAAAGTTGACTTCTATTTTCAGGTGATTATACACTACAGAAAGCATACTTATTGATATTATATTCCATTTCTGCCAATAGATCCCCCTAAATGCTATACACAGTTCCTTTAAGAATGGTTAAAATGCCTATGTGTAATGTGACAGTGGTTGCTGATAGTGACTAGTCCACAGAGAGCTATCAACCACCTCTGAGCATTTAAGCTCATTGTTCTGGTTTTCACGAGCTGCAACTTAAAAAAAACAACTGATAAACTCACTGTTTGCTACCTTCTCTCAACTAGACAGCAGATACAGACTGTAATCGAAACCGCACACTATACTAGTAGTACGTACTGATTCGGCCAAAATGTAGCATGTAGTATACGAACAAAAGCAAAATCTACAATATGCCAAAAATACCCGGATGTGATACTGATTCGGAAAAAATCTCCAGTATGCATCGGACCAGTCTACCTCGCCTATTGTATCCCACAATGCAAAGCGCTGGACCGCTACAGGCTACGGTTACAATAGCATCAGCAGCCAAAAACAGCTTTTTTTTTTCCATTTTTCGTAGCTATTTCATCACTAAATTCACTTCTGAAAACTGTTGAGGCGAGAAATCAACTGTGTATATTTTGAATGTTTACAGTTTTACAATATTAGATGGCAAATCAAACATTTGCTCCTACGTTTTCGGAGTTTAGACCATCCTCAAAACTGCCGTGACAGCTAGCCAGCGCCTGCCGGGGTCGCTACCAGCCAGCCGGGCGGCCACGCTCAGAGACCGTTATGAGCTGGCTGGAGCTCTCTCAACAGACCGGTCTCATAGCCGAGGGTCTTTTATTTCCTTGTTGACGGATAGTTTGTTCAAACATCACAACACAGGAACCTTTGTTTATCTGCCTTTCTGGAGTTGAAAAGCTCCACAATCGCCCGTGGGCGTAGCTCGGCCCACGATGCTCACAGACCGGCTACAGAGCAGCAGAGTGGCGAGGGAAGAGGAGGGAGGAGAGGGAAAGAGCAGCCTCTGACGGTGCAGAGAGATACCTGCTGAGACAACATGAACCTTTTTAACATTTCTCTAATATCTGGAGGGAGATCAGTCCACTGTTTAGTTGCTGTAACTGAAAAAGCAGTTTGAGTAACGTAATTTATCGAACAATGTTTTATATTTCCCGTCTCCCCTCGTTAATTATCCTGTTTGTCTGACTTCACTACGAGCTGTAAGAATAAATACTTTAAACCTGCAGTATCTTATAAAGTAAACAAACATAACATTACCAACAAAATCTAAGTTGTATTTTTCGATAATATTGCAATAGTGGTACGAGTTTTTATTTTTCGTGGTTTAAAGGCTAAAGCCTGGCCTAGCATACTGCAAATACATCGCTTTAACCGTCGCATACTGCATACTACTCAGGAACGCAGTATGTACTGTATACTGCACACTGCATTCGTCAGTAGTATGTAGTAGGCGGTTTTGAATACAGCCAAAGTTATTACCTATAGCTGTTTACTGGAGTAGTTAGCAGCTAAAGAGCCAGATGTTTCCCTCAGGAGATGGTGGAAACCAAAACAGAGCTAAAAGCAGAGCGACATTCATTCGTCAGGTGGCCAGAAACACAACTCCACATGGAAGCTGATGCCGCTCCATGTTGCTGCTGGATGTGCAAATAGGCATTTTACGGGCAATAACAACTTTGCTATGTGATAACTACGTCCCTGGTGGGTTACTTTGTGTTTACAGCTTGTTCCGCTGCCCCCCAAGCAGCTGTGGCAGAGCACAATGCCTGTTGTGTTTCATACAGAAATAGTAGTCGCCTTTATCCAAATTGCCTGGACTAGAACATTCATTCTCTCTATGCAGAATACCTGGCAGCCACACAGCAGCGCGCCGTCCAAAATATACAGTCAAATTGATATTTTCAATAAAGCCTGAATTATTGCATCCTGTTGATGCAGGGAAACAAACCTCTAGTGAACCATAGGCAATGAAGTGAATTTGTCTGTGTAAGCTACAGTAGGTGTCTTCTCATTACAGAAGCCGTACAGCACGGCAGCCAGTCAGTGGAAATGCAGCAGTAATCAAATAATCAATACACCACGCGCCCGCTCGCTGAATATCAAAGTTATCTGCGTATGTATGAGCAGAAATTAACGCAGTAAATCACAGAGGGGTTCAGATTTAATGAGAAGCTGTTTGTTTGCATTCTGTGCAGTGCAAGGCCACCTATTCCTGCAGAGACAGATCAAAGCTACTGAAGTCATTTGCACTTATAGTGATCATACTCATGGGGTTGCTGGCATTGACTTTACAGGATGTTCAAACACCAACCTCGACTGTGAGGATCATACAGCAAGTCAATATTTTAATTGTTAACGGCCATTCATTCGCCTTCATCTCAATTTAGTCACAATTTAAATGTGATAATTTCTTCCATCTCTCCTTTCCAAGTCTACATCTACCTATCATCTATCTGTTCGTCCGTCCATCCATCCATACGTCCGGCTTTTTCCTTTGTCTTTAGCAAGACTAATGCCACGTTCACATTGAGAGCGTCAAAAGCGACAAAACGATTCACGTTGCCGGCTACATTGTCGCCAAGTCACCATTGAAAGTGTGGCTTCAGCGCTCGTTGACGTAGTTATGTTGTTAAATAGCACTGGGAACTAGATAATGGCTTTATTTAGGATTGAACGGAACAGGGTGAAACAAAACAATATGATTGGTTGACGCTTCACCACGTCATTGGAGCACTGAAAAAAGTTGAGACCAGCTCAACTTATTTGTAGCACGTCACGCAGGTGTCGGGCGTCAGTTTGTAGCTTCATGTCACCGGCTTCCATTGAAAATGACTTGTAGAATTTGGGGTGTCGCTCGTTTTTACTAAAGTTAACCAAGTATTTTTGTTGCATAAACCTAACCAAGTAGTTTGTTGCCTAAACCTAACCAAGTAGTTTAGTTGCATAAACCTAACCAAGTAGTTTGTTGCCTAAACCTAACCAAGTCATTTTGTTGCATAAACCTAACCAAGTAGTTTGTTGCCTAAACCTAACCAAGTCGTTTTGTTTTCTCAACCTAACCAAGTACTTTTGTTGCCTAAACCTAACCAAGTAGTTTTGTTGCCCACACCTAACCAAGTAGTTTTGTTGCCCACACCTAACCAAGTAGTTTTGTTGCCTAAACCTAACCAAGTAGTTTTATTGTCTAAACCTAACCGAATAGTTTTGTTGCCTAAATCTAACCAAGTCGTTTTGTTGCATAAACCTAACCAAGTAGTTTGTTGCCTAAATCTAACCAAGTAGTTTTATTGTCTAAACCTAACCGAGTAGTTTTGTTGCCTAAACCTAACCATGGAGTTTTATTGTCTAAACCTAACCGAGTAGTTTTGTTGCCTAAACCTAACCAAGGAGTTTTGGTTAAACCTAACCAAGTAGTTTTGTTGTGTTTTTAGATTTTTTTGATAGCTGCATTAACCAGTTGTTTAAAACTTTTTAAAAGTGCGACCATAATTCGCTAGAAAATATGTTTCCCTTTAAATGTAATTGAGAATGCAGTTAAGTTGTATGGGAACGTAATTTTGTAGGAGACAAGCGGTAAAATATGACGAGGAAGGATGAGATCACGTTGTTGTGTGTCACACTGTTGACCTGTACTTGGCGCTCAATCACTTTGTTTAAACATCATTGCTCCTTCTCACCATATCTGAGCTTTAATCCGTCCTCTGACAATCGGGTGTGAGGCTGCTTAAGGAATTTGGCAAAGCTGAGTGTCTATGTTGGTCTTTCGCTCAGTCACAGCGGGACTGAATCATGAAGCGCCATATGCTAACAATAATCGTCTGTCTCGGCATCTGTCATACAAAATCTCTTAATATCGTTTCCATCAGTGAGGCCTAGCTGGTTGCAATTTCACTGACAGCGTAGGAGGAACTTCTGAAAGGAATGTGGCTTTGAGGTGATTTGCTGCTGATAAGGAGTCTCGTATGGGGCTTGCATGCAAGGCTATGCTACATTAACTTCTCTACAATTAAAATTACTTCAGCAATCAAAAGTTTAAAATGATGTCAGGCCACATGTGTTTGTACACATGTAACAGTTGGTGTATTCCTTTGGCTGTTGCGGAATATTCTTTTGATTGTTCCTTTGAATATTAATTAATTTCATGCCCCGCTCCATCTGTCTTTACTCCTTACGCATACGTTATGTGCTTGCCTGGGGTATTTACCTCCTAGGAGCTTGGTCACACTGTGCAAATTTTCTAAAGAATTCATTTTAATGGAATCACAAACGCAAAGTAAATTTGTGCTGTGCTTTCGCATAGAGTTCAACTTTTGTCACCAATTTCAAACCCTCTCAACAGTGCTGACATTTGAGGAAGCAGAGCACATTGCTAAAAAAAGACAGGATAAGGGCATTTAGACAGTAAGAAAGATTTTATGCATGGTTTTGCAATGCAATTTTTTGGAGGGAGAAAAATAAGAAGGTAAAATAATTACCTGTGACAGTTTACAGACTTCCTGGTTCAACCTTGACCTACTGTACTCAAAATAGTTGTGTATGCACAGTTTTCCTGTGCAAATGGAAAACTACTGCAACAGCATTCTGCACGACACATCCACCAAAATCCTTAACAAACTACAATACATCCTGCTGCCCGTTTGCTCACTCAGTCTCGCTCCAGAGATCACATCACCCCAGTTCTTGACTCTCCATTAGTGGGCTACCTCTGGGTCTGAAAAGTGAAGCCAATGCAGAAATGCCTTCAAATTGCATTTTTTCTAATAGCCAGCAGGGGGCGACTCCTTCGGCTGTAAAAATAAATCTGATTGTATTGACGAATCTGGTGACCGCTTTGTGTGTTCCGCGATCTAGCGGCGCTGCCATTGCTGCGGTGGCAAATCGCAGTGACACTACTGTCTGCTAACCGAGTTAACTGGTGACTTTCAGCTGAAAGCGTCTGTGGTTCCACGTAGTTACTTCCATAAATGGTCACCGTACATAATAAACACAGATGAGTATGTATTTAAAATGGACTAAAGTCAAATTGAAGTCTTTTACGAGGACACCTACATGTTCTGTTCATGCTTTCAACAGCTGACGTCACTACGAGCAACCACGACGCATTCGGTTGAGAATCAGTTAACATAGTTAACAGACAGTTTGTACGGGCTCTGTTTGTAATGCCGACCGATTAATGAATTTTACTTTGTGGTCATTAGGTTGCCCTTATTAGAGTAACTGATGTTATATTTCCCAATAATTCCTCAGTTAGTTGATGGAGTTCATTTATTCTGTGGGACCACCGCAGCCCCTAGACAGTGTCTTTAGCCAACAAACGTTAGCTACGTTAGCTAAGCAGTGTTAACTTAGCCGACGTTACTTGTTTCACCATGTTAGGCTAACGCCAGGCAACTGGGAAATGCTCAGGTTCTTCCCAAACACCTAGACATCGTTGTCAAAAGTAACGTTACATAGAAAGTAAAGGTAAAAGTAGAAAATTGTACACTTCTTAGGGGAGTTGCATTCAAACGTGTGCCTATTGTTGGGAGATGCCAACACAGTAATGGCAACTTGGTTACTTTCGGTATTTACCCGGATTCTTGTTTAGAAGTCTATGAGGAAATGAGCCTACTTCTCACTTGATATATAAGTAAACAGTAAACATTGTAAACATGAGTTTATGGTCTCAATCACTAGTTTCAAGTCTTCTTTATTACAGCATTAGGTTCATTTAGTAAATATGGTCCCATTTAGAGTCAAATAGACCATAAAGCAGGGGATGCTTTAGGGCGTGGCTACCTTGTGATTGACAGGTCGCTACCAATGCGTTGTCCGTGTTTTCGTCTTAGAACTTGAACCATTTCACAGTGTGTGTTCATGAAAGGTAATTGTAACATTTTGGTTGTCTAAAAATGTCTTATTCAGCGTTCGGTTGTACTTATCTCCACCCGCTTGTGTCACTTCTGGTTACAATAAAACAAGATTGCGAGGGCCAAAAACCAAGCCGGTGCCTGCCAAAATGCCGAACTCGAAGCTTCAAAACGGCAGTCCATACACCAATGGGTGACGTCACGGTGACTACGGCCACTTATATCGATTTTATGCTTCCCATTGAACAAAGAATCCAGCTCAAAATTCTCCCCATCACCTACAAAGCCCTCCACAACCTAGCCCTCTCCTACGTCACTGACCTGCACCGACATACTCCCACCTGCAACCTCATATCCACCAACGCCAGCCTCCTCACCCCTCTCACCCAGTCCAAGCACCAGACCTGGGGGGACAGGGCCTCCATTGCTGCCCCCACCCTCTGGACACACTCTCTCCCCTATCATCTCACACATTCTCCCTCACTCAACTCTTTCAAAACCGCATTCAAATCCCCTTTTAATATGTGATCCATTTATAGCCACATAGAGAGACCCTGGGTTGATTTACCGAGTTGATAACCACCATCGTGGGACCGCTTAGCGTGATCGCGGTTGTTAGGGTTGGTTAAGACAAATAACAAAAAGATACCCTGGATATGTTCAACTTGCTTCGTAGTACAGGCCTCTGGACTATTTATTTTTACCTCCAAATAAAGTGTTTTGGATAATCATGGCTAAACTGTTGGCTCATTTACAACCTGTCTGATCTTCTGATTGCTCCCCTGTTGCAAAATCGATAAAAAAAGACCATAAAAATGGCAATAATATGACTCAAGTTCTTTGGTGCTGATTAAGTTAGAAACACTTCAAGTTATAGACAGATACTAAATGTGCTTTAACGACTAATCCTCATCAAACAGTGTCCAGTTTATTGTGTCTATGAAGCCGTGGACCAGACCTCCGAAGCAGCTCTCTAAGACACGACACAGCAGAAAATGACCACCGTGACACTGTCCCACAGTGCACTTCACCTCAGTGCTGAAGCCATAACAACAGCTGGCCGGGGCCTGTTGACATTTGGCCACCACTATCCTTCCATTTTTGATGAACTCTCAAAAACGGACGTTTACACATGTCCGTAAATGTCAACCAAATGTCGAGGAAATGTCAAGGGCTCAGACATTAAGACGGCCATGGGTTCTTGGAGTTCGTGCGTGTTGCCGGCAATCTGTGAATGTGTGTAAAGCTACAACGCTGACTTCAGGTCACCTCTGCTGGCTGCACGAACTGATTTTTCTACTTTTGTTTTCCTTTATTTTACCAGGTCTCATTGAGAAAATCCCTTTATAAAGGGAGATCTGTTCAGGAAGCAGTATCAATAGAAAACACATAATACAGAGAGGCCAATAAAACTGTCACACACCACACAAAAGAGCAGCATTTACCCACATTGATCCTACACTCCGTTACCCATCACCTTTAAGTGTAACTTGCGTGAAATGACCCTGGAACCCGACCGTGGCAGTTGGGTTCAGCAATTGGCAAACCAATAATGACACATGATGACAGATTCTACCTTTCACTAGTATCGACAATGATTCCGATTTAGACGGCAAACTGAGCAGCAGGAAGCATATAATTACCAGGTTGTGTTGCGCAACTGTTTTTTCTCGCCAAGCATGATGCAAAACTGTGACACTGGGTAAGAGGGAAGAGGATGGAACTGGGAAAGAAAACAGGGGAAATGTGGAGTTGGGCAAAGAGGACGGAAGGATTTAATGAGCATCTCTTTTTCTTTCTGCTTTCATCTAACTAGGCTAACATGATGAACTAGTCGCCCTGTTCCCCTTCAGCCTCCATCGCTCTAGTTACCTCCCTATCCACCACACAAACCAGGTCTGGCAACACATGATAAATCTACGGGAAGCGCAGGAGAGAGGGAGATAGAGAGAGCGCTTAACGTGTTGCGCTAAAACGCTGATTAGTTCTCTCATGTTTCTTCTTCACACACTTTTTTTATCTTTGTGCCGTCGCCCGTCAGCATGCATCTGTTTTTACTGTAACCAAAAAAGTGAATGACAACGTGAATGACTCACAGCTACAGCTGAAGTACTGTAATTTCCAGTCAAGCCCTTCTAGCAATTTTCTTTTTCATCCAGTAACAATAAAACACAAAGATTGATGCACTTCGGTTTCACGGCGAATGAGAAAATATGAGATCAATTTCCTCTCTTGATGATGTCTGTTTTAAAATTTCATAGCGCACATTAAGCTCGTGCATATTAAAAGTGACTTGCACTAAAGCGCAGGCGAGTTACCTTCATTTAACTTTCCCATTATAAACACTTTTTAACTTCAATGGCAGCGAACTCTAATCAATAGCAGCTCTAATTAAACTTGGCTGGCTGTGAATACGAAGAGAAGTTTGATGATTTATGACCTCAAATAACAGTTTAAAGCTGCAGTCGGCAACTTTGAGCAAATGTGATGAAAAGGTATTTTTATAAAACGGTCACTATATCCTGACAGTAGTGCATGAGACAGATAATCTGTGAAAAAAAATCATGCTCCTCTGTGTCCTCCGGTGCTCATAATGGCATTTGCAAGCCATATTTATGATAACTTTTTTATCATATTTGCTTAAAGTTACCGACTGCAGCTTTAAGCCTTTCTGACACGTCACAAAACACCAGTGGCTGTTTCTTGTTTGTTTTTCTGGTCGTAATGGGCTTCCACAGGCCAAAGCTGTATACATTTAAAAAAAAAAATACACCTTCCCTGAGAACCATTAGACTTCATGGTATAATTTATAGACCGGTGTACTGGCTCTGAAATGTTTTTTCTTTTTGCTCTCAAGATGGAAAAGGAATCTCTGCTCACATTGTTTAATAATATCTATACTGGAGCGGTGGTTTATATCCACCGGGCAGCTTTTTGCTGCGGCGTAGCAGCTGGAAAAAACCCAACATAACAACAGAAGGGCGGTGATAACGTTCACACAAAGTGACTGAACGGGAGCAATAAAACAAGTTACAGGAGCTCTCACCTCAAAAGGAAGACAGCCAGTATACGCAGCACTACTAAAACCATAATAATAATATAAGGTACAGTAATAAAAAAATCCATACAGCGTTTCTCTGGCAACCCAGCTCATATTCTTCTCTGCGTGTTTTCACTCTAAATAACTGACCTGTTGACTCCTTCATTTTCTCCATTCTCCTCACTCCATCTCATCTTCCTCTCTGTCTTCTCACGTACATATTATTACTTCTCTCCTGGGTGTCATCTGCACAGAGCGCCGAGACAGGGAGAGTGAACTGAGCTGCTATTAACCAGCCATCATGAGCTGTCCCATTCAATATTAGTTCATGAGGGAGGCGATGCAAACGCACACTCTCTGACACACACTTATTCCACAGGCATTTTAAAAGGGGATTTCTTCACCTTTAAAAAAAACAATGTTATATATATATATATACACAGTACATACACGTACATACACACATACATACTGTACATGTATATACAGTATATACATACATATATATATATATATATATATTATCTATTTATATAAAATTTTGGCGAGGAAAAACTGGCATGGCCATTTTCAAAGGGGTCCCTTGACCTCTGACCTCCAGATATGTGAATAAAAATGAGTTCTATGGGTACCCACAAGTCAAATGTTGATAAGAGTATTAAATACTAGACAAATCTTCCTTTAAGGTACATTTTGAACAGATAAAAAAATGTGTGACTAATTTGCAATTAATCGCGATCATGCAATTCAGCCCTACTATATACTGCATATATAGATCCACATATCAAACTGTAATTAACGTTTAAAGGGGACATATCCTGCTCATTTCCAGGTTCATACTTGTATTTAGGGTTTTTTCTAGAACATGTTTATATGCTTTAATGTTCAAAAAACACTTTATTTGTCTCATACTGTCTGTCTGAATATACCTGTATTCACTCTCTTGTCTGAAACGCCACATTTTAGCGCCCATCTCTTAAAAAAAAAATATGGTGCACCTTTGTAAAGGTAGTTCTCAAGCTGTGGGTGGTATATTCTAAATGAGGACATGCATGTGACATAGGAAGGGGAGGTAAATCTGAATGGCTTGTTGAATCACATCACACCAAAAACTGACTGGGTTGCCTTATTTCACAGTTTGTGGGTTGGTAGGCACTCCAGACACCCAAATGTACGTACTGTACACAAGCTCTGAAAAAGTGAGTTTTTCATGATATGTCCCCTTTAAACTTACAGGTTAATAAGGACACAGAAATATTTTTACTTATGTGAAAAGATCATGTGTGTCCATGAGAGGAAATGAATGGTGAAGGTGGAAATAAGATTGTTTAACATTTTTGAAAGAAAGATAAAGGGGCTGCCACTGTAATACTGTACAATAACAAGTGTGACAAATAGGTCAATGTTGTATTAAAGAAAAACTTAAAGGATCACCAAACTCAGTGGGATTCATCCTCTGGGGAGCATGAAAGCCTGTGCAAAAGTTTGAGCCGATCTATCTTGTAGGTGTTGAGATATTTCACTAAATAAGTGGAAATCTTGTCCTGCTGGTGACACTAGGTTAAAAGTCAGTGGATCACCAAAGTCAGTGCACGTCGTCCTCTGGGGACCATGAATGTCTGTACAAAATTTCATAGCAATCCATCCAATAGTTGTTGAGATATTCTAGTCTGAACCAAAATATTAGAAGCTGGGCGACGTAGGGCCACCCTGCTACTGTGACACATATATACTGTATAATAAATCCTCTTTCTTTTAGGGCAATACTTACTGTACAGTTCAAATTCCTGTACCACCGCGACTACAACGGGTAAAAGTAGGTTTGTGTTGAAATTTCCAGGACCAATTCAGTGTTTTTCATGTAGACCGTGACGATAACTCTATTACCTCTGCACCTCCACCCTGGCCGTAAGTTGGCCCCACAGCGTCTGGTTGGATGCGCTCCGCTGCTCATGACTGCTTTTGACATGCTGCTGCAGCCGATACCGTCTGAGCCATGTTCCAACACTGCTGCACTCCCGCTCCTGTCATGTACATACCGTGTTGGCTAAAATGTCACACACAGAGAGAGCGCGAGACAAGGAGGAGGAGAGACAGAGAGGTGAAGGGAGTGAGAAATAGGGTGACAGACATAAATATATACGCCGACACAGTTTTAGTGCCATGTACCGTTTGCTGCTGTGCAGTAGAAAATGTGTGGATGTATATCTGTTTGTCATGATGCTGTGTCTGTTTCCATCCATCTAGCCCTCCTGCTGACACCAGAGAAAGTGATGATGTATAGACAGATCTTTCTTACACGCTTCAAATTGTATCAAGCTCATAGAAATGGGTTAGAAGGGGCAGGCTACATCTACTAGTAGGTTCAGAAGATTTTTATCATCTATTCACATGGTTGATCACCGATACGAATACAAGAAGACAACGCCGATCTCTGGTGGCCGTTGTAATTATGACCGGAGAAAAGGAGGAAGTCAGGTGACGTAGTAAAGAGCGACAAATTCGCCCATAGCAACGGTCTGCTATACATAGCAACGAATGCCGTGATCGACCAATCAGAATCGAGTATTCAACACAGCCGTGAAATAAATATATATATACATACATTTACATAAAGTAAGCATATTTGCCCACTCCCATGTTGATAAGACTATTAGATACTTGACAAATCTCCCTTTAAGGTACATTTTGAACAGATACAATTTTTTTTTGATTAATTTGTGATTAATCGCCATTAACTAGGGACAATCATGTGATTAATCGTGATTAAATATCTTAATCGATTGGCAGCCCTAGTTTTTATTATAGTTTGTCCTGCTTTTCTCAAGTGACCAAAAAGCTTGAAATTCTTCCCATGCCTCGGGAGCACATCGTATATGCAGACAAGGTCAGAGAAGACATAAATTCTGACATGGTAGTATTTCTGTTTTGGCCTTGTGAAGCACCCTCTAGGTGTAGAATTGCTCTATCACATAGCGCATGGGATAAAATGACATCCTATCCGATGCTCAATTTCATTCCAGAAGCCTCACGTCTGTTGGCTCAGGCTGACATTGTGTGGTTTTATCCGAGCATAAAGCCAATGCTGCTAACAGAAAGAGGAGGTGTATATATCCTCTTTGCGTATCACCACTCTGCAATCATAGCACACATCAACTGCATCATTTACATTGGGAACGTAGGGTTCATGAAGACATTTGGATTCCAAGGACTCTCTCCCTCTCTTGTCTCTGTTTTATGAGTGTGGCCTCAGTGTTATCACCAAGGTTCCAGCCTGGGTTGATGAGCACATGTATTGATTTTCTCTTGGAGTTTGTTGGGCTTATCAGACCAGCACTAGTGGTGGGGTGGGATACCTAATCGGACTCACACACTGCCACACACACACCCAAATAAAACTAACTGTTTTCACATAAATGTATTTTTTGCTTTTTGAATAAAACAGAAAAGCTTTTAAGACGATATATCTAAAGGTTTTCTAAATGAAGTTGATGAGAAACTTGTTCTGGAAGACGACACCAGAGCAGAGAGAAATATTTCAAGACGCATCTGGTTTTCATGCTCACTGACAGAAGAGTATAATAAGAGCATCCGTGTCTCCCCACCACCACATCCCCCCCACACCCCCCCGTCTCTGAATGTTCCTCCCCTCTCCAAGTTAGTGTGTCGCTGTTCTCAGCCCCGTGGCCTCATTATCACACAGACAGACTGAAACACAGCAGCCATATCTGAGAGCATGCACAATAGCACGCACACCTTAGACAGCCTTACTTCACAGAAACTTGCACACACACAGACTGTGGCATGACTCAATAATATTCCCATCCAAAACCAGATCTACATTATGAAATGAACATACACATGCTTCATATAGCAATAACCTCTTGCACTAACCCAACTTAGTCCTATCCAAATAGTATGAGATTACATCATATACATATTAACAAACAAATTTACTAAATAAACTTCCGTGTTCACAGGAAACGTCCAGCTTCTGCTTGTTACATGCATACAGTCTCTTTTCAAAAATAAACTCTGTAGGTTTACTTAGTTTTTAGGTTTACTTATGCAACAACACTACTCGTTTAGGCTTAGAAAAAGATTGTGGTTTGGATTTAAATAAGTGCGTTTGTTACGAAAAATAACTCCATTTGTTACACACTGGCGTTGGTAAAATCCGGAAGTTACGTAACAAAACTAAAGTAACGTTGACTAGATTTCACACTGCACACGAACAGCGGTCTCCTGGGTGAAAGCCCTGTGTTCGTCTGACCTATCCAACCTCCCCTTCCACCCTAACCTTACACGGACTTCATTGCTCCTTATACTGCAGTTGTTTTTAGCTGCTCTGACTATCTAATAATGACGCGGATGGGTTTACATTGGAAAGACTGGTGTGTCCCATACACTGCAGACGACGCTAAAGGGTGCCTCAGAGCGTCGGTATCAGACGCCGAGGGGACACTGACCAAGCTTCGGAATTTATAGCTGGGAGTGAGAACAAGTTGACATACGTGAGTGAAATGTCTCGAGAACTATTAGATGGATTACTATAACACTTGGTACATAGATGAATGACTCAAGTTATCACCTTAGTGACCTCCCATCTAGCACCCTCATCAAATCAAAAATTGCAATACGTCCAAAACTTTGGTTCGTGACCAAATACCTGAAAAAGTAATGACATTCCCATCAGCCTCAGCTGTAGTTTGTGTTTAGCGATCATTAGCAAATGTTCGCATGCTAACACGCTACTAAGACCGTGAACGTGGTGAACATTATACCTACAAACATGAGCTTGTTAGCAGGGCTGTCAATCGATGAAAATATTTAATCGTGATTAATCACATGATTGTTTCGAGTTAATAGTGATTAATCGCACATTTCTTATCTGTTCAAAATGTACCTTAAAGGGAGATTTGTCAATTTAACTTTTATCAACACGGGAGTGGACAATTATTCTTGCTTTATGCAAATGTATGTATACTGTATATTTATTATTGGAAAGCAATTAACAACACAAAACAATGACAAATATTGTCCAGAAACCCTCACAGGTACTGCATTTAGCATTAAAAATATGCTGAACTCATAAATTCAAGCAGGCAACAACAGCTGTCAGTGTGTTGACTTGACTATGACTTGCCCCAAACGGCATGTGATTATCATAAAGTGGGCATGTCTGTAAAGAGGAGACTCGTGGGTACCCATAGAACCCATTTTCATTCACATATCTTGAGGTCAGAGGTCAAGGGACCCCTTTAAAATGACCATGACAGTTTTTCCTCGCCAAAATGTAGTAGTTTGGAGTGTTATTTAACCTCTTTCGCGACAAGCTAGTACGACATGGTTGGTACCAATGGATTCCGTAGGTTTTTTCTAGTTTCATATGATGCCAGTATCTTCTCTCTAGCCTTAAAACTGAGATCGCTACAAACTAAAAATCGCAAGTTGCGCTAACGTGTTATTATCACGTTAACTTTGACAGCCCTACTTGTTAGCATTGTCACTGCGAGCATGTTGCCATGCGGTCATTAACATTGAGCTCAAAGAACAGCAGAAAAGGTAAAACTATTTATCATTGATGATGCTACAGCGTCATATGTATTTCCTCCAAGCTATATTTCTGCCTATTCGTATAGGGGCACACATTTCACTTCAGTAAACTATTGTATGAAAAAACTATCACATGCTGCACCTCTACTTCTGTATTTCCATTAAAGAGTCAACTAATAACATTACGTCTTAAAACTGGCTTTTAACTGACTTGTACTGACTTTGATCCATTATCTTTCCTCATTGATCTGGTTATACTTTCTACTGTATAATCTTATTACTGTCTTTTGTTCAAGCACTATGTTTGCTGTTTGTATGTTGCGTTGCAAAGTGCAATACAAATGAAGTTATTATTAATATCTAGCTGATCTGTGCCATGTAGATTACAGCTTCCCTAATTAGCGGGTCAACGGGTTCGCCAACACTAATCTCAGTCGGCGCAAATTAGAATTTAGCTTGCGCAGCTCATCACAACAATTAGTGCAGAGCAATAATGAGAGGAGTGATGGAATTCATGATGTGAGGAGGATAACAACTTGTGTGCGAGTATACATTTGTATAAGGGAGAAAGACTGAATAAATGAGAAGACAGCAGCTCAGACAGAGCTTTAGTGCAGCAGCAGAGGTATTGAGAAGGAGAGACAAGTCTGTAACCAAAGATAGAGGGGTCCCAACCTGGTAGAAGATGATAGGGTGAGACACCGGGGGAGGGAAATGTGTATAAAGGAGCCCCAAAGTGCCAAAAAGTGTGACTGTTCATAATCTGACAGGTTAAGAAAAGTGAAGTCGGGACACGACACAGCTAAAATGGAACGGAGCGATCCCTCTCCCTCTCTCCTATCCCTGTGCCTCATATTCCTCCTCCTCACCCTGTTTTCTTCTTTAACTCTCTTAGCAATTTCTTCCACAGAAGCAGCCGTCTGCCAACACGACTTCCCTCATTCTTGAGGCGACAAAGCCAGATCTGAGAGGAGGAGGAGGGGAGAAGGGGTGGAGGGGGATTGGGAGACTTAAGTATAAAGAGAGAGCAAAAGAGGAGGGAAAGCACAGGTAAACAAGTGCAGATGGTCTAAATGTTCTTACAGTTGTTTCTCCTTCTCCTTCGCTTCCAGAGCCCTGGAGCAGGACCCCTTCGAGACAAATTCCCTCAACATCAGCAGTCCATCTGTCTCCCTCTCTCTCTTCTCATACACACATCTACACACCTTCTCGATACAACACACGGTCACAAAAAGTTTACCTTCATCCAGCCTGCTGCGGGAAAAGACGGGAAAAAGAATAACACACAGTGGGTTTCTCTCTCTCTCGGTGTGATGAATATTTATAACACAAAAGAAGAGACTGCTGGGACACATTCAGGAGTTTTCCCATCTTGGACTGAGAATAAAAATGGCACAAAATCAAATCCAACATGTCATTTATTGTGAAAGTTTTCTTAATCATGTTTGAGTGATCCCACTTATAAAGCCTCGTAACAGTTGTGCACCCAGTGAATTAAAAACTACAAAAAGAAGCATCCATTCCAAAAATGAAATGGACACTGCTTTGAAGTGAAATATCTTTATTATTCAGGGTTGTGCGTATACATGGGGTGTATTGTGCTAGACCTCGAGATAAAAGCTCTTTGCAGCAGCGGAGAAGAATCCTCTCACGTTGAATCAAAGATAACGGGTGGGGGGGTGGGGGAGGTGAGAGCAGATGGTAAACGGAGGATCGTAGGAGAGCGGCTCCTTCGCGCTGTGACGTTACTACAAATGAAATGCACACACAATAAACTTTTGAAACGTGTGCATGTGGATACGTACAAACCTGCGAACCAACCTTTTTTTTTTTTTTTTCACACACATACACACTCAGGCATGCAGGCCTCCACTGTCAGATCCATGTGACGTGAACGTGGGAGCTGGAACACGAGGCCAGGAGAGGACGACGGGGGGCAGATTCAGGTTCATCTGCGAAATATTGCCAGTCCAATTCATCCGAGTGGTCTTAGGTTATAGCCTGTTACGAGTCTTGTGGGTTACTTCTGGGCTAACAGTCAAGCCAGGACATTTTGTATAAGTGCTACTTTCAGTAGGCTGCCACTGCTGCTGTGCGTAATTCCTTTATATGGAAAAAAACGAGTTGATATTTGAGTAAATACCTAGCTGGTCTTGCTAATATAGAATAGGTTGGAGTCACAGGTTTGGAATGAAGGACGGAAGTCACCTCATGGTACTGTACCTATCCCTACCAATGTAGCGTATCACATTTTTAAATGCTGGCAATCTTTTATGGCAAAGTCAGACTCGCAGCAGAAGTAAGCTAGGCTAAATCTCAGGTCAGTCACTACTTCATTGTGCCTATTTCTCCGTGGTGCCGTCCAGCAGCAGCCTGCGTAGTTCCTCGGGGTCAGTGACAGGAAGAGAACAGGTGAAGTCCTGGCAGACGTGGGCAGTGGCGACACCACCCTTCTGGGACATGGAGGACAGTGCGGGCAGACGCTGGCGCAGGAAATCGCCTGCGTCTCCGTCAATGAGCATCAAAACCTGCCAGAGAGAGGAGGAAGAAATGAAAGAAAAAACAGGGTCAGTTTAATATGTGAAAAATGTCCTATTTTTCATTTTTTACCATTACACTGTGGAGCCCCAGAACTGCTAAAAGGCATTTAAGAGTTCTCAAAGTGGGACAAAAATCTAACTGATTACATAAGTAAATAATAGTGCAAGTTAAGTAAAATAGAGGGAATTATACTTTTCCTTAAAGAGGACCTATATTTGTGCATGTAAAAGGTCTGCAAAGTTACAAAGCACAAAGTCCACGCCAAAAGGAGTTCCTCTCCTCCACAGAAACGCTGCTCGCTTGAAGTCCCGCCTTATCTTTCATAACGGGGTGATGTCACCAAGTAACACATATGCATAATACCTGCCTAGCAGCTAGTTTGGCACGCCCTCAGACAAAGCTAGCTAGAGCGGAGTCCGAAGAGTTTGGTTCGGTTGACCAATTGCAACAGAGTGGGCCAGTTGACCAATCAGAGCAGATTGGAGGGGGGGGCAGCAGCCCAAACAGAGCATTTCAGAGTGATAAGAGGTGATGCAGCACAGCCGGTATGAGAAAAATAAAGCGATTTTTTTAAGACTAAAGCACGTAAAAATGTTCTAGTAGAAACCCCAAATACATATAAGTATGCATCTAAAAAATAAGCATAATAGGTCCTCTTTAAACTGGTAATAGACACGTTTTTTTGCATTATGAAGTAAATGTTGATTGCACAATGTAATGGCAGTAGAATAATGACACCATCTGCGTTTAGATTGGTTCCCTATAAGCCATGCTTTCACTATGCAATTGTGTCTGCCACCGGGTACGATCTCCTGGGAAAATGAAGAATCCATTTACGGCACAAAGGAAGCGTGTCAACCATTGCGCAACAAAAGATGATAGCGCTTTTTTTCTCCCTGGTTAGCTACTTGTAGTTATCCCCAGGTAATGGAAATGGTGGACAGTTGAACAACTGGAGTACTTTGTAATATTATTGTGTTGTTAATAAAGTCTGGAAAAAACTGTGGAAACTCTACCCAACAAAAGAAAAAGTTGTCTGTTTCCAATTTAACTAATCAATTTAATTTTTGTATTCATCATTAACTAGCTTGTTTTAATTAGTAACAAAGTTAGCTAGCTTACAGAAATTAAGTTTTTAGATTTGTTTATTTGACCTATGAGAAAGAGACATGATATCACAATAAAGTCTGAGACAGTTGTCCTTGATGGAAACAAGAGACATAAACCTTAAGTTATGAAGAAAGAAGCATGGTATCTGTGAACTCCTGATTAGCGTTAAAAAAAGCTAGCATTGTTAGTGTTAGCTTGTTGGCTAAAATGCTTTAGCTGCTGATACAAGAGTTTATACTGTACAGTGATGCTACTGCAGTATGCCATACAATATATGGACTCTGGATCAGATTAACATGGCTGCTGGGGTTTTATTAAGAAAGTTAGCTGCAGTTCCTGTTCCCAAACATAACTAAGATGTTTTGTTGCCTAAACCTAACCAAGTATTTCAAGCGTAGCTTTTTTAACCCAAACAACATTTTCCTCGACCTAACTAAGTAGTTTTGTTGCCTAAACCTAACCAAGTATTTCGAACGTAGGTTTTTTAACCCAAACAACAATTTTTTCCTCAACCTAACTAAGTAGTTTTGTTGCCTAAACCTAACCATGTTGCTTCTTTTGATGACAAAAGTTTATTTTGTAAAGACTGCACATGTAATGAGAGGATATTGACACGTGCTGCTGGACATTTGTAGGAAAACGCATGAAAAATTAGGAATGACTTTTCGTAAGATATCATATGTACTGTTGTATGAGGATACGTTGCATTATCATATTACCACTAGGAACGTATTGTGGAGCGTCCATTTTTCTCAGCAAGGGACGGATCCCAGTTGTGACAGTGATCACTTTCTATTTTTCATTAAAACAACCATCTTATACATATACACAAACTAAGCATTCAGAAAAATCAAAATAACCCTCCTATAAATAACATTCACTCTTGGGTCAGTAGCTGCCGTGGTCACATGCCCACAATTGAAGAAAGACAATAGAGTGTGTGGATGGATCTGTGGTTCACGTGTCCAGCCTGCAGCAGAACTGGTTCCCAAATAGACCTCAACTCCACTACTACAACAGTGTTGGTATTTCACGTCTTGGTATCTGCTTATGTGTGTGTGTGTGTGTGTGTGTGTGTGTGTGTGTGTGTGTGTGTGTGTGTGTGTGTGTGTGTGTGTGTGTGTGTGTGTGTGTGTTGGTGCTCTTGGAAAGGCAGCAGAGCGAAGTTAAAGCCCCGTCCGTCCCTAAGGCGGCTTCCTGTCAAACCCGTGTCATTTCATCCTGGCCCGGCAACACCCCTGGTTCACAACGGAGCGCGAAATGACAACACAAACAACGAACGCAGACAGAAGTGATAAAAGGAGGGCTAGGAGGAGGAGACAGAAAGACAGAATGAGGAGAGAGGTCCGGTGATACATCTCATCTCAGGTGAAGCTCTGCCAGAGAAGACAGACATACGTGTCACACGGCAGAATGCATTAAAGGGTACACAAATATTGATGGCAGTGGGTTTGATTGATCATCGGAGCCGGACACAATGCGGGACATGTCCATCATTTCTATACACCCTGTGGTATAAACACTTTAAAAGCTATATATATATATATATATATATATATAATATGTTTTTGTACCAACTAGGGCTGGACCCAAATGTACGACTATTCGGTTATCCGTTCGTTGGGTAGTTGGGTATTTGGATATTCATTTTTTGTATTTGTTTCAACCCCTCAGCCCCCAAACATGCATAAAACACACCAAACCTTTTGGAAAATGCTTCTCATTCAATAACATATAACAATAAAGAACAACAATACTGTAGAAGAACAGAATCCGAGAACGGAGAAATGTCTGGCCAAGTTCTCTCCCGAGCCACGTCATGGAGCCGAGCAAAGCCAGAGCCCTCGACGCCATTGCTTATGTTGGAGCGCAACCCACGCGACGCTCGGACCGAAAGGGTGAGAGGGCCCACAAAAGTGACTTTTAGGTACGTCTACACTCGCGCACACACAGGATAGAGGGGAGGAGACGCTTAGCGCAGACTCAGCAACCTCAAAACAGTGTTGTTTGGGGAGAGGGCCCGCAAGACCCTGAGTATGGAGAGAGGCATGTGCGGACTCATCACGACACATTGACTAAAAGCATGTGTGGAAGCCTCTGATTGTGTGACAGAGGAATTGTGCTACTTTAACTCACGAGAGGTCAAAGTGCTCGTCCGTTCACGGCGGTACCGGCCTAGAAAATATTGCGGGTCGGGCGATGGGGCAAAAAGTGACAAAGCAGCGTTCCAAGCAAGTTATTAATAACTTACAGAAATATTGCGTGCAATAGTGCAAACACACACAAACCCACACCATTAATGCGCTCTCAAGAGGTCGTGCTCATTTCACGTATTTCTGTGAGATCACGTAGTTTAGGAAGCGCTTGATTTGATATGCAGTGGAGTTTTCTATGTGCTGAGCACGCATTTTTAATGCCATTTTTAGTCAATATTGCAGTCGATCAAGTTCAATTTATTGTGGGAAACCAAAATCGTGATTAATACTCGATTAATTGTGCAGCCCTGCATAATCAGCATATTAAATCATGAGTTATGGCCAAGATCATGTTTTGTGAGGTCACAGTGACATTGACCTTTGACCACCAAAATCCAATCAGTTCATCCTCGAGTCCAAGTGGACGAAATTTTGAAGAAATTCCCTCAAGGCACTCCTGAGATGCAGCGTTTACGAGAATGGTTGGATGGATGGACAACCCGAAAACATAATGCCTCCAGTCACAGCTGTTACACGTGAGGCCCTAAAACACGGTAATGTTAGCTGACCATGTGACTTTCTGGTTTCCAGGTTGGTCCCCGTGATCTGTAGCCCACTCCATCCTGTATGACGGCACCCAACCAATTCATACCAAGCCATGTACAGGTGGCTGAAAGAGACCGGGGCATCAGGTAACCCTAATTCTGCATGCTCCTGCCTTCATCCTGAATCTAGCTAGTGCTAGTGTTCACAGTGATAGTGACACAGCAACAGGCAATTCATTTTCAATGGACGCCCGACACTTGTTGCTGTTTGACGCGCAACAGATAAAGCTGAACTGGTCTCAACTTTTTTCAGCGCTCCAATAATGTGGTGAAGCGTCAACCAATCATATGTTTTTGTTCCACCCTGTTCCGTTCTGTCTACAAAAATGCCGTTAGCTGGTTCTTAGCGCTATTTAACAACATAACTACATCAATGAGCAACACTTCAACGGCGACTCAGTAGTTGGCCACGCTGACCCGTTTTGTTGCTTTTGTCGCGTGAACATGGCATTAGACAATATTGTCCATTAGAGCAGACCCTCCTTCTCCTGGCCCTATAGGGACTGCCAGCCAGCATTCACCCAGGCCATCATGCAGAACTGTCCGCATCCTCTCCATCCTGCCCCAATGAGACCTAATGCTCTCATTCAACGGCCGCCTCAATGCCCCCCAAGTGCTCCACTCCGCCATTTAGATGCTCAATTGTGCTGGTAGCCACCTGCACAAACTATCAATGTGGGTTACGCTTCCCATCTCTGCAGTGCTGAGGTATTTTAGTTCCCATTACTAAATGTGATGCCTGGTAAATAAAATTCCTCTTTAGGGGACGATGAAGGGATGCTGCCTCTTCTTATCTTATACCTTTGGACACGGCTCAGAGCACAAATAACCAGAAACACAGGAAGCTAGAGGCTTTTAACACAAACATACACACGGGGGAAGACTGGAGAGGAGTGTGATGGAATGTGGTCATAGCGGTGTGACCGTTGCTATGGAGACAGGAGGAGGATTTCCCTGCCAAATGGAACCTTTTCCTCTCCATCCTCTGACTCTTCTATCAGCTTGTCAGCTTCATGTGGTCCCTCTCTGGTCCCAGACCACATCCAGCCGCGCACCCTCAACCAAAAGGTCACGCTGTAGTCTGTCCATGTCACAACAACACTATCTTCACATGCCCCCCGGGGACCGGACAGGGCGTGTGTGTGTGTGTGTGTGTGTGTGTGTGTGTGTGTGTGTGTGTGTGTGTGTGTGTGTGTGTGTGTGTGTGAGAGTGATGGAGAAAGAGAGCGAAAGGGAGACCGATTATGTGTGAATGTATATACTTGTGAATGTGATGGTGTGAATGCAAAGTGTGTGGTCTTGTATTCGCTGCGATGTGTGTGTGTGAAGCTGTAGCAGACAGTGCAGTTGGCTACACATGAGAGCGCAGGCAAACTCCCACAGGGTTAATCCCTTCATACACTGGGCAACCCTGAAACAAACACACAACACACACACACACACTCGCGCCCCGTTAAATGTCCCTACGCTGACAGCTCCCTCCCACTCTTCCTCTCTCGTTCTGCCAAAGCAGTCGAGCTCAGACGCATTCAAAGAACACAGTGTACCTGTGCTGAAAGTAACATGAAGACACACAAACACACATCTTCAGGATTTTAATGTTTTCTCTCCCCCTCGGGTTCCACGACTCGTAGGCCGACCGCTATCAGCGAGCCAAATAAACAAACACACACACTTTTAAGAGCCGTGGCTGTCATACCTTAAGAAGAGTGATGACGGTGGCTGTGAATAGCAGCGCCGCGTGCAGCCAAGCGTGAGGAGATTTACTTCCTCCCTCTCACTCGGTTCTGTCTCACACACACACACAAACACAAAGGGACCTGCTCAGTCATCATAACAACTCTGGCATCTGGACCGCCGCCCCAGGACAGAGACGGACACACACTTGGGGGCGATGGAAGGAGGGAGGAGGCGGTGCAGCAGGGCCACATGCACGCCACACACACATTGTCAGTCATTCGCTGTCACATACTTCACCATCAGCTTCATTTACTTAAATTAATATTAATCAGGAGAGAGAGGAAGGGGAAAAGGGTGAGGGGAGAGCACTGGAGAACAAGACTCGGTCAAAACCGAGTATATGGCTGGACCGTGTACGGTCATTCTGTGAATTTGTGGCTAAATTGTTACACAAATAGTCAGTGGTTTAATAATCTATAATGTTAGATCCAGTAATGGTACGTGTCCACAGCCTCCTTCCTTTCCACGCTTCCCATTCATTGTCTATGTAAGCATCTGTGCAATGCATTCTGGTAAGCATGGTGGCACGATTCGAAAGATGGGGCCTCACGTTGGCTGCTCCTCAATTGCATAAAGTTGAGGTCTAGGCTACTTTATGCAAATCACGGGCATCCGGCGCGACTCGCCGCATCTGGAAACTCCCTAGAAACTTTTAAACTAACCGTTGTTGATCCAAAGTAAGGACAGATTCAGCGACTGCATTGTTTATTTCTCGCATAAAATGTTTTCAGAAACATATTTCGGTGAACTATTTGTGATATAAGAGAACAAAGTTTCCAAACGAGCCGCCATGTTGGTTCCGGTTAGGAAGCTGGGAGAAGCAGCCCACGAGCAAAGAGAACGTATATTGATACTCTTTTCCACGAGGGAAAGCATTCGTCCAATCAGGTTTCTAGTGCATGGTTTCTAGTAGCAGCCCATCAAGCGTTCAATGCTGGGAAGTGAGGCGACCACTCGCACAGGTGAGTTGAACCGTTGATACGCCCCCCCTGAAGACGTAAACAAAAGGCTGTTCCCGCCTTTTCATTTTGAAAGAGCAATGGCCAATGAGGAAACGCCAACACTCGGCCAACCAATCGTGTAACTTCATCATTCAGTCAGTCACTCAGTGACAGACCTTTGCGTTTGTAGGGTTGGGCCTCTGCGGTTCAGACAAAAAATAGGCAGGAAATTTGAAAAGTCAAAGAAAACAAATAAATGAAAGTAGGACTGTCAATCGATTAAAAGATTTAATCGCGATTTATCGAACAATTGTCCATGATTAATTGAGATTTTTCAAGTATTAAATACTCTTATCAACATGAGAATGGACAAATATGCTGATTTATGCAGATGTATGTATTATTGGAAATCAATTAACATCACAAAACAATGACAAATATTGTCCAGAAACCCTCACAGGTACTGCATTTAGCATAAAAAATATGCTCAAATCATAACATGGCAAACTGCAGCCCAACAGGCAACAACAGCTGTCAGTGGGTCAGTGTGCTGACTCGACTATGACTTGCCCCAAACTGCATGTGATTATCATAAAGTGGGCATGTCTGTAAAGGGGAGACTCATGGGTACCCATAGAACCCATTTACATTCAAATATCTGGAGGTCAGAGGTCAAAGGATCCCTTTGAAAATGGCCATGCCAGTTTTTCCTCGCCAAAATTTTAGCGCAAGTCTGGAACGTTATTTAGCCTCTTTAGCAACAAGCTAGCATGACATGATAGGATTCATTAGGCTTTCTAGTTTCATATGATGCCAGTATCTTCACTCTAACTTTAAAACTGAGCCCGCTACAACTTAAAGATCTATATACGTTAAAGAAATGAGTGGCGTTAAAACAAATTTGCATTAACACGTTGTCGCCCTACTAAAAATGGGTTAGATTCTCTCATTTGAAATAAAAGAATTGAAGATATTCTAGTTGATTAACTTCTTGACACAGACCTCGGCTCTCGTATCACGGTCAGGGTCACGCTGCTGAAAGGCCGATGACAATGACCCCCTGATAACAACTAGCGACCGTCTGTATGTGTGAGATTAAAGACTGCTGGACTCCATGAGAGGTGTTTCATTAACTCTCAGTCACCCAGCAGGTCAGAATCGGAAATAAGATTTACTTTGTTTCCAACTCATCACAGGAAACTGGAAACTTAAGACAGGTGTAGAGAAATTGAGTTGTATGTCATGTGTGAAAGTATCGCCGGCTGGAACATGAGGGCTGTTACATCACACTGTGGAGGAGGTCATCTGTGCACATCTCATTTCATGCTACAGTAAAGTGTAGGCACACTGACATATGTTGTCTTTTAATGACAGGACAATGATCCAGTAAATAGACGGTTCTTCATTTACAGTTAGGAAAAAATAACTGAGGAGGGTGAGAAGAAGACCATTTGATAAGATGTAGAGAAACAGAGTGTCGTGCCAGGGGGGAAAAAGAACGTTAGTATCACAGACCAGCTTACCGAAGTAATTCCAAAATGAATGAATGAATTAATTTAAATCAACATTATTTCATGCCATGTTCAATTTAGTTTCACCAGGAGACACTGATTAGCAGGGCTTTCCACAAGAATGAGTAGCACCCAGCCAGTGGGAAAATGTAGCCAGCTAGAAGGGGGGGAATTCCGGGGGCAAATTTTGGCCGTAAAAGTGCAAATTTGGTATCCCTGACCCTAGATCGTTGGCTCGCATTGTTTTAAAGTGGAGGCTGGTGGTCGTAAAAATGTACACGCATAGTGAATCACAAGTTGTTAATCAAGTATTTTACTAGAATCAGAAATTAATATAATAAAGTGGCCGGCTGGACTTAAATGAGTAGTTGGCTGTTTGGCCGGCAGCCGGCGCTTGTGGAAAGCTCTGGATTGGATGATAATTTTGCTTCCCACTAGCTCATGAGATTCCAAGTGAGGAGGATGGAGAGGATCTGGATTAGCTTGGAATGTTTCCACTATTTATGGTCACACCAATTGTTTAGTTATAATAGTGTTTAAACTGTTCTTTCTAAAAGTTTACATGAAGCATGTTTTTACTATGTAAATAGTACTTTATAATTACTAGTGACGCTGGTATTGTTTTCACATTGTGAGTCAACATGGCGAAATGTGGTCCAGGAGAAACCTACTGTATCAGGAACTAGCACAGAGGTGGTTGTGAGTACTTCGCCAGGTGATTATATTTCCGTTTGTCTGTCTGTCTGTGGACAGATTGTTGTCACCGTGATACTGTCGCAACTGTGCAAGGTGCAGTCATGAAACTTTACAGGTAGTTGCGATCAAAAGGTTGAGTTCGGAGATGGGTGTGGTCTGAGCGGGGACGCTGGAAGTGGTAAAGGGGTCATTTCTTCTCTGCTCCGATGATCGCCAAACAGCTGATCTGCTCATAGCACATCTCTCTCTCTCTGTCACTTGTCCACTCACTCACTACGCACACATTACATTACGCTACTCTGATGCCAACATAATAAGTGCAGGTGCGGATACCTAAACGGTACCGTAGGTAGACTCACTATCGACGCATCCCTATTTTTTTCCCTGATAATGCTTCATTGTGAACAACAAATCCATGTTGAAATCAGCAGGACGAGAGCTCATCAGGAGGTGCCATTGAATTAAAGTTATGATGCGTTCAGGTTCTATTCAGTAAAGATGAGTATTGGGCGAAGGTAAAGTCTAACGTTATCATGAGGTGTTCAAATGTAATCTTGTAAAATGTAGTTTTTGTTGAGAAACTTGAATAAACCCAGTTGTTTGAAGGAGATGTTTTCACAGCAAGATAAAATAGATAATAGAGAGGGAATTATGACCTGTTTAACTTCCTAACAAAAAACAGTATGCAAACGGTAATAAAGGAGTGGATGTTGAAGTACATGGATTTATTGTTTTACTCTTGCTTTTTTACCGTGGTATCGAATTGGTAGAGAATCATGGAACGTCATTGGTATTGACTACTAAATTTCTGGTATCATGACATCCCTAGAGTAGGCGTATGAGAAATGACAAAACACTTAAAATGTACTATTGCGGCACCAAAAGGCGCGGTGAAAAATTTTGGGTGCATCTAAATGATGTGCTGGTGTCCCTAAATGAAAAAGTTAGGCACACCAGTGCAACCGATGTAAAAAGTTAGTCTGGATTATGTGTTATGTAAACACTAATATGTTGGAAAATAGCAATAACTTTCTTAACTATTTCTATGTCCTTGCCCATTAACAGTATTAATGTTAGTAGAATATTTTACATCTTTACATTTTATTTAATTTGCGAATTATGCTACTGAAAACAACGGAACATTTCCATTATTTTCAATAGCCTACATTACTATAGCCGATATAGTATTGTAAGTACATTAAAATAGAGTTATTTCATTAACTCAACACCTACCAAAATAAAAGTGGCCCCCCATACTGTCTGCAGCCTAGGGAAAACCCTCCCTCACAAATAAAACAATGGTTAAACTCCACTTAAACGCCGCTACATCCCTGATTATATCAGAGGAAAACATTCACAGAGAGCGACAGAGTGAGGGAAACATGTCGGGCATCTGCAACCGTGCGTGTGTTTGTGTGTAAATGCGTGTGCACGGATGTCTTATCTGTTCAGCATGGGTTTTTATTTACCAAGCCGAGATGTGGATAAGCGTGGAGCGTCAAGCACGACTGCAGACGAGATACAACCACGGGGAGAGGGGATTATATCTCCAGCAACACCACTAAAGCTGTCCGCTCTCTGCTGGATCCTGAGTGAACACACGCCTCCCCCATAGCTTTATAGATGGACTGGCACATGGCGGAATTACTAGATTAGGAAGGGATATGTAAAATGTCAGATTAACAAGTCTAGGAAGAATGGAGTGAGACACATGTTTGGGTGTGATGTGAAAGCGTGATGACGAGCAAAATAAGAGAGAACAAGCAGGAGAAAGTGGATGTGAATGCATTACAATCTGCTTGGGAAGCACTTTCCCTGCTCCGGGAACCATCTGGGACCTTTCCCACAGCTGTCAATCAGCCCCGGGTTCTGCTCTCTGACTGGTTATTGGGCTTAGCAGGTCATTTACAGAGAACAGCCGAATCAATTCCCACAACACAACACTATATTACGGACAAACACACACACACACATGCAGCCTTTGATGAGAGAACAGAGGGGGATTGTGATGGAGTAGAGGTGTAACAAGACAGCAGCTTGAAGTGAGGGAGGTCAAAGGTCAGGGAGGGAGGACTGTGAGACTGCCTAGCTGTAATCCTCCTCTGCACTGTGTTGTTACCAGTGCTAGTTAGCCTCTGGCTAGGCTCCTTCGAGTCTCCTTCCTTCTCTCCCTCTGCTTGCCCTCCTCGTCACCCTGCTAACTCTTTCCCCGGGTCTCTGAGGTCTTGTTAGGGATTCGCAGACATTTCCCTCCACAGATGCTTTCAAAAGGCCACACTCCTGCCTTCCTTCTCCTCCATTCCACTCTGTCCCACTCTCTTCCTCCTCTCTAGGGGGATGTGACCAGTACCGACGTGGAAGGGCAGGGAAGCAGGAATAAATTGGAAGCCCATCTACCTATAGTTATCTCCCTCCAGGGATCTTTCCATCTTGTTTCTTAAATCCTACAAAATCCCCCGTAATACCTTCTGCTCTTCCTGCCCCTAAACATCTCTCTCTCATCCTGGCATTTTGTGGTCCTCCTTAACACTTGCCACAGACACCTTTCCCTATCACATCCACTCAATTTCCTTAAGTGCACTCCAGAGAGAGCCGGCACAACTGGCTTTTAGGTTTGCTGCGGAAGTCGGTGTTATACAGTGTTCGGGCATACACTGATGACATTATTTGCCCACCGCCCCCACCGTTGTTTTTCTATTTTTTAATGTAGAAATAAAACCCATTTAGTTCATTTTGGCGTATCAGCGGCGTGTGATCAATACCTAGTCGGAGAGAGTTGACAGACAAGACGATGGCGGAGGATTTGGGTAACACTTACTTTCACAGGTCTGCAGATGTCATGTTAATTAGGTGGTAATTAGCAAGTAACCTATAGGAAATTTCTTTGGAATTACTGCCATATTATCCCAATATTTACCTCAAAATTGATCAAAAATGACTTTATTATAAACATTATTTAATAATTATATTCCGCTATTTCGCCAATAGCTGGTAATTTATTTAATACACTTCCAGGAAAAGAATACAAAGTTAATTGATATGCTTTATTTCCATGTCTGCTGGTAAATAGATAATAATTAGCAAATAACTTATTTGAAATTTCTTTAAAAAACTCCCT
This sequence comes from Sebastes fasciatus, assembly GCF_043250625.1. Classification (NCBI taxonomy): domain Eukaryota; kingdom Metazoa; phylum Chordata; class Actinopteri; order Perciformes; family Sebastidae; genus Sebastes; species Sebastes fasciatus. The sequence continues at coordinate 3,820,076 of NC_133814.1, forward strand.
GAATCATGACATTAGCTACCAGGTTACATTAGTGTAGACAATAAGTCACACAATGGTGAGATTTGTGCCTGATCAGAAGTGTCTTCTATTTGTTTTGGTTTCACACAGCCACTTCCCAAGCCTAAGGGCCCTATTTTAACAATTTTAATGATATTTTAGCATATAATTATTAAATAATGTTTATGATAAAGTAATTTTCTATACATTTTGAGGTAGATATTGGGGTAATTTGGCAGTAATTCCAAAAGAGATTTCAAATAGGTTATTTTCTAATTATCACATAATTACCATGAAACTTGCGGAGCTGTAAAATTAAGTGTTACTGGATTTGGTGTCAAAGAGATAAAGTAAAAGCGCCTATTTGGCAATATATTGAATTTAAACCCAATGCTATAAGGGAACTGTAACGTTAATGAGGCTATTCGCCGTGCTGAGGACGGAGCGGTCACAGCCGGTGTGCGTGGCGCAGCGTCGCTGGGTGGAAACCTGCAGCCTCGCAGCGAAGGCTGGACCGAAGAGGCCAGACACAGTAAAGATCAAAGTAAGCACTCTACATATATTGAGCGCCGTCTTTTCTTGTAAAATATCCGGAGTAATCTGTAACACAGCTGTTGTCAAAGTTTATTAACCGGTAGCAAAATGTCCTCACCGTCACATCCCCACTAGCAGCTCTCGATGACTGTCTCACTTTAAAACGTGCAACCCAGACAAGAACACTTGGATAGTTTTGGGGGGCAAAAGCACAGTAGAGACTGATGAATACAATGACAAGAGGCATTCAGGTTCAACAACAACAAAGGGAATGCACAATGGAAATTATAGTCCTTGTAAAACACTACTCAACTCATAAAAGACAACACATGTAAATCTTGCCCTGACAGGAATTCGTACTTTGAACCGCTTGTCAACGCTTGTGCCAGGATGCTTTGTTGCTTTATTACCAGAACAACCTTGAGAACACAGAAACCCGTGCTCTATTAATGTAAATCACGATGCTTAATGCTGGATGGTTTCCATTTGGTGTAAATGTGTTCCCATGAAAAGCGCAACAACAGAGAAAATGAAAAGGAGAAAACCAGACAGAAATCTTTCTGGGCTTTGAGAAATATGTTATTTTCAGGATTGGAATGATTTCTTTGGTTGTTCATTGAAATAGATCTACAAAGACCTACCACCATGCTGCACAAGTCAAAATGCAGCTGCTTATTCTTCATACAGCAGGGTTTTAAAGTTTAGGTTTAATCCATTTTCAGGATAGAATGTTCATAATAATAATAATAATAACTAGAGATGCAGAGATTTATTGGTCGGTGACTGGAATTGGATGATTTTCTGCTTGATCGGCCATCACCGGCGACCGGCCGATCAGTAGGGTTGCCATCCGTCCAGTAAAATAAGGAATCATCCCGTAATTTGGAAACTAAAAGACGTGTTCCATATTGAACTGACAAGGGACACGCCTTGTTCCGTATTTTTGAGAATCAATTCAGTGCAAATCTATTGGAGATAAATATTACAGGATAGACTATTATGAGATAGAGGGAAACCCACGATTTATCATATGTTATTTTAAAGCATTTCATTAAACCTAACCTAAACACAACACAACTGTGTATGAATATATGTCTAAAGCCCTTCTTGTGTCAGCAGACACACTAAATATCTTCCGCAGGCGCAAAATAAAACTCACGCACTTCGGCACCACAGCTGGAAAAAAATCCTAGGGTGTACACTGATCTCTTTAAAGACTTCTCACATTCAATGCACCCAACAAGACAGACAGACAGACGCCTCACCAATAAATAGCAACTCCTACAACCAAAAAAGCAAAAAGCAACATGAAATCAGAATTTTTCATAACGCGTTAGATTTTTCTTGGCTTTTGCACCGCGCATAAAGGCATCAACCAATCATGTTGTGTGGAACGGACTTATTCAACACGACAACATGTAGTCCGAACCAAGACGGCAAACTTTATTACTCCTTTCCACCTTGACAAAGGCAGCGCAGACCAGATCTTCCGTTCTTACCTTTCACAATAAAAGCCCTAGACATATAGACTGCGTAACTGTTTACCAGAGGTATTCAGAGCATTCTGCTTAGAGGAAGTTAATAACATAGCTTACAGTAGTTTGGGCTATACAACAATTTACCTTGGTCAATAGGGCCTCTGCCTGTGCGAATCCATTCAAACCTTTTAATGAGAAAGGGTTGCAACTGTCGCAAATTCGCTTCGCAGCCGGTATCAATAGTTTTCATTTTCATGTTGTTTAATCGTCAAGCCCCCGGTGTGTATAAAGGTCTTTATACCCATAGTCTAAATCCGGTGAGTCCAAATAATTATTATGTAGCATTCATTAAAAAAACTGGTAAAGGGAGTTTTCCATATAAATTTACTTCTAAAAAAAAAAGAAAGAAGTAATTTATTGTTGTTTAACAATATTTCTAACCGCTTATAATGTTCAGAGAAAAACTGATAAATTGTGCCAGTTTGTCCCCCTTTATATCTGACACCTTTCATACACCATTTCACACTTCCATACGAGGGAGACAGAGAGCAACAGCAGCAGGGACATAGAAGAGGCATGAGGAATGGAGAGAAAGTCCCTTAAACAATAATTACGAGGAGGGCTGCATCTCTAGTAATGTTCCAACTCCCCCTCCTCTCACAGTTTCAGAGCCTCTACAATCAACAAACCTCGACCCAACTCTAATCGAGCTATATTTCTGCGTAATAGAAAAATGAACTGCAATTTATTGCAGCAATTACAATCAAGAGCGATGTTTCAGTATAACTCTAAATTGATTGAATCCAACGAGCGAAAAGAAGTAGCCGGAGCGCAGAGTGCCGGGGTGAGCTGAGGAACACGCATTGAGTCTTGTGGTGAATTAAAATTGTAAATAAATTAAATGAGGTGAAGATCTCAGTGTGTGTGAGTGTGTGTGTGTGTTTAGATTAGCATGCGTTGGGCTCTGAGCACCTCATTCAGCACAATTAGAGCACGGCAGCCTTGAACCAGGAAAACAGGTGAGGAGTAATTGGATTTAAATTAGACATGTTCTCTGCTCATAGCTACCTAATGTAACGTGGAGCACAATCCCCTCACTCGCACTTCCAGCTACCTCCTCCGTTTATCTCATTTAACATCCCTCCGTCTCTTCCCACCCTTAGTACTTACACAATTCACCCTTTTGACTCCATCATACACTTCATCCGTTATCTCTCTCATACCGATTTCCCAGTCTCCACCAGTCTAATTGGTTTTCTTCCAATTAATCTTCCCCATTATCTAGTTGTGTATTTTATCTCTGCTGCTCTCGGGGCATCTGTTTGTACCTTTTTTGATTACTACCAGGAATTGATCGCTAAGTATATCTGACAACTAAATTTGTCTTTTAGCATACAAAATGAGTATAGGGTAGCGTTGTCTGACCTGCTTTTAGTTGGATTTACTCCAGCAACCCCAGCCAGCGTCAGAAAAAAAACTTTATATTTTTCAAACACAACCGTTGGTCCTCATCCGAAAAGCCTTTCCTCTACGTTAAAAATGGGACTGATTTTAACTTACACGGCAGCTGGATTTTCATGATGTCACAAGATCACGTGAGAATCACTGGATCACATATCACACAAAAATCAGGGCTGTCAATCAATTAAAATATTTAATTGTGATTAATCACATGATTGACCATTAGTTAATCTTGATCAATCGCAAATTAATCGCACATGTTTTTATCTGTTCAAAATGTACCTTATAGGGAGATTTGTCGAGTATTTGATACTCTTAGCAAAACAAAACAATGACAAATATTGTCCAGAAACCCTCACAAGTACTGCATTTAGCATAAAAAATATGCTCAAATCATAACAAACTGCAGCCCAACAGGCAACAACAGCTGTCAGTGTGTCAGTGTGCTGACTTGACTATGACTTGCCCCAAGACTGCATGTGATTATCATAAAGTGGGCATGTCTGTAAAGGGGAGACTCGTGGGTACCCATAGAACCCATTTACATTCACATATCTGGAGGTCAGAGGTCAAGGGACCCCTTTGAAAATTGGCCATGACAGTTTGGAGCGTTATTAGCAAATAGCAAATATTAGTAAATAGCTTTTTTTATCGTCATCGCGATGTCAACTTGCGCGATAAATACATCGTGAAAAACTGCAATATTGCCCTCGGGGATTTTCTGAGTTCGTTGAATGAGAGTATCAATCGAAAACTGAAATGTAATTATCATTCTTTTTTTTTAAAAAACAGTTCAATGTTCAATTTGTTCAATAAAAGAATGTTGGAAATAATGTCTTTTCACTTTTCAATTCAACAAGCAATTTGATGTTTTTTAGCAGTATACTGAAAGAGGCAGAACTGAGTACACTTTAATATCTGCATATTTATCAAAAGTAATATCGTTATCGCGATATTCAACAGTGTTATTGCATATCACATATTTCCCTTATATGGTGCAGCCCTACTGCTAGTGTGTGTTTGTGTTTCACAGCTGCGGCAGGCAGCCGTGCTATTCCTCTGGGAAGGTTTTATCTCGTCCCAGAGAAAGGGGGATGTGTGTGTTAAGTCTTGTGCTGGACCATCACATCTCAGCCCCGGCCAAGATAGTTGCTACTGCCACTAATGGCCAGGTGTTCCCACAACATCTGGACACCCCCCCCCCCCCCCCCCCCCCCCCCCCCCCCCCCCCCCCACACACACACACACACACACAGAAACACACACACACACTCCCTCCTCTGTCTCATTTACTCCTTTCCCATCTCCCCCTCCATCTCACTCTGAGGCTCAATGAAGGCTCATTAGAACAAAATCTGGATCCGTCATGTCACTCTGACACACCTGTCTGGCTTGGGCTCACACAGGCGCACACAATAACAGAGCACCGTTTCCTCTTTACATTCAGTGTCTAAGGAAATACAACTGAAGTCTGCTTTTTCCAGCCATTTTAATATGACACATTCTAAAGAAAAATTTAATCTTTGCCTCCATTTTAGTAATAAAGAAACGCTGTTCTCTACTTGGGAGTATTCAGTGGCATCGACTCTTGTATCTCTTTCTCATTTAGCACCTTATTGGTCCCAATGGTAGAGCCGAGCGTCTTTCTCCGGTCACCATCGTGTCCTTTCTCATCCTTCACTTGTATGAGGGCTTTAAAACTCCATTCCTCTTGTGTCCTCAGCTCTACCATTACTGCAATCATTAGCAGACGCAGGCCAACACCCTCCATCAGGCTGAAGCCTTATTAGTTTGAATTTCTTTTGTCAAAACTGCCACATTTAACACCTGGAATTGCACTAAAACCAACATTATAAACAATAACCTGTCAAACACAGCATGTATTTTCTAGTTTAACTAAAAAATAAGCCAGCCTTGAAAACTTGAGACCCTTTCCAACCCACACCTACGGAAGCCCCGAAAAGCAAGCGAGAATTTTTTTTTTTTCAGGTGATCCATTCTGGTCTAAATTATTTTCTCTCCTGTGTTTATGACTTAAGAACAGGTGAAAAAAACATAATATTAATCTTTCTAAGTTACTTTGTTTATACTGTGTGAAAACAAGGGGGAAAAAAATAAATTTTAGGCTGATTTTTCAATGTCATTTTTTTCCCCCGTGTGAAAATAAGTGAAAAGAAATTTTAGGCTGATTTTTCTAAGTTACTTTGTTTGCCCATTTGTGAGAAAATCAGCCTAAAAAATATTTTTTTAATTACTTTTTTTCACACAGGAAAAAAAGTAACTCAGAAAAATCAGCGTGAATTTATTTTTTCCACCTGGTTTACAGAAAAGGAGAAAAGGAAATACAGAAGAGAAAATAATTTATATCAGACTTAGAAAATGGATCACCAGAAAAATAAAAAATCTCGCTGGCCTTTCAGGGCTTCCGTACATACCACTATTGAAAGATTTTAGGACTTGCAGACTACTACGACAGCCCAGCCACCCCATATCAGAGAATCCCATGTGATTAACCTGACAGTTACAAGGCCCAGCATGCGGCTGGACCTGGCTTGGTGTGATAGTACACAGCATACAGTACATCCCCCCTTAATAATGGATCCATCCTGATAACGGCTCTATCTGGCTCATTCTTGGTCTGTTTCTCTGCAGGGATCTGCAATGGCCTGATGTTACTGCAGCCACCGCCTGATACTGCACTACTCATCTATATTTCAACAGGGCCCTGTTGAGCGTGTGTGTGTGTGTGTGTGTGAGAGAGAGAATGAGAAAGAGAGGGAGGAAGAGAGATGTAGTGTGTCACTGGACAATCACTGCTTTAATTTACTGATCTAATTTTGGTTTCGGGCTGGTCGAATAAACAGAACTCTTAGTCTTACACTATCAGAATGAATAGTGAGGCTGCGTATGTGAGCGTTTTATTAAGTGACTCGACCAGTCTGTAAAAGCTTCATTTAACAATCCTGCGCAAAAAGTGTCAAGAGAAGCAACGCATCAAGTGTAGCTCTCATCTTCATCCCTCGCTTCATGTACAGAGCTGTCCATATCTCAGTGACACTGGGCATGTTATGCTTTTGTGCTACTGTGATTTGGAACAATAAGGTGGGTGTCTTTTTGCAGGTTAGTGGATAAATCACAAGTTTCATCACGATACATTAATATAAATCGTTTCTTTGGACAACAATACGATATTTGCTGGTGTCACAATGTCTGCCAGGATATGATTCCAATTTGATTCAATTCAGGGGCCTGCGATCACCCACTTCAAAATACAAATCCAGATTCTGTTACTGTAATGAAACCTATAAAAAGGAAACATATTGTAGTGTACTGTTTAGCTGTGAAATCAGAAAGTTTGTGCCTCGGCCGGCATGTTGAAAACAGTCGAGCCAAGACGGCAAATGCCATTACTGTAGGAGCACAGGAGGACAGAGAGGAACGTACATTTTTTCACAGATTATCTGTCTCACGCACTGCTGTCAGGATATAGTGACAGTTTTATCAAAAAAATAACTTCTTATCATATTTGCTCAAAGCTACGGATTTCAGCTTTAGACTACAAGCGCTTGTTGATGAGCATCAGAGATTCTCCCCCAGTGTAAATCTGAAACTTTTGAGAAATGTGGCCATAGGAAACACAGATATGAAAGCCTTGACTAACTATACTGAATGTCAGTCTGACTCAGACTGACAGCTGTCCAATTCATAGCAAACAGCTTGTGTCAGGGCTGGCAGGAAGACGAATCATACACACACTAACACATACAACTGCAGAGTTAAAGATCTAGCGCCACTAGGCATCTAGATGTTAGGAGAGGGCTTTAAGGTCTACTAAGGCCTAAAAAGAGAAAGCTATCTGAGGAGAGGAGAAGGAGAGGAGAGGAGAGGAGAGCAAACGAGAGGAGAGGCGAGGAAATGAGAGGAGAGGAAATGAGAGGAGAGGAGAAGGAGGAGAGGAAACCAGATGAGAGGGGAGAAGAAATGAGAGGAAACAAGAGTAGAGGCGAGGAAACGAGAAGAGAGGAAATGAGAGGAGAGGAGAAGAAATGAGAGGAGAGAAGAGGAAATGAGAAAAGAGGAGAGGAGATGAGAGGAGATGAGAAGAAACGAGGAGAGGAGAGGAGATGAGAGAAGATGAAAGGAGAGAAGAGGAGAGGAGAGGAGAAGAAACAAGAGGAGAGGAGAGGAGAGGAGAGGAGAGGAGAGGAGAGGAGAGGAGAGGAGAGGAGAGGAGAGGAGAGGAGAGGAGAGGAGGAGAGGAGAGGAGAGGAGAGGAAATGAGAGGAGAGGAGAGGAGAAGAAACGAGAGGAGAGGAGAAGAAACGAGAGGAGAAGAGAGGAAATGAGAGGAGAGGAGAGGAGAGGAGAGGAGAGGAGAGGAGAGGAGAGGAGAGGAGAGGAGAGGAGAGGAGAGGAGGAACTCAGGCTGACCTTTAGAGAACCACACTTAAACCAGCCAACGCCCCAGGCTGTTCTAGCTCGGTCCCACTCTGCATCTGTGCGTCTGTGATTTTGCGTGTGCACATTTCAAAAGGTTACCGTGAATCTGCTGCCACGACAAAACGGTACTGATGTAAGGAGTAAATCGATGCATGTCTATGTGCGTGCTGTAACTTGATCTTTGCTTCGCAGGGCTGCTTTAGGGACCGATGACACAGGAACTTTTGTCAAGATGATGCATCACTTTTTCACACACACACACACACACACACACACACACACACACACACACACACACACACACACACACACACACACACACACTTACCTTATGTGGTAGAAAGAGGGAGTTGACTGTTGCTAGGAGACTTGTGGTGTCCGGGGCATCCCTCTGGCCACAGATCACGATCTGGAAAAAAGTGGAGGACGGTGAGAGGAGGGAAATATGAAGGACAGGGAGATAACGAGATGAATAGAGTGAAATAAGAGGGGAAAGGTGACCCGTCAGAGGAGAGGAGAGGGGGAGGAAGTGATAGAGGTCAGAGCTGTATTTGTAGCAGTAACAAGGGAGGCAGGTGTTTTCTCTGGGACCGCCTCACCTCGCCTTGTTAGCCTCGCCCTGTAGCCTCGACTCATCCTCCGCAGGTCACGTATGACTGACAGAAGGCTAACCACCCTCCTCTCGGTTTTTCCACCCCGTTATTCCATTCTCTGCTCTTTTGATTGCGCAGCACACGCCTTCATGCTAAAAGTTTTCTGAGGGTGACAGAGAAACTTTGGGGTAACTCCTGCTGTGCTCTGCTACAGCAGTATGCTGGTTTCAGTGGTTTCAGGCTAACTGAGGGTGTTAATATTTCAAAACCGATTATATAACTGAAGCTGAACAGCTCAAATAATCCATTAAATGCATGACGACTGTTTAAAAAACTGTGGGAAAAAGATTTTTGGGAGTCAGTATGTCCAGGGATTAAGTATGCATGTTTGTGGAGATGAAGCCATCTTAGTTCAACTAAAAATGAAATGTCAACACATTAGCTTCTTGTTTTTAAAAGGAGAGACTATTGCAAGTAGAGGTTTAGTAAGGAGACTTTGGACAATCACAGGTCATTTCAGAGAAAGAGCGTTCCTATTGGCTGTTCATTCAACGGAGGCAGCTGTCAATCACTCGCAAACTCTGATCAAACAGTAATGTTTAGCTGTAAAATGAGAAAGTTTGCTCCTGCTGGTGGGCGGTGCTTGGTATTTCCTCAACTGATCTCAACATGGCTGCTGGGTCACAAACTTTTTCTCATTTTACAGCTAAACAGTACACTACGAGATGATTCTGAAAACATTCAATGCGAGAAATAGGCATTACAGTAACAGAATATTGATTCATATTTGATCAGCGCTGCCTAGTTTGACCGTTTGATCGGAGGTTGCGAGTGATTGACAGCTGCTCAGAGACGGCAAGGCTCCAGCTTGGCTCTGATTGGTTGTTTTCCTCCAGTCTGTGAAATCTTGCAGATGCCGTTAGGAGCACCGGAGGACACAGAGGCACATGATTTTATTCAGGTTACCTGTCTAATGCACTACTGTCAGGATATAGTGACCATTTTATAAAAAATAACTTTTTATAATCACATTTGCTCACTTTTTAGCTACTGCTGCTTTAAGGCAGAATGTGACCAAATAAATGATTTATAGCCTTTATGTGATGCTTGGTCCTAATAAGAAGTGTTTATGAATAATGCCACTTGACGTTTCTCTCATTGCATAATGATTAGGAGTGCAATCGGAAAAATTGGAACCACCAATATATATATGTATATATATATATATATATATATATATATATATATATGTATATATATATATATAAATATATATATATATATACATATATATATATATATAAATATATATGTATATATATATATATATATATATATATAAATAATATTTAATAATTTAATTAATATTTGTAAGCAACTTTTTCCTGTAAAGTCGCTTACAAATATTGGTAGTAGCGGGTTACGTTTTTTTGGGCTTCTTTCTAAAGTGTAGTTGCTTATTTGGGCGAAATATGGCAAAAAGTACAACAAAGAATGGTAAAAGGGGAGTGGACTTAAAGATTGGATTCACCCTCAAGTGGGGGACGATTCGAAGGCAGTTTGCTGTTTTTGTAAGTGTGATGTACGAGCACATCATGCCGATCTGGTTCAACATGCTAGCACTGAAAAAAACATAAAAGAAACGCAGCAACGTTCTCTTCAATGAGGCTTACCGACATTGGATTCACGGTCTCAATATAAAGTTACAAGCTAGAAATAAAATACCAAAATGAAATGAAATGCTCAACTTGTTTAAGTTTAGTTAACAAGAAAAAGTTGTGCAAAAATGAAATGAAATGCATGCAATCCAAAATAAATTCATACATACAGTATGCATGAAGTGATCAGGTGGCCGCCTCTCTCTCTCTCATATTGTGGTAGGTAGGTAAGGTCACTTGTTTTGGGCATTTTTTGGAGGGAGAGTTGCTTCATTTGGGCTTGTTTCAATAGACCTGGTTGCATGTTTCTCTCGTGAGATCTGGCAACACTGCCACTAAATCTTCTGGAAAAAATGTTTTAATTTCCCTAATGAGGGATAAATAAAGTACTACTTCCTCTTCTTCTTGTTAATTGAATGTTGCTGCTCTACCCATCTTCTTTTCTCAGTAGTAACATAAATCCCAAACCAACAGTATGTTAGAGCAGCTATGAATCATAAAAGGAATATAGGAAGCATGAAACTCAAAATAGCAGTAAAAATACCACCAATGCATCTGTCATATTTGTACAGTAAATTGAACACCTTTGCTAGCAGCCGTGACAGGTATTGTTTTCACCTCGTGAGTCTGTGTGAGGCAGCCAGGTGTTTATATTTCTGTCTGCCTGTGGACAGATTGTGTCACCACGATAACGTCGCAACCGTGCAAGATGCAGTCACGAAACTTTACAGGTGTGTAGTTGAGATCAAAATGAAGGGTTGTCTGTGCAAGGGCGGGGGGGGGCAAAGGGGCCATTGACTTTTTGTATTGGTCAGATAAGCACTAGATAAGTCATGGCTGCTGTTTGTCACCATTCTGACACCCTATACATCACAGCAGTAGCTCAGTTTTAATGCTAGAGTGAAGTTACTGGTATCATATGAAACTAGTAAATCCAAGGAATCCATTGGTACCAACCATGTCATACTAACTTGTCACAAAAGAGGCTAAATCATTTGTATTTCAATTTCAAAGGGGTCCCTTAACCTCGTACAGATATGTGAATGAAAATGGGTTCTATGGGTACCCACGAGTCTCCCCTTTACAGAAATGCCATGTTATGATTTGAGCATATTTTGTATGCTAATGCAGTACCTGTGAGGGTTTCTGGACAATAACTGTCATTGTTTTGTGTTGTCAATTGATTTCCAATAATAAATATATACATACATTTTGCGTAAAGCAGCATATTTGTCCACTCCCATGTTGATAAGAGTATTAAATACTTGACAAATCTCCCTCCTTGATAAAAAATGTGCAATTAATTTTCATGATTGACAATCATTTGATAAGATTATCAAAACATTAACTTACTGTTTAAGTAACATAGTCCTCTGTTGCACTGTGGCCTGCTGTAACAGTCTAGTTTACTTGCACTGATGCATTTTCACTTCAGGGCCTGGTTACTGATAATGGCAGTGAGTCAGCAGAGGGATGCTCATTGTTTCACCAGCCTCTTGCTCAGCTTTTGTTCGGTGGCCGTTTACCGTTTGGTTCACTTCTCGTTGGTAATTGTACTGTCTACTGTGCTCGCACAATTTGTCAGACAAGCAGAAAATGCCTGCACATGAAAATGAGTTTAGGCTAACAGCCAGGTAAACACTTGAGGCATGAGCACAGAGTAAAGAGCTCGGGTGCCTAAACTAGCGTGTACCCATCAGTCCATGTGAGCTTGTGAGTGAGTGGATGTGAGTATAACCTGTTTGAGCGTGTAGTGTTGGGCCATAAGAGCCTGGACCATTTCAGGCAGCGCTATGGGGACGCTGGTCAGACGGTCGGAGAAGGCTGCCAGCAGCTGTTGGGACCTCTCGAGCCACTCCTGTCGTCCAATGTAGTGAGACAGACGCAGGAGATTGGACGCCGACACCGAGTTAGCACTGGGCTCAGCTCCGTCCTGATCTGAAAGACACACACACACAGAAATACACAACATTTTTATATAGGTTTCAATGGTTATAAGCCAGGTTTACATCCAAATGTATCGCACATTTTAACCTGAATTTCGAGAAAATTGGCAAAAGAAAATACAAATGAAGCTTGTTTGCATCCACTGCTGTTATGCGATTATTGGTTCATAGGGATTAGCATTAATTTGCGCCAATTCTCCATTCAGAAAACCATTATACCATTGCAGAAGATGAGGGCGCAACAAGATGATGTAATCGAGTGCTCCAGGGATGACGTATTTTTGTAGGCCAACCAGGAAATTAGCGTCGCATGGGTTCCCTCGACAAAAAGCCAATGGGATTTCTCCATTGGGAAAATCGCAGAAAATTAGCTCTGTGGCAAACAACCGTTTATGATACTTACACATTTTGTAAAGCAAGATAATCTCCACAAATGAACACCACTTTTATGATTTTTGAAGTGTGAATGCAATCGCCAGAAGTAAAAAGCTAAAGTTCAAAGGATATACATGAACTACACCACGGTTGCATGAGCGAGAGTAAACACAACGAGGCTGTAAAGGCGGACGAGTCGGCGTGATGACGTTTAGTAGTCTCATTTAGCAACTTGTTAGCAACCGCCTTACTTAAGACACGGTAAGGTGGTCGCCTGGTTAGCTCAGTTGGTAGAGCGGGCGCCCATGTAACAGGCCTCAGTCCTGACCGCCTAGGCCCGGGTTCGAATCCGGCCTGTGGCCCTTTCCGCATCCACTCTCTCTCTCTCTCTCTCTCTCTCTCCCCTCTTTCCAAGACTCTATCCACTGTCAATAAAAATGGTAAAAAATGCCCCCGAAAAATAACTTAAAAAAAAAAAAAAAAGACATGGTAAGGCTTCAAAATTCTTGAATGCCTGACGTATTTTATAACGCAGAACAAAACTTTAAAATCTCTTCAGCTTGTGTTAACCACAGACCTTACTTCAGGCATCTCACTAAAAATCCATCGACTGCCAGGCGAGGGAACCGCTAAAATGCTAACTCATTTCCGGATAATAGGACACATCCCTGAAGCACTCTATTAAAAGAGCGCTAGTCAAACCCCAACTGGTGAAAAACAATGTAGAAAATGTGAGGAAGCTTACATCAGATCTGTGTGGAGCGATTGAGAATTTTTTTAATCTGCCGCTATTTTTCGTCTCTTCAGCGGAGCAGAAGCTTCAGTGGACTTTTCCACCTCAGCCAGGCATTAAAACAATATTTCAAGATTTTTCCCCCCCAATTTTTGAACTTTCAGCCAGTGGGCGACCTCCGGGTCTGAAAAGTGAAGCCGATGCTGAAGTGCATTAAACTTGCATTGTTTCTAAAGGCCAGCAGGGGGCGACTCCTCTGGTTGCAAAAATGACCCTATTTCTCACTAAACATGAGTTTATGGTCTCAATCACTAGTTTCGAGTCTTCTTCAATACAGCATGATGTTCATTTAGTAAATTATGGTCCCATTTAGAGTCAAATAGACCATAAAGCAGGGGATGCTTTAGGGCGTGGCTACCTTGTGATTGACAGGTCGCTACCACGTCGTTGTCTGGTCTGGGAGTTGTCCTTGTTTTCGTCTTACAACTTTAACCCTTTCACAGTGTGTTTTCAGTTCATGAAAGTTAATTATAACCTTTTTGGTCGCCTTAAAAATGTCTCATTCAGCGTTCGGTTGTACTTAGCTCCACCTTCTCGTGTCACTTCTGGTTGCAAAAAAAACTAGATGGCGACGGCCAAAATGCCGAACTCAAGGCTTCAAAACGGTAGCCAACAAAACCAATGGGTGACGTCACAATGACTACGTCCACTTCTTATATACAGTACAGTCTATGTGCAGACCACACATATGCAGACAGGAAAGCATATTAAACACTCATGTTCCACTTCGTTATGATGGACAGGATTTTTTAGACATTTACAAAGAGGCAAATCATTTCAAAAAGCAATTTAGTCTACACTACACAGGGTAGTAATCATACGATCAATAATAATCAGACAAAGTGATGGCACAGAGTCAAAAATAAGATGTGTAAGTTGAATAGGATGGGCACACAACAGATATGTCTGTAATCCTTCATGAGACATAAATCTTGTAACAAATGCGACGCCTCTGATCCAACACATCAGCATTTCTGTTACAATTTGTCAAAGTAACAGGAAAGATGGCAAAATAGTCAGTTCAACTCTATACCTTCCTGTGACTTCCCACAGTACACAACCGTCCCAGAGTCTCAATGTGTGGTGTGGTGTGATGGGACTAACAGATGACCTCATGACTTAGCCCTGTTAAGTGATTGGTCCTTATCTCTTATCAGTGTCCAATGAGAGCCTGGAGGTGATCCTCTCATAACCCATGACCTCGCTGCAAGTCTGCTTCTCAGCAACGCTGTGATGCCAGTGTCTATGAATGTGTGAGCGTGTGTATAAGGGAGAGAGGGACTTTTGAGTTGGTAGCTGACACAAGCCGCTTTTAAGTCAAACTGCAATTTTAGGTCAAAAACTAAAAATAGCAAAGATAAACCTCAACACACAAAAAACTCTACTGTACAGTCGCTGCATATAAAATATTTCTTATGACAAGCATGAATTTACAATCGCATATAGATGCACGTGAAGTGAACCACCCCGTGCATGACTGAACTGCAGACATAATTTGATTTTATCCTGCAGTATGTTTCAGCTCTCCGTGAGCCCCATGGCAAGAAAGCTTCAACATACACACACACACACACACACACACTACATACTGTACACACACACACACATACAGAGGCTGAGCGAGCGAGTCTGTCCGCTTTCCACATTTCACATTACTCTTTTCTTGAAGAGCCCCGTGGAAGGAGGTCATATACACACATAGCTTTGACAAAACTGCCTCTAAACACGCACATATACATTCCTATTTTACCAACAGTAAAGTATTCACAGATACTGTATATCATTTTAACCTTACTCCTCAAAAACAAATACACACAGGGGAGAGTGGCAGGGCTGTAAGAAGTAGTGTGGCGGGGGGTAATCCGTCTTGCAGTGACAGGCTACGCTGCTGGGACAGGCGTCCACACTGTGGCGGCTGTAGCGTCACTAATGGGCTTCAACCCTACACAGCGCCGCCACCGTAATGGCACAGTCAATCCTCTCAGATGAGAAACCTCTCACACGTCAGCTCCGATAAACACACACAGATGCAGGTGTGACGCGCACACACACACACACACACACACACACACAACCATCATCTCCAATCTGTCAACAGTTCTTAACAAGAATAACTATTAGCTTTTCCCTGTTCCCCCACCCATCTGTGGCATGTTGCTCCTGTCTGAATTATTTGCACCGAGCTATCTGTCATAGGCACATGAGTTAGTGTGTGTGTGTGTGTGTGTCTTTCCTTTTTAGGTGAAAAAATATAGAGCTGCTGTGCCATCTGGAACATTAAAAATGACAATATTACAGATAGAACTCTCAGTTTGGAGTATATTTGTTTTCTTAGGCAGAGGTTAAATGTTAGTAGTCTAAGATGCGGTTCATGAAGTACATTTAATATTATTATATGGATTTATGCACCTTAGAGTACAAGTGGGTGCGACTGATTTTTTTTCCCTTTGCTTAGACCCAGAAACCAAAAAAACAAAACACGTGTATCCTGTAATAGCAAGACAAAAGAAAAGACATGACATGAGTATGACAAGTATGACATTTATCAGGATGGAAAAAAGACCAAACTAGTTTTCCTTGAATTACCTGCGGCCCACCACAAACTTTCTTTTATATTTTATACAGGGCCGGGTCTAGCCAATTTGGTGCCCTAGGCGAAATTCGGATTTGGAGCCCCCTCAAAACCCTCAGAACCCTAACGGCTGGGACACACTGCCCATAAGAGCAGCGCGTGACGGCTACCTTTCAAATTTTTTTTCTGCTCAAAATGTACTTTAAAAGGGAGATTTGTCATGTATTTAATACTGTAATCAACATGGGAGTGGGCAAATATGCTGCTTTATGCAAATATATGTATATTTATTATCGGGAATCAATTAACAACACAAAACAATGAAAAATATTGTCCAGAAACCCTCACAGGTACTGCATTTAGCATAAAAAATATGCTCCAATCATAACATGGCGAACTGCAGCCCAACAGGCAACAACAGCTGTCAGTGTGTCAGTGTGCTGACTTGACTATGACTTGCCCCAAACTGCATGTGATTATCATAAAGTGGGCATGTCTGTAAAGGGGAGACTCGTGGGTACCCATAGAACCCATTTTCATTCACACATCTTGAGGTCAGAGGTCAAGAGACCCCTTTGAAAATTGCCATGACAATTTTTCCTCGCCAAAATTTAGAGCGTTAATTACCCTGTTTCGCGACAAGCTAGTGTGACATGGTTGGTACCAATTGATTCTTTTGGTTTTCTCGTTTCATATGATGCCAGTATCTTCTCTCTAGCTTTAAAACTGAGTCCACATGATCCGTCATTTCCATGCTTCCCCTTCATTGTTTATGTAAGCAGTCGTGCAATGCATTCTGGTAGCACAGCGTTGCATTTCGAGAGATGGACTGTCACGTTGGCCGCTCATTGATTGCATAAAGTGGAGCCTATATAGGCTACTTTATGCGAATCCGGAGCGTCCGGCGCCACTCGCCGCCTCTAGAAACTTCCGAAAAACTTTTAAACTAACCGTTGATGAACAGTCAATCTAAAGTGAAGACAAATTCATCAACCGCATTGCCTTATTTCCGCCTCAAATGTTTCCAGAAAGACATTTCGGTGAACTATTTCTTTGTAATATACGAGAAAAAAGTTTCCAAAACAAGCCGCCATGTTGGTTCCAGTTTGAAAGCTGCGAGCAGCAGCCCACGAGGGAAAGCGTTCATCCAATCAGGTGCCTAGTGGCAGCCCATCTAGCATCTAATGCTGGGAAGTGAAGCGACCCCCTCGCGCACAAAACAGCCCTGTGGACACGTACCATTAGTGCTCTCTGTGCCCTCTCTCCCTGCAGGGACGGACGGTGATGGACAGAGCCCGCTGCTCCCGGTGCGACTGTCCTCAGTGCGATGGGTCTGGAAACATGGACGTCGTCTTGCTTACCGTGCTTTGTGGTTATGACTTTTTTGCCGCGTCATCACCATTCATATCTATACTACAATTTTTTTAAGATTAAGTGTTTAGAAGAGCATAAAAAGTTATTCATAGATCTAGCTTTTAACTTCAAAATATACAACATTTTCTCCCCTAAAGGGTCTGATGTCCACCCACCACAGTCTCACAAAAACCTGTGGTAAACACTGTAATGTGTTATAATAAAGACATTATGCTGAGTAGAGATGGCAAGAGAATAAAAACACAAGTGGGAGCAGCAAAATAGATGGTTGCTGTCAGACGGAGTAGCTCGAGAGGGAAAACAAAAAGAAAGTAAATCCAGACTGGAAACTTTGGTCTGACGGATCAAAGGTAAATGTCTGCATGTCCACAAGGTGTCAGCTTCTCTGTTCAGTTGGAGCAGTGGACTGGCAGCTGAAGAAGGGCTGCCGTGAACGTCAAGGTCAGACCCATTTATATTTATATCCCATCAGTCCTTTGGTCCCTCTAACAAAAACTGAAAAATATATTCTACATACACCTGTCCACTGATTATTATTAAAAAAGTAAAGTAATTTAGTTTTTTTTAATGTCACACTGCCATGTCTGCAACTTAACTTTTTTTTATATTTTATACAGGGCCGGGTGTAGCCCTTTTGGTGCCTTATGCGAAATTCGGATTTGGAGCCCCCTCAACCCCCCCAGAGCCCTAACGGCCGGGACACACTGCCCATAAGAGCACCGCGTGACCGCTACCTCGCTGAACTGCTGCGTATCTCACGCGCGTGTTGTCCACACCGACAGCGATTCTGCTGCTGCTGTCAGCTCTTTCTTTCTACATACCTTTCATAATGGCCATTGCATTTCATTATAAATATCATTTATATTTATTTTAGACAGAAAAAGGTTAAGAAGCGTGGGCTCATTTGTAAATAATAGTAATAATCCACCATTAAAACCCAGTACTTTATTCATTCATGGAGCCCTGCAAATCACTGCATTTTCTACAAAACTGTCCTGCAAATATTTCAGGATAAAAGCCGTTTGTTGACAAATGAAGGAATTCTGTCTGCAGAAAAAACGCTTGAGGGTTTTTATTTTGAAACGGAAGCAGGAAGTGTTTATTTAAAAATAAATCTTTACTTCTTTCATTTCTGTGACATATTTTACAGATGTCTAGATATTGAAACTGTAGTAAATGTAGCTGGTATGATGTCAATATACTGTCAAAAGATCATTTTCACTGTCTGTTGTTGCTGTGAACTGCACGCGACTCGCGGTAAAAGTAGCCGAGACCTCGAATCTCTAGGAGAGACACTCAGCTGAGCCGCGCCTGAGTTGCGCTGCTCATGCGGGCAGTGTGGCTGCTCAAACCTGTGCTAAGGGCGCTGAAATAATAATAATAATAAAAAAAAACAGGTTCCGCAGGCGCCACACAGCTGTTGACATTCCCCGTGTGTCCCGGCTGTTACCCTAGCCCCGTAAACCGTAACACATCAGGCATCACAATGGTTTTAAGACAAAAATTAAGATTTTTATATTCATAAATAACTGTATTTATTATAATATAAATAAACAATTAGTCCCTGATATTGTTGGCTTAAAAGTGTTTCATCAGTTTAACTACAATTTACACTTTTATTAACAAATTATTGCGGCCGGGCAGATGAAAAAGTGTGAGAAAGAGAGTTACAGAGGTGAAAAGTGTATTTCTTTATCTATTTGTTACCTCAATGCAAAAAACGAGGATGGGCACCAACTGGCATTTTTTTTCCTAATCCTTTTTTCTTTCTTAGAGGGCGACCAGCGCCTCCCATAAATTGACGCCCTAGGCGACCACCTATATGGGCTATGCGTTAAGCCGGCCCTTTTTTTTTTTGCAAATGGGGTACCTTATACCGAGCTCAAAGTCAAGGTTTAAGGGCACCAAAGGACAGAAAGAAGGAAAATGCATTGAGCAAAAGAACTAAACTAAGGTCCAGGATGAAGTTGAAGTGAGATGAGAAGAGGCAGAGGCAGGAAGTGGATTTCAGATTCCCACTGTAGATTGTGCGTGCCGTTTCAATCTGTCAAAAGGCAGATGGACTAGGAGTCGCAATGGAGACAGATTTGACAGGTCTGGTGATCAGAGTATCAGT
Source organism: Sebastes fasciatus (assembly GCF_043250625.1). Lineage (NCBI taxonomy): Eukaryota > Metazoa > Chordata > Actinopteri > Perciformes > Sebastidae > Sebastes > Sebastes fasciatus. The sequence goes on from NC_133814.1 coordinate 3,839,413, forward strand.
CTTCGCTCTCATGATGGAGAAGTTCAACTCGAGTGAGAGACGGTTGCACTTCACTGGAGGTACGTAGGGGAGGTCAATATTCCTCTGCTGTCGTCTTTTTATCCTCAACCTGTTCACCTATCCATCCTTCCTTTTATCCTTGCTTCCCTCCTCTCCTGTGGTTTAGCGATGGAGTGAAGCCTCCATCTTGTTAAGCTCCGGATCAATCGATAACCATTAACATTTCAAATAAATGACGTGCTTCTCTTTTTCCTTCAAATCACCGCGACCAGACTGTGGCGATATGTTGGTATTAGCAAACTGTCTGCAGACCTCAAACTCTGTATTTACTCATCTGTCTGAGCTATCCATCCTTGACCAAGCCACAGAGGTATGCTCCAATAGTACCGTTAATCCTCCGCCTGTCCATCAATCCTCCCCTGAATCGCTCAACCTATTAGAGCTACAGCCAGCAGCAGTAGCATCAATACCTTATTTATTTTCTACAGCTGGATGTTGGTCTGTCAATCCACCACTTCGGTCCTAACTGAAATATCCCAACTTATCCCAATATTGTACAGATATTCATGGACTGCAGAGGATAAAGCCTACTGACTTTAGTGATCCCTCGACACCATCAAGTCAAAATTAGAATTTGTCCAATATTTTGGTTTATGACTGAGTCCCTGCAGAACTAATGGCCTTCCCATCAGCCTCAGCTGTACTTTGTGTTAATTAGTAAATACCGGCATGCTCACATGCTAAAGTGAGATGGTGAACATGGTAAACATTATAACATCTAAACATCTGCATTTCAGCATTGTTATTGTAGGCATGTTAGCATGGTGAATTTAGCATTTAGCACCGCTGTGTCTAAGTACAGCCTCACAGTTTGGCTGTAGACATTCTGTCTTGTATATATGATTATGATGATGATGATGATCGTGACGGGTGATCATAGACCGTATTATAAAATATACACCCATTGGTTTGAGGGCTGCCGTTTTGATGCCTCGAGTTTGGCATTTTGGCCGTCGCCATCTGAGAGGGTGGAGCTAAGTATAATCGAACGCCGTATAAGACTTTTTTAGGCGACGGAAATGTATATTTTGCTTAAAACACACTGTAAAGGGGTTAAAGTTCATAGACGAAAACATGGACAACTCCCAGACCAGACAACGCCGTGGTAGCTACCTGTCTTCAATACACCGGTGTTACCAATTACACTGGAAATTTTACAAGAAAAGATGACACTCAGTACTGCATATGCAGAGCGCTTACTTTGATTGTGCGTCTGGCCTCTCCGGTCGAGCTTTTGCTGCGGGGGCCGCAGGTTTCCCCCTGGCACCGCGCACACTGCTGTGCTGTGACCGCTCCGTCCTCCGCACGGCGATGGTCTCATTAACATTAAGTAACAGTGGCTTTTGCTACCAAATGCCCCGCCATCGTCTTGTCTGTCAACTCTCTCTAATCCCGTGTGTGTGAAATCGAACTCCTGCTACTTTGTGCTGAGACTCCATACGGAGCAGACACTTTCACTTTCCATCTTTGTAGCATCCGTCGTCCGACTATGTATTGATAACAACGGCGCTGATACACAAAAAATAACTAAATGGGTTTGATTTCTATAAAAAATTTAATTTAATCGGTGTATGCCTGAACGACACATAACACCTGTAACACAGACTACGGCAACAAGCCTAACTAGCGATTAAGACCATAAACTCATGTTTACAATGTTTACTAAGGTAATAAATCTGGTAGGCCTATTTTCTCATAGACTTCTATACATTCAGACTTGCGTTGACCTGTTGTGCACTACATGTGCGAAATGGCAACTCTGGACAATTCAACATGATTCAACGGACATTGTCCTGGGTTCATATAAGAAAGCGGCTTTTGTCTGTCACACAAGGGGCTGGCTATTCAAGATCTAGACTGGTGCAATCTATTCATATACCAATGCACCCATCCCTCACCCTCTTTGAGTTGCAGCAGCACAGTGCTGTCGCTGGGAGCGCTGCAGAAGTAGCCTCCGCCCTGGTCATCCCAGAACAGCACGTCCTGCCTGAGCTGCAGCTCCTCGGCCCACTGCAGCCACTCCGTCTGCTGCGTGGCCTCGAACAGGTCCAGCAGGCCGCAGATGACGAAGGCGTAGTCATCCAGGAAGCCAGAGATAGGCAGAGATCTGGAGAACCCAGCGGGGGACAGAAATGGAAATCAGTGTTAGAAGAGCGAGAATGAGGACAGTTTTCATTAAAAATGTATCGACGGATCAGTGGGAGATGAGTTGAGATGGGTCGGTGAACTAGTTCAGCTTCTTGTTTTTCCCCTCTTTATCTTTTAAATTCCAAATGCCTGTTCACAGTGCCTGAAGAAGATCAAGCTATGGTTTCCATCAAGACAGTAGAGAAACCCTGAAGAATTGGCATGAAAGATAATAAAAAGCCTGAAGGAGTTATCTGTGACAGAACGTTACGACACAAAGCGGGCTGAGTATAATCTCTCCCTGCAGTATTTTTCTCTAAGTGAAATTACTCATCTGCTTTCTCTGTGCTTGTCATACTGTAGAAGGCATGAGAGACATATATACATGCACACACAACCGTGTATGCTGTCTTTGAAGTTTCAAGTGAAGCAGCAGAGTAATTAGGCAAATGTGGTTCCAGTTAGACCATCCCACCTCCCTCCAGCATCAGTGTGCCACCTCTCCCTTCACCTGACTCCCTCTCTACACGTCGCAAAAACTATGCCAACGGCCGGCTCTAGTCTTCTCATTTTTCATCTTCATCTTATCTGATCAATCCAATACACCAATATTTTCACTGCGACATTTGGAATGAAGCTAAGCGGTGAGTGAGAGTGGTGTGAAAACGGTCGTCAAACGCCGCTTTGTCTGATGTACGTATCATAACAACGGCTTGTACATCCGCAGTCTTCGGTCGTCCGGTTTCCCCTTTTTGAATGACGAATACAGACTACCGCCGCCTGCTGGTGTGGAGAGTTATTTCATCTCACGCTGGCGCAGGACGTACGTGGTAGTTGGCCATCGGCTCTAGTCTTTGCGGTGTGTTCAAATGCAACTTTTTGGCCAAGACAAAGGTGACGAGAGGCGACGCAACAGCAGGGGTGTAAGAAATTATCGACATAATATAAGGTTTTGTGATACTGTATCGATTCTCAAGAACACTATCAATTTCTAATTAATAGTTTACATGCAAAGATTAACTCAGTCAATACTTTATTTAGTTTGCAAAGAGATGCGGCCTCCCAATGTATGTACCCTCTCAAAGTAGTGCTATGATGTATGATTTATGATGAACGAAAATGCAGATCCCTCTGTTCTGACTTTTTTTCACTCAGATTTTATGCACATTTCAGTGTGTTCTTTATACTATGACAGTTTTCCTAAAATTGGATTAAAAAAAATAGCAATATATCACAATATATTAAATTGTAACCCCTGTATCATGATACATGTCGTATCACTAGATTCTTGCCAATACACAGCCCTACTCAACAGGCGGCCTTCATCGGTTCTTTCGTAGTTCTTTGGTGTCGGGTTGGTGCGTGTCTAGGCCTTAACATTTTATCCCACATCCTTTCATATAAACTTTGAAATCCTATATCAGTCCGTCTCAATTTTACAACCTGCTCTCGGCCATTTGTTTTTTAATGTGATTTATTGTTCAGTCACATCTACACCCCAACAACAAGCCCCCTCTAGCCTCCACCCTCCAATTCCTACAATGACACCCCGTCCGGGTGAGTGCAAGGGAGACGGACGGTGACAGGAAGCCAGATAGCGCTATATCAGGCGAGGCTGGTGGCTGCTGGTCAAGAGACAGACAGACAGACAGACAGACGGTGACTCAGAAGTTGAAAGGAGACAGCAGGTACTCTCGCACTGGACAGGACATGGCCAGTTGAACGGAAATACAAAGGGGAAGAATGTCTTTGGAATTTGACATCATGACAGATAGAAGTGTCTACAGCAGGGGTCTCAAACTCGCGGCCCGCGGGCCAATTGCGGCCCGCAAGACAATATTTTGTGGCCCCCACCTTGATATGAAAGTTTAATGTTAGTGCGGCCCGCGATTTTTTTTAAATTTTTTTTTTATAAAGTTATTTTTTGGGGGCATTTTTTCCCCTTTCCAAGATAGAGTCTTGGAAAGGGGGGAGAGAGAGAGTGGATGCGGAAAGGGCCACAGGCCGGATTCGTCACGGTCAGGACCAAGCCTTGTTACATGGGCGCCCGCTCTACCAACTGAGCTAACCAGGCGCCCTCGGCCCGCGAGTTTTATGTGAATCGCACTTTGCCGCGTTGTGTGTGGAAGGTCCCTTTGTTGCGCGAGCCCGAGCTGAACGAACCTACCAATCACACTGGGGTATATGGCTCCCGGGGACGGGCAATCGGCCGGGCTTGATGCAAGCAGAGAAACATTTCACAACAACTATGGCGGCGCCCGTGTAACATCGCATAAGCTTGATTAAAGCTTGATTTATACTTCTGCGTTGAATCGACGCCGTAGCCTGAAGTGCACCTCTCCAGAAATGTAACTACACGTCGCAGCGACGCAGACCGCAACAGCTGTGATTGGTCCAGTCTCTCAGCGATGCTGAGCGGCCAGGACCCCGGACAACCACAGAAAGTTCAACTTCTCTCTGCCTCGATCTTTTCAATGTTTGTTCACACAAATCGACTCAGATATATTTTCTCTTTTCGGCGTTCCAGTAATGTCAGTAAAAGTTCTGTGGTTCAACAGTTATTAGCTCCAACTCCGCTCAGTTTCTGTTTGTAGTACAAGAAGAAGAAGGAAACTCATAGAGACGCCGCCGCCAACTAGCGGTTTGGTGGTGTAATTGCAGAACAACACAAACACAGCAGGCACAACTTTATTGCGGAGTGACACCAAGTGGAATGAATATATATCTTGTCACACAGCCCCAATCATGTCTTTTTCAAAGCCTGCAGTGAAGAGAAAGGTTGGTGACGAGCACAGACAATTTCAGGAAAAGTGGGAGACGCAATAGAGGCCATGTTCAGAAGAACCGTTCATGTTCTTCAATGTTCCATTCATGTTCAGGACAGTTCATGTTCAGAAGAACCGTTCATGTTCAGAAGAACCCATTCAAGTTAAAGAACTGTTAATAATGACGTTTGAGAAGATTGTTTTTTTTTTAACAAAGCTTTTTTTGTGGAATACCTGATGCGGCCCAGCCTCACCCAGACTCTGCCTCCAGCGGCCCCCAGGTAAATTGAGTTTGAGACCCCTGGTCTACAGCAATGCTAATAGCTCTGTGATTGAAGAGTCAGGGGATCACAAGCTCTATTGATCTATCAATAGAGGAGCTTAGGGAAGCAGCTGTAAAGCTGCTCTTTATCAGAGGTGGGGAAGTTAACTACAACTCTATAGGGTCCTCCAAGGATGAAGTATTTTGTAGGCCAACCACGTACAGTAGTTAGCATCGCCCTGGTTCCCTCGACAAAAACCCAATGGAATTTTTCCATTGGGTTTCGGATTATTGCAGAAAATAAGCTCTGTGGCGAACAAACGTTTATGATACTTGCACCTTTTTTTCAGCAAGATAATTTTCACAAATGAACACCACTTCTATGATTTTTGAAGTGTGAATGCAAGCAGAAGTAAAAAGCTAATGTTAATGATTATAGACGAACTACACCACGGTAGCATGAGAGCGAGTATACACAATGAGGTGTAAAGGAGGACGAGTGTTCAGCGTGATGACGTTTAGTAGTCTCATTCAGCCACTTGCTGGCAACCGTCTTTTTTAAGACACATAAAGGCTTCAAATTCATGGGTGGGGTATTTACTGACACGTTTTATGTCTTAGAACAAAACGTTAAAATCTCTTCAGCTCGTGTTAACCACAGACCTAATTTCAGGCATCTAACTAAAACCCATCAACTCTGAGACGAGGGAACCAGAAGTGAAAAAAATGCCAACTCATTTCCGGGTTTTAGGACTCCTGCAACTCTCTATTAGCCAAACCAACCAGTTGGTTTTCATAACTGAAGTCTTATCTCTTGCAAAACTGAAACATACTGATTGACTTCAGATAAGGCATGAATGCTACCTTTGTAGTGCTTGTCAAGTCCAAGTGTAGCGTCTTCTTGCCCTGCTCTAGTGCGCAAACCCATAATGGGCCTAATACTGCTCCCCTTGTGGCCACAAGATGCAACAATGAGCCCATTCCACACTCAATAACTAGCCAGGACAAGCTAAAAACTTGTACTTTATTAGAAGTATTTTTACAAACTAAAATTACCGCCTTGCAGTTGTATGCCTCCGCCAACCGGTCAAGTTGAAGTTTACATCCACGTCTGTCCAAAATGTCATCATTTTATCCTATCAGACATTTGTGTGAAATTGTCATAATTAGCGTATGAATTCTTGAGTATGGCCAAAAATGTGTTTTGTTAAGTCACAGTGACCTTGACCTTTGACCTACCAAAATCAAATCCGTTCATCCTTGAGTCAAAGTGGACATTTGTGTCAAATTGGATGCGGACAGACGGAAGGATTTAGAGATTCAGAGAAGGTACTTCTTATGAAATAACATTGGTGAGTTGTATCCGTGCTTCCTCCTTTCCCACACTAACACTCTCACCACCCCCTTCTCTCACACTGCAACATGTCATCTGGCTTAGGTGACTCCTGCCACAGGGATGACAACCTGAGACGAAACCTCAAGAGGGCCTCACTGACACACAAACACAAAAATGTAAGAGCCTCTCAGAAATACTTTTCAATCACACCTCCAGCAGCGCGTGTTAAATGAGTCATTTCCCTGAGAGTAAAGATAAAGCGCCTTGTCGGTCTCCCGTATCATACTGCAGCACTCGGAGACAGTTTAACACTAATAGCTTCGTAATGATCCTCTCATACACCAGCTACTAAACCTATTGGGGACGATATGGGTCACGTAAACACATTGACTCCCATCAGTTTTACAACAGCAGTGACCTTTACGTTAGAGAATAATTTAATATGCTTGCTACGGAATGTGCTCAACTATTAGGCTGTGCCATTATTACATATGAAATAACGCAGAATAATGACACATAAAAAATAATGGGAGAGGGAGAGCAGCAGCAGAGAAACAGTGAGAGATTTCCCCGTTTGACTCGTTAATCAGGAAACATAGGTGCTGCTCGTTTTCCTGTGACAATCTGGAGACCTTTGGAATTCAACTCACATCCTTGTTTTTCCTGTTTAATCAGCTCTCTGTCTGTGCACCTTCCCATGCGGTGACACCTAATGCTTTATCTTCTGCTTTCTGTCTCTGCATTCCTTCTCTCAAACCACTCACCACATACCTTAAGACCACAGGATAGACTCCAAAAGCAGTGTTGTGACTTATTATTGAGTGTAAATGTAAGGCAGGGAGGTGTAAGAGCATGCTTACTACACCATCAGTATACAGCTTGGATTCAAGTTTATGGATCAGGTTTGATGACCACTGGAGCTAGTTGTTTTAGACACTGTACGGTCATTTTTCTTAAAGGATAAAGGCCTTTAGACACCGGGAGCATTTTTTTCTTTCTCCTTCTTTCTCTTTTCAAACTCTTGTTTTTGCTTTTGAGTACTTTTCATGCAAATATTATGCGGCGAAAAAGCGTCACTTTTTTTCCGGGATGAGGATGATGTTTCTGAGGCTTTGCACCGCGAAGAAAGGCATCAACCAATCACGTTGTGCACATTGAAGTTGTAAGTTACGCCTATATTTATGAAACAACATGGAGGCTCCGTAGTCCGAACCAGGACAGCAAACATTATTACTCCTTTCAACCTTGACAAAGGCTGCGCGTATTTTAATACACACACACACACACACACACACTTGGAGGACGCAACCTGCCAAAAAATAAATAAATCTAAAATTTAAAAAATAATAATAAATAAATGAATAGATAAATAAAAGGGGAAATTAAATGGAAGAGTAGATAAATATGGGAAGCAATACAAAGATACATAAATACAAAAATAAATAAATAAAGAAGCAAATTAAAACAGAAATATCAATTTATGTCACATTTTTTTCAATTAATTAATGCCTGCATTTATTTTTTATATTGTTTTTTGGTTCATTTAATGCCATATTTATTTATTTACATATATACAGATTTATTCTTGATTTTGGCAGGTTCTGTTCTCCACACACACACACAAGAGTGTTGTTGAGCGATAAAGGACATAGAATATAGAACTGGCTGGAATGGAACCCACCATTAAGAATTTACATCTATAAAATCTCCTTGAGATTCAACCTGACTGCAAGCGAAACTACTATTCGGACAGTATCTTCTTTCTCGTTTGAATAACGGAAAACTAAAAAACAGCGCTAAAACCTTCCATCAACATGGCCTCCGGTAAGTTGAATTATATTGCTGCATTATTTTTTGTGTAAGCACCAGACTTTATCACCTGATCCAATGTTTTATCTTTACGGTAGAGTTATTAACATATTGAATATAATCATGTAACAGTATACAGTTGTAGTATTTTAATGGACATGTATAAGAACAATTTAAGGATTTTCTATATGATTCTTTAAAGAACATGTACACAATTTTTGTACATGTAGACTGTGTACTACTGAGAGATATAGATTGGACAGACGTGACTTAATTTTGTAAATGGGTGTTTCTGAAATTACGGTCACTTTTAACAACCTCTATGAATATTAATCTTAGCCATCAGAGTATGTAACACATATAAACAGGTACACAAAATGTCATATAGTGGTTCAGATATTAATCTGTAACATGTTATGGTTTTCATCACTTGTTCTTACCATTTGTCCTTACCGCAACATTACAGTAATGTTCATTTTATAAAGAGGATTTCATGATTTTCTCTACACCCTGAACAATTTAGACAGTACCCATAGATGTCAGTCTTCATACATAAGAAATATAAAATATGTTGTGTTTTATGACGGATAACTATACTAACTCACTAATAAGCTGTTGCAGAAATGACATTTTATCTAATATTGCGGATAAATGGCAGCCAGCGAGGTCTGCTACGTTAGCTTTGACTCTTAGCGTCTAATATACATGAATTCAACGGTAATATTAAGTTATTTAAATAAATGTAGTTAATTGCTAAACTGTATGGTGAGGACACACGATAAATACTTGAGAAGTAAAAGTGATCTTAACTTTGTTTTTCTTAATCTTGAGGGTCAGCTAGTGCAGGTTGCCTTCAAGATCCATAGAAACTAGATTTCTTTGGCTTTGTTTGAATAAAACTTTTATTATGGCTTTTTTTTCAGTGTGTCTGTAAAAAAATGACTTGTAAAGAAGAAAATAATTTGAATATGGTGTAAAGTAATATGCATATGAAACAATTCCATTTGAAATGTCATATTGTGATTGACTTAGCTCATTTTATGTATCTCAACATTGGGACCACAGTTGTGGGACATGAAGAAAAGTGGTGTTTGGACCCATAAAATGTCAAGATGGGTAATAACACTATGTATATATTTATCAATCATTGCTCTGCAAATTTTAATATAAATCCACAATTTCATTGCTGGGACTTCAAAATTCCCGTAGCTGCAGAAACACCCAAATATATTTTAATTATTTACTATAATGTGTGTATTTTATTGTATTTATCATATATTTTTTACATGACAGAGATCAGTACAAGAATTCCAATGCCCTTGTACACTTGTATCTGAACAAATGGCAAATAAAAGTCTTGAATATTGAATCTTAACCATATCTCCTCTCTCTGCACAGACGACCTCCCGATATTTGAAGGGAGCTTACTCGGAAAGAGCCACAAGGTGGAGGCCTTGCTTGGAAAGGGCGGCTTTGGTTTTGTGACCAAATGCCGCAACCTTGAAACGGGCAAGGCGGTGGCCGTCAAGGTCATCAAGGATCTCCCCGGAGAAGCTGAACAGACGAAGATGGAAATTGACATCCTGAAGCGGCTGCGGTGTCTGGATCCAGACGCTTGCAACATCGTGAGGTGCAAAGGATTTTTCCTCGACAACGATCTCACCTGTCTCGTCTTCGAGCTCCTGGATCAAAGCCTGTTCGATTACATGGAGGAAAGACGCAATCGGGGTCTTCCCGTGACAGAGCTGCGACCCGTCGTGCACCAGCTGGCCACGGCCCTGACCCACCTGAGCTCCATCGGAATTGTGCACGCGGACATCAAACCAGAAAACATTATGGTTGTGGACCGCCGGCAGCAGCCTCTGAAAGTCAAACTGATTGACTTTGGCCTGGCGTTTCCTGTGTCTACTGCTAAGCCTGGAGTCTGTCTGCAGACCACCTGGTACAGAGCGCCAGAGGTCACGCTGCATATTCCTTTTAATGACGCCATTGATATGTGGTCTCTGGGCCTCGTAGCTGCAGAGCTGGCTACAGGGTACCCCCTCTACCCTGGGGAGATGAACTATGATGTGCTGAGCTTCATCATAGAGACTCAGGGCCAGCCAGCTGACTATGTGCTGGACCGTGGCAGGTGTACCGAGTACTATTTCCAGTACGAAAGCAATAGCGAGCAGCACTGGAGATTCAAAACGCCAGAGGAGTACGACCCGGGGTTATACGCTGAGGACATGAGATACACCAAGCTCACATGTCTTGATGACCTCGAGCAGCTGATGAGCGGAGGACAGCAGAGCGATCAGCGTCTGTTGGTGGACCTGATCAAAAGGATGCTGCAGCTGGACGCTGACCAGCGCATCAAACCCCCGGAGGTTCTGCAGCACACGTTCTTTGCTCCCAGTCTCCCTCAGAGCTCCCCTGCCAACATCTGCATAGAGATGATGGACACTGAAGAGTCGACACCTGAAGTCAGTCAGCAGCCTCCCTGCTGTCTGATAACAGGACCTGAGATACTCCAGTGCAGGGTCGAAAGAACAACAGCCTACACGGCTGTAGAAGCAGAGGAGAACACAGAAGAGGTGGACGTCCGGCCTGAGAACGACGGCTGTTTATGCCGCTTCTTCAGAGCGATAACACACGCCTGTTACTTCAACTGCACCTACTTCTTCACAGCGGTTACACACGCCTGTGACTTCTACTGCACCTGCACCCTGTCAGCTACATCCTCAGTTTGATCAATTGATCTTCTGCATTTCTTTTGTAATATATTCTTAGTTATTTTCTCCTAATTCTAATACATGTGTATCTTCCATTTTTGTCAGTCTAATTCCAAGGTTGTGACTGTTTGAGTAGACTGTAGTTGACATTCATGCTGTTTGGTAGGAACATGGTGGAAACAGGTAAATCTGTTACAGTGGTTATTCACAAGAGAGTGAGAGAGGGTTTATAGGATCAAACATATTCTTATTTAATAAGCCCAAATTAAAAAATATATAATTTATGTAAACATGTTTTAAACTTCTTACACGTGTAAATCATTGCGGGTCGGTGTCCCATGCGCGCTCGCGTGTGGCTACGCTGTTCAAACTCAGACTCCAGCACAAACTACACGGAAGCACCAAAACCGCAAATTTCTATCTAGTGAAGCCCGTCTGTTAAACAGTGTTGGCAGCGATCGGAGGACGCGGGGGAGACCGTAGCTTTGGTCTCCAGGGTCGTGAGCCTTCACTCACACACTGCGCCGGTTCTCACTCGCTCTTTTGCTCCACTCTCTCGTGCATGCGCGCACACTACACACTGCAGAAGAGTTAGTTTAGCTCTGAGAATATCTAGTGGACGTTTGTGCAGAAATAACTGCTGCAGCTCCTCCAGACCAACAGAGGTTTCCCGTGTCTTGTGAAGTAACGGAGCTCGACAGCGAGAAACGTTATCGTCTCCGACCAAAACTCCGGTGTCTCCCCTGTTCCCTCGGGCCGCGGTCGGGAGGCTGAGGCAGGAAAAGCCAACACTAGGATCAGCAGTGATTCATGGAGAGACCTTCGTCTGGTCAGCTAACATTACTGCCAAGCAGCTGAAATATAGAGTGATATTGTGCTTTTAGCTGACGTGTGTCGCCTCACTGTTTTGAGTGATGCTCGTTCATGTCTATGTAGAGCGAGCACAAGTGCGAGCAACAGCATGCTGGCATTCGTTGACTTAACGGCCACAGGTGTCGCTGTTAACAAGCAATTTCTGATTCTTACATAGAGTCCCTTTAAGTCAGAGATCAGTTTATCATTTGAAGTAACAAGATTTGAACTTGTGATTATAAGTTCTGAAATGATTTGAAGCTGAAAAAAACGTATCTAATTACAATGAGTTAATAAAGGAAGAGTTGATTTAATATAATTGATTATAACTAGGGCTGTCAAAGTTAACGCAATAACGCATTAAATAAATTCGTGGCATTATTTGCATTAATGCAATCGATCTTTCGGAGGTTGTAGCGGGCTCACTTTTAAAGCTGGAGTGAAAAGTGAAACTGCTATCATATGAAAGTAGGACTTATCATTGTCTTTTAAAAATGTCCATTGTGTTCCTTGCTTATGCTTATTGATAGACTACATTGCCCCAAGCATGTGTGTTTCGGTCAGTAATTTTGGTCTGGAGCTGTTTAGCATGAATCGGTGTTGTAATGATTTATTTTAGTTTAGGGAAGGCCTTTTCCTGTTTCAACATGACAATGCCCCCATGCACAGCCACAAGCCAGGCCCATAAAAAATGATTTTCCTAGTTTGGTGTGGAAGAATTGAAAAATCAACTGATTAATGCTCTTGTGGCTAAATGGGAGCAAAGACTGTTATAACAGCATATTAATGCTCATAGGTTTTGGAAAAAAAATAACAGGTTCAACGATCACATAAAGGTATATCAGATTACCACATACTTTGCTCAGGTGTCCATATACTTTTGGTCATGTGGTGTATATACAGCCTCATGAAAGCAGAAACAAAGGTTTGTTTGATGGGTAGTTAACATACTGTAACATGCAGTAGCCCCTAGGGGTGTAAGGATACATCAATCTGGATCGATATATCGATTCAATCATTAACGATCCAATATCATCTTTGTTCGTCTTTGTTGCTTTTAAGTTTCGCTTTCACTTTACCAACGTAGTAGGTGTAGTAGTACCCTACTACACCCACATCTATGAGGCTTATAACGACTGACAACGCACATTTAAAAGGTGCAGAAAGGCCAAATGTTTTTGGCATCATTTGGCAAAAATTCCATAATAACCTTTCAGCATGTTGTAATTCAAGTGTTCTGAGAGAAAACACGATTTCTGCAGCTCCTCATGGCTCTGTTTTCAGTCTTTAGAAAATCTAGCCCGTGACGGGAGACTTTGACCAATCACAGGTCATTTCAGAGAGAGCGTTCCTATTGGCTTTGCTCCGGCTGGTGGGCGGTGCTTGGTATTTCCTCAACTGATCTCAACACTGCTGCCGGGTCCCAAACTTTCTCATAAACAGTACACTACAAGATGTTTCTGAAAACATTCGAGGAGAGAAATGGTCATTATAGTAACAGAATATTGATTCATATTTGATCAGCGCTGCCTAGTTTGACCGTTTGATCGCGAGTGATTGACAGCTGCTCAGAGACTGCAAAGGCTCCAGCTCGGCTCTGACTGGTTGTTTTCCTCCGTTCGGTGAAATCTTTCAGATGTCGTTAGGAGCACCGGAGGACACAGAGGCACATCTTTTTTTTTTTTAGAAAAATAACATTTTTAAAATGCTGCTTTAATGAAGTGATAACAGTTGAATAGGGTGCTTGTTGCCGCCACTGCTGAACAAAACAAAATACGCAACCTGCAGGCACTCACATTTCATTACCAAAGAATGTGCAGAAAAAAAGAACTCATTGACAAATAACCACTGGTAAACCCAATGCAGAACAGGCTGCGTATGACCAAACCTGTTGACAAATCAAGTAAGAATGAGTCAACATCACTGGTGTCCCACTGGGACCTTGCCACTGTCTCAGCCTCCCTCTGGTCCCTGAAGACGGCAGTAAGACTCTCAATCATCCAGTGCCAGGCAAGGGCCACAGCAAATCTATGGCATCAGCTCCTCAACACCTCCACAACCTATTAACCCAGTTAGTCTCATCCCCTACCATTCCTCCTGGTAAAGTAGTCCACGGTCCACATGTGCCTGGCATGACAGAGTGGTTTACCCACGTGTGGAAAGCAAACCAGACAGAAAATGGCTTTGGTAAGCATTCTCGATCCTGACACCATCCTGAATTGGACAATTATGAATGAGACAGAAGCCGTGGAACAAGGCCAGAGTGTTTAGGCACAAGTGTGTACCTGTTCATGATGTGTGTTGGTTTAAAATTGTATGCATTTCATCATGCGTGTTGTGGGTCTCCTGGCATATTTTTTCTGCTGATTCGGTGGCATTTCACACTCACTCATTCACAGTAACTGGGGCACGGGGCTTGGTTAACAGAACTGGGACACCTGGAGCGGTGGTGTGCAATCAACAAGGCACTGTGTGTTTATGTCCCGATGCTTCGAGGACATTCTCAGTCTAATCCGCTGACTGAATGCTACAACTAGCTTATGTATTCAAATCCGAACATTCAAATTTTAGTCGAAGTACGCATGCTTGAGCGTCAAAATGCTATTTTACCAAGCCCTTCTAAAAACATTATCCCACCTGACCTAACATAGGTTTCTGCATGATGCGCTGCTACATATATAGTATATACATCCTTAAAGTCACAGTAACTTAGATGACGGTCAGCATGCTCCCAGTTTGGAAAAGCAGACAGGAGTACAGGCATGGAAGCAAAGCAATGTACTGCTGTGGACGCCATGAATACAAAAGTCGCACAAGAACACAAACAAACTAACCAATCGATGCAGGGGTAGAACAGCAACTCCCATGTTCTGCGAGGTAAAATTACTGTTTTTGTGAATGGAGGCTGGTGGCTTTGAAGACAGCGATATAACGGCTCCAGTTCCCCATCTGAAAGGGCTGTTTGACAGCGAGGTAAAGCGGTTCAAATATTGTAATTATAGCGTACACTAAAGCTGGTATTGATATTTTTTTAGTCGGGTCATTTTTTTAGGTGGCTAAAATATGTTTTTCTGCTGCTCCAATCCACAGCCCACCAAACTACATTCACAAAAAACAGTAATTCTACCTCGCAGAATCCTAACTAACCCTTTCAGTTATTTCCAAACTTAGCACAGGTAACTTTGACTCAGCTAGTGCTAGCGCTCGCATTATTCATGACCTTTTTGATTAGCTTACTTTGGTACGTCACTGCTTTTTGCTAACGGGTGAGTGGGTGTTTCCATTTGGAAAAAAAAACCAGAAAAAAATCGCAGTTGGACCCACCCTTTAAATGTCATGTAAATGAGAAATTCTGTTTCCTATTTGTCGGGTTTTGGGATTAAAAGTTATTTTGTTAATACAGCTAAATTTCTGCTGAAGAAATCTGATTTCTTGGCCATGTTTAGTTCAACCAAAACTAAAATCAGTCAAAATAATTCTTCATAGTTGATCAGTACGCTTATTGTCCTCGGCTAAAAGTCAAACTTAAAATCAAGCATGAAGCTGCATATTCTCCCACTACAGAGCCTCTACTCTCACTATGCTGTCAGTCCAAAAAAAAAATCACATGTCATTCAACAGGCATCTATAATCCATTTAAAATATGGCCAGTCTTGTTTCAAATATACTGTATGATTGAGGCTAGAGGAGAAATCTAATTACTGACTTGTGCAGATAAATGCAGTTTTATGGTAACCAGGTTACTGCAGTGCAGGTGAACATGTTCTCTGATTTCCTGCCATAACCTGATATAAACCAAAAGCCTTGTTTCCTGTTTGCATATAAACAGTCATCCCAGCACAGTACAACGGCTTGCTGCTCCTGTACTAAAAGTTAAACTCTCCCTTACAGAATTTGCCACATTATTTGGCAGAGTTATGTGTATATTAAGGCATTACTGTCTCACTGCTGGGAAAGGACATAACTTTTGTGTTTGAGCTTGAGTTTAAGAGTACTTATTACACTTATTACAACGTTTTTGCACTTCAGAGAGTCTTATAGACAGCTCCTCATACTGATGAAGACCAGGGCCCCGTTAAAGAGAACAGGTTTAACAAACTCTGAGCCTAAGCCTGAACTCTGAGTTGACTAATCCTGAGGTGGGAAACTCAGAGTTTTGGGTTCCAGAACAGCTGATCAGAGTCAGATCAATCAACTCTGAGTAGGTTGAACCTGAGCATAAAAAGCCATCATCAATGGAGCTCTGATACTAGGATTCACCATGGCAACAGGTAAATAAATGGCAGGGCCTCCATTTTCATCCAGTGGACATAGAGATATTAATGCATGTATATGCAGACTGTGCACATTTTTCTTATTCTTATTCTTCAAAAAAATAACCTGAGTCAGAGCAGGGAAAAGTGTCAACAAAGCCTCTTTTGGACCGCAGTAACTTTCCCCTGGAACTAGGAAACTTTTGAGGAACTCGTTGCGTTTCAACCGCAGGGACCAGGGTCTAAATTAAATTCCAGGGAAATTTTACACCCCAAAAAAGGCCCTGGTCGGGGGTAGTGCTTTCTGAAAGTACAGGAACTTTCAGGGTGGGATGATTTACTGTAGAGACAGACGCTCTTAGTTTGATTTTCTTCCTCTGCATTCATTCATTAAATCCTGCAGCAGTAAATGTCATCGCAGTCAGACAAAACGTAAAGTTATTTTTTTAGATGAAACAGGCGGACACACTGAACTGCAGGCAGCAGAGTGTTTACTGCTGCGACCACCAACAGCCCTCGTCATGTTGATTTTTCATACGTCAGCAAACTAATTTGCCTAACCTTTGCAGGTCTTTAGACTGCGGTGGAAATGTAGACAACAGTGGGCTGAAAGAACCTTATAGTTCCTTGAAAAGTAGTCCCGGGACTAAAATAACCAGGAACTTCTTGGGGGAAACCCGGCTTATCACAATAAAGTTAAGAGTGTTGTCCCAGTAATTCATTGTAATATATAAATAAATGCATTAGTTCAGCATAATCTCACAGGGACAAAACACAGGGCCCGGGAACTGAAAATTTAAATATATAGGAGAAGATTTCAAAAATATATTGATCACAGGCATAGAGACATGATTGTAAGTTCACAATCTGATCCAGTAATAATGTGTTTAGCGATTTAAAGGTTAAAATACAGTACATTTTAGACATCTATTTGGATTTGGTGATGGGTTATTTTGGAACAAACTAATATCCAACCATGACTTTGATTCTGACATAAAGTAAACCTTCGATACACGCTTTGATACGGACTGAATGAATGGAGAAATAAAAAAGCGTGTCTGGCTCTGTAAGAGAGAGGATACAGAGAGAAAGTCGGGGTTTGTTAAAGAGAACCTGCCAGCGAGCAGGTTTTGTTGACAGAGTATTAAGATTTGAGGACAAAAACATCGTAAACAAAGTGAGTACATGTGGTCCTTTCCCTGTGATAGATGTCAAAGCGCTTGTTCCAAATCTGTTGATAAGGAACCTCAAGGGTCTGTGACTATGACTATTCAACTACAGTTCACTGCTAGATTACTAGATAATGTATACAGGTGACAATTCTAATCACAAGTTTCAATCTCACTGTCTTTATCTTCTCTATATGCGGTGCAAGCACACTGTAGTCATGCGAGAACAAATCAATCTCTTACATCTGTTGCACCTCCATGTCGTCTCCACGGTAACAGGATCGGAGGATGGTCTGTCGTTCAGCATCCCACAGGTGCTCCTTGAGGAAGTTGGCAGCCTGCACCGCCCTCTCCAGCAAGGCCTTGTCCCCCAGCACAGCTCCGACGCCGGCGTAGGCCGACAGCATCAGACCTGAAGAGGGAGAAGTAGTAGTGATGATGATGGTGGGATAATTAGTTATAAAATGACTTTTACTCAGCTTAAAACATCATGTCCTCTATCCGCTGAGGTACCACCACAGTCCCAGCTTAGTTACTTTCCCCACTCTTCGAACTTTCCTTGTTCTGTCTCATTCCTTCGCTCTTCTCTATATCCATTCCTCCCTCTTTCCCTCCACTCCTCTTTCATGTAGCGTATCAAAGCCTGGCGAGTGCACAGCCCGGTCTTCAAAGTGTTGCAGCGGAGGACAGGTGATTAACGGAGGGGTTTCTTCATTAGAGAGGAGAAGGAGAGCCTCGCGTCTAATTGGAAAGTTCTCGGGATCGCAGAGCCTCATTACCTCACTAACACACTCTGTCTTGAGACGTCAGCCCTGGGAGAAGAAATTTGTGGGTGCATGTGTGCGTTTGTGTGTGTGGTGTGCTTTGTGTTCTTGTAATTAATCACAACTGAGACAATGGGGCTGGACAAACAACGTTGAGGAGTGTCCAAATTGGCATCACACTAATAGAAAGTGACAACTAGCGCCTCTATAATAATCTACACACATCTTCATACTGCTGAAAAACATAAATGTGTGTATAAATCATAAGTGTGTATAAATCTGTCACCTGTCAAAGGACAAAATGTCTTGTTTGACTACTCTGTGGAAAAAAAGCACAAGGTACGAGCACCTGAACTGGACCACTATCAATGAACCGATGTATTGTGGTCTGGTTGTGTGGGATAAAAAAAAAAGTCTAACAATTATCTGTCATCTAAAAAGATAAGCAACATTAGCAGGCTATTAATATTGAGGCGGGTTAACCGAGGCTTTCACACTGACATCTGAGGCTCATACGATACGTGAATATTCACTGTCAGTGTGGTAAATGGCTAAATGATGCTTGTGACAGTGACTAGCATGGCTAGCTAACGTTAGCTTGAGTGGGAGGCTGCTGCCGTAATACAGTCATACATTAACATTATAGCAGCATCAGACTCCAACTAAATCTCAGCCTATAGATCAAACAGTTGGCTGTTAACACATTGGTTATTTACAGACAACACTCAGCCTAACGGGATTCAATCAGATATGTAGAGATGTCTGGATAAGTAGTATCCGGCCACTGTATTGGACGGGGGACGACTGAAGGGACATGGCAGCGATCAACCTTCATTTATTAAAGTATCGCGACCGCTCGGGTTCAGGCAAGGTCGCAAAATAATTATTAAACATGTGTATAAAACAAACGCTTGTTTACATTTATGATGACACTGACTGGCACGCTCCATATTGTGCTGTGCAGTTACTGTTGCTTGGATTAGATAAGGGCACACGTGAGGTGGGGATTGCAACAACCAGGCTGCTTGTAATACTGTATAGCCATCCTCACCTTAGTATAAAACATCAAAGTACAAGAGAAGCAACCGAAAACAAAAAACGACTCTTAATTGACCTCATTTAAAAACTACAGACCTGATTAGGCCGCAAGTATTGTATATATTTTACCTATTTATCCTACTAAATATGTAGATTACCGTGCCCATGCACAATCTACGTCAAGTAACGTTGTTTGGTTGATTAGTCTGGTAATTGTATAGTATTACACCGACGCTGACCTTTTCTATATGTGTCAAATGTAAAATGTATTTTAACAATTCTTCACATCAGTTTTTCGTTGTTTAAATATGCAGAATAATTACACACAAATAGCATTAACTCTCTGAATATAAGCTATTAAAAAATGGAAACAACTGGATGTTGAGGTCAGCTGTACGTAGCGGAGCATCGTAAAACACTTAATTCAAACTGGACTGAAACAAAGTAAAACTCACCTAAACCGTCGTCGTTACTCTTTCCAACAATCACCAAGTGTGCTTTGGTCAAACTCAACTGTAATTTCACTGAGGTTAATGTGAAAAAACGCAAATCTACATTTACCATTCCAGGAGGCCAACATCTTGGTGTCCAGATGTGGGCGTGGCCGACTCTCCCTCACTTTGGCCATTTTGGCCCTTGCGGAGGCCAGGAGCTCGTTGACTTTTTCGACACTGATGCCAAAGCGAGCAGCCGTTAGCTCCATTGAATAACGCACGATCAGCACATTCTGGCCCTGCAGCTCCCCGTGGGGGTCCTGGCAGCAAACAGCACAGGGGGATAAGAGGGTGTGCGCAGAAATGAACTTGTACTGACTGCAACAGCTGTCATGTTAATGCCTTAATGGACCAGCTCAACATGCTGTCTGAATAAAAGATAGTAAGCGATTAAGCATTGTGCGTTACTTATTATATTTAATTGAGTTTTTTTCCATGTAGACATCATATAAACACTATATCAGAGTCTAGTTTCACTGAATTTTCTGAATGTAACTTCAGTCATTACATCTGTAACTGTAATCCAAGCAAGGGTTGCTATAGCTACATGACATAATAAAAATAAAACTGACCTGTTCTAGATCAACATTGCCTTGCTCCTTCACCCCGTAGTGGTGCATGAAGACGTCTGCCTGTGTGGCGGCTCCGGTGGCTCCCTCAACCACATCTGGCAACAGCTCCCGAACCTCTGAGGCCGTCCAGACGCAGAAAGCCCCCTCGCGCTTTTCTGGTCCCCCTGATGGCGGGACGGAGTCTGCATCCTCGGCACTGTAGAAGCCTCCGGACTGTTTCAGAGAGAGCAGACAGGGATGGAGGAGGTGGAATGAGAAGGAAAGCTGCAGTTTAATGGCAAGGTTGACTTGAGAGAAATATAGGACTCGTGAGTTATGTAAGGTATATACAGCGGATTTCACAGCAGACATTCTGTGCAGTCACATGGTTCATATAAGATGAAGGCTAATTATCTGAGAACATGGCTGTGAAACTGCAAAGAGTGAATTAACACCAGTGTGAAAAGCAGGGTTTTACTGCCCTCTTTGGTAGAAAGTTTCAAGTCTGTTTCACCACACCCAGCGTTACTGTTGGTCTAATCACAGCCCCCAACGGTGATGCCGCGGTGTACGGACACACCGGAGTACGGACACACCGGAGTACACTTCTACATCACAGCAGGAAGGTGAAAAATAAGATTGAGCCACTGGAGGTCAGCGAAAACAAGATTTTCAGGGGTGATACGTTAAAATGAAATACATGAAAAAGAAAACAACCACAGGTCAATTTGACTAGTCTTCAAATCACTACTGGACTGAATAGCTCACAAGAAATTATCAAAATCTTAAGTTAAGATCTGAAATAAGAAATCTGACACTAATAAATTAATCAATTAACACCTTTGAAAGGTCTGAGAACTACACACACTCATTGAAGCCCTCTCTCAGGGCATACATGATCGTCAAAGGAATCAATGAATCAATAAATCAATACCTTTAAAGAACCGGATTGTACAATGTGTCATATTAGCCCTCTCTTAGGGTCTGCTGTCCTGTGAGCACTATTTTTTACAATCATGATGAGAACTGGACGAGAAAATCCCAGCCACTGTAGCACGAAAAGAAACATACAGTCTAGAGTAAATTACCTTTGCGACGTTAATTCATTAGCGTATAATTACATAATAAATCTTGGGGAGTATAATGATTACAACGAGTGTGGTTTTAATTGTGTGCCCCGTTCGCTGGTGTCGACTCATTAATCAAAAGGAAATAAAGGTTTTGACCCTCAGAGGAGAGCAAGGGGTTTAAAAGGCTATTTGTCAGCGGGGGTACCACCCCTTGCCCCTCGAGGGTGTACGAACACACACACATGTGCGCACACACAGACACACACACACTATCTCCTGGTAGATTTTACAGTTAATGTTCATGCTTCGTCAGCAGCAGATACAGATGCAAGCCACAGTTTCTATTGCTCTAGTTTTAATGATTTGCCTTTGCCAACATGCAAAACACTACATTAACACTAACTTTAACTTGTATTCTAAGTTAGGATTCCTAACCTTATCCTAACTTCCATTTTATATGTTTTTGATGCTAAAAAACAGGACATCTGATCTCCATAAAACCAATAACACAAAAACCAGGGTTGCTTTTTTACAATTTTCTTTTACAATCGCTAACATCCCTTTGTCCAATCTGTAGTCCCTAGGGCTGTCAAAGTTAAAAACGCGTCAGCACTAATTCGTTTAAACGCCACTAATTTCTTTAACCCAGTTTTAAAGCTAGAGTGAAGATACTATCATATGCAATGAGAAAAACCTGAGGAATCTATGTCATACTAGCTTGTCGCGAAGGAGGCTAAATAACGCACCAAACTTACGCAAAATTTTGGCGAGGAAAAACTGGCATGGCCATTTTCAAAGGGGTCCCCTTGACCTCTGACCTCAAGATATGTGAATGTAAATGGGTTCTATGGGTACCCACGAGTCTCCCCTTTACAGACATGCCCACTTTATGATAATCACATGCAGTTTGGGGCAAGTCATAGTCAAGTCAGCACACTGACACCCTGACAGCTGTTGTTGCCTGTTGGGCTGCAGTTTGACATGTTATGATTTGAGCATATTTTTTTTATGCTAAATGCAGTACCTGTGAGGGTTTCTGGACAATATTTGTCATTGTTTTGTGTTGTTAATTAATTTCCAACAATAAATATATACATACATTTGTATCCACCTTATTCCTAGCCCCCATGATGCCTTGCGTGAATTATGTCCGTAACTTCCTGCGCGTCGTGTCACTGAATTGTTTTCCATGGTAACGCTACGCTAATAATCTCTCCTAGAGCGATTGTATTAAAAAATCTAGTAAAACATGTGTGAACACCACCTATTACAGCTCAAACGGGATAATGTGATCATAGCTCTGCCTTCTACTACGGAGGGATGGGAGGATGACCTGAAGAAGTGTCCTCAGATAACCTACACTAGCATATTTAGCTACCTTATTGACTCCGTTGACGGTGAATCGATGAACAATCTGAAAAGCTCTGAGGTATATCAGTACTTCCACTGTCACAAGATTTGTTTTGTTCTACTCAGATAACCGTACTTAAACTATTTGTAGTCTAATGCTGCTCTGCACTCCGTTCCATAAACTGCCTTACATTTTAAACTGTACAGAAAATAGTAAAAGTAACTGGCTGTCATTAAACCAACGCTACAATGCTGTGACCTCCCTACACATGAAATCATAGCTGATGTTCTCCTGGCACTGCTGTCAGTCCTTTTAAAAGGACCTGACGTCTCTTCTCCGCTGCTCTTTCGTAGCCCAACTAAGGTACACTATAGATTCTGTACACTAACGATGTTCCGTCCAGATGACATTTTTCCACCGATCCTTGAATAAATACTTCCAGATCGTGCATAACATTTATATGCGTGTCATCCTCAGTTCCCCCTCTTTCATTCCCCACCAAGCCAGAGACCTCCACCATTTTTTCCTGTGAGATTTGTGTGAGTTTGTGAGGTGCGCACCGTGCGCCCGGAGGGGAAACTCCAGTCCCGAATGCAGCTTGAGAGGGGAGATGACTAGAGCAGCGAAAATGTAAATTTCCACTTAATTTATGCTTCTCACAGTACTGTAGTCTGTATGAAATGATTATTATGCTATCACGCGTTGTTCAATATATTACCCTTTGTTGAATAAATGAATTAAAACGGGCATTTTTAACATCAATGGTGCGCACTCACTACTTGGCACTGCAGCACCAACTCTGTCACGTAATCCTGCGCCCCCTAGATCTGCGTGACGTTAACGCAAGAGGTGTTCTGTAAAATATTTTATAAAATAGATGTTGCCAATTACTTTGAGATTTCAAATCGCAAATGTCAGAAATGTCTTAGCATGGTTAGGACTTTTGAATGATTGATTTAAGACATTTTAATACCAATTAAGACCTTATTTTTAGATTCAATGCCTTTTTAAAGGTGCAGTGTATAGGATTTGGCAGTATTTGGTGGTGAGGTTGCAGATTGCAACCAACTGAAACCTCTCCTATGTGCCAAGCATGTAGGGGAACTACGGTGGCCGAAAATTTGAATGCCACTATGCAGAGCCAGTGTTTGGTTTGTCCTTTCTGGTGCTAATATTTAAAAATAAATGTTGGGCACCCTGGACTTCTAACCCCCAAAAGGCACAACTACACCACACTGTCAACCATCATACCAAATTTGAAGTTCCTAAGTTAAATAGTTTCCGAGTTCTGCTCCGGAGACTTAAGCGTGACACGCGAACAGACGGACGGACGGACGGACGGACGGACGGACGGACGGACGGACGGACAGACACGAGGAGCGCTATATACCCCCGACTATGTTGTCGCAGGGGTATAATTATTAATATTATATTCCATTTCTGCCAATAGATCCCCCTAAATGCTATACACTATTCGTTTAAAACTTTTTAAGGATCCGTGGGAAGCCTGAAAAACATGCACACATATACACAAACAGAAGACAGTAGCTGACTCACCTTGTCACTCAGGTCTCTGGAGACATAGAGCAGTATGTCCTTCGCCACATCTGCAAAGAGCTTCTCCCCTGATACCTGGAAAAGCAAAAAAAATACATAGCACACACCTGCTTAGAGTCATGAAAAGATAACATCAGGTAATTTATATGTGTATTAACTGCAGAATCCAATGCAAATGAGGTAGCCTCATTAAACACAAGCATGTATGTGTGCACAGTATGTGTGTCTATAGTTGAGTTTGTCTGCATGTTTGTGTCCCAATTAATGTTTTGTTTCTGTCTCTGTCCACTCTGAAAAAGAGGCCAGGCCAGCATGCACTCATGAGAAAACTTAAAAACTATGGCATTCAGATCTCAGCTCTTATTCCTGCATCTTAATTCAAAACTGTCCAGTGCAGTGGAAGTGTGTTTGAATTAGGGCTGTCGATCGATTCAAATTTTTAAACACGATTAAGCGCATGATTGTCCATAGTTAATCACGATTAATCACACATTTTGTATCTGTTGAAAATGTACCTCAAAATGAGATTTGTAAGTATTTAATACTCTCATCAACATAGGAGTGGGCAAATATGCTTGCTTCATCCAAATGTATGTATATACTTATTAATGGAAATTAATTAACAACACAAAACAATGACAAAAATTGTCCAGAAACCCTCACAGGTACTGCATTTAGCATAAAAAATATGCTCAAATCATAGCATGGCAAACTTCAGCCCAACTAGGCAACAACAGCTGTCAGTGTGTCAGTGTGCTGACTTGACTATGACATGCCCCAAACTGCATGTGATTATCATAAAGTGGGCATGTCTGTAAAGGGGAGACTCGTGGGTACCCATAGGACCCATTTTCATTCACATATCTTGAGGTCAGAGGTCAAGGGACCCCTTTGAAAATGGCTATGCCAGTTTTTCCTCGGCAAAATTTAGTGCGAGTTTGGAGCGTTATTTAGCCTCCTTCGCAACAAGCTAGTGTGACATGATTGGTACCAATGGATTCCTTAGGTTTTTTTAGTTTCATATGATGCCAGTATCTTCACTCTAGCTTTAAAACTGAGCCCGCTACAACTTAAAAGTCACAAGTTGCGTAAATATGTTAAAGAAATTAGTGGCGTTAAAACATTGACAGCCTTGATTTGTAAATTCAAATTGGTATAAACTGACAACAATAAGCCTTACAAATGAGTGTATTAGCACCTTCACTGTTATTATTTACTCTGAAGCAAAATAAATGTTTGCCAAGTCTCACAATGATGATTTTCGTTACATGGTAATAAATGACTTGGATAAGAGAGACAGAATTATGGAGGGATATTTACCCCGTCATGTACACAAGGAAGGACACACACAGAGACACAGATACAGAGACACTCACACACACTCACACACCTGAGAGGCAGTTATGTAGGCTACTGCCAGCTGAGCCTGGTCATACAACATCTTTTCAAAGTGGGGAACATGCCAGGAGGAATCTGTAGAGTAGCGATGAAAACCCTGCGGAAAAAAACATAAAGAGAGATACAGTATAGACTTTCTGACACTAATATTCAGTTTAAAATAACTATATCTCTGGCAACATAAGCTTCTGTCCTGACATGCAACTTGCAAAGCATATCTGACCTGAACTGAAAAAATAGAACACAAAACATGTTTACATTCATAGAAAGAGACATATTGCACATCTATGTGTTTGTGAGTGCTCATAAACAACCCAGGGCTGCAAATAACAATTATTTTCATTATAGCTTAATATGATGACAATTGACCGATCGTAAGTCCCCTCCCCCTTAGTTACTGTTGCTTGGTTGGGACGCTGGTTAGCCGAGTGCCACAGTGTGTCCTATTATTAGATAGTTCATGGGCATCAGGCAATATGGCTTCAAGAGGCCGACAGCAAGGACTACAGTATGCGATGAAAGGATATATTCATGATGATGAACTTTACTCAGGTAACTTCTCCCATTGGGATGCTAAACTTCATGTACGTCAAAATAAATAACAACAAAAGTTACTTTGGGGCGGCATGAATACAATAATTAAACGAAGGAATGAAATCAGACGAAATCAGTGCCCGGCAGCAGCGGACACCTCCTCCTGCAAGGAGCAGAGCTTCGCCTCGCTGCTCCGCCGGTCCCCGCTGGGAGCTAACACAGACACCACGCTGCTGGAGGCCCAGGCCGTATTGCTGGGCCTGCTGGAGGGAAGAGAGGCAGGGGAGAACCAGAACCAGGACGGCGCGGGGCGGACTGTCAGACCCTGCTGCGGCAGTAAAATGAGAGGTTTTCTAAAGGGAGTCTGGTGCCTGGAAACACTCCTGCTTTTGTCCACAAGAACCACCAAAATCAACACAAAATGAAAGTTCCTCCTAGTAACTGTGACTATATACAATGTAATATGTCCGTGAAGAGTGTGACACCAATGTAATGTGACTTACATAGATAGTAATGTCACCTTTGTACAGACGTAGCATATCTAAGTATAACCAACCAGGAAAGGGGAAAGTTGACCGAGCTTCTACTGGGTTCCAAGCTTGCTCAACTCTAATTGGAGCACAGATTGAAGGGGCGGGACATAGGAAGGGTCAATTGTCTTTATTACGTGATTAATAAAGCTGTGGAAAATGCCCATTGTAACTTCGAAGAGCCCAAAATGATGTCTTCAGATTGCTTTTCAATTCAAAGATGTACCTGAGCCACGTGGTCGTGGATGCCTCCCTGCGCCATCATGCGGAGTGTGTGCAAGGCCATCTGAAGAGCCTCGACCCCTTCTGAGGTGGAGCGGTTCACAGACCAGTAAGACATGAGGAACATCAGATTCACTATGGAGGGAAGGAGAGAAAGAGATAGAGAGATAGATAAATAGAGAGAGAGAGAGAGAGAGAGAGAGAGAGAGAGAGAGAGAGAGAGAGAGAGAGAGAGAGAGAGAGAGAGAGAGAGAGAGAGAGAGAGAGAGAGAGAGAGAGAGAGAGAGAGTCAGATGAAGAGTATTCAACAGGCCCAGGAGCCTGAAACATGTCCACTGTGGTTCTTGCTGAGTCTACCTGGTGTGGGGAACTTTGGAGAGTCTCTAAAGCCGCCATACTCCTCCTCGTAGGAATGCGCCAACTGCTGGAAGCAGCGTTTAGCGACATCTGGGGCCAGTGGAGGACTCGCTCCTGGGTTCGCAGCGACGGCCGTGCCTTTCTTTAGCGCTTCTAGGATCCTCTCTCCGCTGGACTCCAAAGCAGGACGGTTATTCTTCCACTAAGAGGATCATAAGTCATACTTGTCATATGTAGGGAGTTGTGAAGCCCTATCTTGTCAAATTTAAGAGGACCTATTATGTTTTTGTGCTTTTTCGCTTTCCTTTAGTGTGTTATATAGTTTTTTGTGTATGTAAAAGGTCTGCAAAGTCCTCATCAAAGTTACTCTCCCCCACAGAAACACTGCTCCCGAACCTCCTGAAACGCCTCACTTGAAGTCCCACCTTTTCTTCTGTAACCTAGTGATGTCACCAAGTAACACATTTGCATATTTGCATAACACCTCGCGGTTAGTTTGGCACTCCCTCAAACAAAGTAAGTTAGAGCGGAGCTGGAACAGAGTCCGAAGAGTTTGGCTTGGTTGACCAATCACAACAGTGGGCCAGCTGACCAACCAGAGCAGACTTGGCTTTTTTTTCTGTCTGTGTGTGTGTTTGTGCGTGTGTGTGTGAAAAGAGGTGCTGCCAGTATGGGAAAAATAAAGCATTTTTTGAACATTAAAGCATGTAGACATGTTCTGTTCGAAACCCAAAATACAAGTTTGCACCAGAAATAGAGCATAATAGGTCCTCTTTAATGATTGAATTGGCTTTTTTTTGTTCATTTTATGCCACCCAGCAAGGCTGTTGTGTCTCATTGAATTTATGCAATCATTGGCAAAGGAGTGTCTATTAATCTTCAAATAGATTGCTGAAACAATGTTTCACCTCTCTCCTTGCTGCACATCCCGGCCGGGAGGCACAGAGTAGACTTTGGTTCTTTTCCAGGGCTGAAGTTGACGCTCATTTTGTGTGGCTAACCCCCTTTCACTTTACCCAGTAGTTAAGTAGAAAGACACAGGAACTTTACTTGGCTCTTGAGGAGCTGCAGTGTTTATTTAGAGACAAACTGAAACTTCCGCTGTACATTTACTAGCACTTTGACAACTTCACTGCTAATTTTTTCTCTGCTCAGACTGCCAACACCTGTCTGCTCTGAGCGCATCCACCATCACTCTCTCTCTCGCTACGCACACACTAGCTACTCTCATACTGAGCTATTCCTAAAAGGACCCATGCTGCTCTTATAAACACCACATTTCCATCCAAACATGTTTATGTGAATTATCTAAATAGAAAAGCTGGATAGAAGCGACAAGTCCAGCATAACTTTCCCCAGAGCTGTCAAACACACTGTTGCACCCGTAGAGGAGACTTAAATCAAAAGACTCTTCATCTGCACCTCTCTGTCATCATCTTGCTTCAGAAAGCAACAAATATGGTCTCATATGAGCTGAAACAGAACAACACGCCCAACAGCAGTAAGCTCTAGACAGCCAAACTCTTTTTCTATGTTTATATCCTGACATTGGGACCTTGTGCTCAGGTAGACACTTTTTTTCTTAACATTGGCTTTAAATCTCCTTGATTGTGCAATCCAACGATTATGCAAAAATGATCGCGGGTCAGGCGATTATGTAATAATTGCGACACGCCTAGCCACAGATAGCAATTATATCTCATGTAATGTATTGTTTAAATGAACCACACAGGAGGTAAATAAAAGCACAAAACATCATTACCTGCTCCATGATTCTGGTGAGAACTGTTTTGAGCCCAGGTCTTCTTCCATGGTCTATAGGAGGGTAGTAGGTGCCCCCAATGAAAGGTCGTAGCTCAGGGGTCAACCACACATTCATGGGCCAACCTCCACCTCCACTCGTTGCCTGTAGACATTAGCAACAAAAGGTCATGACAGAGTAGGGATGTCACGATACCAGAAATGTAGTAGTCGATACCAATACCAGTGAAATTCCACAATTCTTGATACCGATTCGATACCACGGTAAAAAATAAAAGTAAAACAATAACTCCCATGTACTTCAACATACACTCCGTTATTACCGCTTGCATATTGGTTTTTGTTAAACAGGTCATAATTCCCTCTCTATTATCTATTTTATATTGTGTGTGAAAACATCTAGTTTCTCACTAAAAACTCCATTTTACAAGATTACATTCGAACACAACATGATAACGTTAGAATTTACCTTTGCCCAATGCTTACTGAATAAAGCCTGAACGCATCATAATGTAAATCAATGGCACCTCCTGTGTTGAAGTTGGCAGGTCGGGAGCTAGTTAACGTTAGCTGTTCGCAGCCGGTAAGCAGCACAGTCCTGCACAGAGCTAACAGCTAACACTAACTAGCTCTTGTCCTGCCCATTTCAACAAGGATATGTTGTTCCTACTGTAGCATTATCTGGGGAAAAAATAGAGTGCGTCCCCTGGACGCGTCAACAGTGAGTTTACTGGGTCCCAAACACATTTTCTATCGTCGCCGTGACGACAGGACGTTAGTCTCGAGACCTGACGGTACCTTTGGTACTATAGAAAACGAGTACCGTCACGGTTTCAGAATTTTGGCCTTAAATTGTTAGTATCGGTTCTTGTGATATCTCTAAGAGAGAATACTATCAGCTGAGTAAAAAATATAACGTTATGTGAGTAAACCTAAATGTAACTACACACACCTGCACAAAGGTCATGTAGACCTTGTCCACATCAGGTCTCTCTTCTCGGTCTACTTTGATGCAGACAAAGTTGTCACTAAGGACTTTGCCGATTTCCTCATCTTCGAAAGACTCCCTCTCCATGA
The DNA here is from genome assembly GCF_043250625.1 of Sebastes fasciatus. Classification (NCBI taxonomy): domain Eukaryota; kingdom Metazoa; phylum Chordata; class Actinopteri; order Perciformes; family Sebastidae; genus Sebastes; species Sebastes fasciatus. The sequence continues at coordinate 3,869,464 of NC_133814.1, forward strand.
CATGGCACCAATGGCATGTTGAGTAGCCCACTAATGGTCAGAGAGAAAGAGAATTACAGAAAACAAATGTGTCATTTCTAGTACAATCACATCATTTATCTTTTCTCACACTGAAACATAAATTCAGAGTGAAGTGGCCCCAAAATGGAATGCAGGTTAAAGCCAGGTGTTTAAGTGGCTTCTTGCCTGATAAAAAGATCGGTTTGTCTTCCTTCTTTGCTTTGTCAAAAGCATCTTGTCCCCACGGATACCTGAAACAAACACGACATTAGTTTATACATGACATTACATTAGCTTTAAAGAAACATGTGTCTGTCTGTAGTTCAAAGGCACTCACCAGTCCACAGGGTTGTGTGCATGTTGCAGCAGGTAGGGCGACCTCTCCTCGGCTAACCTGTTGGTGTGTCTGTGAGGGGTGGACGCCATGCTCATAAAGACAGATGAGCTGGACAGACAAACATATTTACAGTTTTAGTCCATGTTTAATGGCAAGAATGTAGAGAAATCTGCAAAAATCAGACATCTTATAAAAGGTTTATTTTGTGTGTACTCCAGATAGTAGGAGACAACAGCAGAATATTTTAATTATTTATCTTGGTGCTTTTAAGGTCCCATATGGTAGAAAGTGAGATTTCCATGTCTTTTTTATTAGGAGGCAAGTCTAGGTGCTATATAAATACTGTGAAAGTATCAAAACGCTCAATTGACGGAGAAATGCACAAAACCCCGAGCCTTTCCAAGCCGACCTAGAGACGGTTGCGGCGCACCGCCTCATATGCGGGACTCCCCAGCCTGCCGTGTGTCGCTCACACCCTCCAGCTAGCTGTTAACGAGGGTCTTTGGGCACAGAGCAGTACTAAAAAGTGATATCGGTGCATACCTAATTCAGACAGACATTATGACAAAAATAATGTGTTTTTTGAACATTAAAGCATGAAAACATGTTCTAGTAGAAACCCCAAATACAAGTATGAACCTGAAAATGAGCTTATGTCTCCTTTAATACCTCTGCCTGAATGAAACAATATCATAGCCTTGTTTTTTGTGAATGACATTGAGAGCTATACACAAGAAAATGATTGCACTGCCCTTCCCTGTGGGCTTTTACATGTTTCCTTAACGGGACAATGAAATGGAATGTTTTGGCCATCACTAACCAGTGTTACTAGTGTTACTAGTGTTACTAGTGCACCTGGTGCACCTGGTGCACCTGTGCTTTTCCTGCTTGTCCTGCTATGACAAGTCCAACTGTCATTTTGCCAATGCAATGTTAACCAAGTATAGCTGTTAAGTGTTTTGACAGTGAGGAGCCAAGCTAACGGCTAACTTTACTACATTAGCTATTCTGCCATTGTTTTTTTTTAACCAGCATGAAGTGTTATCACACTGCCAGCTAGCTGATACTGAAGGACCTGGCTCCATTCTACAGCTGCACTAGCTGTCAAGAAGCACTGTAGCCAAGGCCTATAGAAGGAGGCTGGGTCACGCATCATATCTCCGGGGATATAGCGCATGCGCAGTAAAATCTGGTCTGCACTCGTCGAAATTGAGCCAATCGCACAGGACCGCAGCTTGAGTTACACTGCGCATGCGATACACACCACACAACAAGACGCGTGTCCCATCCTCCTACTATAGGCCTTGACTGTAGCTATCAAAACGGAAAGTCATGGCGAATCCCATTTGAATATTCCCCAATTTAATGAAACTTTGTTTCCAGGCGTGTGCTAATGCTCCGGAAAACACGACTGATCACAGTCTCCGATAAATTACACCATGTTTTAAAATTCGGCATTAATAGCTATGACACACGGACACGTATTCATAACATTTATTACATGTAAACCAAAGGCTAGCTTAGACTTTACCGTTAGCAGAGTGCGCTCGCTTGTGGTGTTATCAACGTTACCATGAAAACCACATAAGAAAAGCTGATACATTATTATAAATAAATGCTGCTTGGTGGCTTATGTAGTTACCCCGAATTAAAATACGAAGCATTGGACGCTCGTTACATGTCTTTTCTCACAGCTGCATGTCTCCCAGCAGTAATTAATGTAAGGGGAATATTAAATTGCATCATTTTCTATCGGAGTTTGGCGTAATGCGTCCAACAGCAACTACCAGCAACCATATTAGCCCTCGTGGGTTTACCTGAGGTGGTGGAGCGGGGACCTGTCGCTTGGTGGGTGAGGAGTTATTAGTCTGAAACACCTGATGTGACCCCCGGAGCTCTGCGGTGGACTGTCCGCTCCCAAACAAGCTGCAGTTAAAAGACGTGCTGGCTCAATGTGGCTATTTGTGGACGCCGTGCGACGCAATGCTAGTCTTAGCATCCTAATCATGTGTTGCCTAGAGTTACTAGCTAGCTTGACTTAGTTGCCTCAGACTAACCAAAAGTTCCAGGCAGGAGGTGAACATGTTATTGCAGTACCACGAGTGGCCAGCAAGTTATAGCGACACTCACAACAATCACAGGTTGTGTTAGGTTTTTAAATAATATAATACATCAATGTTTTATGAAGTAATAATGTGTTGTAAAGGGAAACAAGTGGAAAGAAAATTGTTTAAAAAAAACATAAATTCATTCAATTCAAACAACTTTATTAATCCCTTAAGGGGCATTATTGGTTTGGAGCAGCTTGTACATAAAAAAATAGATAAAACATAGTGACACACAACAAGAACAACAATAAGCTAAAAATATATATAAAACAGGACCCAAAATGATTACTGATGTAAACTAGACTAACTAATAAATAAACAGACTGAACAAGAACAACAGAAGGATCAGTCTAATAAAGGATAAAAGGATCTGTGACGGTAAAAGGATAAAAGCTCGGAAACTTGTGTTTGGTGGATTATTTCTCTGTTGTTACAATGCTAATTGGCATTGTATTTTACATAGTTGTTCTCTTGGAGGAGGAAGTTAGGTCCCACATTGTGGAGATATGGGATCGCCACTGGCGATTGGAAACAGGCTTTCCAACGATGTAAAATACAATGCCAATTAGCATTGTAACAACAGAGAAATAATCGACCAAACACAAGTTTCCTAACTTTTATTCCCAGTTTATATAAAATAAAAAATAAAAGAATGAAATGAGATGCGTCTCCACTATGCTTTCACCCATTCTGGAGAATTGAGCTTGACAACCGTTTGTATAAAGTCGTCACGAGTCGCCAAGTCTGAGGCCACAATGTTCATAGGTGTTCTGCCAGCTTGCTCTTTGACCCACCGAACCAGCCTCGGCAGACCTCTGTGTATTACGTTGGGAAAGTTGTCAAACAAGCGAAGGATGTACTTGAGTATCCTGGCATCCTCTGGCAGTGTCAGGTTCAGGCCACACACGTAGAGACCTGCAGGTCATTGAGGGCAAATGAGAGCTCAGCAATCACTTCATGGAACAGAATATCAATTTTTAAAAATGGCACTTCACACGGTAGGAGGCATTATCAGCCCTAATCACCAAAGTAGCTAGAAACCGAAGCCAACACTAACAACATATTGAGCCGCAAAACCAGAGAAAACTCACAATAAGTCGGCCTGTGCGTTTCCAAAACGTGACGGAGTGCTGATCCAACTTTTCTGGTGTCCATACTATTGCCATAGATATAAGGTATTTTACTCCATATCTCAATGTGCAGATCTGCCAGTGCCGGATACTCGTATGAAACTATGACGTTTCTGCCTTTGTCCCAGCATCTCCTCAAGGTAGGGTGCTCCTGTTGTGATACATTGAAAGATTTAATTTTGGAAGAGGTATAAGCTTTTAACGCTATAATAGCTTACAGTAGGTAGGCCTACTTTAAAGGGATAGTTTGGATCTCTTGAAGTGGGGTTGTATGAGGTACTTATCCATAGTCAGTGTATTACCTACAGTGGATGACGGTCGGCACGCCCCCAGTACCAGGAGTCAGGACTACCGCATGGAAGCAAAGCAATGTACTGCTGTGGACGGGGCCGGCAGCAAAACGGATTTTAGCCACCTTAAAAAATCGATATAAATTAAGTGTACGTGATATTTAGAATTTTTTCACCACTTTACTTTGCCATTATACAACCCTTTCTGATGGGGAACTGAAGGCATTTTGTCCATGTATGCTCTCTTTAAAGTCACCGGACTCCATTGACAAAAACAGTAATTTTACCTTGCAGAACACGGGAGTTGCTGGTCTACCACTGCCTCAATCGGTTAGTCAGTTTGTGTTATTGTGTGACATTGATGAATCCAAACTAACCCTTTAAAACACTAAAGTCACACAATAACACAAACTGACCAACTGATAGAGGTAGCAGTAGACCATCAGCTCCCGTCTTATGTGAGGTCAAATGACAAAGGAGTCAAGGGAGTCTGGTGGCTTTGAAGAGAGTATAACGGCTTCTTTTCCCCATTGGAAATGGCTGTCTGACGGCAAGGTAAAGCGTGAAAATATAGTGTACACTTATACTGATATAGTTTTTTTTCAGGTGAGCCTTTCTTTTAGGTGGCTAAAATAAGTTTTGCTGCCGGCCCCGTCCACAACAGTACATGGCTTTGCTTCTGTGCGGGTACTCCTGTCTGTTTCTCCAAACTGGGGGTGTGCCGACTGTCATTTACTGTAGGTAATATACTGACTATGTAACTCATACAACCCCACTTCAAAAAATCCAAACTATCCCTTTAATGATGAGACATGTTTGACTAACTGATCTTTATGTTAACATCCAGTATACTTTACCGTTTTATAGAAGAGTTTGGCTCCAAACAAGGTCATGATGAAGCTGATAAGATGGCTGTGGAGCTGCTCTTCAATCTTTTCGTCAAACCCTTTGAAGTGGGATAAAGCCAGGATGAGGATCTCTTTGGGGTGCCTCTCTGCCCAGTCATTTATGACCTTGAGAGCGGTCTGTCACGGAGGGGCAGAATGATACAGGTCTTAATACGGTTGGCATTAAATAAAGATATATTCTCTATTGTCCACTGTTTTCTTTGATATACAAGCACAATTTAATTTGATCTTATTTGAAAGAAAAAAACTTTTTTCACTTTGGTGGATCATTTGGATTTTTTTTTCCTGTATCACAAAACACAAAGTAACATACCAAAGTATACAGGAAACACAATCCAGGAAGTCTTGCTGGACAATTTATCCAGCAAGACTTCCTGGATTCTATTTCTTGTACTTTTACCTGCCTTACTAAAGAGCACCAGAACCAAGCAGCACTTCCATCCTCTGTTTTTAACATATCAAAGTACTTTTATTACCCCAGAGCACTGGTCACAAGTCCACTTTTGACTAAACTTGAGAGGGATGATGAAATCTTCTTACTGACTGATGTAACATTACAATGTTCAGGGCCGCAGCCAGGATTTCAAACGGGCTGAGGACATGAGTTCCCCCTTCAGACACCAAAACTAAAGTCTCTCTAAAGTTATTTAAAAGGCACATGCTTTATTTATTCGGCTACAATTATATCTTCTGTCATTTTTTTATTTCATTTATATAATCATTGGTATAAAAGTAAAGAGTTTAATAATACTGGAAGCCTATCACACCACTGGTGACTAATGATCCTCAAAGGTTGATTTCCTCCTAAATACTATTTACCGATGTATACATAATGACAAGAGGATGTGTTGGTTATGCATGACGTTTCCAATCTTTACCTCCACATCAGTCCGTGTGTACAGCCCATGATAAAAATAAAGCCTAGTGGGGTCGGTGTCATGCGGCTTGCGAGCGATCCTCAGGTCAATGTAGCGAACTCCTGCATCCAGCTGCTTGGTGATGCTCTCCACCTGCATCACATCATAACAGTCACACAAACACTCCCTCTCTCATATGCACAAATACAGTCGGCTTTTAAACACAATTTACCTGAGTGATCGCCCAGTTGCGCACAATTATACGCACAAGATAAATCTTGCTCAAAAATTTCACTCTCTCGGGTTCTATTATAGCCGAGTTGATGTCCAAGTCATAGCTCATTGAGTTGTGGCTACCTAGGAGATATCAAACATGTGCACGCACAAACACAGGCACGCAAACACACACACACACACACACACACACACGCACGCGCACGCACGTGCGCACACACACACACACACACAAAAAGGTGTCAGCAATGTCACTGTTTTATTAAAAATGAATTGTTGCTGTCCAGGGAAACCATATATCTCGATATTTTTTTTTTCCCTTTTTAGAATACATACTGTATATATATATATATATATTTATTTGTTTTGGGCAGATATTATATACGTATATGATATAACTTTTTGTAATAGCTCATTAAAATATGTTATGGAAATATATGTTTTCTGCATGACAGCGGCATTTGTTATTGCTGGGAAAAGAGCTGTGTATTAGTTGAATGCAGTAACAATGTAAGCAGCTTCATACCTGGTATGGCCAGATTATAGAGATGAATGTCGTGGAGTTCAGGTGGTAGTTGCGACATCCAGTCACTGTAGCTTGTGACTTCTCTTTTGCCTATTTTCATCTTAAATTCTGCATAAAACAACTCAAAGTCAACCCTCAATACAGTAGTTTGTAGCTTATAATATAATATAATAATACAAATAATATAATATAATAATACAACTTACTCTGCCAAGGTGATTCCCAGCCTTCCTTGCGTCCTTTATTACCTGAAATTTGAAAGAGCAGAAGTATACAAAGAACAGATATTTTCATGAATTACTGCTCATTGGGAGGCTGCAGCATTCACGTTACTACGTTAACAGCACAGAGGTAAGAAAGAAAAGTGTGTGTCTGCTGTTGTCGTACAGGTTTTTGTACCATTGTATGAGGAAATCTAAAAATAGAAAGGATTCTGAGGCTGATATGGAGTTCTTGTGCAGCTTCCTCATACCATCACTTGGCACTTAAAGATCTCTGTTTTGTTGTCTTTGGTGGCCTCTATGGTGATAAATGGTAACTGCAGGTGTGTTTTTGGATCTCAATTCCCAGAGATGTCACCACAGACTATGGAGGACCACAAGTGTAATGGAAATAGTAATAAAGCATTTCATTAATTAATAACTAATTGTACAATAACAATGGGCATGAATAAATTTGTTTACAAATTACATTATTGATCTACAAATAAATAGACTAAATTACAAAGTAATTTATTATTTGATATTTTAATGGGAAATTGATGGATTCATATTTCATTTGTAGATTATTTTTATAATTCCTCTTTTAGAATATTAAATAATAAATTACATTGTAATTTAGTCTATTTAATTATAGATAATTATAGGCGGTCTAACAGACCGTTAGGGTTTTAATAATGCAAATAAATCTGTTTAAATAAAAGCTACAAGCCTTTCAGCCCACAGCTTTTCCTAAATGTGCGTTTTCGAAGGTAACTGAAGCCCAGAAGGAACCAAAATAAAACAAAAGACCTACCTACCATACCTCTTAAGGCCATGAGATGAGACTGAAAGCTCCGGAAGCTAGTGTGCACCTTTGACCTCAAGTTATGTTGTTGCACATACTGTTCCCAAAATTCAAGAATGAACTTTCTCAGAGACTATGTAAGTTTTGAAAGAAGAAATAATAAATTCAGCCCTTACAAATGACATAAGCAATAAAACACACCCGATTCCCGCTCACTTCAGCACACTCAGAGGTTAAACTGCTACAGTCTTACACGGTCAGCAAACTTTGGATAGATTTTGCTGTGTAACTGACATTACTACGGAAGCCGAAAACGGCCGTGTTTGCTATTTTTTTATACCGTTATCTCGAGAGATAATTATGTCATTATCTCGAGAGAAAAAGCTTAGTTATCTTGATATGAGATAATTTACTTGTTACCACGAGAAAACAAGAAAAAAGACGTTTCCTCTGATTACTTAATCTGTTTCTGTCAAATCAACCGACGATAAATGCATTCAAACGGACTAGATCGAGTTGACTTGGTGAAGTTAGTGGAAGGATATACGTGCGACTACGTCCGGTATACATACATATATGGAAATAAGATTAAATGGATTATATTCTAGACAAGTATAAAACATTTTACCTGTGTCCCTTATGAATAAAAAAAAGTAGCACAAAATTGTGAGGGAGATGTATTTATTCTTTGATGTTTTGGTTGCTGGGAAGAAATTAAATTAATAATTCCTGACAATGGCTGATACATTTCAGTTGAAGCCATCTCTGACTACATACAGACACAAAATAAAGTATTTTTACTATATTTTTAAAAACCGGCCGTAGTCACACGTATGCTTCTGCTTACTTCACCAAATCCTTCACTGTCAGCTCGATCTGGACCGTTGGAATGCATTTACCGTTGGCTGATTTGACCCAAACATATTACGTAAAATAAGAGGAAACCTCCTTTTGTTTTCTCGAGATAACGGCATTCAAAAAATAATTGCAAGCTTGGCCACTCCTGGCTTCCGTACTTTACTCATTCAGTTCACTGACTTTATGGCTCTTCCCTACTGTACTCCTGCCTCTTTTACACTGTGTTTTAGCATTTACCATTATCCCATAATTGCCGCTTGTGGCCACAGTTGCCACTGATAGTTACATAGACTCACCCTAAGTACTGTATGTCAATCATTATGTAACACACTATAGATGTATTGCTCATGTTGAAGGAGAAATATTATTATTAAAAATATTACATAAATTTATTCTGTTGCGTGTATGTTTTGTAGCATCTTAGCATCAAGGTGTGGGTTCCGTTGCGTTGCCATGTCTCTGTTGTCTAATTCAATAAAACACCAGTCAATTTGATTTAACTCGTATTTATTGGATTCGAGGAAATGTAATCAATTATTGGACAAGGAAAAGATTTGATTCTCAGGCATGTTGGAAATCCCACTATAGCACTAAGATGTACATAGGATTGTTTCAGGGCTCTTGGGCAAGGTGACTTCAGGCTGCTTATCTATCTAGCCCTGGCCAGGCCCACCATATTCTGGGCTCTGCTGAAGATGGCGTAGTACTGTCTGATGAAGACATCACCCAGGATCCACAGGCTGTCTCCTCCGTTGCCAAAGCCGGTGCGGCAGCCATAGTATTGAGACTGTGGGAGGGATTTGAGAGAAAGATTTCAGCCAGATGTTAAGTATATAGTAAGATGAGAAAAGGCAAACAAACACTTACCTGACGGACGTAGGCAGAGCCTGGGATGGTGAATTCCTCTCCGTGGATGTGGAAGGTCACATCTGGCATTTGGGCAATGTTGTTACAGTTGACCTTATACTGAGGCAGAGGGAGAAAAGGTGGAAAGGAAAGGGGATGAAAGAGTATTCAAATTTGGTTTCACTGTCCAATGTTCAACTCTGCTAAGTTGTATTTAATGTGAAGCTAAAGAAATCTCCAACCAGGATGTCTTTTTTTAGCACTTACGTCTCCGTTCTGGCTGCTAGCTCCAACAACACGGTTGATGTTGCTGATGCTGCTCTGAGGTCCGACAATCAGAGAAGTGCCGGTGTCCACGATAGCCTGGCAACCGCCATTGCAAGCCACAACCTGACCGTTGACAGTAACACTGAAAGACATACACAGCACAGCATGCATCAGACAGATATCAAACACTTGTGCCCACTTTAGTTTGGATAGAGTTCTGGGGACCCTGTCATGCTGTATCAGTGGCTTCACCTGTCCACTGTGATCTGCCAGTACAGCTCATTGGAGAGGGGAATCCAGGAGATGGAGCCATAGTAGTGGTTGGGGTCAACACCGCCGAAGGTCACCACACTGCCTTGCTGAGAGTTGCTGCAGAGGAAAACGAGAACTTACTGAAAAACTCTCTAGAAATGAGTTGGTGTTTGAGTATTAGTAAGTATTAGGATGCTGCAAAGCTATGGCTGTCCTTACTGGCTCAGGTACACAGAGAAGAGGTCTTGGCTGACCAGGCCCTCCGTCATCATGTTGTCGAAGACGGGCGTAGCGCCGGAAGCAGACAGGCGAGGGTATGCCAGGCCCAGGATACCATCAGCGCGCATGTACTGCATGAAAGGAGCCTCGGTCTGGCTCAAACCGACGACCTGGTTCCTCACAACGAGCCCACCCACCTGACAGACAAGCACAAAGACAGTACAGGGATTTAAAACCCTCTAAAATCACAAGCTGTAATCGGAATATCCCTTCTTTTGCTTTTTCTATTTTCATGATTTTTTTTGTGCAACACACTTAAATTAATAAAGTAAAGATATAAAAACCCTAAAAAATAAATGAGAAAAAAACACTGTAAAATAAGGAAATAAATTAAAAACTTTAAAAACTAAAAAACAAAATAAAGAAATAAATAAAAAACGTAAAAAAACAAAACAAATTAAATTAAATGTAATGAATATGACCCACAGGCTGGCAGATATTTTTTCTTTAATTTTGAAGGAATCTGTTGAGACAAAATAATAATCAATGTGAACTGTAAATAAATATTAATTTCCCAGTTCAAAGTGATACTATATGCTTTCATTCCTCACCGTCACAGTGTCGTATCCAAGGAAACCAGTCATGCTGCCGGTGCCGTAGTGGATACTGAGAGCGCCGCCCTGGTTTCTGTAGGTGCTGCTGGTGCTGGGGTTAAACTTGTCATGGTTCTCTAGGAAGGTACAGATGTGAAAATAATTACATAAAATATTATCTTTTTTTGCACTTTAGCAGGAGTCAAAAGTAAAGTAGATGATGCAATTGAAAAGTAAAAGTTAGGAATGTTAACCTCTTGTTTTCAACATGAACGTATTGTCTGTAATCTAGACATTGGAACAACTAAACGACGACTGTTTGAGGACCTCTCACAAGATGGTTATAGGCACTGACATCGAATGGTTAAGGTTAGGATAGGTCATAGGACAGCGAGTTTTTCAAGAGTTTTTCGCACAACCCAACCAGTCAAAGCAGATGGCTGCCCACCCAGAGCCTGGTTCTTCCCAAGGTTTCTACCCGTTAAAGGGGAGTTTTTCTTGCCATTGTCGCATAAGAATGCATGCTCATGGGGGATCTCTTGTTTGATCTCTAAATTATAGAGTACGGTCTAGACCTGCTCTATATGAAAAGCGTCCTGAGATATCTTCTGTTATGATTTGATGCTATATAAAAATAAATTTAATTGAATTAAATTGAAAATCAGGACCAAAGTCATTTAGTGTGAACTAGGCATTACAGAGGTATATCTTGAGCTCTCTTCAGTCTATAACCACCTCACGTTCTTATCCTCTTACCCAACAGTTAGCCCTAACCTTTAACCATTCTCACTCAACCTCAAACATACTCGCTCTTGAATGACACTATTGAATCCCTCTATCCTTACTCATGGTACTACATGTAGTGTGGTGTATTAATTGATCAGTGATTAATTGATTAATCAGTGTCTATGCATCAATAGTTTTACATACTGCAGGCTGGACTGTTGCAGTAGACGGAGGGCACCCACAGGTTAGACGAGCCGGTGTCAAAGATGACCTTGAAGGACTGAGGAGGAGTTCCGATGGAGATGATTCCATAGTAAGCCAGCTGGAGATGAAGAGGAGACAATGAGGTCATTCATGGCCCGAATGAGCCATTTGTCAAAGTTCATCTTTTTCAATTACTCACGTCAGCATCGTTCGTCATCTGCTCGTTGCCCACGGCGAAGCTCTCGTCGAACTTGGCCATGGGGTTGTATGGGTACTTGAGTCTGTACTCCTCCCACAGACCCAGCTCCTCCAGGGTCTCCCTGGCTGTCTTACCCTTCTCCAGAGGAACCCTAGATGTGATCAAAGAGAGAAACGTATTTATTTATTTCAGGTACATTTCTAGCCTTTTAATTGACCTGCACAGTTTTTTTGGTCATGCGTCCTTCCTCGTGAACCTCTTGGTACTCGTAAATGAGGAAACATGACATTCTCCTGACCCAGGTGTCTTTACTTCAAGGGCGGGTTCATCTGCATTCTGTTCTGTTCTTTGTCAAATGGAAATGCCCACTCAGTCGTTGCAAAAAGCAGTAATGTAGGTTGCCAAAGTAAGCTAACTGAAGCTAATCAATAAAGCTGTGAATAATGTAAAACACTAGCACTAGCTGAGTCAATGTTAGCCGTGCTAAGTTTAGATATAACTGAAAGGGTCAGTTCGGATTTTTTGAAGTGGTGTTGTATGTACACTCCTGTGTTCTGCGAGGTAAAATTACTGTTTTTGTGAATTTTGTGGTGGCTTTGAAGAGAGTGATATAACTGCTTCAATTTCGCCGTCGGAAAAGGCTGTCTGACGGCGAGGTAAAGCGGCTGTGGATGGAAAAACATATATTAGCCACTTAAAAAATAATCTAAAACAGTTTAAGTGTCCGCTATATTTTGAATATCTTCACCACTTTATCTCGCCACCAGACAGCCTTTTCTGACAGGGAACTGAAGCCGTTATATAGCGGCAATCAAAGCTACCAGACCAGACTCCATTGACAAAAACAGTCATTTTACCTCCCAGAACACGGAGTTGCTGGTCTACCGCTGCATCGATCGGTTAGTTTGTTTGTGTTATTGTGTGACTTTCGGATCTGAACTAACGTGGCGTCCACAGCAGTACATTACTTAGCTTCAGAAACCTACGTCAGGTCACATGGGAAAACATTTTTAGAAGGGCTTGGGGAAATAGCATCTTGACACTAAAACAAACGTACTTTGAACAATATTAAATTTCAATATGCAGATTTGAATACATAAGGAACACCACTGAGAAGCTACAGATTGATATAAAAACCTAAAAATCAATAAATAATGGACCCGCCCTTTAATTTCAGATATACTCTTGAGCACAGTAAATACAGAGAGCTCTGACACCTGTTCATTTAAATGTCTGCAGTTATTTCAGAAGAGCTGATGAAGTCTACGTACGTAGTCGGAAAAATAAAAAAAATTGAACATGCAGGTACAGGAACATGTTTAAGTGGTCAGGCTGACTTACTGGATGAGGCACTCGGACAGTGCCACCATGGCACACACAACAAAGGCCCACTTCATGGTCTCGGCTTGGCTATCAACTCTATGAGAAAATGAATTTCAGTTGAGCAGAATTAAGTTCATATCACATTACAGAACCATTCAAAGAGAAATGTAATAACATAGTAGGTCTATGATACTCACCTGTAGACTCCAAGAGTGGCGACAGACAGGCTTACATCCTCTTTTATACAGGTGGACTGACATTTTTTCCATTACACAAAGATAAGGCAATGCACACGAACAAGTGATAAGTACAGATAAGTATATGGAAAACTAATCGCTGACCTTAAGACAATGTCAATTATATGATTATTAAAGGAAGGAACACAAAGTTTTGGATAAAGCTTGCGTAACTGTGGTAGAGTATAATATTTGTGTTCATGTTGAAGGTGCTAAATGCCAAAAGAAACCATAAAGGTTCTCTTCGCAAAGTCAAAAGGTGATGATACAGCTCTAGTACATATGAAACTGTTTAATTTTAGTGTTTTATTTTGGTTAATGTTTCAGTTTTGTGTATATGTTATTTTTATTTGATGCTTTCTATACCTTTTTTATACTCTTTATTTGTTGAATAGCGACCCCTTACAGTAGTTCTCAGAAAAGTATCAAAGCATTAAACAATTTTATAATAGTTATATCCCTCCCATCCCGCCCCACCCCAACATTTAAAATAAATAAATAAAAAAGAATACAAAAATAAAGTAATAATAATAAAAAACATATATAGAAAATAAGAAATATAATAATTAGAAATGAAATCAAACTAATAATAATAGTGATAATAAACAGTAGAAGTTATACACATACCCATGTACGTGCATACATACACATACATATACTCTACATATTGGCTCAGGGAATATCTTAAAGTTATAGTTTTATTTTATTTTTGTAAAACATTTGTTTTCTGTATCCTCTTCCATCTCATATCAAACAATTTATCTAAGCTCTTAATTCTGTGATTTATTACCTAATTTTATAGATTTTATTTTTTATTTACTTGTGTCCTTTCATTCGCTTAGTTGTGGCGCCTCTGGTTTCAGCCAGTTTGTGTTATCTGTTTAACTATTAAAATTGTAAAAATTCTCTTTTTATACTTTCATTTAATTTAATTTAAAATGTTTGCCTTAGCGTATACATACTCCATACTCTATTACTCTACTAATAAATCTGTATTCTTTGTTTTAAATATGTTTTTTTTCTTTTGTGTATTGGCCAAAACATCAACACCACAGTCAGTCACCTGAACTCAAGGGTCTCACTAATAACAGTGTTTGCTGCTCCGTTATCGTGCGTTTACTCTCATATCAAGGTTTTTCCATTTGAATAAGTAATAATACGAATGACTGCTGATAAAATATTCATAGAGGTGTGTGATTATTTAAACTAAAAACACATTGATAGAAACACGAGTGCTCACAGCACTGTTTTCATATTATAAATAAAAAGCTTAAAAAGAATTGAAACTACTTTCAGACCAAATGGTCTCCCGTTTTATTCGTCTGCGGGGTAAAATATCCCCAGAGTCTCTTACAAAAGTGTGTCAGCTTATAACTGCATTTACATTTACTACAAAAAGAAGACAACGGGGAAAAATGTCTTAAAGTAACTGTTACATTTTTTTACAAATATTACATTCATAACTCCCCTTTTCTCTTTTTGTTAACTTACCAACTCCTGTCCGTCCTTCTGTGTATGGTCAACAGGCTTTTTGGTTTAAATAATTACTAGGGTTTGAAGCATTACTTCCACATCCATTATTTCCTATGCAGGTGCGTGCATTGGTTCAGGCCACACACGTATAAACCTGCAGGTCATTGGGGGCAAAGGAGAGCTCAGCAATCACTTCATGGAACAGAATATACATTTTAAATAATGGCACTTCACACGGTAGGAGGCATTATCAGCCCTAATCACCAAAGTAGCTAGAAACCGAAGCCAACACTAACAACATATTGAGCCGCAAAACCAGAGAAAACTCACAATAAGTCGGCCTGTGCGTTTCCAAAACGTGACGGAGTGCTGATCCAACTTTTCTGGTGTCCATACTATTGCCATAGATATAAGGTATTTTACTCCATATCTCAATGTGCAGATCTGCCAGTGCCGGATACTCGTATGAAACTATGACGTTTCTGCCTTTGTCCCAGCATCTCCTCAGGGTAGGGTGCTCCTGTTGTGAGACAGTTAAAGATTTTATTTTGGAAGAGGTATAATCTTTTAACGCTATAATACCTTACAGTAGGTAGGCCTACTTTAAAGGGATAGTTTGGATCTCTTGAAGTGGGGTTGTATGAGGTACTTATCCATAGTTAGTGTTTTACCTACAGTGGCTGACGGTCGGCGCGCCCCCAGTTTGGAGAAACAGACAGGAGTACCGCACGGAAGCAAAGCAATGTACTGCTGTGGACGGGGCCGGCAGCAAAACGGATTTTAGCCGCCTAAAAAAATTTATATAAATTAAGTGTACGCTATATCTAGAATATTTTCACCACTTTACTTTGCCATTATACAACCCTTTCTGAATGGGAGCTAAAGGCATTTTGTCCATGTATGCTCTCTTTAAAGTCACCAGACTCCATTGACAAAAAAAACTATTTTACCTTGCAGAACACGGGAGTTGCTGGTCTACCGCTGCCTCGATCGGTTAGTCTGTTTGTGTTATTGTGTGACTTTTTATGAATCCGAACTAACCCTTTAAAACACTGAAGTCACACAATAACACAAACCGACTAACTGATCGAGGCAGCGGTAGACCATCAACTCCCGTCGTCTGTGAGGTAAAATGACTGTTTTTGTCAAAGGAGTCTGGTGGCTTTGAAGAGAGTATAACGGCTTCTTTTCCCCATTGGAAATGGCTGTCTGACGGCAAGGTAAAGCAGTGAAAATATAGTGTACACTTATACTGATATAGATTTTTTTTAGGTGAGCCTTTCTTTTAGGTGGCTAAAATACGTTGTGCTGCTGCCCCCGTCCACAGCAGTACATTGCTTTGCTTCTGTGCGGGTACTCCTGTCTGTTTCTCCAAACTGGGGGCGTGCCGACTGTCATTTACTGTAGGTAATATACTGACTATGTAACTCATACAACCCCACTTCAAAAAATCCAAACTATCCCTTTAATGATGAGACATGTTTGACTAACTGATCTTTATGTTAACATCCAGTATACTTTACCGTTTTATAGAAGAGTTTGGCTCCAAACAAGGTCATGATGAAGCTGATAAGATGGCTGTGGAGCTGCTCTTCAATCTTTTCGTTAAACCCTTTGAAGTGGGATAAAGCCAGGATGAGGATCTCTTTGGGGTGCCTCTCTGCCCAGTCATTTATGACCTTGAGAGCGGTCTGTCACGGAGGGGCAGAATGATACAGGTCTTAATATGGTTGGCATTAAATAAAGACATATTCTCTATTGTCCACTGTTTTCTTTGATATACAAGCACAATTTAATTTGATCTTATTTGAAAGAAAAAAACTTTTTTCACTTTGGTGGATCATTTGGATTTGTTTTCCTGTATCACAAAACACAAAGTAACATACCAAAGTATACAGGAAACAGAATCCAGGAAGTCTTGCTGGACAATTTATCCAGCAAGACTTCCTGGATTCCATTTCATGTACTTTTACCTGCCTTACTAAAGAGCACCAGAACCAAGCAGCACTTCCATCTTCTGTTTTTAACATATCAAAGTACTTTTATTACCCCAGAGCACTGGTCACAAGTCCACTTTTGACTAAACTTGAGAGGGATGATGAAATCCTTTAACTGACTGATGTAACATTACAATGTTCAGGGCCGTAGCCAGGATTTTAAACGGGCTGAGGACACGAGTCCCCCCTTCAGACACCAAAACTAAAGTCTCTCTAAAGTTATTTAAAAGTATTTTTTCCGGCACATGCTTTATTTATTCGGCTACAATTATATCTTCTGTCATTTATTTATTTCATTTATATAATCATTGGCATAAAAGTCAAGAGTCTAAAAATACTGGAAGTCTATAAGATAAAATAAAAATCCTGACATCACTGGTGACTAATGATCCTCAAAGGTTGATTTCCTTCTAAATACTATTTATCGATGTATACATAATGACAAGAGGATGTGTTGGTTATGCATGACGTTTCCATCTTTACCTCAACATGAGTCCGTGTGTACAGCCCATGATAAAAGTAAAGCCTAGTGGGGTCGGTGTCACGCGGCTTGCGAGCGATCCTCAGGTCAATGTAGTGAACTCCTGCATCCAGCTGCTTGGTGATGCTCTCCTCCTGCATCACATCATAACAGTCACACAAACACTCCCTCTCTCATATGCACAAATACAGTCAGCTTTTAAACACAATTTACCTGAGTGATCGCCCAGTTGCGCACAATTATACGCACAAGATAAATCTTGCTCGAAAATGTCATTCTCTTGGGTTCTATTATAGCCGAGTTGATGTCCAAGTCATAGTTCATTGAGTTGTGGCTACCTAGGAGATATCAAACATGCGCACACACAAACACGCACGTGCACGTGCACGTGCACACGCACACACACACACACACACACACACACACACACACACACACACACACACACACACACACAAAAAGGTGTCAGCAATGTCACTGTTTTAATAAAAATTAATTGTTGCTCTCCAGGGAAACCATATATTGTCATGTTATCACCTGGGCAGTCTAGTAGTTTCCCTGTTTTTTCTCTGTTTCCCTGTCCTTTTGTCTCCTGTGTGTTTTACCCTGTCAGTCTGGTCTGTCTGTCGGTAAGGAGGTGTGGCCATCTCCTCCTCCCTCTCCTGGGCGGTGGTTGCTGGAGCAGCTGACACCAATCATCAATCAAGACACACTCTGCAGTATATCAACCCTGGTCTTCCTGCCATTCATCGCCAGATCGTTTTCGTCGCCACAGTGGTAGTTTACGCATTCAGGCTCTCTTACCTTGCTCGTTAGCTTTTGACTTTGTATCTGCTCTCTTTGTGGCTTTTTGTGCTCATTCTATTTTTGTCCTTTTTTGTCCTAGTGTGGTATACTTACCTGCCAGCTGCCTCCACTTCCTGCTGTACCTACCTGCTCACTCTCCAACATCATTGCTTCCCCTCGGATCACAAGTGGACTGGAAACACCATCGGGAGGAACACTGGAACCCCCCATGCTCCTCGCTCCCTTGAAGACAGTCAGTCTTAATCCCAGCCACGTTGGACTTTGAGAAACCCTGCCCTGTCTACCATTTAAATGTATTGTTGTTATTAATAAATTCTTATTGTTACAACTTTAACCTTGACTAGTGTGTGCTGCTTTTGGGTCCACGTTTTGTTTAATCAGAACATAACATATATCTCCATCCTCTGATAGAGAGTTCAATCATCCAATCCACCAAACAACTCAAAACAAGAGTCAACACCAACAGGAGAATACACTGTTTACCATTGACGGAGCATTTTGGCAAATTTTTCTTGGCCGCTACCCACATAATCAGCTGTGCTGCTCATCCCACAAATGCATGATCCTTACAAGTTGGACATCATTGCGAAGGTAAATAAACAGACTTTCCAACGATGTAAAATACAATGCCAATTAGCATTGTAACAACAGAGAAATAATCGACCAAACACAAGTTTCCAAACTTTGTTTTTCCAGTTTATATATATATATATATATATATATATATTCCGATATTATATAATATATATATATATATTATGTAATATATATATATATATATATATATATATATATATTACATAATATATACGTGTATATTATATTCCGATTTGTCAATGGGTTTTTAAATGCTAAAAAGGAAAATATATTTATTTTTTTGGGCAGATATATATATATTATATGCCTTTTTGTTATAGCTCATTAAAATATGTTGCTGTGTATTAGAGCTGTGTATTAGTTGAATGCAGTAACAATGTAAGCAGCTTCATACCTGGTATGGCCAGATTATAGAGATGAATGTCGTGGAGTTCAGGTGGTAGTTGCGACATCCAGTCACTGTAGCTTGTGACTTCTCTTTTGCCTATTTTTATCTCAAATTCTGCATAAAACAACTCAAAGTCAACCCTCAATACAGAGGTTTGTAGCTAATAATATAATATAATAATACAAATAATATAATATAATAATACAACTTACTCTGCCAAGGTGATTCCCAGCCTTCCTTGCGTCCTTTATTACCTGAAATTTGAAAGAGCAGAACTATACAAAGAACAGATATTTTCATGAATTACTGCTCATTGGGAGGCTGCAGCATTCACGTTACTACGTTAACAGCACAGAGGTAAGAAAGAAAAGTGTGTGTCTGCTGTTGTCGTACAGGTTTTTGTACCATTTTATGAGGAAATCTAAAAATAGAAAGGATTCTGAGGCTGATATGGAGTTCTTGTGCAGCTTCCTCATACCATCACTTGGCACTTAAAGATCTCTGTTTTGTTGTCTTTGGTGGCCTCTATGGTGATAAATGGTAACTGCAGGTGTGTTTTTGGATCTCAATTCCCAGAGATGCCACCACAGACTATGGAGGACCACAAGTGTAATGGAAATAGTAATAAAGCATTTCATTAATTAATAACTAATTGTACAATAACAATGGGCATGAATAAATTTGTTTACAAATTAATTTATTGATCTACAAATAAATAGACTGAATTACAAAGTAATTTATTATTTTATATTTTAATGGGAAATTGATGGATTCATATTTCATTTGTAGATTATTTTTATAATTCCTCTTTTAGAATATTAAATAATAAATTACATTGTAATTTAGTCTATTTAATTATAGATAATTATAGGCGGTCTAACAGACCGTTAGGGTTTTAATAATGCAAATAAATCTGTTTAAATAAAAGCTACAAGCCTTTCAGCCCACAGCTTTTCCTAAATGTGCGTTTTCGAAGGTAACTGAAGCCCAGAAGGAACCAAAATAAAACAATACCTCTTAAGGCCATGAGATGAGACTGAAAGCTCCGGAAGCTAGTGTGCACCTTTGACCTCAAGTTATGTTGTTGCACATACTGTTCCCAAAATTCAAGAATGAACTTTCTCAGAGACTATGTAAGTTTTGAAAGAAGAAATAATAAATTCAGCCCTTACAAATGACATAAGCAATAAAACACACCCGATTCCCGCTCACTTCAGCACACTCAGAGGTTAAACTGCTACAGTCTTACACGGTCAGCAAACTTTGGATAGATTTTGCTGTGTAACTGACATTACTACGGAAGCCGAAAACGGCCGTGTTTGCTATTTTTTTATACCGTTATCTCGAGAGATAATTATGTCATTATCTCGAGAGAAAAAGCTTAGTTATCTTGATATGAGATAATTTACTTGTTACCATGAGAAAACAAGAAAAAAGACGTTTCCTCTGATTACTTAATCTGTTTCTGTCAAATCAACCGACGATAAATGCATTCAAACGGACTAGATCGAGTTGACTTGGTGAAGTTAGTGGAAGGATATACGTGCGACTACGTCCGGTATACATACATATATGGAAATAAGATTAAATGGATTATATTCTAGACAAGTATAAAACATTTTACCTGTGTCCCTTATGAATAAAAAAAAGTAGCACAAAATTGTGAGGGAGATGTATTTATTCTTTGATGTTTTGGTTGCTGGGAAGAAATTAAATTAATAATTCCTGACAATGGCTGATACATTTCAGTTGAAGCCATCTCTGACTACATACAGACACAAAATAAAGTATTTTTACTATATTTTTAAAAACCGGCCGTAGTCACACGTATGCTTCTGCTTACTTCACCAAATCCTTCACTGTCAGCTCGATCTGGACCGTTGGAATGCATTTACCGTTGGCTGATTTGACCCAAACATATTACGTAAAATAAGAGGAAACCTCCTTTTGTTTTCTCGAGATAACGGCATTCAAAAAATAATTGCAAGCTTGGCCACTCCTGGCTTCCGTACTTTACTCATTCAGTTCACTGACTTTATGGCTCTTCCCTACTTTACTCCTGCCTCTTTTACACTGTGTTTTAGCATTTACCATTATCCCATAATTGCCGCTTGTGGCCACAGTTGCCACTGATAGTTACATAGACTCACCCTAAGTACTGTATGTCAATCATTATGTAACACACTATAGATGTATTGCTCATGTTGAAGGAGAAATATTATTATTAAAAATATTACATAAATTTATTCTGTTGCGTGTATGTTTTGTAGCATCTTAGCATCAAGGTATGGGTTCCGTTGCGTTGCCATGTCTCTGTTGTCTAATTCAATAAAACACCAGTCAATTTGATTTAACTCGTATTTATTGGATTCGAGGAAATGTAATCAATTATTGGACAAGGAAAAGATTTGATTCTCAGGCATGTTGGAAATCCCACTATAGCACTAAGATGTACATAGGATTGTTTCAGGGCTCTTGGGCAAGGTGACTTCAGGCTGCTTATCTATCTAGCCCTGGCCAGGCCCACCATATTCTGGGCTCTGCTGAAGATGGCGTAGTACTGTCTGATGAAGACATCACCCAGGATCCACAGGCTGTCTCCTCCGTTGCCAAAGCCGGTGCGGCAGCCATAGTATTGAGACTGTGGGAGGGATTTGAGAGAAAGATTTCAGCCAGATGTTAAGTATATAGTAAGATGAGAAAAGGCAAACAAACACTTACCTGACGGACGTAGGCAGAGCCTGGGATGGTGAATTCCTCTCCGTGGATGTGGAAGGTCACATCTGGCATTTGGGCAATGTTGTTACAGTTGACCTTATACTGAGGCAGAGGGAGAAAAGGTGGAAAGGAAAGGGGATGAAAGAGTATTCAAATTTGGTTTCACTGTCCAATGTTCAACTCTGCTAAGTTGTATTTAATGTGAAGCTAAAGAAATCTCCAACCAGGATGTCTTTTTTTAGCACTTACGTCTCCGTTCTGGCTGCTAGCTCCAACAACACGGTTGATGTTGCTGATGCTGCTCTGAGGTCCGACAATCAGAGAAGTGCCGGTGTCCACGATAGCCTGGCAACCGCCATTGCAAGCCACAACCTGACCGTTGACAGTAACACTGAAAGACATACACAGCACAGCATGCATCAGACAGATATCAAACACTTGTGCCCACTTTAGTTTGGATAGAGTTCTGGGGACCCTGTCATGCTGTATCAGTGGCTTCACCTGTCCACTGTGATCTGCCAGTACAGCTCATTGGAGAGGGGAATCCAGGAGATGGAGCCATAGTAGTGGTTGGGGTCAACACCGCCGAAGGTCACCACACTGCCTTGCTGAGAGTTGCTGCAGAGGAAAACGAGAACTTACTGAAAAACTCTCTAGAAATGAGTTGGTGTTTGAGTATTAGTAAGTATTAGGATGCTGCAAAGCTATGGCTGTCCTTACTGGCTCAGGTACACAGAGAAGAGGTCTTGGCTGACCAGGCCCTCCGTCATCATGTTGTCGAAGACGGGCGTAGCGCCGGAAGCAGACAGGCGAGGGTATGCCAGGCCCAGGATACCATCAGCGCGCATGTACTGCATGAAAGGAGCCTCGGTCTGGCTCAAACCGACGACCTGGTTCCTCACAACGAGCCCACCCACCTGACAGACAAGCACAAAGACAGTACAGGGATTTAAAACCCTCTAAAATCACAAGCTGTAATCGGAATATCCCTTCTTTTGCTTTTTCTATTTTCATGATTTTTTTTGTGCAACACACTTAAATTAATAAAGTAAAGATATAAAAACCCTAAAAAATAAATGAGAAAAAAACACTGTAAAATAAGGAAATAAATTAAAAACTTTAAAAACTAAAAAACAAAATAAAGAAATAAATAAAAAACGTAAAAAAACAAAACAAATTAAATTAAATGTAATGAATATGACCCACAGGCTGGCAGATATTTTTTCTTTAATTTTGAAGGAATCTGTTGAGACAAAATAATAATCAATGTGAACTGTAAATAAATATTAATTTCCCAGTTCAAAGTGATACTATATGCTTTCATTCCTCACCGTCACAGTGTCGTATCCAAGGAAACCAGTCATGCTGCCGGTGCCGTAGTGGATACTGAGAGCGCCGCCCTGGTTTCTGTAGGTGCTGCTGGTGCTGGGGTTAAACTTGTCATGGTTGTCTAGGAAGGTACAGATGTGAAAATAATTACATAAAATATTATCTTTTTTTGCACTTTAGCAGGAGTCAAAAGTAAAGTAGATGATGCAATTGAAAAGTAAAAGTTAGGAATGTTAACCTTTTGTTTTCAACATGAACGTATTGTCTGTAATCTAGACATTGGAACAACTAAACGACGACTGTTTGAGGACCTCTGATCTGGCCTAAAAGGGCCACAAGGCCTCAGATATAGGTAGGAGCCATCCCTACCTGCGTCCCTGATCGTGACCCCAACCCTCCTAATCTCTACACCAGACGCATGCTAGATATCTGGTTGTGTCTAGAAAGTAACCTCCAAGTTGTGGAACTCTCACAAGATGGTTATAGGCACTGACATCGAATGGTTAAGGTTAGGATAGGTCATAGGACAGCGAGTTTTGCAAGAGTTTTTCGCACAACCCAACCGGTCAAAGCAGATGGCTGCCCACCCAGAGCCTGGTTCTTCCCAAGGTTTCTACCCGTTAAAGGGGAGTTTTTCTTGCCATTGTCGCATAAGAATGCATGCTTATGGGGGATCTCTTGTTTGATCTCTAAATTATAGAGTACGGTCTAGACCTGCTCTATATGAAAAGCGTCCTGAGATATCTTCTGTTATGATTTGATGCTATATAAAAAAAAATTAATTGAATTAAATTGAAAATCAGGACCAAAGTCATTGAGTGTGAACTAGGCATTACAGAGGTATATCTTGAGCTCTCTTCAGTCTATAACCACCTCACGTTCTTATCCTCTTACCCAACAGTTAGCCCTAACCTTTAACCATTCTCACTCAACCTCAAACATACTCGCTCTTGAATGACACTATTGAATCCCTCTCTCCTTACTCATGGTACTACATGTAGTGTGGTGTATTAATTGATCAGTGATTAATTGATTAATCAGTGTCTATGCATCAATAGTTTTACATACTGCAGGCTGGACTGCTGCAGTAGACGGAGGGCACCCACAGGTTAGAAGAGCCGGTGTCAAAGATGACCTTGAAAGACTGAGGAGGAGTTCCGATGGAGATGATTCCATAGTAAGCCAGCTGGAGATGAAGAGGAGACAATGAGGTTATTCATGGCCCGAATGAGCCATTTGTCAAAGTTCATCTGTTTCAATTACTCACGTCAGCATCGTTCGTCATCTGCTCGTTGCCCACGGCGAAGCTCTCGTCGAACTTGGCCATGGGGTTGTATGGGTACTTGAGTCTGTACTCCTCCCACAGACCCAGCTCCTCCAGGGTCTCCCTGGCTGTCTTACCCTTCTCCAGAGGAACCCTAGATGTGATCAAAGAGAGAAACGTATTTATTTATTTCAGGTACATTTTTAGCCTTTTAATTGACCTGCACAGTTTTTTTGCTCATGCGTCCTTCCTCGTGAACCTCTTGGTACTCGTAAATGAGGAAACATGACATTCTCCTGACCCAGCTGTCTTTACTTAAAGGGCAGGTTTATCTGCATTTTGTTCTGTTTTTTGTCAAATGGAAATGCCCACTCAGTCGTTGCAAAAAGCAGTAATGTAGGTTGCCAAAGTAAGCTAACTGAAGCTAATCAATAAAGCTGTGAATAATGTAAAACACTAGCACTAGCTGAGTCAATGTTAGCCGTGCTAAGTTTAGATATAACTGAAAGGGTCAGTTCTGATTTTTTGAAGTGGTGTTGTATGTACACTCCTGTGTTCTGCGAGGTAAAATTACTGTTTTTGTGAATTTTGTGGTGGCTTTGAAGAGAGTGATATAACTGCTTCAATTTCGCCGTCGGAAAAGGCTGTCTGACGGCGAGGTAAAGCGGCTGTGGATGGAAAAACATATATTAGCCACTTAAAAAATAATCTAAAACAGTTTAAGTGTCCGCTATATTTTGAATATCTTCACCACTTTATCTCGCCACCAGACAGCCTTTTCTGACAGGGAACTGAAGCCGTTATATAGCGGCAATCAAAGCTACCAGACCAGACTCCATTGACAAAAACAGTCATTTTACCTCCCAGAACACGGAGTTGCTGGTCTACCGCTGCATCGATCGGTTAGTTTGTTTGTGTTATTGTGTGACTTTCGGATCTGAACTAACGTGGCGTCCACAGCAGTACATTACTTAGCTTCAGAAACCTACGTCAGGTCACATGGGAAAACATTTTTAGAAGGGCTTGGGGAAATAGCATCTTGACACTAAAACAAACGTACTTTGAACAATATTAAATTTCAATATGCAGATTTGAATACATAAGGAACACCACTGAGAAGCTACAGATTGATATAAAAACCTAAAAATCAATAAATAATGGACCCGCCCTTTAATTTCAGATATACTCTTGAGCACAGTAAATACAGAGAGCTCTGACACCTGTTCATTTAAATGTCTGCAGTTATTTCAGAAGAGCTGATGAAGTCTACGTAGGTAGTCGGAAAAATAAAAAAAATTGAACATGCAGGTACAGGAACATGTTTAAGTGGTCAGGCTGACTTACTGGATGAGGCACTCGGACAGTGCCACCATGGCACACACAACAAAGGCCCACTTCATGGTCTCGGCTTGGCTATCAACTCTATGAGAAAATGAATTTCAGTTGAGCAGAATTAAGTTCATATCACATTACAGAACCATTCAAAGTGAAATGTAATAACATAGTAGGTCTATGATACTCACCTGTAGACTCCAAGAGTGGCGACAGACAGGCTTACATCCTCTTTTATACAGGTGGACTGACATTTTTTCCATTACACAAAGATAAGGCAATGCACACGAACAAGTGATAAGTACAGATACGTATATGGAAAACTAATCGCTGACCTCAAGACAATGTCAATTATATGATTATTAAAGGAAGGAACACAAAGTTTTGGATAAAGCTTGCGTAACTGCGGTAGAGTATAATATTTGTGTTCATGTTGAAGGTGCTAAATGCCAAAAGAAACCATAAAGGTTCTCTTCGCAAAGTCAAAAGGTGATGATACAGCTCTAGTACATATGAAACTGTTTAATTTTAGTGTTTTATTTTGGTTAATGTTTCAGTTTTGTGTATATGTTATTTTTATTTGATGCTTTCTATACCTTTTTTATACTCTTTATTTGTTGAATAGCGACCCCTTACAGTAGTTCTCAGAAAAGTATCAAAGCATTAAACAATTTTATAATAGTTACTGTATAGCCCTCCCATCCCGTCCCACCCTAACATTTAAAATAAATAAATAAAAAAGAATACAAAAATAAAGTAATAATAATAAAAAACATATATAGAAAATAAGAAATATAATAATTAGAAATGAAATCAAACTAATAATAATAGTGATAATAAACAGTAGAAGTTATACACATACCCATGTACGTACATACATACACATACATATACTCTACATATTGGCTCAGGGAATATCTTAAAGTTATAGTTTTATTTTATTTTTGTAAAACATTTGTTTTCTGTATCCTCTTCTCATATCAAACAATTTATCTAAGCTCTTAATTCTGTGATTTATTACCTAATTTTATAGATTTTATTTTTTATTTACTTGTGTCCTTTCATTCGCTTAGTTGTGGCGCCTCTGGTTTCAGCCAGTTTGTGTTATCTGTTTAAGTGCCGCTACTATTAAAATTGTAAAAATTCTCTTTTTATACTTTCATTTAAATTTTTTAAAAATGTTTGCCTTAGCATAAACACACTCCATACTCTATTACTCTACTAATAAATCTGTATTCTTTGTTTTAAATATATTTTTTGTGTTGGCCAAAACTTACAAACACCACAGTCAGTCACCTCAACACACGGGTCTCACTAATAACAGTGTTTGCTGCTCTGTTATCGTGCGTTTACTCTCATATCAAGGTCTTTTCCTTTATATAAGCAATAATATGAGTGACTGCTGATCAAACATTCATAGAGGTGTGTGATTATTTAAACTAAAACACATTAATAGAAACACGAGTGCTCACGGTGCTGTTTTATTAGAGCACTGTTTTCATATTATAAATAAAATGTTTAAAAAGAATTGAAACTACTTTCAGACCAAACGGTCTCTTGTTTTTATTCTGTCTGTAGGGTAAAATATCCCCAGTCTCTTACAAAAGTGTGTCAGCTTATAACAATGCATTTACATTTACTACAAAAAGAACACAATGGTGAAAACTGTCTTAAAGTAACTGTTAAATTTTTTACAAATATTACATTCATAACTCCCCTTTTCTCTTTTTGTTAACTTACCAACTCCTGTCCGTTCTTCTGTGTATGGTCAACAGGCTTTTTGGCTTAAATAATTACTAGGGTTTGAAGAATTACTTCCACATCCATTATTTCCTATGCAGGTGCGTGCATTGGATAGGAGTTCATTATTTTGTGGCAAAGGAAATTCCTGCACACAAGACAGATTTATTTTGAAAGGACTCTAATAAAGGCCAGAAGGGAAAGTTAGTTTGATGGATTGATTCGATAAATGTCCTTTGTGTAACTGCAGTGTGCTAGAATCTCCTTTTCTATGTGAAATAGTGACAAATTGAAAATTGTATTACCCCTACTCAAAGCTTCCAGGTTGTTTTTCTTTGGAAGATTTTACAAAAATCTCATAAAGGGCGCTTGAAGAACAGTTCCAGTCCATAAATGATTATGATGGTACAGTAAGCCCTGAACTAGTTCTGTTGTATGGAGGGATATCTTAAATGGTACTCCAGCCAGTGGTGTAAGGTAGTGTACGACGGGCCCCAGTGCACGCTAGTTACTGGTTATGAACCCCCCCCCCCCCCCCCCCCCCCCCACACACACACACACCATCGTATTCACTCATCACATGATGCTACGGGCGTGGTTTAGGTGTGTGAGACGACACAGAGAGGCGACTGTTCGTTCTTAACAACAATGGCAGCTCCTGAAGAGGTTAGCGTAGATGCTGTAATAGCATCAGTTACATCAGAACTGGAGAGTATTATTTCTTCATTGAAAGAAGGGCAAAGAACAGCACTTATAAACGTATAAAGTACGGCAAGTGCCTGCCCTTTTCCAAACAGTTGCCAATGACGGCTTCTCAGATGGTTCTGTGTAACAAACAATCTAACAGGGTCAGGTTAGAGGGGAGGTGCCAAATTGCCAGATTTTGAATAAAATGCAGCCGAAGGGGCACGCTTCATCCTGCACGCTGTGTGTGTGGCTCAGCGCTGCTCTCGGTCAAACATGGCAGCGCTCTACACACAGCAGAGGAGAGACCGAGGAGCCGTGGGACACTAGAGCACATGCACATAAAAACACATATCCCCGTTCTCATCCGTCAAATATGGCCGCTTTGTATCTGACAGAGCTGAATGGGGACTTGTGCCTCGGTATCAGACGTCGAGGGGCGTGACAAAGCGGCGGTATTTTGACGACCTGAACGGGCTGCACACCTTGCTTATTGGCTGGGGGGTTACACCCCCATGTGGCAGAGGGCAGGGTCTCTGTACCGTAGATACAGACATCACCACACACTTCTAATGAGTCATAAGATTGAGAGGGAATATTTCTATACATAGTTTTTTTCTTTAAACACTATCTCTACGCCCCCCCAACCCACGGGCCCCAGTGCAACCGCAGTGCCTGCACTGTCTTTATTTACGCCCCTGACTCTGGCAATCTAGTGTTGAACTTCCATGAAGTTGTGGGAGCCTATGTGGGTCAAGCTGCAAAAATAGGTCAACTGAAAGCTTTTTTAAAAATCAGTGGTCTCCAAGCCCAAGCCGAGATACCCCTGATGACATCATCTGGGGTTATTTTCTCAGACTTGACAAAAGTCCTCCGGAACCACCAGAGAAAACATTATACAACTATTTCCGTGGGCTGAGTGGTACTCCCCCATAAAAAGTAAATTGATCCTAATGTGTAAAATCAGAGGCCCTTTAATGCTACCTGAATAGCAACTGTTAGTCCAGCGCTTTGTAGCTGCAAACCACTGCAGAGATCCAGTCGGATCCAGATCTAAGCTCGCTCCCAGAGTAAACCCAGTGGTCAGTCTTGCTCAGTCCAAGCCTTCCTCTTCACAGGGACTCCATCACTGATATGCCGTCTCACCCCTTCTTCACTCCTGGGTCTGCTGTTAGTGAAAGCTAAATACTCTCCTACGTTGCCACATGGAGCGACTCCACCTTGAGCCTGGAAGATCCTCTGAGCTGCATCAGCCGAATGGGAGCTCCCAGAATGCCAAGCTCTTCTCCTGGGGAACCCGGCGTATCCAGGAGAACCTGCAGGGTATAAACCGCAGATCCCAAGCTTGGCTGCTTCAGAAGTATGGTTGTTGCTAGATGCGTGAGGATGAAACTGCGCTGATTCAGACTCAGAGTAGGTGCTGCGTGTACGGGGAAAGATGCAGACCGATGTAGCGGAGGAGTGAAGTGATGGAAGGGAGACTCGTGGTTTGGGGTAAAGAAGACCCGTCTTCCTGTGTCTCACTTCTCCTGTTACCCTTCCTTCTCCTTCCAGTTCCTTTGGCTTTGATGACTCTCCGGATCTCTCTGCACCTTTGTCCTCGTTATTGATCCACCTCTTCCTCCTCCTTGTCTGAGCCTCTTCCAGTTTCATTTCCAGGTTGTGGACGTCCTCGGTTATCTGATTGACCTGATCAAAGCGAGACAGCAGTGCGCTGACGCAGGGCAGCAGGCGGTCCAGGTAGGGCTGGACGTCCAACCCAGCCTCGGACGCCGACGAGTCCTCAGACCTCACAGAGAGAGACGAGGAAAGGGGACGGGGGGATGAGAAAGAGGAGGACAGGGAAGGAGAGTGGGAAGAGGGGAGGGTGGAAGACAGGGTGGAGAGACGGGACTCCTGGGAGGACCTGGAAGGAGGGACGTCCATACCTTCGAACTTCACCCTGTGCCTGAACTAGAAAGGTAAAGAAACATTTAGAATCAGCAACATGAACTGACTGTGGATGATTTACATCAATGTAGTACCTACCTCTTTAGCTTTGGTGAGTCCCATCCACAGTTTGAGTCTCTTGATGAAGAACTCCACCATCTCATAGTCCTGAGGTTCAATGGTTGGACAGTACAGCTCAGCCTGCTCTGCCCTGAAAGACACAGCAATAGTTAGCAATGAAACCTACTTAATGCAGTATTTACCCTACCCAACATTAACTCCTCGTTGGCACTCTGCTCAGGGAAAATTCGTAGCATTCACACTTTCAATTCAGCTTGTTCATTTGTAAAATTACGATCATACGTCTGATTTTAATCCTTAAGAACTTTGGTGAAGTTTCCTCAAGCGCCACCATGAGGTTTACCTCTATGGTTTTGATTCAAATATCTTTACAACTGCTGGATGGATTGCCCTGAAATTTGTTTTAGACATTTATGTTCCCTCACAGGATAAAATTGTAGTCACTTTGGTGAACCCCTTAATATTTACATAGCGCCATCATCAGGTCAAAATGTTAAGTTGACCAATTGGTTTATGACCAAATACCTGCAAAACTAATGACATTCCCATCAGCCTCAGCTGAACTGTGTTTAGTGCTCAGTGGTGGGTAGTAACTCCAAAGAACTTATATAGATTAGAAGTAAAAGCAAATTGGACGTTCCATTGCAACATCAGCGCGCAGCCGCAGAGCTACGCTTCTGCCATTTTGCATTGAAGGCGACTGCTATATTATCAAAGGACGCCAGTAAAACGTCTGCCTACTTTAGCTGTGCTAAAGTAAAACAAAATTATTTCTATTCTAATTACTTACTTACTTATTTATTTATGTATTAAAGCTTTTAGGCCCGGTCGCTTCCCAGAGGAGCATAAAGTGAGCGATGGACATAAATGGAAGTTAGAAAAATCCAGCACACAGATTTTGAGAGCAATCTCAAACTTTTTCATGTCAAGGATCCAAAATCTGTGTCCCATAGGCCACAGACCATGGATGTAGAAGAGGTTGTGTTCTGTGCTTTTGCCCTGCGTGTTAGTAATTAGACTACAACTCCATTAAATTCTGTTGATGTCATGCTACTAGCACTACTAGCTACTGGCTGATAGCCGGTTGTTTGGGAACAGAGACGTTAATACATCCACCACGGTGCAGGCTGACAGCATACAGCCCATGGGTGTATTATAAGATAATAAAAGTGATGAATTACAGCCAATACATCTATTATTACAGCCGCATACAGCTAGCAGGAAGCTGGCATGTAAGCGTGCAGGGCGGTGCATTCCTGTGGGTCTGATGCACATTCATTATGCCAAGGAAAATAACTCTGGATTCGGCTGTTAGTTAGTTTTACAACTTTCAGAGCATAACGGTTTGAATAAAGGTTATTTAAGTGTTCACACTGGCAAGTTGATTTACCTTTAAAAAAAAAAAAAAAAAAAGATCTTCTGATTTACAGATGTCTCTTATACATCCATGACCACAGACTCATTGGCTTTTTCAGTCTAAAATGTACATTCACCACTCAAGTACATTTGTTATAAAATATATGTAGGCTACTTCTACTCAAGTAGTTTTTTTTAGGAGTACTTTTACTTCTACTTTTACAATACTTTTACTTGAGTCCTGTTTTTTGTTTTTACTCTCCCCACTACTCTTAGTGCTTATTAGCAAATGTTAGTATACTTACATGCATAAGTGAGAGTACATCATCATACTGGCATTGTCACTGTGAGTAGGTTAGCATGCACCGCTGTGCCTCACAGAGCCTGTATTAACATAGTTGTACAAGAATTTGGAACGTTTTTAACATGTGTTCATGTTTATCACATGTTGTGTACTTTAGACTCTGCCAGGATGGTTTGTGAGCACAGGGACAGTCTGTGTCAAGCTCGCTCTGACTTGAAATGTGACAGTACTGTAAAATTTACAAGACAAACTTCCAAGATTTTAATAGAATAGGAACTTGTCATGTTAGACAAGGATGGACTATGGAAGTTTGGGTTACGTCTAACTTTTGACAATGCAGTGCTGGGATGTTTACCCACACATCCACACAACCATACTACTGGTAATATTGTGTACATACATTGTGTACCTGTATGTACGGATGAGAACAGCTCCACAGAGTCTGGCTAAGAGCCAAACACCTCCCCCCATCAGCAGCAGCCCATAGAGAGGGCCCAGGACCGGGTGGACCCTGCACAGTCTTTGGAGAGCCATCCGGCCCCGTAGGATGGACAGCACTGAGACCCCGGTCTGACGTACAGACAGGAAACCTTCCACTGAGCGGGAGAAGAGCTGGAACAAAGACAGAGGCGTATCAAATATATATTTTTTTAGGAATATTCCATTCGGCTGTAGTCTTCTTCTCGTACCGTGTTTCCCAGGTGAGTGCAGAGCAGCAGCAGCAACAGCAGCAGGGCGGTCAGAGCCCACAGCTCCCTCCAGGCTCTCTGCAGCACTCTGCCTAACACCACCCACCTCCGCACAAACCTCAAGGTTCCCAGCAGCTGCAACACACAGGCAATGGGAATGAGTAGACATTTAATAGAGCGGGGAAACCAGTGGAGAAGGAGTGTAGAGTTGCATAATGACGAAGCAGAGTTGTCATTTACCTTTAGAACTAGTAGAGTGAGCAGGACAGCCGCGCACTGAGAACAGCTCTGTGCCAGGAGGGCAGCACTGTGGAGGTTGATGAAGCTGTCTGGTTGGGATCGAAGCTACGTGGCACAAACAGGTTATTGTAATGTCGTCAAAGCAACACATAGAATAGTATTTTTTTTTACTGAAATAGTCATTTGCTTTAAAGCTAGGGTTGATAGTGCTCTTCAAAAACATGTTTTGTTATAATTGTTGCAATTCTCTTGACATCCCGACAGCAATCGATAAATCAAATGCTCTGACTAAAAAAATTAATTAAATTCTGTATACGTGGCTGTAGCAGGACTGTAATAAGCCTGTAATAGCCATGTTCGTTGTTTATGTTCATAATGATCATTTCGGGGGAGTTGATTTGGAGGGAGGCCTGAAGGGACGGACCGTCTGTGTTGCTGTCTTTGTGACTTTCTCTCTAGATTTAGGAACTGTTGGATTTAGCACTGCTAGCTACTTTCATTGTAAAACAGTTGGCAAGTTGGATGATTTTTAAAATCTAGTGAACTCCTGCTCGTTTTTCTAAGATTTTCCTACCTTTAGTTCAGTTCGGTTCAGTTCAGACAACTTTATTTATCCCCAAGGGGGCATATCATTTGTAGCATTCCCAGTCCATACATCCATACATACAACAACCAATTATTAGTTAAGTCAAAGGAAACATATTAAAGGCATGGGGCAGTTGGAGGGACAAGTTACAATAAGAACCATATAAATACATAGGATTATGGCAACTTTAACTATTGCTATGTTTTTCTTTGTAATTATAATGAGTGAATAAAGGGTTAGGGTTGTACTGTATGTACTGTAAATGTAGGGGCTTAAGTAGCATTTGCCCCCAAATCTGCTAATTTCTTCTATTTTTTTTAATTATCATTATTATTATTGATATTATTATTCATTATTTCTATAAATGATTGATATATGTATTCATTATCATTAACAGTGTTATTATTGTTATGTGTTTTTGATTATTAGTTTTTGCTCAGGCTTCCCTCTCTCCTCTGTCTATTCTCTATCGGTTACAAATATTCAGGCACACATACTCACATATGCCCGACATGACCACCCTGAGAAATAACGACTGTCTTGCATATCTGTAACAATAATATTATTTTATGTATTTTCTTTTTCTTTTTTTTTGCGTTTTTGTTTGTTCGTTATGCTTTGTCTTGTTTCATCTATATTCCTGTTTCTGTCTATTCTGATGTATTGTACGTCACTACAATAACAAAAGCATCAAGGCACAGGGTAAGACAAATAAAGAATATATCATGATAAAAATTTGATAAAAAAAATGATTTACCTATCAACGACAAGGGAAGCACTGCCATTGACTTTTTTAAATTTAAGTTATCAAACTAACACTAATTGGTCAAATTTGGACTTATTAGGTTAACATATAACAAGGACCTGCTCAGGTGACACTCGTGTTGGAGGTCATCTCAATGGATCTTAAAAGTTTTCATTTCTTACCTTGGAAACACAGCGAGTGGCCTGGGACAGGAAGCAGAGCTGCAGGATAGCCGTTGCCAGGGACAACAAGGCCAGGAAAAGCTGCAACCAGTGTCTGCATTGACGCAGATACTGGGCACGCTCAGCAGCCATGGACCACAGCTCTCCGAACAAGATGAGGAGAGCAGAGGTGAGAAGGAGGACCTGCAGTATGAAGCAAGTGGATTTCATCACTGGAAATCTTTCGCTTAAGAATATCAGGTCTAATTATTCTTTGAAGGGATTGCAGTGTTTGTTACCGTAAGTGCCATCTGCAGGTCCAGTCCAGAGAAGGATGAAGGGATGAGAAATGGATGGATGGAGAGAAAGGGGGTGACTCTCTGTGTCTGAGCCCATTCCAGCTGCATGGACACACACACAAATAAACCAGACTCTCTGTGGTAGTGTGTGAAGTCCACAGAAAGACTTTTAAACCTGGGATAAAAAAAGAAAGAAAACATCTTAATGAATGTCAACTGAATATGGTAACATATAATTCAATATATGGGTCTCTAAAAGTGTAGATTTCATTTAACAGAAGGTTAAAGGGAGAGTTTGGGTGTTTTGAAGTGGGGTTGTACATAACCACAGTCAGTGTATTAACTACAGTAGATGACGGTCGGCATGCCCCCAGTTTGCAGAAACAGACAGGAGTTACCATACAGAAGCAAAGCAATGTACTGCTGTGGACGGGGCCGGCAGCAAAACATATTTGAGACCAAAACAAATTTATATCAGTAAGTGTACGCTATATTTAGAATATTTTTGCCGGTTTACCTTGCCGTCAGAGAGCTTACAGTCTATGTTTCTGACGGGGAACTGAAGCTGTTATCTATGCTCTTGCCAAAGCAACCAGATTCCATTGAAAGAAAATGTAATTTTACTTCGCAGAGCATGGGAGTTGCTGGTCGACCGCTGCCTCTATCGGTTATGTTTTCACCGCTGTTGGTTTGTTTGTTTGTTTGTTTGTTTGTTGGTTTGTCCGTTTGGAGGATTACTCCAAAAGCCCATGA
The DNA here is from genome assembly GCF_043250625.1 of Sebastes fasciatus. NCBI lineage: Eukaryota > Metazoa > Chordata > Actinopteri > Perciformes > Sebastidae > Sebastes > Sebastes fasciatus. Next base: position 3,904,535 of record NC_133814.1, read on the forward strand.
TGGATTTGAATTAAATATTTTGGAAGGGTGGGGTGTGGCACAATGAACAATCCATTAGATTTTTGTGGGGATCCAGATCATGATCCAGCTTCGGGATTTTTTTTTAATCACTCCGGTCAGCCTGTGCATTAACACCACAGGCTTTAAGACATGCGTTCATGGCGCGTCACCCTACCTCTTTCCTTCTGCCAGCAGAGAGAGGGACAAAGAGAGAGCGGGGGGTGGAAGGACGGGGAGACACCTGTAGATTCAACGTTTTTTAACATTAAACTCTGTGAAATTACAGTTGAGTTCAACCAAAGCACACTTGGTGATTGTTGAAAAGAGTAACGACGACGGTTTAGGTGAGTTTTACTTTGTTTCTGTCCAGCTTGAATGAAGTGTTTTACGATGCTCCGCTACGTACAGCTGATCTCAACATAAACAAAAACACACGTGGATGATGGCGCAAGCTGAACGGAGAGGGGGGGCAATTGTACTCGGGCAGCTTGGCGGAGGTCTGCGACAGCAGTTAAAATATTCTAAATATAGTGTACACTTAAACTGATAATGATTTTTTTAGGTGGGGCCTTTTTTTTTAGGTGGCTAAAATATGTTTTGCTGCCGGCCCTGTCCACAGCAGTGCATCGCTTTGCTTCCGTACCGGTAACTCCTGTCTGTTTCTCCAAACTGGGGGCATGTCGACCGTCATCTAATGTAGGTAATACACTGACTGTGGATACAGTATGTACCACATACAATCCCACCACAAAACATCCAAACTATCCCTTTAAGAAGATGCAAAATAAATCACATTAGAAGATTCAGTATCCCGTGCAAAACATATGCAAAATAGTTTGGTAATCTACATGAGAAAATGATCATGTAGATTATGTTGTTGCTCCATTTGTTCCCGGAAGAAAAAAAAGTTGCATTGTTTTGTTTTTCAGCAAGTTTTAATAGGGTGGCACGCCTCATTATTTTCAAAAGTGTAATTCAATCTTGTCTTATTTCTCAGAGGATTCAACAACTGAAGAATGAAGGTATTAATAAATACCCACTCTGCATGTCTCGGAGATGCAGTCGCCTTGTCGTAACTAATCCACTTACTGTTTCTTGCTCCAGTCTGCCATGTGCAAGTCAGCTAGGAGCTGGCGTGTTGTCACGCTGCTGTTTCCCAGAAAGACGCTCGCCAGAGGACTGAGAGGAGGTGTGTACTGCAGCTGTGGAGATCCAACAAGGAGCAGTGTAGGGTTTTGGTGCAGGTGTGGCACCAACGTGTGGTTGATCCACTGCTCTGCGTCTGACCAGCTGGATGAGGAGAGAGTCGACATACTGTAAGTTTAAGATTGTGTGTATAGTCCCTTTCCCATTGGACCACTAACATCTGGCTTTTGTCTTTAGTGGGTAAGGTTACAATCGGCATTCATTCGCGGGACGAATGACTGCAGTAGTCACGCATAGTCTCGCCTCCAGCTCCGATTGGCAGTGATGGAAATATGACACCCGGGTGGACAAGCTAATTTACGCCTTTTCTGGTGCAATGCTATGTGACTTGAAGTGGATATATAATAAATAAAGTCAACAGGTATTTGGACAATTATTATAATTTATAAACGTACAAGACTTACAATTAATATGCTCTCCTCAAAGTCACCAGAATCCAGTCAGACAACACTCATTTTACCTCGCTGATCATCGGAACACACTTCGTTAAAACGTGACAGAAACAAAATAAAACTCATCGAAACCAAGTAGGTTTATCTGTGGGTGTACAGTACTACAGGACACACCTACTACGTGACACACCCTCAATTTGTGGGTTACCTTCTAGTCACAACCTCAAAAGGGTCGCGGTTTGCTTAGGTTTACGCTGAATTCACACCAGAGCAGCGCTGAAGTGCGACCTGCGGCGAGCTGCCATGCCAATGTCTATGAAAAGCTGCGGTGGCCGCTCATGAGCTCAGCGAGCTCTTTGCCCTTTGCTGTACAGGGATTTTGGAACAGCAAAAAAGTATTGTTATTACAGTGTGCACAACCACCTCTGTCCCTGATGTTGGACAGGGAAATTCGCGTGCACACCTGATGAAGATCAACTTAATCACAACACCTCATCATAATAAATCTAGTGGAACTAGCAGAGTCCTACAGTATACTCAAGGGTTTCTCCCCAGATCATAGAGTGTGTGGCTGCATTTGGTATGGTGTTGTGTTTTGACAGCAGGAAGCTGAGTCTTGCCCTTACTCTCTGAGTGAGGTGAGGTTAGGGACCCCCGAGGGTGCTGTGTGAAGACGACGCCTGACAGCGGAGTGCAGCAGCCTGCCCTGCCTCTGCTCTAAGCCGTCCTGGTAGTTCACCATCAGCACCAGCAACAGAAACAACAGCTGGCACACACAGTGCTACGGAAAAGATGAAGAGAGGATAATTAACAAAAAGATGCTTCTGGAGAGAAATTGACTCTTAATTTTGAAGTTTCATTCTTACCCTCATAAGTGATCGCAGAGCTCGGACTTTGCGAGCCTCCTCTTTAGCCTGTAGCAGCCCGTAGCCACATGGCGGCCGGACCTTCCCGCCATGCTCCCCGAATGCCCTCGCCACGGTGCTCTCCTGAGCAAGCTGCTCCTCCACCTCTGGATCCACGGGCCTCCACAGTGCTGTGTAGATTAACGCCTGCGCACACACCTGAGCGAAGGAAGATGAGAGATGCAAAATCAAAGGAATTATCCACCCAAAGATCTAAGCGTTAATTAGATGAACTCACCTTGAGAGGTTCCAGCAGCAGAGCAGAGGTGAGAAAGGCGGAGACAGCTGATACCAGCCACATGAGGACAGCTGTTCTGGACAAGAAGCTGCCGTAGAGTCCGACCGCGGCCAGGCACGCTGCCAGCAGCGCAGCCACCAGGGGGTAAATCACACATAGTGCCCAGGGAGGAAGCAGCCAGCTGGGCTGACCTCGAGCAACCCCTGGGATGGAGGAATAGAGCAGCGGATATCACAAACACTGTTCACGCCAGGGGCCAGTTGCATAAACTTAGTTTAAAACTAGTCTTGGGCTTAGACTGGTCTTAGATTGTCAGGTTAGACTAATTATTTATTTTTATCTATTATTTTTGCTGACCTTTAGTTAACGATTTCAAGTGTTTACCAATTACTTTTAGCATTTTTTTTGCTAACTATTTCAACTATTTATCTATTACTTTAAGCTCATTTTTAGCTAACTATTTCAGCTGTTTACCCACATTTTTGGATTCTTGTACCATATTCTTGAATGTTTCTGACCATCTTTAACAGTTGTAACAGCCATTGGATTTATGCTGTTTACCTTTTCTGTTATTTTCCTCCATACTTGCCTCATTTTTTCTCTTCTATGAAGTGTCTGATTTCACCCATAATACATTGCGCGAACAAGTCAGTCTTACATTCATAGGGAAGCGTTTTGCAAAAGGTAAATTTAAGTGTGTTGTTTTTTATTGTTGATGTATCTGTTTGTACTGTATATGAACATGTGTACAATAAAGAAAAAATATATAAATTTAAGTGTTTATAGGAAGTCTGACTTATATTTAAGACAAAGACCAGGTCTATTTTTATGTAACTGTCCCCCTGATCACCCAGTAGTCTAGTACAGGGATGTGAGTCCATCAGAGCTGTGAGTCTAGTACCTATGCGTGTGGTGGAGGAGGAGCGCGTGGAGTCAGGAGACGGGCTCGGCAGGAAGGTGCTGGCCACCGAGTCTACAGACAGCACAGAGGGACACTTGTAGAGTCCTGCACCATACAGGACAGGAAAGGACTGCGGATCTGGTTTGTAAATCTCTGCGCCATACAGGGACTTCTCCTCGCTCTGCTCCGACCAGCTGCTGCAGGAGGTGCTCTGGCTAAAGAGCACAAAATCAAAGTGATATGGAATGTTTTAAGCAACGGCATTTGCATGATCACAGATGGGATCCTTACGTGGCTGAGAGCGAGGAGATGGTTCTTGGGGAATCCCTGCCGCTGTCTGAGTTGCTGTTAGTTTTACCTGCTGTGTCCTCTGCTGCTGCTGCTATAGACATCAGCAGATCCTCCTCTGGCATCAAGCACAAAAAAACACACACACTTGAGGTGATGAAACTATACAATACTCACTTTGACATGACAACTTAGAAAACTGATGGCAGGGGACACAAGACTTTTCAGATGTAGCTTATAAATTCAAAATTTCTGAGTTTAGTTCAACAGTTTTCTCACCAGACAGAGTCAGGAGTGTTGTCAGATTGTGGTTATGAGCTTGCACTAAGTTGGAGACCTTTTTGTCCAGTGCAGCAGGGGATTGGTGCGAACTGGAAATGTCTTTTGAAAGAGGATATGAGGGAGCAGCGGGTGAGCCAGTGGAGGAGGGTTTGGCCAGGCGGAGCTGCATTAGGGCCTTTTTTCTCCTCAGCTGGCGCGTAGGGCCCAGAGCGGGTGAAACATCGCAGAGGTTGGAGTTGGCTGGTGGCGTCTTGCTGAGGCACAGCCCTACTGGCAGATTGAGGAGGCTGTCGCATGACGGCCATGTCCCTATGACCTCCTCTTGACATGCTCCATCTGTCTGGGGCGCCAAGCCGGACGCAGCCCAAAAGTCCAGAATGCTGGAGTCAAACGCCTTGCTCTCCAGTAACTACAGGAACCAGAAGAACACTTAATGATACAGGAGGGGGGGAAATATTGTGTGTGTGTGTGTATGTGTCCGTGTGTGTGCGCGCGCTCACGGATGAAGGACTGTCCCGAGCTGGGCCAGAGGAGTCTGGCAGAGACAGGAAGGAAGGGCCGGAGAGCTCCGATTGGCCGAGGTAAACGTCCATCTCCACAGAGTGACAAACGGGAGAAGAAGGAACTGACATGTCCTCGGTTACCTGGGTTACACACACACACACACAAACACACACACACACACACACACACACACACACACACACACACACGAACTGCTGCCTGAGTGTACAATCAGATAAATGGGAAACACTCACTTTAATTGTTTCCACACTGAGATAAGACTGTTTGACAAACAAAGCGTGGACGCACGTCCAACACATCGCAGTAATGACCTCTAATCAGCAGCACACTGAAGGCACGCGCAAGAGCTGAACAAAGAACAAGCCCCACCATAACTCCATCTGGGCACCTTTTTAAATTACACATTAACATGTCAAACTAAGTCATTTCAAACTGATCCGGGTCATATGAGGCAACACGTTCCCCCGTGGACCACCGGTACAATAACCTTTTATTTTGATGTTAATAAAATTTACCCGAATTCACGAATATGTAGGATATTACTACTGACATTCATGTAATATTACGTCACAACGTCTGCTGTATTAGCCGTGTGTTTACTACGTGTTTATTTGCATACAGAGCGGGGAAGTGGATGTGGATGTGGAGACGCATTCTAATGCCAGGTGTGAACAGATGTACTTAAAGCTGTTCACTTATTATCCGCTCACTGAGGACGCATGTTAATACCAGATCTGAACAGGGCCTATGTCATTCTTTATAGGCTACTACGTCACCTGACTTTCTCCTTTACTACTGTCTTAATCACTACGGCTACTAGAGGCAGCCCTGCACGTGCCAAACTGACGCTAGAGGGGTACGTGGAGCATCACAGTCTGACGCGTAGGGCCACTCACTTAGCAAGCTGCCGTATTTGAGGAGTGAGGATGGTTTGTATGAGGACAGGGTTTCCTTCAGCAGTAAAATGTATCGGGAAAATAGAGTAGCTGTTTTCAGTTACCTGGCTGTGAGCTTTTCTAAACAGGAAACAGAGGAGACACTGGAGAGGAAACACCAGTACCGCAACAGTCATCCCCACGGCAACCGCCTCCATGTTAACCAGCAGGTGGGCTGACACCGGTCCCCTTGGGGCAAAGACACAAATCAGTTTCATCCTATCAACTCTGCACAATCTACTCACAGTCGGGTTTATATCTGGAAGATGTCAAATTTAATGTCATATATTGACTGAAAAAAATGACATAATGTCCCTTTGAATGAGCAAAAAATACTATAAAACATTACATTGTGTTCATCACTGATAGAGTAATATTATCCAACTATTATTATTCAGTTTTAATTAAATTATTATAGTAATTTAGAAGGACTGTATCTTTATTGAAATGTTATTAAATCATCTAGAAAAAAATATGAATTCCCTGCCATGAAATGATTTGGGGTTTATATATTGAGGCTTATAAGCCATCCTACCTGTGTCCCTCGGTCCCAACAGCCCCGTACCACAGAGCCCCCAGTGCCAGGTAGAGGTGCAGCGTGAGAGCGCTGCATGTGACCCTCTGACCCCGGGTGAAACGGCTGTGGACCGGGCGTTCCCACAGTGACAGCCACAGGTGCTGCTCAACCATCCCGAACGTCAGCTGGGAGGTGAAGACCCGTCGAAACTGAGAAAGCTCCTCAGGACCTGGGGAGTTGGAAGGAGAACACGCCACGCAATCACCGGACTTTCATTAGCAACAAAAAGCTGACGTACATGAAGTACATATTATTACTCAGTTGAAAGTATAAGCTCACATGAGGCTAGGACTTCCTTCTCCACAGAGCCGTTCTTCTGATGCTCCACAGAGAGCCAGTCCTCCAGCAGGAAGAAGAACATGTGGTCTGTCTGAGGGTCCCAAACCACCACATGCTGAACGTACCAGGACGGGTCCAGACCTACATTCACACAGATGATTTAAACTACATTCACATGTAGTCATCAAGACTACTTACAGCCATGGGTGGATTATGAGACAGTGGGCCCCCTGGGCACAGACAAGCAAATGTCCCACCATCTCTCCTACATAGACACACAGACACTGTTTAGACTCTTTTTATTGTCATTTTGTGTATTTGAAGTGATTTTGTGTCTCCTTGAGTTAATTTTCAGTCTCTTTATTGTCATTTTGTGTCTATTTAAAGTAATTTTGAGCGTCTTTGAATTCATTTTGTGTCTCTGTCTCAATTTTGAGTCTCTGTGGTTATTTTGTATCTCTTCGTAATTGTTTTGGTCTTTTGTAGTTGTTTTGTGTCTCTTTGTAGTTGTTACGCATCCCTCTGTGGTTTTGTGTCTATTTGTAGTCATTTTGTGTCTCTTTGTGGTCAGTTTCTGTCTCTTTGTGTCAATTTTGATTGTCTTTGTAGTCATTTGGTGTCTCTTTGTAGTTACTTTGTGTCTCTTTATAGTCGTTTAATGTTTATTTGTGGTAATTTTGTGTCACTTTGTGCTGTTTTGGTCTTTTGTAGTTATTTTGAGTCTCTCTGTGGTCCCTTTATGGTCATTTTGTGTCTCTTTGTAATTGTTTTGGTCTTTTGTAGTCAGTTTGAGTCTCTTCCTGGTTAGTGTGTGTCTCTTCAAGTGACATCTTGTAGGTGAAGGCCAGGGGAGCCCCTGACACCTTGGGCCCTTTGGTGTGTGCCCGTTAGGCCTGTTGTAAACCAACCCATGCTTACAGTATCATTAGGCCCGTTGTAAACCAACCCATGCTTACAGTATCAAGTAAGAAGGTGAGTTTCTCTTGTTCCATAACATAGTTGTGGATGAACTGTTCTGGGATGAAAAGTGGGATTACTCAAGCCTCACACCTGCATGTAGCCTACAAATACACACGCATACTTATGCCAGTTTGTTTTTTTTACTGGAATCTGGTGCAGAGATATATTCAAAATATCTGATTTTCATCAAATCATTTGGTCTCGTACTAGGGTTCAAAATGTTATCTTCATTTAGAAAAAGTATCTATGTAGAGGTTAAAATAGTAATACTTGTCTCCAATGTAATGTCTTGATCCCAGAACATAAGGTCACACTCAAAACAATATTAACAGTTTTAAATGAAAGATATTTTTGCAGTATCCATGTACCTGTGTTATCATGCCAAATGCGAATTTTCCAAACTTCTCCCAGGTTGTCGTCTGTCTCCAGGTGAAACTGGTCCAGGCTGCCACGCTGAAAAGCTCCATCCCTCTGCAGATGGCGAGAGCCGCTCTTGTTCACACCGTACAGACTGATGCCAACATGTGCCGTGGTGCCTGATGGGTGCATTAATCATTCCCGTCACATATCGTTAGAGGTTTCATGAATTCAAACATGACAATTATATTACTACTTATAGTTTTGTCATCATTTCTCCCGTCAACATTGCATTGACTTGTCCTTGGCTGACCTGCTCCTCGCCTCCAGCCAGTCTTGACCAGCACTCTGTAGTGGTACAGCCCCGGCCGGCCACACAGGGGGACCTGGCTCAGTCTCAGGCTGTCCAAGTGGTCCAGTTTATGGGCGATGAGCCCCACCAGCAGGTGAATCAGAACCAGGACAGCACACACAATTCCAGCCACCATGTTGCGCATGGGACCGCCTGGCTGCACAGATAAGACACGGACGGAGGGGAGGGAGGGAAGAGCCTGTTGATGACTATTCTCTTTCTAATCCTGACTTTGCATTTGGGGAATGGATTATTTATTTTATGTGCTAAATAACAGCTGCTTTGTGTTCTCACATACCGGTGGCAGCAGAACGACGGCCCCAGGATGAACAAACAAGCTGGCCCCAAACATGGTGAGGTGCTGGGTGAGGCAGTGTGCTGCGTGGAGCGTGCTGCCCTCCAGTGGCTGTAGACCCTCACTGCTCCAACGCCTCTCCTTCTCACTGTAGTACCGGCACAGAGAGCTGAACACGCACACTGATGCATGGACGGGACCGCCGTCGGCCACAGACGAGGTCAGGTTGACAGAGAGAGGCTTGTCCGTCCTGTTCAAACTGTTGAGGAAAGAAAATTCAAGCATGTAAAGTATTCAGCTGAATGAGCGATCGGACAGAGCACTGAGGTGCAGTAAAGAGACTCACAGCGGAGACAGGAATATGGTTTCTTCTCTGGAGGTGGTCGGAGCGGAGAGAGCGAGAGCCCACTCTCTCACTAGGGAATCCTGGGATGCATTAGTCCCCGGCACTGCAGAGCTCACTTCTATCTTGACACGTCCCAGACTCACTGGAGTAGCTCCTAGATATGCATAATGCAGTTTGAAAAACAGCCTTTCTCATTTATAATTCATGCAAATACTCACAACTATATAGTAAGGTTAATTAATAATCATGTAGGCGCTGCATGATCCACCTTAAAGATAGTTCACTCTCATTATTAAAAAGATGACTTTAGACATTCCTGAAATGTCTAAATGTCATGTGTACATGATGACAACTTCCCAGAACTGTGACAGCCGCTGTCACTTTAATGTAAAGGCTGGCATTACCTTGATCAAGACTGAATTAAAGTCGGGCAGCCCACTAATTATTTAGTGAGCTGTATTCTTATTATGTTTATTAAAAAGACAGGAAGTTCAACCCGGTCTCTCGGGAAGGCGTATAAATACCACGACATTACACAGAGATTCCATGTGTCATGAGTACGCATTTTAGCCTTTTCACGAGTCATTTGTACGTCACGCAAACGTCTGCATTTAAGTTCAGACAAGAAAACCACTTGGTTAGGGTAAGGGAAAAAGTTATGGTTGGGCTTAAAATAAGTAAGTAAACTAAGTAAAACATGTACGGAAACAACGTAACACAACTACAGAAAACACGTCACAAATGTCAATAAAAAACATGTGACAAAGGTCACGCGACAAACGTCACTAACGTTACTTACAAAACAATACCGGTCAACAGCGGTCTCAAACACTCGTCTCCTGGTTAAAAGTCTGGTGTTTGTCGGGCCGATCCACCTTCCCACCCACCCATCATAACTGGTCTTTCTTGTTTTTTATACTATGTCACTAACTCTTACCGTAGCATTTATACGCAGATGCGTTTTCATTGTGGTCAGTACAGGATACATGGCGTACAAATGACGCGTACAAATAAAGAAAGGCGTACTTATTGCACGCTAAACGCCTTGCATATTATCGTGGCATTTATACACCTTTTCGTGCAAACGGGCTGGGAAGCTAGTCCAGTCTTTATTCCTGAAGAGGAGCAGTGTGCATATAGGGGCACCTAGTGGTGAGGTTGCAGATTGCAACCAACTGAATACCACTCCGCTCACCCCTCCCTTTCCAAGCGCGTCGGAGAGCTATGGTGGCCTTCAGGTAACATAAAAAGGCCCTCTCTAGAGTGTTTGTTTGTCTGTTCTGGGCTAATGTAGAAACATGGTGAACTCTGTGAAGAGGACCCACTCCCTTTTGTAGATAAAAACAGCTCATTCTAAGCTAACAAAAACACAATGATTCTTAGTTTCAGGTGATTATATACTAATGAAAACATAGTTATGAATATTGTATTTCATTTCTGCTAAATAAATCCCCCTAAATCCACACTGGTTCTTTAAAGCCACCATGTCTGACTGTGAAAATATGAAAATGTCTGACTTTTGCTGCCCTCCAGTGGTAGTAAATTTCCACTGTGATTGGATTTTTCTACAAACTAAAACTGAAAGCAGCTCTAATCAATGTTTTTGTAAATGACAATGTCAAAACAATGGTACAATGTGAAAGGGGTCACTAATAGTGATGAGCTACAGAGAATTATCACCCAGCTTCCCTTGCCTTAACAGAGCTTTATGGTGAGTTTCAGCTCATTGTTTAGCTGTTCGGTCCGCATCTTTACTGTTTGGTTCACTCTCACCGCTCTCATAGCATCGTTTTTGGTCACATGAGGCAGCTGTTTTCAGAGAAAAATCTCTAAAGACCTGCTGTACACTAGCTGCTTAGCACCAAACTGCAGACAGACAAAGTTACTGATTAGCTGGCGAACATAGTGGAGCATTTAGCAGCTAAAGAGAGAGAGATTTTTCTCAGAAGTTGGTGGAGCCCAAAGACAGAGGTAAAAGGAAAGTGAAAAGGTCATCAAAGTTATTTGAACCATGATATAAATAACAGATACAATTTGGCTTTGTACCCATCAGAAGTAGGTCCATAGTAAGAAAAAAAAACAGTAAAATTGGTCATTAACATTATACCAAAGTGCAAAAGTTCAAGATCTGGAAAAAACGGGGTTAGGTCCAGAGGAAAGAAAAAGAATGTACTGTACCTGGGTCCAGCCTGAAGTTGAAGGAGATATATAAACCTGCGTGTTCATCCAGTCCATCCACAGCTTTGACTGTGAGGTTCAACCTTCCTTCAGTGGGGAGCGTCACAGTGAGACATGTCCCGTTCCCAGCTTCACCCACCCTCCCATCTCTGACCCTGTCGTCCTGTCCCACAGAGTATTTGTTGGGCAGGGTGACCCGTATGGCCTGTTGGGGGTCCAGATCCTGGATGGGTATGGGTTGGCCCTGAGGTGTGGTGAGCTCCATGGCAACCAGAGCGGTGGAAATCGGAGGGTCGGCCGCTGTCAGCAACAGGCTGGATCCTAACTCTGCATCGATACCAAACAGAACCTGCACCACCTCGGACTCCTGACTCTTCAGGCGAGCAGTAAGGGAGGTGGGGATGTGAAACGGACACGGGCGAGACATCTCCCATTCCTCAGCTGACTGAGAGATCTGGTCTTGGTTGGACTGGTGAGTGCAGAGGAGGTCGGAGGGGTCTCCGTGGAAACCCACTGTGTTGATGTAATCGTTGGAGAACGAAAGGGGCTCCTCGCCGTGAACACGTGAATGCATCAGAGAGCGCATTAAGACCCCTGCGTGGCCCAACGCTGACAGGGTGATGGTGGAAGCTGACTGCAGAGAGCCTGAGGAGGCTGGGTGAGAACCGGAAGCACTGACAGACTCAGGCACAGCCGCCAGTGTGCTACCTGGAAACAAAGAGAGCACAACACATTCACCCATCCGGTAAAGTTCACCACTGTCTCATGCAGGAGATGGAGGTCGACCAGCACCTATGATGTTAAGGATGTTCCTTCCTGTTTCAACAGCTGACAAAACACCAGGACTCATCTGCTCCTCCAGGACGTGGATCATCTTCCCCACAGCTTCCAGAACCTCCTCCTGGCACTTTTCACACACCAGTTCACTCGGAACAGCCTCGAGAGCACATAGAAAATAAAGACACTTTTTACAATACCCTTGTGCATCCCTTTAAAAAAGTTGCTCTGATGAAAATAAACTGCCATAAAATTATATATTAATATTATTTTTCACAGTCAAGGATATGTCTATTTATTTAAAATAAATAAATAATGATCAGCAATGATTCGCAGCAACATTGATTTTGATGCATTTTTAGGACAAAAACTGCAAAAAAAAAACAATAGAAATACTGCATATACATTTATTTCCACTTTAACTAAGTTACTTTTTTAACCCACATCAGTCCTGATCATATCTACCAAATATTCCTTAATTTTCTGAATTTTGACTCTGTTTACATAATAATCTGTGCATACTAAATGCTAGTGGGGTGGGTTTATTTCTTATTCACAGTCTGGGATATGTCAGTGATTAGCAACAACATTGATTTTGATGCATTGCATCAAATATTGCAGTGCTCCATAATACAGTAGTAATGCCCCTAGTGGACACCAGGAAAATAGCATGTATTTGCCTCATAGGGGAAACATGAGAATATGGTTCAATGTGGTGGGAAATAGTAAAAACTAGGATTTTGAAGCCAGTGCTCTAGTTTGAAAGCCTGATATAATTGAATGCATGGTTTTATGCTGTAATGACTATGCGATCAAAAATGATGGTTTTAATGGGGACATTTTTATCTTTGAGGGGCTGAGTGTCTGTGTTTTGGCATCACAATTTATTATAAACTTATTATAGGAGCTGAGGTTGACCTTCCAAGATCCAGAAAAAGAACCCTCACACGCTTGCCAAAATTTATGCCATAGTCAGCATCGATAAATAAAAATGATGAAACCAAAAATGTCCGTAGAGATACATAAGGGTTAAGCTCTGGTGTGAAATTTATTTGGTCTCTTTGTGTGTCTGAGTTTGCACTAATTACTGTCGGTGCCAATATGAGAATGTTCTCAGTGGATTCAAAATCCATGTTGGAGATCCTGCAGCTGTCTCCTCTGAAGGTTTTCCAATATTACTGATCACTTGCTAAATATTGAGGGCTGAGAATGATGAGGAAACAAACTAGGCCATTACTTACAGTAGACTGTGACAACGCTGAGCTGATCTGATCAACATTCAGCAAGGAGGACACGGGCAGAGAGGCCAGGGCTCGGGTCACATTTCCCCGGATCTCCCTTCTGTCCATGAGCTCCACGGCAGTCCGTCCAGACTCCATCTGTGGACAGGTGGGTGAAACTCATTAGTAGTCATATTCCGAGACATCCACTATGCTCATAATCTTCAGTTGTTCTGTTAGATAATCATAAGCAGTGTCATTTCATGCACTGGCAAACGAGACATGATGCTGACGCACGACCTGATTGAGCTGGCTGGTGAGGGCAATGGAATAAGGGATGATTTCCTGAGGGTTGCCATGTTGGACTAAAGCCCACAGCTCTGTCTGGCTCTTGTTTCTGAGCCACTGACTGGCAACGTCGTCCCTTGGAGGAGATTCAACTGTCAGCATTCTGGGGAAAGGAGCAATCAGGAAGAGCTCACTAAAACATGACAAAGACATTTGGCGTAATGTATAATAACCTAAATGATTTTTCTAACCGTTGACTGAACAATTAGGTATAGTGACAGGTGTTGCAACAAATAGAATTGTGATGTTTATTCTGCTTTGGCTGCATCACATCCTGGTAGCTTACCTGTTCAGAGCGATGACCTTTGCCCCCTGATGGTCCTCTACCAGCAATGTAACTGTGATAACTGACATGCGTCTTTCTCGCCCAAGACTTCCCATTGGAACCAGGCTTCCATATGTTGAACGAGTACCTCTAGGGAGAGAAAAGGAAACATAAAAGGCAAAGAGCTTAAGTTTGACAGGAAGTAAACTTCTTAATGTAGTTTCTAGGGGATCTAGAAACTACAGACTCTATTAGACTTCTTGTCTAATAATAGCTGTAGGTTGAGGCCTGTATATACCTGTACAGAGTGAGCAGGGGGCACACCGTGCCAGTGGGCTGGCATGGTGCAACCTGGAAGGTATAGATCAGCTGAGATGCGCTGCTTTCACCGTCTTTCCACCCTGCCAAAACAGAGCAGATGTGAACGGAGCACAGTCAGTTTGTCGCAACCCAGTCGGCAGATATTTTTTTGCCGTTGTACGTTTCTGCAAACCACGTTAAATACGTTAAATGTCGACGTATCACGCTTGCAGAAGTTCACAATGCCACGGTTAACGTTGTGAAACAATCGTTTAGGTTTAGGCAACAAAGCTACTTAATTAGGGTTAGAAAAAAGATCATGTTTTTTTGGTAAAATGTAATTTAACAATGTAACGTCACAGACGTAACAACATACAGTAACAACCATATATAAATAACATCTACCTGTCTTAGCGGACTTTCTTAAGTAACGGTATGTAACAAGCGTAATAACGTTACGTAACAAGCATAAAGTCAGCAGTAACACCTCGTTTCCACGCGGTTTTGTTTGTGTCCGTAATTCCGTACAGTATACGGAGTACGCCCCCTGGTGTTCAGCGCAAAGAAATGCATCTCTTTTCGGATGGATAGAAACGCCTTTTAAACATTTTTTGAAGTGAAGAGTTTGATGGCATATTTACCTAACATTGGTAGCATTCTAGCTGTGTAACATAGAGTGCATGTATAGTGGTTTATACGTCTTTTAACAAAATATTTCACAAAACTGGCTAAATATGCAGGCAAACTTTTCACTTGGAAAAAAAATTATGAATAGAGCTGTATTACATTCATAAATCAATTATTGATTCTCTAATTCATTAGAATTAGCATAGCATTTTATGATAACTTCCTGTTGCACACAGTGCATACTACTGCAAAAGTTCAAATATTCCAATGTTCAATGTACCAAAAAATGGATGCAAATTGGATTGAGTAACACTTCTCCTTAGACCACAGTGTTACCTGAGCAGTTGTAGGTGACCACTGTCTCCAGTAGACGTATATCTGACTCTGGACTGAGGTGACACAGGCCTCCGTGTGGCGGATTGTTAGGTAGTATCGTCAGGCTGGCGCTGCCCCAGCGCCCTCTGACAGGCTGGGATACGTTGAGAGTGAAGGTATAACTCTGTCCTGGATGCGGGACACCTGAACGCACCACCAAGTTAGGAGAATGTCTCCCTGTAGAGGTGGAGACCTCGTTAAGGTCAAGGGTCACGCCAGTCTGGTCCTCAGCACTCCATTTGTACTGTGAGAAGACACATACATGATTCATAATAATACTCAATGGCTTATTGTTTCTGTGTATATTTGCATATTTCTTGGCTGCAAATAATAAACCATTGCAGGGTTAATTTATCTTCCTAATTAAACGGTGCTAAGATTGAATCTAGATTAAACTGTACAATCACATATTAATTCTCTAAGCAGATGAACACCAAAATTAAAAAGATAATGAATAACAGCAGAGACTGCAGCAGATGGAGCACATTGTATTTTCATTTATCATGTTTTTTAAAGAAATATTTTGCCTCAGGCTGCGAATTTTAGCCTTTACTTTTAACATTTTCTTCATGAGATGACTATATTTAACATGTAACCTGAAATTATTTATCAGAATCATTACCTGAGCCTGGTCGTCACACTGTCCACATTGGCCAGAGAGGATGATGGGGTTGGTGTAGCTAACGTGGTGAGGGGAGGACAGGACAGAGCAGGACACACATTCCACAATCACGGGAAGCACAGGAACTTCACACACTGTCACCTAAAGATAAGAGACAGAGATTTGTATGTACACTACTGCGCATGTATGTATTTGACTAAATTTGTATGGTAAATTCTTCCATATTAGACAGAGATATTCAAAATAACTTCATATAGCTTTTTTCAGCTGATGCTTGGTTTTGCGTTAGAATGTGGGATGATGATGATGAGTGGGATTATGGGTAAAACTCACCGTCTGGTTGACAGAGGCAGGTCTCCTCCCTGCCTTGTGTACAGTGAGGGTGAACACATAGACTGTGCCTGGGTGCAGCTGGGTGCTGAGTACAGTCATTCTACTGCTGTTACTCCCTTTGGGCTGCTTTGCAAAATGAGACTCTGTGGATTTCTGAAATACAAACACCCAGGTGTTCCTATCACCTACAAACAAAAGATCTCAAGTGGGGAGATGACTGTATCAAAGATTTTTTCATGTCTTATTTTATACTGTACATCCTTATCCAACTCATAATAATAGCAATTAATATAATTTTAATTACACTAATGGGGCCATTCACATGCCACGTTTTTTGTGCCCCCAAAATGCGTGGCAAAATACATAATCTCACTCAAAAGTGAGAGTGCCGCTGCCATAGCCGCCATCGCTGCCGCCACCGCCATCGCTGCCGCCACCGCGATGGCGCACAAGCGCTTCCAAGCACCTATTTTTCAAGGAGCAACAGTTGCACCCAGAGATAAAAATAGTTAAACTTTTGGAACACAGGAACGTGCACCGCATGTCATGTGACGAGGAACAACCAATCACAGCCGGCAGATATCTTTTTCTTTCTTCCATAAATATCAGTCTACGGTAAATATGGAGAAGTAAATCATTTTAGGGCATTGCAGGGCTACCCAGAGCTTTATGATCTGTCCAACAAACTATTTTACTTGCTTCAAACTTTCCATCTGAGGACGTCACAACATAAAGGTTGAAAGGTCCGCCAAACTGACACCGACAAATTGAGCAGTAAAGCTAATGCGAGGGATTCATGGCGCGGGAAATCCATCTTAGTTTTGACTTTGTTTAGTTTAGTTAGTGAGGCTTTTACTGCTAAATCACCGCAACTTCATCGTCATCGCAGTGCACAGGGTTTGGTTGCTCAGTAACGGCAGTTGTGCAACCTCCCAAGCACCTTGGATAAAAGGATGAAAGTGGCACATGTTTTCCACGTTTCTAGACGCAGCATGTGAATGACCCTTATGGTTGCTTTGACATCATCAGAGGCCTTTACCAGTGTCATGAAGGTCCAGCGGTATTGCAGTGTATCCTCCACTCCTGGCTCTACATCAGGGTCTTCAGACTCCGATCCGTCCAGGAAGAGGTCACTGAGGCTGGGCCACAGTCTGTGTGATCCTCCCTTGATGACAGCTACCAGCGTTGATTGGACCACTGTAATGCTGGTTTTTCGTTGGACAAGTAGAGGAGTTCCCTGGAGTGAGACGGTGAATACCAGGCAATACTGCCCTATATCGAGAGTGCGCTTCGGGAGTAAGAGAAATGGAGAAGTTGCATCTACCTGACTTCTAAGAATGACTTTGTTACCAGAGAATTCTATGTTGGTACAATCTGACTCTTTGAGTATCTCCCATAGATATGAAGCTTTGTAAGCAGAGCAGTTAATGTCTACGCTTGCTTCAAAGAAACTCGGTCTAGACCTGAAGATAATACACTGGCTCTGGACAAGAGAAGCTTGAGGGCTGGGACACTGGGGCTCCTCCACCTCCATGTGTAGCTGTTTGGACACATGGCTGACACTGTTGAGAACTTTGACCATAACACTGTACTTCCCAGGAATGTAATAAGTATGACTGACTGTGCTCAAATCTGTTGCCAATGCTTCAGTGGAATCTCCAAAGTCCCAGATGTATCTGGGATTGGTCCCTTCATTCACTTTTGCAGAAAACCTTACAGCATGTCCAACAAATATTCTTTTGGAATGACAGACAAGCTTGACCTTCTTAACAGGCCACTGGACTGTGGCAGTATTGTTTACCGTCTCGGAGCAGATTCCATTGGTGGCGAGCACTCTTACAGACAATGAACCACTTTCTGGTGGAGTAAAGATCACTTCTTGTCCCATGAGCCAGGTGGGCTCAGACCCCACAGAGTGAAACTTCCAGGTGTAGTTTACTGGAAGTCCACTTTGTACTTCTGCCTTGAACTGGATCCCTTTCACAGCCTCTAGAGCATCAGAACAACAGTTCACAAGTCGCAAACCTCGAATATTCTCAGCGATCAGGATGCTGGAGGAAACCTCAGCACTACTGACCTGGTTCCAACCATTCACTGTGACTAGATGTGTCCCCACTGGAAGGCTTGATGTGGTGAACCGCCCATCGAGAATTCCCTGACTATGAGCCCAGTCTTTGTTTCTAAATGTTATAGCAAAGCTTACATTGCTTCCTTTGGAGATCGTTGGAATAAAAGTAACTTGTTCCTCTGTGCAGAAAGACGACTCGGAAATGTTCAGGCTTAGACCTTTGATTGCATCCTGGACTGTGACACTGTGTGAAACCATCTGCCAATTTATCTCATTGGAGACATTCAAAGACACCTGATAGATGCCCGCACATGGAAAAGTGTAAATAAAGGTCTGATTAGAAGCATTAAAAAGTATAGCACCTCTAACTGTCCAGTTCCAGTGTAGATCGCTACCCTTGCGAACAAGCCCATGGATAACGGCCGCACTTGTTCTGAAATAAAAGGGATGCGTCTTTCCTTCAATGTCAAAGTCCACCCTTTGGACCTCCTCCTGAATATTAAACTCTTTGGTGGCATTGCTGTGGCTGAGGACGTTCTGAACTGAAACTCTAACGAGACAATGACCAACACTTGTAAAAGTGTGGAGAAGAAAGGGCGTGTGTGTCTGCAGGGGTGATAGATCAGATTTCACATACCAAAGGTACCGTAGGTCTGACCCGGCAACCACGGATACAGAGATATTCACTAATTTCCCTAATGCCACAATGGTTGATTGTGTTTCAATGTGTGCGCTTGTTACAAGCTGTACAGCCTCTAAAGAAACAATGCTGGTGGCCTCACCCACATTGTTAGAAGCTCTTAGCTGAACGGAAATCCCACCAGGAGTTTCAGCTAACATATGAAAAAGCTCTCCGTCGGCAGTAATTTGTCGGGTTATTCCGCTCTGCGTAGCAAGCCAGTGATAAGTGACATTGGAGCCCTTGGTGATTGAAGCAATAAACAGCAGTTCCTCTTGGGTTGGGATGTATTTCATGTTTGTCAGGCTCTGACATTCAATCTGAAGACCCTCTATTATTTCAAAGACCTCAATTAAAATAGCTGCCTCCTTTCTACTCACCAAGTTCTGTGCTATGACCCTCACTTGATACACTCCTGGTTTCAGAAAAGCAAATCTGAACTGATAAGTCCCCTGTTTGGTTGAGACGATACCGTCAACAGTCCAGTAGTAGTTGGTGCTACTGATGGCACTGCTAATCGCTGAGATAAGAGTTTCTTCTCCAACTACAGCATAAGGCTGGTTGGTGTGAAGTGAAAGGTCTGAAATAGGAAGTAGAACATTGACTTCAAGGGTCACGGAATCGCGGCTAACAGCGTTAAATGCTGTGGCGGTGACTGTGAACCGACCCGTCGAGGTGAAGACGTGTGACGCATTTTGCTTCTGCTCCACCAGAGATCCGTCTCCAAACTCCCACAGCACCGACACATTGCTGCCAGCGCAACTGGCAACCCAAAACGATGCTAATGTGTTGACTGTCAGTGTGCCACTTTGACTATCATGTGCCACAGACAGCTTACTTACAGGGTTTTGAATGGTGATACTAACTCTGGCTGTTTTGTTGCTGACTTTGTTACTCGCAGTTACCGATACCTCTTCAACGCCTTCTTCTCTAAAGATAAAACACTTTTTAGTGTTTTCTGTCATGGCAATGAGACTAGAGGGGCTGCTAAACCACTTAAATTGGTAACCCCTCATTTGTACAGGGGAAACTAACACCAAGAAACATACCTCTACTCCTACTGCCGCTACTTCCTGTGATGACTGCACTGTCATGTTGGTTATTGGCGCTTCGACACAGATACTCGTATTAAATGATACAGATGTAACAGAACCAAACACAGTTAGACTAATATGACAATTCCCTTGGCTTTGAAATTTGTGCATGGCGGCCGACTGTCCCCTCACTACAGTCAGAGGTGATCCATCTCCAAACAGCCAATGGAAAGTCAGAATGGATATGTTCCCATTCACCAGAGCGGTAAACCGTATGTCTCTTCCACTCATGACGCATTCTGTAGGGAGAACTCCACTAACAGCCAATTTATAGACCTCTACACTGATCGACTGATGAGCCTGGCTGACAGAGTTCAAGACAGTTACAACTACTGTATAGTTCCCTGGCGACTTATAGACGTGGGAGATGGAACCATCTGTAAGGTTTCTCTGCAGGGACCCATCACCAAAGTCAAAATCCCAAATGAGACTCGTACCAGCGGCCACTGTAGCTCTGAAATCTGTAGCAGAGCTTAGTTCACCGGGTCCGTTGTAGCTGACCGTTAATCCAGAGATTTTCTCCATGACCTCCACAATGAGCCAGGTGGTCAGGACTGAAAGAGTGTTGTTGGCACACACCGTGACGTTATAAACCCCCGCAGTTGCAAAAGCGTGGTTGACTTTATGGTGGAGGCCTTGGACAGCTTCAGAGCCGTCGCCAAAGTCCCACGTGTAGACGACGGCGTAGTTGGAGGGCTCTGCGGAAGCTTCCAGAAAGACAGTCTGTTTGACTAGGGGCACGGGAAGGGAAGAGGAAACGAGGAGGTGATTTAATCGAGGGCGGACGCTTATTTTCATGGACGCGTCAGTGTTGTCATATTGGTTGGAGACTTGGACTTGAAGTGTGTAGTCATCTGCATAAAACAAAGACGCAGGAAAAAGAGTTTTACCTTGATGGACTGATTAGTATACAAAGCACAGTTTCTACCAGTTTCATTCTTATCACCAAATATCACCAAAATAAGGACTTTTCAAATTCTACATTAAGCGGGCTTTAAAAAATTTAAAATTAATTTCAGGGACAAATAAAAACAGAATGTAAATGAGGCAGAACAATATCTCCAAATGATACATACACTCTATCAAAAAATAGCAGCAAAAAGACAGTTTTACCAGCCAACCTAAAATATTTGCTAAAGGTTAGTTTGATGCCTGCGTAATTGGCTATATCTTTTGAATTTTTGGCCACTTAGGGGCAGGAGAGATAAGCTGCACTGCAACACTAAACTGACATATAATCACTTTATAAAGTTGATATTGTGAACTTGAGCACATTACACATCCAGCCAACCCCGTCTCCTTCAAAATGACCTTCCCATGCAACTGAACTGCATTCTAAATTATGTTTCAAGGGAAGAGTATTTTTTACACTCCGATTCCACAAATTTGAACAGTTTTTTAACATGTGGTTAACGTTGTAAATTTTAACGAAACAAAAAATACTAAAATACTACTTTGTTAGGTTTAAGCACAACAACTACCTGGTTAAGTTTAGTTAAAAAAAAAATCATGGTTTGGCTTAAAATGACTACGTAAGTGAACGTTGACTTTTAGTTTCACACGGGACATGAACAGCAGTCTCCTGGTCTCTTGCTGCGGCCTTCCGCGGACTATCATTATGAAAGTATTTGTGATACGTAAAAAATACAAACATAATCCGCGGAAAAATATGTTTCCCACCAGATGTAATTGAGACAGGGTTGATCCAGCAGACATGGAGCAACATTAGCATGAATTTGTTTCTGGCCATCCAAGGAAGTCCAATATTCACTCTCCTTTTAGCTCTGGTTTGGTCTGAAGCAACTCTTTAGGGGAAATATCTGGCTGTGAAATGCTCCACTATGTACACCAGTTAGATGCTAAGTTATTGTATCTATTGTTTGGTGATGGGCAGGTAGCATGCAGTGGGTTTTCCCCTCTCACATTACACATAGTCATTTGATCCGTTGTATATAAAAAAATATTGATAAGTGCAGCTTTAGCTTTAATAGTTCTTGTGAGTGTGTTTACCTGGGATGGGATATGTATAGTTCACCGAATCCTGGACATACACTTGCTTCCCTCCTTTCTCCATGGGCCCTTCCAGGGTCTGACATGGAGCAGACTGGGTGTGGATCACCTTGCTACTGCCACCCCCAAAATCCCATCTACATGACATAGACCACATGGACATTTATACATTTCAAGTGGTAGTCTTTATTCTAAAGTGAAGGATATAAAGTATGCCATCCCAATGATGTTCTCTGAGGATTTCTGAGGGTTATTTATGATAAAATGCAATGCCTTACTTGAAGGTGACCGGTAAGGAGATGTCCACTTTGACCCTGAAGGTGTAGAGGAGTGCAGCATTCACAGCTATGACCTCCCTGACTAACAGGAACTCAGGCTCAGCCAGTGGGGTCATTTCGTCAGCAGTCAGGAGGATTTGTTGGCTCTGGGAGCTCACATGATTGGAAGCTGTCACCTAGCAGAAAGATAACAGGTTACTAAAAGAGCTCAGAATGTAAATAAATGTAATTTATTGATAAATCATGAAATTGAATTTTTATATTTTTTTAAAACATGATAAAAAATTAGTTACTGAGCCAATTTAACATCATAGAGACGGCTAAATTATCTTACCCTGAGCTTATACTCAGCAGGTTTCCTGAACACTACACTGTAAGAATCTCCTTCATGGGCAAACTTCTCCAGGTCGTCAACCACCCACGTGAATTTGACTGAGGAACCACTCTCCACTTTGGCTATAAATGACTACAATGTAAAAAAAACATCAAAAAGATAAAAATTTCAGATAATACATAACCAAACTAAGATACCTTTTTGCAAACTTGCTCCAAACTTGTGCTTAATTTTGGCGAGGAAAAACTGTCATGGCCATTTTCAAAGGGGTCCCTTGACCTCTGACCTCAAGATATGTGAATGAAAATAGGTTCTATGGGTACCCACGAGTCTCCCCTTTACAGACATGCCCACTTTATGAGAATCACATGCAGTTTGGGGTGTCATGCCAAAAAGTGATCATCCGCCGAAAAAACTGATTGCCACTCACGGGAGCGTGTGCAGCTTCTTAAAGCTGTATCGGTCAGTTTATAGTCTACAGCTGCTGTTATCTGGATCAAACAGTCATTATGTGCAAATACACATAACTGTATGTCCGTGGTAATAGCAAAGGTAAAAAGTACTGGGCTGGTTTATAATCTAGGGCACAGAGCAGGTAAAATAATGCATAGCCATAATCATTATAATTACAGTCTAATTCCAAATATAAACAAGGATATTAGACATTCCAAACACATTATTGGAATCAATAGTAGCCTATTATTGCCTATATCACACAAATGACATGCCTTACAATTGTGATTATTCTGTTACAAATCACTTTTTGGCAGTTGATCACTTTTTGGCACGACAGGTGTCAGTCATAGTCAAGTCAGCACACTGACTTGCCTGTTGGGCTGCAGTTTTCCATGTTATGATTTGATCCTATTCTTTATGCCAGATGCAGTACCTGTGAGGGTTTCTGGACAATATCTGTCATTGTTTTGTGTTATTTTCAATAACAAATACTGTATATACATATATATTTGCATAAAGCAGCATATTTGCCCACTCCCATGTTGATAAGAGTATTAAATACTTGACAAATCTCCCTTTAAGGTACATTTTTAACAGATATAAAAAATGTGCGATTAATCATCGTCAATCATGCGGTTAATCGTGATTAAATATTTTAATCGATTCACAACCTTACTAAAAGTATTTGGTCAAATAAACAGAATGTGTTTGTTGTAAATTCATTTTTGCATTCTCACCTGTGGAGCGTCTACGAGCGTCCTTAGGCATCCATGTGGCTCAACACTAAGCCCTGTTACTGCCTCGTAGCCACAAACCCTCACCCTCACACTCTGAGAGCTTACTGCATCCATCACACTGATGTTCAGCGTTTGAACCCCGACTGAGGGCAACACCAGGGTCACGGAGGAGAACCAGGCATCGTGGGACTGCCTCTTACAGCCAGCCCAAGACTCAGACACGTCTTCAGGACAAGATGGAAGGAAGGGGACGCCGGTCTGGAGAACTGGGGCTGACCATGAGCTCCTGGCTTTCTCTCCAGAGAGGACCTTAACAACAATGAGTGTTGGGACGTTGATTTGGACGTGAATCTGGTTCTTTTCGTCTGGCACGGGGTGGATGACGTTAAGCCCAAATTCAGATCTCAGACTCGGAGTAGGACCAGTTGTCAGGGCCCAAACATCTGGGGCTGTTGTTGCCTCTCTGTGGGTGAAGCCAAAGTTATCATCAGTACCTCTGTTGAGATTGTCCTCGTACAGCATCCTCAGATCACACAGAACCCCGTCCACCCACTGGCCTCCCTGTGGCAGGGAAGTGAGGCCTCCCTCCCACCAGCCCCCCCACTCCGTCCTCCTAAGGGACATGTAACTCTGGCGCCAGGGGGAGTTTAGAGAAGCTCCACTGCTCAGGCAATGTAGGAATGTTCCAGAGTCGCGAGTGTGTTGCACAGCCACGATATCATCAGGGTACACCATGATCGCTCGATCTGGAAGGAGCAGCTGTTACCGAAAAAACAGGAAAATGTGTATTTTTAATATATTTTTGTATTCGAACATCATAAATTCATAATGGCGGCAGGTCGACTCACGCTTAGAGTTTTTAGTTCAGAGCTAGGGTTTATTCTCAGAGGCAGGTCTGCCACCAGGTGGTAGAAGGGGGGTATCTCAGGGTATCTGGGCGGTAAAGCAAAGCCGCGGGCCCCTGCTGCGGAGTCGTAGGGGCTGCAGGGACTGGTGATGGGCACACAGGCCTCCAGCAGGTGGCACCAGTACTGGCCCATGCTGCAGCCCCCTGTGGTGTTACACAGCGGTACTGCCGAGCAGCAGCTGAATGGATTAAGGAGAGAGCTGCAACCTGAGGAGCAAAGAGGAGATTATTACCTGCAGCACCGAACAAACAAGAGCTCCCAGTTCATAGTAAGTGCAGTACTGTACCTGGAGGTACCAGGTGCTGGTTGGGGCTGCAGTAGGGTCGGAGGATCTGGACTCGGGCCAGAGAGGACACTGGACTGGGCTGGACCACCAGCTCCACTGATACCAACTGACCTGCATGACTGAACCACATCCCTGGGAACAGCTGCATCTGCGGGTCTCAAAGAAGCAACAGAATATCAATCAACAACCCTAAACTCTGAAAGTCAAGCACGGGGGGATTACACCATGATAATATACCTTTGAATTATATACTTTTAATACTAATAATTATAGAAAACTGGATATTGTTTGCCAACTAGTTTTCATGCACTATCAATGGCAACATGTACAGTAGGCTAGTGTTATAGCTCACTCAATTAGTGGATTTTAAAAAATCTATTACAATTTATTAGTTAGCTACTGCACAATCTCCATGTAATATGGATGACAGAACCTGCCACAATAAAAAATAAAAGAATAAATATATGACTCCATAAATAAATAAATGTAGCAAAATAATATTAAAAATAAATGTAGCCATTAATAAATTGATCAAATGTGACATTTCTGTTTTAATTTGCTTCTTTATTTATTTATCTTTGTATTAATTATATTATTTATTTACTCTTCTGTTTAATTTTCCCCTTTATTTATTCATGTATTTATTTTTATTAATTGTTAAATATATTTATTTTAAATATATTTTAAATACATAAATAAATACATACATTAAAAAATAATAGTGCAAAAATAAATAAATGAATAAAAATAAATGCAAAAATAAATTTAAAGGGAAAATTAAATAAAAGAGTTAATATATAAGGGAATTAATCCATACGTAGTTGGTTTCACGCAGGATGTGAACCCCAGTCTCCTGGGTAAAAGTACTGTGGTTAGTATCCCATCCCACCTCTATACAATAACTCACTTCCACTTTTGCTCCTGTCATAATTACTACGGTCGCTAGAGGTCGTTGTCATCTTCTCTGATTCCTTCTTTCGGTGATCAGCCATGCGAATCGATAATAAAACCTGTTAGTAGGTGTAGCAGGCCCCAACTGACCCACATGTATGAGGCTGATAACCACTGATAACGCCCATTTGATGACCTGATAACAGTCTAACTGACTAGATTCACAATCTTTTTAGTTTCTGACCTTTTATAACCAAGCAATGCCAACCTGTAACCCTTCATCAGAGGTTTATTAGGTCTGTGAGCTGTGAGAACTAAGGAGTGATGTTCTCTTGTCAGATACTTTTTTCATTTCAAATTTATCTTGTGACCTCTTATGGTTGGTAACCAGCGTTTTAGGCTGATACTTTACCGACCTCCACTGCGAGTTGTCCAATCTCTGGGACGTTGGGGAAGGGGTGGATCTGGGTCTGAGTATAGATGCCGGTCATGAGAACCAATCCAGTCAGGTAACTGTCCACAGACGGTAAAGACTCTGCATGAAGAGGGATCAGCCAAAGTCAGTGCTTTCTGTGAATGTGTGTCTCTGGTGTTCTCCAGTGGAATAAAAGTCTTACCGGTTACTTCTTTTTCACAGAGGAAGAGGTATCGTCCAGCACATTGAGCCTTCCTCCATCGTCCCTGTGTCCCCAAGGCCATCTGAGTACACCCCCCCTGACTCTCACTGCCTCCGGCCCACCATGCAGGACTTACTGACTCCACAACCTGGTCAGTCCCTTCTCCTTCTGATCTCTTCAGCCATACCCACACAGTGGTTTTCCTAAAACGAACACGAAAACAAAGTGGAAAGGGTATATTAATAGAAGCATATATAAACACATGAAAGGAGACACGTTGTTCGTAGCACTCACACTGGAAAGGAGTAGTGGATGAAGTTTTGCAGCTCCAGGCTGTCAACAGATGCCAGATCTCCTCCCCGAGTCTCTCTGCATGAATTCTGGGCCTCAGGCCATGAGGATGTCCTCTCAGAGAGCCAATAGCATCGCCGGCTGGCCAGGTCGATCCGACCACCTTTTGGACAAGGAACGTCCTCTGGAAGGCAATACATAAATTATGGATAAATAAAATGCGTTGTGAGGTGAGCATGTTGGCTGATTCAATCCATTTTTTTATGTACTATTTATTTCAACAGTCACATGAGTAGGCAGTCACAACAGATGTTACAGGACAGATGTTTCACATTTTGAACATTTTCTTTGATTACACACATTCTCACATTTCACCTGCAATGTTTAATTTTAAGATTATGTGATGATTGTCTATCACCTGTTGCTCTTATCAGGAAATTTGAGCTGAACATTTCGGTACAAACAATACCACAATAGCTGGAGAAAGTGAGTAGTATTACTCTACATGTAAAATGTCCTGAGTAACACAATATCTTAGATTTAAATGGCATTGCAGGAAACCTGCAGCATAAAGGTACAGAAGTATTATCAGCAGAATGTGCTTAATGTATCAGAAGTAAAAGCACTCATTATGCCTCATCATACTATGGATGCATCAATGTGGAAGCAGAATTTAGACTAAAAGTCTAAAATAATGTAAAGTTTAAGTTAATGTTGTGATTCCCAACCTGAGGGCCGGAAACCCCTAAAGGGGTCCCAAGATAAACCTCAGGGGTCACATGATCATGAAAGAAAGGAAGAAAGACAGACAGAAAGACAGACAGACAGAAAGAAAGAAAGACACAAAGACAGAAAGACATAAAGAAAGACAGAAAGACATACAGAAAGACATAAAGGTAGAAAGAAAGTCAGAAAGAAAGACAGAAAGAAAGACGGAAAAAGATTTCTGTAACCCCAAATGATGTTTATTTTTTCACTGTTCTCAATTTTTTGGGGTATACTGAATATGTTTACTCCTTCAGGTTTTAACAATACCTTAAATAAAAACAATCTGAAATGGAGGAATGACTCTTGTGATGTCTGGCGAGGGGTCATAACTAGATTATCCTGCGTTTTTAAGGGGTTGAAAGCCAAACATGTTGTGTGGAAACTACTGAGTTATTGTATATATTACACAATACCTGCAAAATCACAACAGCCTTTATTAACCTCTATACCATCATTACCATCTGACACCTCTGCACTAAAATAATGAAGCCATAACAGCAGTCAATCATGACTGACTCCACATCTCAATAAGTTATCACAAGTGTCCAGCTCCAGGGGTTGGCGATCAAAACTAGAATTTTCCCAAAATAAAACTTCACGTTTTAGTCTTAATATAAAATGAAGCTCCTCACCTCCAGCTGCTGCAGTGATCAAAACCACGCACAGAATCCACAGTCTCTGCTTCTGTGGCACCAGTGTACCTGTCATCTTGTAGAGCGCATCACATCCTCCTGAGAAAAATCACCACTGTAGAAATCAATACACTCCCTCATTCTATTAAACATGCAGATTCTTCCCTCCCCTCATCCTCATCAGTGCTCTCTTGTACAAGTGTAAAGTGTTGTCTTCCATGCTCTCATCTCCCTCCACTAACACCCCCCCCCCCTCGTCCTGCAAACACACCATGAGTTATGGTGGTGTCGTT
This sequence comes from Sebastes fasciatus, assembly GCF_043250625.1. NCBI lineage: Eukaryota > Metazoa > Chordata > Actinopteri > Perciformes > Sebastidae > Sebastes > Sebastes fasciatus. Next base: position 3,932,760 of record NC_133814.1, read on the forward strand.
GTTTTAAAGGCCTCTTCTCCACTCTCTCTCTCTCTCTCTCTTTCTGTGTGAGCGCCTGGGTGACTTCTACTTTGTCTCTCAGCAACAGCCATAGAAGCAGAGTGGACAGAGGAGGCCAGCGCTGCTCATTACCATGTTGTAAAACCTCCTGGCGCTCAATAGAGTCAGTCAGACTCACTGAGGCGGGATGCAGCTGAGGGTCCTCATGCTAAAGAGGCATTGTAGTAGCAGTGTTGTTTGGGTGCAAATTGTTGCTTTTTTTTAATATGTTTTAAGAATTTAGAGTTTTGCTGGATTGTCAAAGGAAGATGTTTCAAACTATTTTCTCCTGCATTGTGCCCACAGTGTGTTGTTTGAGCTCTATAACTCAGAGACCTCATCATTAAGCAGACAAAAGGCTCTGTGACGCACATGCAAAAAGAAACAGACATATAGCTTTAAAAGACAGGATGCCATCAGGGTTGCCTGGAGAGGGGACAGATAAAGTTGAAGGCAGCGATAAGGCAACCATAGCTGAGTATTGTCAGTCCGCTGCCATGGATACAATTGTATTTCTCTTTGTGAGGAACCTCTCCTGTCACAGGAGATCCGGCAAGAGCGAGCTGTATTGGTTACATTGAATAGAGTCCTAAATTCCAATAGTGAAAGTATTAATACATTTATTCTGTACGCAACTTTTTGACTAAAACGTTGTCCTGTTTTTTTAAAATGCGTTGACAGTATATAATCTGTAGTTCACAGGGTTTTACTTTTTTGCACTGTGGCTATATGCTCTTTATTGCACATCTTAATGCAAATATTTGTACATATTTCCTATTTTTTATATTCTCATTTTCTTATTTTTCATTTTAGTACTTATATTTCTTTACATATATTTTGTTTATATTGTAGCATTATGTACATAATTTACTTGTTACATACTCCTTTATTTCTTACATTTTTTATGTTTATACAAGAGCGATATGTAACTGTAAAGTATTTCTGATTCTGATTAAGCATTTAAATCCAACTTTAGTTCGTCTTCAACAATACATAAAATCTGCCTCATTTCATTTCACCCACAACCGGTCCTCTGCATCTCTGCGTAATGGTTTAACTTTGTATAGCTGAGATTTTTATGGAGTGTCTGGAGTGTGCCACTAATTCAATTTACATTTACAGAATGCAATAAAATGAATATTAAATGCGTCTATTAGTAATTATATTTCCTTACGCTCTCATTAAATGATGAATTATTAATTGGAATATCTTTTTGTTTGTCAATTACTAATGTGTCTGCTTATCATATTCCATCTCAGAAATCATTCCTGCTTTAATATTTACAGTTTCCATTATGAGATCACTTATATTTAAACATAGCTCTCTTTGATTTAGAGCCATATATTAGCAGTGTGACACCTAAAATGTAATGCAATCCTACCCATAAATGTTCAATATTAAATAGATATTAAAAGTAAAGTTACTCCCAAAAATTATCATTGTGTAAAATATCTAAATAAACCAATAATTTGTGAAACAATTTGACAAAGTATTAAAACCCAACTTACCATCACATGTTACTTCATCAATTTCATCTTCGTGTTTAAAACAGAGTTGAATTGGAGTTTATTTTTTATTTAAATTCTATAAAATTTTCTTTCAAAATGCCTCTTTTCAAAAGTAAAAACATTTACTTTTCCATTTCACTTATTCATATAAAATAATAATCATATAAATATAAATAATAGAATAAAATCTGACATGAAATAAAAGTATAATTATAATTAGATATGCCATTATTAAATAATGACAGTTGAAAAAGAGCATTAAACATTCAAATTTGTATAATAAAAAATAACTCCAATAAAACTTTTAATATGAAAATAATAATAATATTATAATAATGAAATAACAATTTAATAGTTAATAAATTTATTTCACAGAATTTATTCATGTGATTATTTATTTCATATAGTCTTTTTTTTAAAATGTATTTAATATTTTGGGGCTTCATGAATAAGCTTTTGATTGCTAGTTTATTATTTTGAGTTTTTTAATGCATTATTTTAATGCAAAATGAATCATTCACTTTATGATAGTTTTAAATATATATACACATATATATATATACATATATATACATGTATATACATATACATATGTATACATATATACATACATATATATACACATATATATATATACATATATATACATATAACATATATAAACATTGTAAAACATATATATACATTGTAAAAATCTCTGGTGGTTCCAGTGGCTGCATGTTGTAATAGCAGTCAGAAACACTAGAGGGCAGCAACGCGACATTAAAGTGAATGTGAAGCACAACACAAACACGACGAGGAAGAAGAGGAAGAAGCAGAAGAAGAAGCAGGAAGATGAAGGCAGCAGCTGATGGTGACCTGACACATCTTAGGTAGGCTGATATTAAACCATGAAAACACAACACAACAGCTTCTCTGTGATGCCACAAGTCATTAGAAAACAGGAAACTCGAGTTTCGGAGTTTAATATGTAACTGTATGTATCGGTGGTTGTCAGCTGGATATTAGTGAAGTCCTTCCTGTTGGGGGTATTAGCATGACGTGACAGTGTTAAACCGAGACAGTAAATAGATCCCGTGTATACAGAGTATTTTCGTCGGTCAGTTCGCCATTCATTCAACACACCAAGGCACAGCTATATAGCTGCGTTTTTTCGCCCCATCTTTTGTATTTCACAACGACGCCGTGTTAGGAGATATACATTTTAGAAATTGGTATTGCACTTAATTTTGTATTATTTCATAGATTATGTGTGCGCCGAATTTTTCAGGAAACCCTATTTAATCATTAAGGAGAATGTGTTGTGACCCACTGCTTGTGTGTCTGGTCGACAAGCCGTTCAACTTTAATGTGTGAAACATTTTGAAGGGAGTCTGGTGTAGTGGGCTTCTCTGGAGGTGATGCAGCGCATACAGGGTGTCTTGATGCTTTCTATGCTTATAGGAGTAATGGATAAAAGTTATTGTTAATGATGGATGTTACAGCTAGCACATTTCAAACGTTTTTAAATGGTCACACTTTTATGTAAAAGTCATTATTATATAAATAAATGAGTTCACAGCAACCTGTCAGCCTCATTCAAGATCTGCATTGTTATATGTGCAATTTGAAAGATCTGTTTTGTAGGGTTGAAAATCAGGCTAGTTACTGCACATAGCTTAAAGTAAGCCTTTGTCAAACATATATATTTGGTGTGTAGTTAATTTTGTCTGACATTTCCAGCAGGTTCTATGATCCAACTAAGGACCTCTGCAGAAGAAGAGAGCAGTTGTGAGATTTCCCAGCTCAGACAAGCAGTGTTACAAAACAATGACAGACTCCTTGATGAGATGCTCTGCCAAGAAGTCTACAAGAAGGTCATCAACTGCAGAGGCGGCTGGGGCATCGCAGGCACGCCTCTACACGCTGCCGTGTCCAAAGGTCATCTCAGCTGCCTGCAGGTGCTGCTGGGCCACGGGGCCCTGGTAGACTGTGTGGATGTCAAGGCCCAGACGCCTCTCTTCGCAGCCGTCCGCGGGAAATACCTGGACTGTGTCTTAGCGCTCCTCCGAGCCGGCGCCAACCCCAACGGGAATGCGTCCAACAATTGCTCCCCCGTCCTCACCGCTGCTCGGGAGGGTGACGTGGAGATATTAAAGGAACTGCTTAAACGCGGCGCGGAGGTGAACTCCCGCTCCAAAGTCTTGCTCTGGACGTCCAGCGCCAGGGTGTCCAGCGGGCCGCTTTACCTGGCCGCCGTTTACGGGCACATGGAGTGCTTCAAACTGCTGCTCCTCTACGGGGCGGACCCAGATTACAACTGCACCGATGCAAAGCTGCTGAGTTCTATCAAGCAGCCCAAAACTGTGCTAGAGATGTGCCTCAGGCACGGCTGTGGCGTGGAGTACATCCAGCTCCTGATCGACTTCGGTGCAAACGTCTACCTCCCTACGCTGATCATCGAGAAGTCCACGAAGCAGAACGAGGCGGTGGAGCTGCTTCTGCGGGAAAGAGGTATCGCACATTTGACGTGTCTGTTTTTAAACCTACTGGATGGTGCCCATCCTCAAACAGGATGTTAGAGAGCAACAGGTTGTTTTGAACAGGTTGAATCACAACAAAGTAAGACTTACTAAGACTTACTGAAGCTGAGCAGTTATAATCTTAACATTTAGAAATAGTTTATTATATTTTGTTACCACTTTATTTTATGGGCCTTTAATCTCTGAATAATTTATTAAGTTTCCTAGAAAGGACAAAGTCATTTGGTAATATTTGTAGGGAAAAATAAACAGTTTTTAACTTGCAATAAAGCCAGTTGCGAGTGCAGATTGCAACCAACTGAGCACCCCTCCGCTCACTCCTCCCTTTCCAACACTGCGGTAACGTGAGCCGCCGAGTGCAAAACCGTGGTAACGCTGTTCGCCCTCGTTCAGAGGCCATCCTTACCATAAAAACACCACTTTAGGAGCAACTGATTACAGACGGTGGCTGTCGGTACCACGGTTTTACACCCTGCGGCTCACGTTACCGCAGTTTCACAAGCGTTTCGGAGAACTACGGTGGCCTTCAGGTAACGTAGAAACGCCAAAGGCTCTCTCTAGAGTCAGAGTTTAGTTTGTCCGTTGTAACTGTAGAAACATGGTGGTGCACCATGGCGGCCTCCGTGAAGAGGACCCGCTCCCTGTGTAGATATGAAGAGCTCATTCTAAGCTGACGAACACACAACGATGGTTAGTTTCAGGTGATTTATACACTAATGGAAACATAGTTATGAATACTATATTCTATTTCTGATAATAGATTCCCCGAAATGTTACAGTACACACTGACTGTTCTTTAATCGCTTCACAGCAGGTCATGACATTTTTAAAAATTTTAAATTTGTATCTTTCCCAAGAAGACATTTTTTTACAATGTGTCTACAGGAAAGATACAATTCTACATATACGGGGAATAAAGTTTCAATAATAAATGAATGCTTTTATACTTCCTTCTATTTAAATGGTTCATATTTTGTTACACTTTGTTTAGCTCTTTTTTTTTTTCTTTTTTTTTTTACAGTGTAAGCTGATGCATCTTGTTTTTTGCACTATCCCCTTTGCTGTTGAACACTGGGAATTTTCCCACTGCAGGACTAATAAAGGAATATCTTATCTTATCTTATCTATAATGACGGAATATTTTTAGGGATGCAACGATCCTTATCTGGCCGATACTGACTCAAATAGCTGGATCGGGTATCGGTGACGTGAGCATACTACATCATGCGTCAACAGCACGGCAGTAGACAGACAGTTTATGTATGTAATTATACTCTTCATGATGGTGAAGTTTACTTTAAAAAAAGTCGTCCAACAATTACACGTGTTAAAGGGCACACAGGTTATTGCTGCAGAACTTCAATTTGCAAATAAAACATCACAAACAGCCACAAAAAAATATTCATGTGACCCCCAAGCAGATCTTGTTAGATAAAGAAGTGCAATGCAATAGGAGTCTGTTTTTTTTATAATATTATTTTGTGTTACCCAAGTACTAACTTTTTCCTGTCATCACCAGGAAATCCAAAGGCCTTGACTTCACAGTGCCGCCTCGCTGTCCGAGAACACCTCAAAAAGATCAACAAGATCCACTGTATCGAGCAGCTGGACATGCCAACGAGTCTCATTAACTTCCTGCAACACAAGCCGGTCCCGGTCACTGTTCTGTAGCCAAGTGAGCCGGAGGCACATCGTGTAAATTCATTTTTATTTAACTCTACGAACCACTTTTGTTTTAAATGTCTATTCATGTGCTCTTCTGTTAAGACTGACTCTTAAGTCAAAACATTAAATGTGTGGATAAGTGTACGTGTACTTATGTTTTATTATTAGCACTCACCCCGTAGCTATTGGAAGAAGACCTCTCTGAAGGAAGCTGTTTCTTGGGAGTTAGTCACATGTTCATCACAAGTTAGTTGCTTCTTTTAGAAGGGCTCTTTGTCCTGTGAAAGCTAAACAATTCTGAAAATGACTCAAGGTCAGGTTGCATATTTTTGTGTAAAAATGTTTGAAAATAGCGTAATTCTAACTCTCATTCTTAGAATTAAGAATAAAAGTCACATGTAACCCTCTCAAAGTGTAAAGACTTGCTCCTCAGGTCTCCTCAGTCATTTATATATACTTATAACATATACATGACAGATTCTAATTATTTAAATTTGCCAGTAAACTTTTTAAGAAAATATTACATTTTTAAGTTAACCCCTTGTTTTTTGTTTTACAGCCATGCTAGAGGCTCTGTGAGGCTGTACAGTAGTGCTTTGAGCCAAATGTTAACATCATCATAAAGCTATATTATAGAGCATTCCTTAGACATTTCATACATTTAATATTTATATACATTCATAAGCATATAAACTGAAGAAAACTGAGAATCAATTGGTTGTTTAATTATATAAATACTTCACATGTTATTCAGCGTTAACTTCAGCATTTAAACAATTAGACATGGACCTCAACATGTGATTCTTCCAACTGGCCTGTAGATGGCAGCAGACTGTCTGCGCACTGAAAAGAAGAAGGCACTACATTTGGCTGAAAAGGAGACTAGTATTATTAAGTAAGTCAACAAATTACTATAATCTGCATAACTCATAAAAAAAAAACACATTTGGAATAAGCAAGTAAGCAAAATCAAACCATTCATTGGCTGTCCCATAAATTACCAAATCAAACACCAGACTTCAAGTATTGCCATCATGAGGAAACACAAAAACTGGAAGAAGTGAACTAAAAAATAACATTAATTTAACTTTCATAACTGAGAATGTTTGTTTTAAAATAAAAAGAACTCAACAAAAACATTCATAAGCTCTGGAATCAGGATAATATTCCGTAACACTTTATCATAACCATCGGTTATAAATGGTAAATTGATAGGTAATTAAAATGAGTTAATATTTATTTTACTGTTAAACTATGAAATTATAATTAATGTTTAATCATTATTGGTAATGCTGTAATTTATATTATTCTATTTGTGTAATATTAAATAATTAGTTTATATATTCTATATTGTATCATGGCTGATAAGAGATGATAATTACATTCTGATTACATTAGTAAACTATTGACAGTTTATTGTTGCGCACATTATAACATTGGATATACTATATTAAGTAGTTGTTAAGAATTACCAAATGATTTGTAAACCTTTAAGAAATTGTTTGTAAAACATCTATAAACATTACATAGATAGATGGACCAGAAACCAATTATTAACCAGTGACAAAGTATGAACTATCTATCTAAGTAATGTTTGAAGGTGCTTTACATATTTATTAACCATTTCACAAGGTATTATAATTATTAGTTGCAACTTCATAATAGCCATCCAAATAATGTTTAGACAGTTTATAAACCGATTATTAACCATTGACAAAGTATTACAAATATATATATGTAATGTTTATAGATGTTTTACAAACAATTTCATAATCATTAACAAATCCATACACATACAGTATATACAGTATATATATATATACATATATATACATATGTATATACATATGTAAATATATGTATATATATATATATACTGTATATTTATAGTATATAAAATGTTATAATGTGTGCAACAATAAACCGTACAAATAACATTAATTATGGCATTACTAATGATTAGTAAACATTATTAATTATCATTTCATTGTTTTGTTAACAGTAAAATAACTATTAACTAAGTTTAATTAACTATCAATTTACCATTTATAAATGTTTTTTATAAAGTGTTACTGAACATTCATTAAATATTTGTAAATGCATTCCTAAATTAAATGTCTTCCATTTGTAAAAAAGTGACACATGAAAACAAAAAACACATTAAAGAGATCTTTTCAAGTACAGTCATCCTCACTACTTGTTTTACAAAATAGCTCTGTGTTTCTGTTCTCACTGCTGAATTTCAAGTAGCAACAATTCAAACAAAACGGATAAACAGCGTTTCACGATAAAAACACTTCATTTGGTCCCCTTTTTTAAAAACCGAGGTCAGCAGCACAGTGATGACATCATGGCCATTGAGTGTTCTGTTGACATGGCGCCAGTTGTCACGGTGAGTTCAGCCCAGCCCGACGTCCAGTGACATCATCACTACGAAGCCCAGGATGGAGGTCCAGGATGCCAGCTTCCCGTTTCCACTGGTGACACCGAGTTGGAGCGAATAAATGGGAGATTAGGTAGAGAGACAGATGCTGAAAGACTCCTTATATGTGTTTCCCTCTTTAATCTGGCTGTAATGAAAATTGTTATCCACCTCGACTACTTTAAATCTACTTTAATCCCTCTTTTTCCTTCTCACCTGACTTGAGCCTCGGGTATGATGTCATCCACCACCACGTAAACCATTGCCCCGGCAGCAAACGCCAACGCATACGGCAGCAAAGGTTCTGCCAAGACGACAGCGAAGGCGCCTAGCAACCCAGCAATAGGCTCTACCATGCCGCTTAGCTGGCCATACCTGACGGAAAACAATAACAGTCAAGTTGCAGTGTCCAAATTTAAATTCAAAGGTGCTAAACGCGAGATTGGGAGCATTTCTATTGCCTCTGCACGGCTCTCAACATGGCGACAGCTGAGATGGCGGCTCGTAGCTAACAGTGCTAACAGTGAAAACAAAGGCTATTGCTATTGGTCAGCTGTAACCGCCGTATGAGCACAGTGCAGAGCTGCGGCCATGAGCTAGCAAGTGGGGCACGCTCACATGCATGCACATGCACTAAAAAGCGGGCGCGGTCGGCTTGGTGATGTCAACAAAGCACAGAGGAGCTCGGATTACAACACAAACAGAGGGAGAGCGACTTCATTCTCTGCTCAGGTAGACTTTACTCCTCTATATCTAATACATTGCCTGACACATTACTCTAGACGTCTACCAGGTATTCACATGTTGAAGTTTAGTTTACTTCTGCATGAAACTCAAAAGTGAAAAGAAATACAGAATAACAGAGTCACTGAAACCATGAACAAAACATCTCACCTGATGAAGTGGACGAAAAAGGTTGAGTCTAGAAGGTAACCCTTAACCATTTCACAAGAGTTTCGCAACTTGTGGGTTAGTTTTTAGACACAACCAAGAAAAAAATGAAGAATCTTGAGCCAAGCTAGCAACTCTGTGATGTAAAGCTCAGGGATGCTTAAAGCTAAATGCTAATGTTAGCATGTTAATATGTTCCAAAGACAATGCTAACATGCTGATGTTTAGCAGCTATAATTTTTACCATGTTGACCATCGTAGTTTAGCATGTACACATGCAAACATTTGCTAATTAGCAGTAAATACAAAGTACAGCTGAGGCTGATGGGAATGTCATTAGTTTTGCAGGTAAAAGGAAAAAGTAAAATTAAAATTTTGACCTGATGAACTTGTACTTGAATTTGAATGTCTGTAGGAAGTTACATGGCAATCCATCAAATAGTTGTTGAGATATTTCACAAAAAAATGTCTGTACAAAGTTTTGTGCAAATCCATCCAGTATATGTTGTGATATTTCACAAGACAAGAGAAAACTTTGACGGGCTGGTGACTCTAGATTAAATAAAGGAATCACCAAAGTCATTAGGATTCATCATCTGGGAACCATGAATGTCTATATAAAATGTGGTACTAATAATTCCAGTAGATTTTAAGATATTTCACACGATAAGTGAGAACTTTGACCTGCTGGTGGCACTACTGAAAAAGGATCACCAAAGTCATTAGGTTTCGTCCTCTGGGCACCATGAATATCTGTGCAAAGTTTTATGGCAATCAATCTGATAGTTGTCAAGACATGCCACCAAAAACCACAAATGTCAATTTCATGTTAGTGGAAAAGTCAAAGGATCACCAAATTCCGAAGGCTTCATCCTCTGGGGACAATCAATGTTGGTACAAAATGTTGTGACAATCCATCCAATAGTTTTCAGTGCCCTGTTCTTATTGCTTTTTATGGAAATGTTGAATCTAGGATTTTTGCATCAGTGTGTTAAAGTTGATTTTGTTGTTGTGTTTTTGAAAAACACAAATCTGTCATGAGGACTTTAATCCTGGATTATTTACAAAGAGGGAACAAGTCGTTCTATTAACTGGTTGTATGAAGGGTATTTTGGCATGAAGGTCCTAACAATTGTGCATCAATCGACTTAATTTCTCCAACTATCATTTGGCACACTTGCCAGTGTGGAAAGGTGAATCTTGGCATTTGGCATTTGTCATAAAGAGATATGGTCTGAATCTTTTCACTAAAAACGAATAGTGTAAGCAATATATGAGGTTTATTAGCAGCATACAGTTGTTCTTTGCATGTAAAACAGATGTTATTGCCCTCTCTTATCTCTTCAATATGTCAACAAGCCTTCTCAATTGTGCAATGTGAACTTTTAACTGTTCTGGTCAAACCCTCTACAGTTTCTACTATTTAAACGGACAAATATACCAAACCTACTCAGATAGAGGAACCAATAACCACTGATCCTTTGCTGATTGAATCTTTTTACAGTTCTGTTCTCACTAGGTGAGTTAAGACCTCCAAATGGTTTGTGCTTTTATTCCCATTTGTTTGTTTGTTACTCTGCAGATTTGTAGTGATATTTCGTTGAAAGTTAGATGACGGCAGAAGGAACAAGTAATAAGGGCTTAGTATAAAAACAGAAATCTGGATCTGGAAAATAGATTTCTATACACTTCACACAATTTTCACTGATGTCATGAACTACTTACGGAAGCCCTGAAAGGCAAACAAGATTTTTTTTTCTGGTGATCCATTTTCTAAGTCTGATCTAAATTATTTTCCTGACAAACAGATACAATCAGGTAAAGTCGATTATAAAGCTAACGTTAGTTTACTGTAACGTTAGTTTACTGTAACGTTAGTTTACTGTAATGTTAGTTTACTGTAACGTTAGTTTACTGTAACGTTAGTTTACTTTAACGTTAGTTTACTGTAACGTTAGTTTACTGTAACGTTAGCTTGTATTGTGTTTTGTTATATTATTTAAGGGAACTAACATTATAACGTTACGTTAAGGTTACAAGGCATACTGTATGCAACCATTGCTATGGCTTATTTAGCTCCACAGGGATTGAAGCTGTTATTTTTGTAATAAGGGTGTGATGCACTCTTGAATCACACCGGACTCATGATGAACATATTTTAAGAAAAGTGGTAAATGAATTCAAACAGTGATTTGGCTGGTCTTCAGTAGATTTACTCTGGGTGTAGGCTTAACTGCCAACTCATCTAGCTTAGAACAATGGACAATATATATATACAATATATGGCAACAATCACAGTATTGTATCAAGATCACAGTATCTCAAAATAATGACGCATTCTCTAAATAATTGCATTTAAAATCAATAACCTGTGAGAATTCAAATGAAAGTATTAAAAATGATCAATTCTAACATATCAAAATGTATTGAGTCATTCTTTGATATCGAAATTCTTATGACTTGAAAAATAACAATAAGTTACACTTACTTGCTGATTTAGTGTTTAGTCATGACAGATTTTGTAAGACTGATTTGCATTGTGAAATTTAAATACTTTTTGGGACATTTTGGGAAATACACTTATTCTCTTTCTTGCAGAGCGTCAGCAGAGAATATTTGTACCACTCTCATGTCTGTCTCTTCAAAATGACGCTGAAGCCAGCAGTTGGTTAGCTTAGCTTAGCATAAAGGCTGGAAACAGGAGGAAACAGCTAGCAGAAAGTTACAGAACATTTTGGATGCAGCCTTCCCATTAATTACATTATGTTACACAATATGCACAGAACATTAGCGCTCCGTCCAATACGAATAGTCGGCGTGAACAAACAGTCCTCTGCTCTTCTTGATTCCAGAAAAACAGCAAAAGAAAAAATGGGCCAAAAATTGTCTCCAGAGGAACGACTGGTGGAACTTGACAAGTTCTCTGACGCACTGTTTAATTCAAGTCAATGGAACGGTTTTGGAATTGATCGGTAAGAACGTTCACTGTCCAAAGGCAAATGCATGTCTGTGTTTTAACTTAAATGTAGTTTGAAGATATAAACCATTTACTGGTTTTCATCTAGCACCATCATTGGGTCAAATTTGTAATTTGTAATATTGGTTGATGACCAAATACCTGCAACATTCCCATCAGCCTCAGCTGTACCTTGGGGTTAGCGCTAATTAGAAAATGCATACTACATTAGGTTTATATCTGTCAGGCATCATCATATTAGCGTTGTCATTAGCCGCGTTTCCATTCAATTTTCACTTTTAAGCGGACTTTTGAAATGTCTCAAAAAAAGAAACGCAAATTAGGTCATCAACTGGTTTTGAGTGAATAAACTTGGTTACAGCGTAGTTTGGTCGCTATAGGCTACGCGTGGCTGTAATCCGCCAGTAAACAGAGGAGAAAAAGGAAAATGCGAACCGGAAACAAAATAAGTCGGCTTGGCCATCTAAACATGTACGATAGAAAAATGAAGAGAGGTCTTCAGGAATTTGTTTCAATTGGTTTTAATTGTTCTTTCATGTCAGCTATTGGCCAGGTTTCATGTTGTCCGGAGACGAAGACAAGCATTAACACGTTATGGGAATATTCAAGAAGACGCCAACATAGAAACAGCTGATCAGTCATGTGAGTTAAATGTTCGTTATGCCAGAAGTTATTCGGCTAAGGTGTTTCCATAATCCATTCAGTCCATCAAAACCACCTCAAGCAGGCGTAAAAACTTTTTTTTTTCGCAATTGAGGAAGTTTCATTGAATTTTGCCATTTCCATACAACTTTCCTAATGCAATACTTAAAATGTGCATACAAATATATGAATGGAAACGCGGCTATTGTGAGCAAGCTGGCACCATGGATGTCTTATTAGAACTGGATACAGGACCCTAAGATTATGCCTACTCATTCCAATAAGAACTGATCGTCTGGCGCGAAGGTTTACTTCCGGGGGATTTGGCCCACTGAATATGTAGTAGTAGTAGTAGTAGTAGTAGTAGTAGTAGTAGTAGTAGTAGTAGTAGTAGTAGTATTAGTAGTAGTAGTAGTAGTAGTAGTAGCAGCAGTGTTTCTCCTGCTCGGCCCATAGACTTTACATTGTGGTGACTTCACAGATTTTTAAATCTCTTTTCTCGGATCGAGTAAAGCTTTACAAATATAAAACCTCCACGGATCGAAAATTCATAATAGAAAGAATAATTGACCTTGTTTGCAGTTCAAGGTGTCCTGTCAACAGTTTGAGAGATGTCTCTTTTACAATGAGGGTCTATAGGGAGAATGCTTTTTGGGCTGCAGAGGGATTTTTTGCTGCAATACCGTGAAAGACCACTGGAAAAAATTGGATACAAGGCTGTGCGGCGGCACCGTATCCAGGTCTTATTATACATCCATAGCTAGCACGCTGATGTTAGCAGTTAGCTCAAAGCACCGCTGTGCCAAAGTGCAGCCTCACAGAGATGCATGGCTAGAATGGCTGTAGCCTCTAAGACTTGTTATGTCACATTCGGCTTCTCTCTGTACAGAAGTTTTGTACAGTAGTTTTGAAGTGACTAAGTGAAATGTTAAACTTCTCTTTCTGTATTCCACCAGTCAAAGTTATTATTTGTAGAAGACTAATGCATTTAACTCTGCACTCAGCTCCCTGCAAAGGTACTCTGGACTCAATTCAAATGAAGTCCTGGATGGTTACAGAGACCAAGTGTTATACAGCGGAGAATTCAGCGATGTTGCAACTACTGTAGAGAAGCTGGGTTCTGCACTGGGTGGGCTCACCTTGGTGCCTAACGCTGTGGGACTGGGGGCTCTCGTCATTTCCATGATCTTAGAGACAGTTGGGAATGCCTTAGGGAAACGAACCATGGGCACGGCTGAAATGTTGCAGAGGGTGTTTGCACCGGAGAAGGCCAATGAGGTGAGACCCTGATCTTTCCTGGGGATATTGGGGTTGTCCAGTTTGGTCATATTTTTTAAACTTTATTATGGTAGTAATTCATGTTTTAGTATTTTAAATGCATACCTTCAATTTCATTATCTAAGAATTTATGAAAACATGTTTTTTTGACCAACACTCAAAATCCACTTTCATGAATTTCAACATTCCACTCCTCAACTGTGGAGGTCCGAGACCTGATGGAGGAGTATCTGAAGCGTCTGCAGATCAACTTGGGGACACCACGGCTTCAAGTAGCTGAGACCCGGCAAATAGAGACCGATCTTAGTGCCCAACTTACACGGCTAAAGGTGCTAAGCAGTCATATTCTTTCATGGCTATAGGATCATCCTACATTCCGATAACTGAATAACATCTATATGTTATGTTTTTGTCTTTCTAAGAATTCAATGCTGAGAGATGAACATATGAACACTTGGTTTCTCAAGCAGTGGGTGAACGGAGCTGCCTTCCACACCCAGATGTTGATCCATCAGGCTCGTCTAGAGGGGGCAGCCGGGTCCAGAGCCATGCAAGCAGCGGGGCTTTATCAGCAACAGCTCAACCTTATTCTGGAGAAATACAAGAGCTACCTCCAAACTGTTATATATGTGCACAAAGATCATGATATGATCAATGCGATTTGTTGTCTGACTTACGAAGAGAACAAGATTTTTGACTTCCCAGTTGATTGTTTCCCTGCACGGGGGGATTGCAAATTCAGTGGCAGTGAAATAGTTGAGACTATGTTTTCGAAACATCATTTTACTTGGGCAAAGAGTTATTTCTCAGACTTAGCAGCGAATATTCCAACTCTTGTGAGCCAACATGGCACCTTTCGTGTCAAAATCTGACAAAGACCATCTATGCTTGTGAAGCCATGAGTCCGTCGGAAAATAAACATTGTGGTGATTCAAAGGAAAATCCTTACACTAAATTTTAAGTTCCAATAAAATATGAAAGATTGAATTTGTTTTTGTCTGTTTTAAATATTTTTATCCTGGATTATTTACAATGATCAATGACCTCAGAGGGGATCAGTCTGATGGTGTTGCACTCAACAGCATATTTAACTCTTTGACACAGGCAGATATAGAGACACATAGGAGACGATGACCGTTTTCTTTTTTTAATTATAAATGACAATCTGGTTCCACCTGATTGATATAGGTGGGTGGTAAAATGGGAAAAGGCCAGAGTGACACCTGTTTTGGTCAGACAGGGATCTCCAACCAAACAACTGCCACCTCTATCTGCAGTACTGTCATATAACCACTAGATGTCAGAGGCACACAGTACACGACACAAAGGAAGATGGTAAACATTGAACCTGCTAAACATCAACGTGTTAACATAAGGCCTTTCCCATTTCCCAGTTTGTACCGGCTCGATCCCTTTACTCGACTCCTCTCCTCGCGTCTTAGTCCCGCCCATGGGAGATGCGAACGGAGGAGGCGAGGAAGAGATGCAAAGGAGAGAGGAAGCAGGGAAATATGGTTTTAGAGACGTGTCTTTTCTTCTGAAGCGTCACAACGTCCGTTTCTGAAGACAGCTGCAGCTGTCCACAGCTGGATCAGCTGTCAGTCGACTTTAACAGCAGTAGAGACTTTAGGAGTTTGTGTTTGAACTGTACTAATAATATTAATAAAGACACAGTTATTATCAGTGGCAGAGCAGCAGTGTTTTCTCTCTGTAGCCTGTTTAACAAACACCTGCACATGAGTAACAACCCGGGGTCTGTATTTATACTGTGGACTGAGTCCTGCTTAGAGGCTCAGGAACCATCTCTACTGGCACAATGCCTTTATATTAGTTGTTCATTATTAGCGCCTGTATTTATTGATTTTCTGACACTAGAAAATATTGTTGTTTTAGGGAAAATTGAAATGATGTAACTCACATCAAACCCGACTTCACCCGCGGTGTGTGAAGGAGAGATACTGTAGGTCCTTTTGCTGCTGGAACACTTTACCATCTACATGGTCCATTTGTTATTCAATTAACACAGATTTTAGCTAGATGGTGAATCAGAAGACAACTAAACTATACAACTTTTGATCTGTTATCTGTCTTCACTCTGGTATGAAACTCCAGTGATGTTGACATGTATCAAATCAGTCCGATCGTCAGCAGTGTCCAATCAGTAACTGATATCCAATAAGGGGGCGTGTCAGTCGGTAACAGACTCCCGCTCACTCACTTATGGCTCCTCCGGACAGCTGACAGCTCTGTATGAGCAGAGTTCTATATATCTTCCTGCCACTGCTTCTGCACTACTATAATGTAACCACTAGATGTCATCAGCACACAACAACAGCACAGTTATGGGCACATGTGTAAACCTGACCATATTCTTATAGTGACCTTAAACACACCAAGCCTTTACCTAATCCCAGACGTATTACCTTTATACCTAAACTTAACTATCTCAAGGCTGAGGAAACCACAATTTGTAATCTTATGATTACCAACTGTTCCAGGTTTGGGAAACCAATCACAGCGCTTCTAAACACATCATTCACAATTTTATCTCCAGGTGAAGTGCTGTACAGAAAGTCTGCTGTTCTTTCCATATTCAATAGTGAAATGTGTACTGCATGTATGTTTCTTTGCCTTGATACCAGTCTTACCTGGCGCTTTCAAAGGTAGCAGATGAAGTCTTTCCAATGGCTCCGAATCCAACGCCCACAGCCAAACCCTCTGCAGATAAAAAGACACAGACAATTGATCCCTATGATCTGTCCTTTGACTTCTTTGAAGCACTCTCTTATATAGGAAAAACAACATTTTGAGAAAGAGGAAGGGGCAATGTTGGCAATAAGAAAATAAGTGAACAAATCGATACGGGGGGAAAGAGGTATCAAGAGCAGAATAAAATACCTACTACAGGCCTGGAATGACATGTGATTTACTTCATATAGTACATGAAGGTTTTGGTCTGTTCTTTCAGACAGAACACTGCGATCTACTTAACAGCAACAGTCTGTGGGGATCTCCACTCAGAGGAATGTGTTGTATTCTTTTATTTGGTCTTCTTTCGTCAGGTTTCTACTGATGCAATATTGGAACCGACTGGCTATCGGTCTGACGACGATTTAAACTCTGGGAGCAACGGCCAATATATCGGGGGTTCTGGTGTGCTAAATTATGAATCCTGCTATAGTGAAGGCATGGACCGCACTACTCTGCCTCTGATTGGCTAGTGCTCACTGCCTTCGTTGGTTGGATTGGTTAGGTTTAGGCAGCAGAAGTGAGATTGGTTAGGGTTAGGGTAAGAACATCAGGGTAAGCCAATCAGGGGCAGAGTAGGGCTAGTCAGAGTAGGGTGGGATCATGGATGTATTAGGAGAACTGGATACTTCCGCCTGGAAAAGTACCCGGATCTTGGGCACATGGAACATGCGCAGTAGCGTCCGCTCGGTCACATGACTCGGTCACGGGTTCCCAACGTCAGGCCGTCGTCACGGCTTGCACTCCAGCCCCAATCTGGGTCTCATTCACATGAACGGAGGAAGGGAAATAACTCTGGATTCGGCTATTAGTGCGTTTGCAACAGGTTGTTTTGAACAGGTTGAATCACAACGAAGTAAGACTTACTAAGACTTAATGAAGCTGAGCAATTATAATCTTAACATTTAGAAATAGTTTATTATATTTTGTTACCACTTTATTTTATGGGCCTTTAATCTCTGAATAATTTATTACGTTTCCTAGAAAGGACAAAGTCATTTGGTAATATTTGTAGGGAAGAAGAAACAGTTTTTAACTTGCAATAAAGCCAGTTGCGAGTGCAGATTGCAACCAACTGAGCACCCCTCCGCTCACTCCTCCCTTTCCAACACTGAGGTAACGTAAGCCGTCGAGTGCAAAGCCGTGGTAACGCTGTTCGCCCTCGTTCAGAGGCCATCCTTACCATAAAAACACCACTTTAGGAGCAACTGATTACAGACGGTGGCTGTCGGTACCACGATTTTACACCCTGCGGCTCACGTTACCGCAGTTTCACAAGCGTTTCGGAGAACTACGGTGGCCTTCAGGTAACGTAGAAACGCCAAAGGCTCTCTCTAGAGTCAGAGTTTGGTTTGTCCGTTCTGGGCTACTGTAGAAACATGGCGGCCTCCGTGAAGAGGACCCGCTCCCTGTGTAGATATGAAGGGCTCATTCTAAACTGACGAACACACAACGATTCTTAGTTTCAGGTGATTTATACACTAATGAAAACATAGTTATGAATACTATATTCTATTTCTGATAATAGATCCCCGAAATGTTACAGTACACACTGACTGTTCTTTAATCGCTTCACGTCAGGTCATGACATTTTTTTAAATTTTAGATTTGTATCTTTCCCAAGAAGACATTTTTTTACAATGTGTCTACAGGAAAGATAGAAGTCTACATATACGGGGAATAAAGTTTCAATAATAAATGAATGCTTTTATACTTCCTTCTATTTAAATGGTTCATATTTTGTTACACTTTGTCTAGCTCTTTTTTTTTTTACAGTGTAAGCTGATGCATCTTGTTTTTTGCACTATCCCCTTTGCTGCTGTACACTGCAAATTTCCCCACTGCGGGACTAATAAAGGAATATCTTATCTTATCTTATCTATAATGACGGAATATTTTTAGGGATGCAACGATCCTTATCTGGCCGATACTGACTCAAATAGCTGGATCGGGTATCGGTGACGTGAGCATACTACATCATGCGTCAACAGCACGGCAGTAGACAGACAGTTTATGTATGTAATTATACTCTTCATGATGGTGAAGTTTACTTTAAAAAAAGTCGTCCAACAATTACACGTGTTAAAGGGCACACAGGTTATTGCTGCAGAACTTCAATTTACAAATAAAACATCACAAACAGCCACAAAAAAATATTCATGTGACCCCCAAGCAGATCTTGTTAGATAAAGAAGTGCAATGCAATAGGAGTCTGTTTTTTTTATAATATTATTTTGTGTTACCCAAGTACTAATTTTTTCCTGTCATCACCAGGAAATCCAAAGGCCTTGACTTCACAGTGCCGCCTCGCTGTCCGAGAACACCTCAAAAAGATCAACAAGATCCACTGTATCGAGCAGCTGGACATGCCAACGAGTCTCATTAACTTCCTGCAACACAAGCCGGTCCCGGTCACTGTTCTGTAGCCAAGTGAGCCGGAGGCACATCGTGTAAATTCATTTTTATTTAACTCTACGAACCACTTTTGTTTTAAATGTCTATTCATGTGCTGTTCTGTTAAGACTGACTCTTAAGTCAAAACATTAAATGTGTGGATAAGTGTACGTGTACTTATGTTTTATTATTAGCACTCACCCCGTAGCTATTGGAAGAAGACCTCTCTGAAGGAAGCTGTTTCTTGGGAGTTAGTCACATGTTCATCACAAGTTAGTTGCTTCTTTTAGAAGGGCTCTTTGTCCTGTGAAAGCTAAACAATTCTGAAAATGACTCAAGGTCAGGTTGCATATTTTTGTGTAAAAATGTTTGAAAATAGCGTAATTCTAACTCTCATTCTTAGAATTAAGAATAAAAGTCACGTGTAACCCTCTCAAAGTGTAAAGACTTGCTCCTCAGGTCTCCTCAGTCATTTATATATACTTATAACATATACATGACAGATTCTAATTATTTAAATTTGCCAGTAAACTTTTTAAGAAAATATTACATTTTTAAGTTAACCCCTTGTTTTTTGTTTTACAGCCATGCTAGAGGCTCTGTGAGGCTGTACAGTAGTGCTTTGAGCCAAATGCTAACATCATCATAAAGCTATATTATAGAGCATTCCTTAGACATTTCATACATTTAATATTTATATACATTCATAAGCATATAAACTGAAGAAAACTGAGAATCAATTGGTTGTTTAATTATATAAATACTTCACATGTTATTCAGCGTTAACTTCAGCATTTAAACAATTAGACATGGACCTCAACATGTGATTCTTCCAACTGGCCTGTAGATGGCAGCAGACTGTCTGCGCACTGAAAAGAAGAAGGCACTACATTTGGCTGAAAAGGAGACTAGTATTATTAAGTAAGTCAACAAATTACTATAATCTGCATAAAACTCATAAAAAAAAACCACATTTGGAATAAGCAAGTAAGCAAAATCAAACCATTCATTGGCTGTCCCATAAATTACCAAATCAAACACCAGACTTCAAGTATTGCCATCATGAGGAAACACAAAAACTGGAAGAAGTGAACTAAAAAATAACATTAATTTAACTTTCATAACTGAGAATGTTTGTTTTAAAATTAAAAGAACTCAACAAAAACATTCATAAGCTCTGGAATCAGGATAATATTCCGTAACACTTTATCATAACCATCGGTTATAAATGGTAAATTGATAGGTAATTAAAATGAGTTAATATTTATTTTACTGTTAAACTATGAAATTATAATTAATGTTTAATCATTATTGGTAATGCTGTAATTTATGTTATTCTATTTGTGTAATATTAAATAATTAGTTTATATATTCTATATTGTATCATGGCTGATAAGAGATGATAACAATTACATTCTGATTACATTAGTAAACTATTGACAGTTTATTGTTGCGCACATTATAACATTGGATATACTATATTAAGTAGTTGTTAAGAATTACCAAATGATTTGTAAACCTTTAAGAAATTGTTTGTAAAACATCTATAAACATTACATAGATAGATGGACCAGAAACCAATTATTAACCAGTGACAAAGTATGAACTATCTAAGTAATGTTTGAAGGTGCTTTACAAAGTATTTATTAACCATTTCACAAGGTATTATAATTATTAGTTGCAACTTCATAATAGCCATCCAAATAATGTTTAGACAGTTTATAAACCGATTATTAACCATTGACAAAGTATTACAAATATATATATGTAATGTTTATAGATGTTTTACAAACAATTTCATAATCATTAACAAATCCATACACATACTGTATATATATATACAGTATATACAGTATATATATATATATACAGTATATACAGTATATATATATATATATATGTACATATATATACTGTATATTTATAGTATATAAAATGTTATAATGTGTGCAACAATAAACCGTACAAATAACATTAATTATGGCATTACTAATGATTAGTAAACATTAATTATCATTTCATTGTTTTGTCAACAGTAAAATAACTATTAACTAAGTTTAATTAACTATCAATTTACCATTTATAAATGTTTTTATAAAGTGTTACTGAACATTCATTAAATATTTGTAAATGCATTCCTAAATTAAATGTCTTCCATTTGTAAAAAAGTGACAGCATGAAAACAAAAAACACATTAAAGAGATCTTTTCAAGTACAATCATCCTCACTACTTGTTTTACAAAATAGCTCTGTGTTTCTGTTCTCACTGCTGAATTTCAAGTAGCAACAATTCAAACAAAACGGATAAACAGCGTTTCACGATAAAAACACTTCATTTGGTCCCCTTTTTTAAAAACCGAGGTCAGCAGCACAGTGATGACATCATGGCCATTGAGTGTTCTGTTGACATGGCGCCAGTTGTCACGGTGAGTTCAGCCCAGCCCGACGTCCAGTGACATCATCACTACGAAGCCCAGGATGGAGGTCCAGGATGCCAGCTTCCCGTTTCCACTGGTGACACCGAGTTGGAGCGAATAAATGGGAGATTAGGTAGAGAGACAGATGCTGAAAGACTCCTTATATGTGCTTCCCTCTTTAATCTGGCTGTAATGAAAATTGTTATCCACCTCGACTACTTTAAATCTATTTTAATCCCTCTTTTTCCTTCTCACCTGACTTGAGCCTCGGGTATGATGTCATCCACCACCACGTAAACCATTGCCCCGGCAGCAAACGCCAACGCATACGGCAGCAAAGGTTCTGCCAAGACGACAGCGAAGGCGCCTAGCAACCCAGCAATAGGCTCTACCATGCCGCTTAGCTGGCCATACCTGACGGAAAACAATAACAGTCAAGTTGCAGTGTCCAAATTTAAATTCAAAGGTGCTAAACGCGAGATCGGGAGCATTTCTATTGCCTCTGCACGGCTCTCAACATGGCGACAGCTGAGATGGCGGCTCGTAGCTAACAGTGCTAACAGTGAAAACAAAGACTATTGCTATTGGTCAGCTGTAACCGCCGTATGAGCACAGTGCAGAGCTGCGGCCATGAGCTAGCAAGTGGGGCACGCTCACATGCATGCACATGCACTAAAAGGCAGGCGCGGCCGGCTCGGTGATGTCAACAAAGCACAGAGGAGCTCGGATTACAACACAAACAGAGGGAGAGCGACTTCATTCTCTGCTCAGGTAGACTTTACTCCTCTATATCTTTACATAGTAAATAGTTGTATGCTGCTATATTAATGCTATGGATATCAAATAGAGCACCTTTAAACTATCTGTACTCAGCCCAAGCCTTTGCAATGAGTTGTTAAATTATTGTACTCTGACACAGATGCATGTTTTTCCTTACCAGAAGGCTCTCCATGTTGACATCCCTGAACCCCGGAGCGGCAGGCTCACTGCCAAGCCTTCTGGGAAATTTTGGATGCCAATACCAATGGCCAAATTTCTGAAGGGACAAAAAAACAAACAAAAAAAAAGACATCAGAGCATATCTCTTTATGACAAATACCAACAACCTACCTCTTGAGGACCTACAGTACGGTAGATTTTGTGATATAGTTTCACTAACTAATACATTGCCTGACACATTACTCTAGACGTCTACCAGGTGTTCACATGTTGAAGTTTAGTTTACTTCTGCATGAAACTCAAAAGTGAAAAGAAATACAGAATAACAGAGTCACTGAAACCATGAACAAAACATCTCACCTGATGAAGTGGACGAAAAAGGTTGAGTCTAGAAGGTAACCCTTAACCATTTCACAAGAGTTTCGCAACTTGTGGGTTAGTTTCTAGACACAACCAAGAAAAAAATGAAGAATCTTGAGCCAAGCTAGCAACTCTGTGATGTAAAGCTCAGGGATGCTTAAAGCTAAATGCTAACGTTAGCATGTTAATATGTTCCAAAGACAATGCTAACATGCTGATGTTTAGCAGCTATAATTTTTACCATGTTGACCATCGTAGTTTAGCATGTACACATGCAAACATTTGCTAATTAGCAGTAAATACAAAGTACAGCTGAGGCTGATGGGAATGTCATTAGTTTTGCAGGTAAAAGGAAAAAGTAAAATTAAAATTTTGACCTGATGAACTTGTACTTGAATTTGAATGTCTGTAGGAAGTTACATGGCAATCCATCAAATAGTTGTTGAGATATTTCACAAAAAAATGTCTGTACAAAGTTTTGTGCAAATCCATCCAGTATATGTTGTGATATTTCACAAGACAAGAGAAAACTTTGACCTGCTGGTGACTCTAGATTAAATAAAGGAATCACCAAAGTCATTAGGATTCATCATCTGGGAACCATGCATGTCTATATAAAATGTGGTACTAATAATTCCAGTAGATTTTAAGATATTTCACACGATAAGTGAGAACTTTAACCTGCTGGTGGCACTACTGAAAAAGGATCACCAAAGTCATTAGGATTCGTCCTCTGGGCACCATGAATATCTGTGCAAAGTTTTATGGCAATCAATCTGATAGTTGTCAAGACATGCCACCAAAAACCACAAATGTCAATTTCATGTTAGTGGAAAAGTCAAAGGATCACCAAATTCCGAAGGCTTCATCCTCTGGGGACCATCAATGTTGGTACAAAATGTTGTGACAATCCATCCAATAGTTTTCAGTGCCCTGTTCTTATTGCTTTTTATGGAAATGTTGAATCTAGGATTTTTGCATCAGTGTGTTAAAGTTGATTTTGTTGTGTTTTTGAAAAACAGATTGTCATGAGGACTTTAATCCTGGATTATTTACAAAGAGGGAACAAGTCGTTCTATTAACTGGTTGTATGAAGGGTATTTTGGCATGAAGGTCCTAACAATTGTGCATCAATCGACTTAATTTCTCCAACTATCATTTGGCACACTTGCCAGTGTGGAAAGGTGAATCTTGGCATTTGGCATTTGTCATAAAGAGATATGGTCTGAATCTTTTCACTAAAAACGAATAGTGTAAGCAATATATGAGTTTTATTAGCAGCATACCGTTGTTCTTTGCATGTAAAACAGATGTTATTGCCCTCTCTTATCTCTTCAATATGTCAACAAGCCTTCTCAATTGTGCAATGTGAACTTTTAACTGTTCTGGTCAAACCCTCTACAGTTTCTACTATTTAAACGGACAAATATACCAAACCTACTCAGATAGAGGAACCAATAACCACTGATCCTTTGCTGATTGAATCTTTTTACAGTTCTGTTCTCACTAGGTGAGTTAAGACCTCCAAATGGTTTGTGCTTTTATTCCCATTCGTTTGTTTGTTACTCTGCAGATTTGTAGTGATATTTCGTTGAAAGTTAGATGACGGCAGAAGGAACAAGTAATAAGGGCTTAGTATAAAAACAGAAATCTGGATCTGGAAAATAGATTTCTATACACTTCACACAATTTTCACTGATGTCACGGAAGCCCTGAAAGGCAAACAAGATTTTTTTTTCTGGTGATCCATTTTCTAAGTCTGATCTAAATTATTTTCCTGACAAACAGATACAATCAGGTAAAGTCGATTATAAAGCTAACGTTAGTTTACTGTAATGTTAGTTTACTTTAACGTTAGTTTACTGTAACGTTAGTTTACTTTAACGTTAGTTTACTGTAACGTTAGTTTACTGTAACGTTAGTTTACTGTAATGTTAGTTTACTGTAACGTTAGTTTACTGTAACGTTAGTTTACTTTAACGTTAGTTTACTGTAACGTTAGTTTACTGTAATGTTAGCTTGTATTGTGTTTTGTTATATTATTTAAGGGAACTAACATTATAACGTTACGTTAAGGTTACAAGGCATACTGTATGCAACCATTGCTATGGCTTATTTAGCTCCACAGGGATTGAAGCTGTTATTTTTGTAATAAGGGTGTGATGCACTCTTGAATCACACCGGACTCATGATGAACATATTTTAAGAAAAGTGGTAAATGAATTCAAACAGTGATTTGGCTGGTCTTCAGTAGATTTACTCTGGGTGTAGGCTTAACTGCCAACTCATCTAGCTTAGAACAATGGACAATATATATATACAATATATGGCAACAATCACAGTATTGTATCAAGATCACAGTATCTCAAAATAATGACGCATTCTCTAAATAATTGCATTTAAAATCAATAACCTGTGAGAATTCAAATGAAAGTATTAAAAATGATTAATTCTAACATATCAAAATGTATTGAGTCATTCTTTGATATCGAAATTCTTATGACTTGAAAAATAACAATAAGTTACACTTACTTGCTGATTTAGTGTTTAGTGCCTTTTACAGTCATGACAGATTTTGTAAGACTGATTTGCATTGTGAAATTTAAATACTTTTTGGGACATTTTGGGAAATACACTTATTCTCTTTCTTGCAGAGCGTCAGCAGAGAATATTTGTACCACTCTCATGTCTGTCTCTTCAAAATGATGCTGAAGCCAGCAGTTGGTTAGCTTAGCTTAGCATAAAGGCTGGAAACAGGAGGAAACAGCTAGCAGAAAGTTACAGAACATTTTGGAGGCAGCCTTCCCATTAATTACATTATGTTACACAATATGCACAGAACATTAGCGCTCCGTCCAATACGATTAGTCGGCGTGAACAAACAGTCCTCTGCTCTTCTTGATTCCAGAAAAACAGCAAAAGAAAAAATGGGCCAAAAATTGTCTCCAGAGGAACGACTGGTGGAACTTGACAAGTTCTCTGACGCACTGTTTAATTCAGAGCAATGGAACGGTTTTGGAATTGATCGGTAAGCACGTTCACTGTCCAAAGGCAAATGCATGTCTGTGTTTTAACTTAGATGTAGTTTGAAGATATAAACCATTTACTGGTTTTCATCTAGCACCATCATCGAGTCAAATTTGTAATTTGTAACATTGGTTGATGACCAAATACCTGCAACATTCCCATCAGCCTCAGCTGTACTTTGGGTTTAGCGCTAATTAGAAAAATGCATACTACATTAGGTTTATATCTGTCAGGCATCATCATATTAGCGTTGTAATTAGCCGCGTTTCCATTCAATTGTCCCTTTTAAGCGAACTTTTGAAATGTCTCAAAAAAAGAAACGCAAATTAGGTCATCAACTGGTTTTGAGTGTATAAACTCGGCTGCAGCGTAGTTTGGTCAGAAGTTGTCGCTATAGGCTACGCATGGCTGTAATCCGCCAGTAAACAGAGGAGAAAAAGGAAAATGCGAACCGGAAACAAAATAAGTCGGCTTGGCCATCTAAACATGTACGATAGAAAAATTAAGAGAGGTTTTCAGGAATTTGTTTCAATTGGTTTTAATTGTTCTTTCATGTCAGCTATTGGCCAGGTTTCATGTTGTCCTGAGACGAAGATAAGCATTAACACGTTATGGGAATATTCGAGAAGACGCTGACATAGAAACAGCTGATCAGTCATGTGAGTTAAATGTTCGTTACGCCAGAAGTTATTCGGCTAAGGTGTTTCCATAATCCATTCAGTCCATCAAAACCACCTCAAGCAGGCGTAAAAACTTCTTTTTTTTTTCGCAATTGAGGAAGTTTCATTGAATTTTGCCATTTCCATACAACTTTCCTAATGCGATACTTAAAATGTGGATGAAAATATATGACTGGAAACGCGGCTATTGTGAGCAAGCTAGCACCATGGATGTCTTATTAGAACTGGATACAGGACCCTAAGATTACGCCTACTCATTCCAATAAGAACTGCTCATCTGGCGCGAAGGTTTACTTCCGGGGTATTTGGCCCACTGAATATGTAGTAGTAGTAGTAGTAGTAGTAGTAGTACTAGTGGTTGCAGTATTTTTCCTGCTGGCCCCTTTCGCGAGTTCCTGCTCGGCCCATAGACTTTACATTGTGTTGACTTCACAGATTTTTAATTCACTTTTCTCGGATCGAGTAAAGCTTTACAAATATAAAACCTCCACGGATCGAAAATTCATAATAGAAAGAATAATTGACCTTGTTTGCAGTTCGAGGTGTCCTGTCAACAGTTTGAGAGATGTCTCTTTTACAATGACGGTCTATAGGGAAAATGCTTTTTCGCTGCAATATCACTAGTGACTACTGGAAAAAAAATTGGATGCAAGGCTGCGCGGCGGCACCGTATCCAGGTCTTATTATACATCCATGGCTAGCACGCTGATGTTAGCAGTTAGCTCACAGCACTATTGTGCCAAAGTGCAGCCTCACAGAGATGCATGGCTAGAATGGCTGTAGACTCTTAGATTTGTTATGTCACATTCCTCGGCCTCTCAGAAAATGACCAATAAAAATGCATAATATAACAGATATTGACATAGTGGGACAGATTTATAAATTAAAACAGCAAAAAACAGAAGTTTTGAACAGTAGTTTTGAAGTGACTAAGTGAAATGTTCAACTTCTTTTTTTTGTATTCCACCAGTCAAAGTTATTATTTGTAGAAGACTAATGCATTTAACTCTGCACTCAGCTCCCTGCTAAGTTACTCCGGACTCAATTCAAGCGCAGTCCTGGATGGTTACAGAGACCAAGTGTTATACAGCGGAGAATTCAGCGATGTTGCAACTACTGTAGAGAAGCTGGGTTCTGCACTGGGTGGGCTCACCTTGGTGCCTAACGCTGTGGGACTGGGGGCTCTCGTCATTTCCATGATCTTAGAGACAATTGGGAATGCCTTAGGGAAACGAACCATGGGCACGGCTGAAATGTTGCAGAGGGTGTTTGCACAGGAGAAGGCCAATGAGGTGAGACCCTGATCTTTCCTGGGGATATTAGGGTTGTCCAGTTTGGTCATATTTTTTAAACTTCATTATGGTAGTAATTCATGTTTTAGTATTTTAAATGCATACCTTCAATTTCATTATCTAAGAATTTATGAAAACATGTTTTTTTGACCAACACTCAAAATTCACTTTCATGAATTTCAACATTCCACTCCTCAACTGTGGAGGTCCGAGACCTGATGGAGGAGTATCTGAAGCGCCTGCGGATCAACTTGGGGAGGCCACAGCTTCAACTAGCTGAGACCCGGCAAATAGAGACCGATCTTAGTGCCCAACTTACACGGCTAAAGGTGCTAAGCAGTCATATTCTTTCATGGCTATAGGATCATCCTACATTCCGATAACTGAATAACATCTATATGTTATGCTTTTGTCTTTCTAAGAATTCAATGCTGAGAGATGAACATATGAACACTTGGTTTCTCAAGCAGTGGGTGAACGGAGCTGCCTTCCACACCCAGATGTTGATCCATCAAGCTCGTCTAGAGGGGGCAGCCGGGTCCAGAGCCATGCAAGCAGCGGGGCTTTATCAGCAACAGCTCAACCTTATTCTGGAGAAATACAAGAGCTACCTCCAAACTGTTATATATGTGCACATAGATCATGATATGATCAATGTGTATTGTTGTCTGTATTTCAAAGAGAATCAGAAATTTGACCTTCCACTTAAGTGTGACCATGCACTGGAGGATTACTGTTTCAGTGGCAGTGAAATAGTTGAGACTATGTTTTCGAAACATCAGATTACTTGGGCAAAGAGTTATTTCTCAGACTTAGCAGCAAATATTCCAACTCTTGTGAACCAACATGGCACCTTTCATATCCAAATCTGACAAAGACCATCTATGCTTGTGAAGCCATGAGTCTGTCGGAAAATAAACATTGTGGTGATTCAAAGGAAAATCCTTACACTAAATTTTAAGTTCCAATAAAATATGAAAGATTGAATTTGTTTTTGTCTGTTTTTTAATTTGTTTTATCCTGGATTATTTACAATGATCAATGACCTCAGAGGGGATCAGTCTGGTGGTGTTGCACTCAACAGCATATTTAACTCTTTGACACAGGCAGATATAGAGACACATAGGAGACGATGACCGTTTTCTTTTTTTAATTATAAATGACAATCTGGTTCCACCTGATTGATATAGGTGGGTGGTAAAATGGGAAAAGGCCAGAGTGACACCTGTTTTGGTCAGACAGGGATCTCCAACCAAACAACTGCCACCTCTATCTGCAGTACTGTCATATAACCACTAGATGTCAGAGGCACACAGTACACGACACAAAGGAAGATGGTAAACATTGAACCTGCTAAACATCAACGTGTTAACATAAGGCCTTTCCCATTTCCCAGTTTGTACCGGCTCGATCCCTTTACTCGACTCCTCTCCTCGCGTCTTAGTCCCGCCCATGGGAGATGCGAACGGAGGAGGCGAGGAAGAGATGCAAAGGAGAGAGGAAGCAGGGAAATATGGTTTTAGAGACGTGTCTTTTCTTCTGAAGCGTCACAACGTCCGTTTCTGAAGACAGCTGCAGCTGTCCACAGCTGGATCAGCTGTCAGTCGACTTTAACAGCAGTAGAGACTTTAGGAGTTTGTGTTTGAACTGTACTAATAATATTAATAAAGACACAGTTATTATCAGTGGCAGAGCAGCAGTGTTTTCTCTCTGTAGCCTGTTTAACAAACACCTGCACATGAGTAACAACCCGGGGTCTGTATTTATACTGTGGACTGAGTCCTGCTTAGAGGCTCAGGAACCATCTCTACTGGCACAATGCCTTTATATTAGTTGTTCATTATTAGCGCCTGTATTTATTGATTTTCTGACACTAGAAAATATTGTTGTTTTAGGGAAAATTGAAATGATGTAACTCACATCAAACCCGACTTCACCCGCGGTGTGTGAAGGAGAGATACTGTAGGTCCTTTTGCTGCTGGAACACTTTACCATCTACATGGTCCATTTGTTATTCAATTAACACAGATTTTAGCTAGATGGTGAATCAGAAGACAACTAAACTATACAACTTTTGATCTGTTATCTGTCTTCACTCTGGTATGAAACTCCAGTGATGTTGACATGTATCAAATCAGTCCGATCGTCAGCAGTGTCCAATCAGTAACTGATATCCAATAAGGGGGCGTGTCAGTCGGTAACAGACTCCCGCTCACTCACTTATGGCTCCTCCGGACAGCTGACAGCTCTGTATGAGCAGAGTTCTATATATCTTCCTGCCACTGCTTCTGCACTACTATAATGTAACCACTAGATGTCATCAGCACACAACAACAGCACAGTTATGGGCACATGTGTAAACCTGACCATATTCTTATAGTGACCTTAAACACACCAAGCCTTTACCTAATCCCAGACGTATTACCTTTATACCTAAACTTAACTATCTCAAGGCTGAGGAAACCACAATTTGTAATCTTATGATTACCAACTGTTCCAGGTTTGGGAAACCAATCACAGCGCTTCTAAACACATCATTCACAATTTTATCTCCAGGTGAAGTGCTGTACAGAAAGTCTGCTGTTCTTTCCATATTCAATAGTGAAATGTGTACTGCATGTATGTTTCTTTGCCTTGATACCAGTCTTACCTGGCGCTTTCAAAGGTAGCAGATGAAGTCTTTCCAATGGCTCCGAATCCAACGCCCACAGCCAAACCCTCTGCAGATAAAAAGACACAGACAATTGATCCCTATGATCTGTCCTTTGACTTCTTTGAAGCACTCTCTTATATAGGAAAAACAACATTTTGAGAAAGAGGAAGGGGCAATGTTGGCAATAAGAAAATAAGTGAACAAATCGATACGGGGGGAAAGAGGTATCAAGAGCAGAATAAAATACCTACTACAGGCCTGGAATGACATGTGATTTACTTCATATAGTACATGAAGGTTTTGGTCTGTTCTTTCAGACAGAACACTGCGATCTACTTAACAGCAACAGTCTGTGGGGATCTCCACTCAGAGGAATGCATTGTATTCTTTTATTTGGTCTTCTTTTGTCAGGTTTCTACTGATGCAATATTGGAACCAACTGGCTATCGGTCTGACGACGATTTAAACTCTTGGAGCAACGGACAATATATCGGGGGTTCTGGTGTGCTAAATTATGAATCCTGCTATAGTGAAGGCATGGCCCGCGCTGCTATGACCGGATTGTTTCACAAATAGCCAGTTGATACTCGGTTAACAGTTAATTTTTTAATAAACGGTGGGTTCCGAGATTGCATTTCAGCCAATGCGTTCCGCCTCTTTTGCACTTCACACCAACTGTTTACGTGCTCAGCACTACAACGAACTACAAACAGAAGCCAGAATGCTTTAAACACATCTGCAGAGGCAGCCCTTGTGGACGGTAGAATGAAACATATTTGCTGAACTACTGATCCATAACGGAGATATAAATGAGAAAGAAAGTCTTACTTTTTTTACTGTAAGGTTCAACTACATAGAGCACTGCAGTTCTACTTAGAGTAATGCAGTAGTTATGTCAGTCTTTTTTCAGAACAGGTTGCTTTGTGATATTCAGGATATTAAGAGCAAAATGTTTCTCATGCATAGAGAAAAAGGTCTGTTGATATATGGAGTAAACAAAAGTTACAAACTTATTGTCTCATAAAGAATAATTATAGTGTGGAACTTTATGTGAAGTATAATTCAAACAAAAGACAAAGATCCCTCTGTGCACAGTTACGCTCTGGAACATTAACATTAGCCCTAGAAACCGGCAGGTTTAATGCCACTCCAGAGGAGGACAGATGTGAGCTAGGTGAAATTGAGAATGAGGTTCACTCTTTGTTTTACTGTCTTGTCTACGGGGATATAAGGGATGTTCTTTTTAGTCCATTTATATCGATTGATTTTGGCTGGATGACGAATGAAAAACTTTGTAGCAGGTTTTATTTGCCAAGCTTGGGAGAGAAAGCAGAATATTTGTTTGAGACAGAGTGGTATAATAATCTATAATTTTGTTAGTAAATGAAATGTTATGGTAAATAGTAAATGGACTTGCATTTATATAGAGCCCTTCTTCCGACCACTCAAAGCATTTTGCACTACATGTCAGGATTCACCCACACATTCACACACTGATGGCCTCGGGAGAAATTTGGGGTTCTTGCCCAAGGACACTTCAACATGTGGACTGGAGGAGCCCGGGATCGAACCTCCGACCTTCCGATTGGTGGGCGACCCGCTCTACCTCTGAGCCACAGATGCCCCCGTTATGATATTTTTGACACCCTTTTTGGTGTCTTGTAAACCCATGAGGGTTGGAACCTCTGTGTGCATGACACGCAAATAAAGAATCAATCGATCAAAAATCCAACTGCAACAGGAAAGCTGCACTGAGAGGGATTCCTACAGTTGTGTCCGTTGTTAAAGTGCCTGTCTGTTCCATCTGTGCATGCCGCATCCCTCTCCTCTGATGTCCCCATTTGCCTCATTTGAGATGCCTGTCATGCATACTTAAAGTACACACCATTCAAACAGAAAGTGAAAAGGTCACAGTGCATGATGTATCTATACTGTATGAGGGTCTTCTTGTGTTTAAGAAGTATGTGTGTGTAAACGTTTGTGCACACCTGCAGTCAGATCTATCACCCATTCGATATGTTGCATTTCATATGCTGACAAGCAGCCACGTCCTGTCATCCCATTGACAGCTACAGTAGGTTATTACAATGCTAATTTCCTAACATATGAGCAAACACCAAGGAGTTGTTCTCACAGATTAATCGCCAGCCTCTGGAATCACATGTGACCCCACTGATCAAATCCTCAAACACTGAAAATACTCCATTAAACTAACACTTCTCTGACAAGTTTTGTAGTTTCATCCTATTGGTATGCAGACATTGCATACTAACTTGTTAACCCTTTCAATTTGCACATGGCCACCTCTGGAGCCACCTTTAGACGATGTGAATCTTTTTGCCCAATTAGAGGTAATCACCTGAAAAAAGAACAGAAGGTTCTCCACATTTCTTATGTTAAACAATTTTGTTTTCTTGTGCTTAAAGCTGAAGTAGGCGAGATTGGAGCAAATATGATTAAAAAAAGTTATTTTTATAAAACGTAGTACATGAAACAGGTAACCTGAAAAAAATCATGTGCCTCTGTGTCCTCCAGTGCTCCTCACGGCATCTGCAAGATTTCACAGACCGGATGAAAAACAAGCAGTAAGAGCTGATATGAGGTCCGCTGTCCAGCTGCCACCTATGAGAGCCGGCTGTCAATCACTCGCGAACTCCGACCAAACGGTCAAACTAGGCAGCACTGATCAAATATGAATAATATTATGTGACGTTAATGCCTATTTCTCTCCTCAAATGTTTTCAGAATCATCTTGTAGTGCACGGTTTAGCTGTAAAATTAGAAAGTTTGTGACGCAGAAATTGTGAAATCTGGTGAAGGAACGGCAAGTTCCCATCACATGACCGGAGCACAGCCAATAGGAACGCTCTCTCTCTCTGAAATGACCTGTGATTGGTCAAAGTCTCCCATCACATGCTAGATTTTCTAAAGCCTGAAAACAGAGCCATGAAGAGATGTAGAAGTCTAGTTATCTCTCAGAACACTTGAATTACAATATGCTGAAAGGTTATTATGGAATCTTTGCCCAATGATGCCAAAAATATACTGCCTACTGCCACTTTAATGAGCAGTAAGATGCTTCCAGAGAACAAGCGCTTAACCCAGCGTGGTGCCACTCTGCCACAGTGGCTACTGGCCACATCCACTAGGATCTTTTCCATACACTACATTTACTGCTATCCACCTGCTTATGTCAACACATCATATGTGAGATACGGTTGTAGCTTAAAAGAGAGGGAAATGTTAGCAATATGGCATAATTAATCAACACTAATACCATAAAAATTCATTGGACTACCGGGAAATGTAGCTTTGAAGCCGATGTTGCTCCAAACAGATTGCTTTCAAATAGCTGTTTTTGTACACTGGCGTCATATACAGTAGCTAATTTAGGGTAATCAGATACAATCATGTCAGATTGATAAATATGAAACTACTGCCAGCAGCTGGTTTGCTTAACTCAACACAAATGCTGCCTTCAAATGGACTTTGTGAGGTCGTGGTTACGACATGGGAAGTCGCTTACGCAATATGCTTGGAATTCAAGTGGTTAAATCGTGAGAACGGAGCTGCTAGGCAACGGCAATATTAACGTTACTGTCGGCGTCTAGAACAGAACAGTTTAGCAAGCTAGCAAGCGGAAACGTAATGCAGGAAATGTAAAGGCATAACGAGGAAAAAGATAAGGCCACTGTGAATGTCAACAGTTTCCTCGGACATATTATATAATTACTAACTAACTTTATACGACTAAAACTACAATATATTAACTTATTATGCACTGAAAAATGACACGTCACAACTCGTGAACTCTGAGCTTTCAGAAAACTTGTGAAAGGTGGTGAATGCCACAAGAGGGGGGTGTTCGTGTGACTCTTCTCGTGAAGGCCATTTGACTGGATTGTTGTATTGTCGTCACAGTGAAGTTGTTGGGAAACCAGCGAAGACTCCAGGAAGGCAATGGACCCGGCCAAGAAATAATCTTAACCCCCGGTAAAATATGTGTTTTTTTGCACTTTTTATACTACATTTTAAACTAATGAGATATTACGTGTTGATTGGTGAACTATGGTGGTGGTGATAGGCGGATTATGTTAACATTTGACAGAGTCAGGCTAGCTTTTTCCTTCGTTTTCCAGTCATTGCGTTAGGCTAAGCTAACCAGCTACTAGCTGTAGCTTCATATTTATCGTACAGACATGTTAGTGGTATCAATCTTCTAATATAACTTTCAGCAAAAGAGTGAAAGCTTCCCAAAATGTCAAAGTATTCCTTTGGTTTCTGCGGTTGCTGGCATCACACGGCGAGCTATAACGGCCAAGCTGGAAAAGTTTAACAATACTCAACTAATGCCGTGATCAGACTACACAATATTTTTGTCTTTGACGATGGTCACCATGTCAGATCTAACAATCACAGCGCCATAAACTCTTGCAGTGTCTTGGTCGGGTGACTGGCAAGACTACATGTATGACCACGACCAATCACGGCACGTCCTATTCCACCATCGCGCGCGAGTTCAGACGTCATCGGGGAGGCGGTTGAAGCAACTGTCAATCATGGCGACAGTAGCATTGTGTGTTATGCTGGCGGTCTTGTGTTGCGGAAAGAAAAAGAAAAGAATGAAAAAACGGTTGTGGACGCTCTCCCGGGTGGCACAGAGAGGACGGTACGGGCTGTCCATACTTCAGTCGGTTTCGTTGTCCCAACTTGACAGCAGCAAACTCGGCATCCCTTCTCCTTTTCTCCATTTTTGTTTATTACCAAGTGACCTGACTGCGACTGCGCGCTGGAGAGAGCACCTGATTGGTCAACACAAAAGGAACACGTCGTTGGAGATGTCACACTAGGCGTTTGAAGACAAAAAATTCTGACAAGCTAGACTTTTCTTCGGGATGTCGTGGGGCGTCCCAGACGTGGCGTCGGTTGTCGTATTCTATGACACACTACACGAGATAAGAGAATCGATTTTCGCACACGACACTCATTTATCGTTCCCGATCCCCTACGACAGCCGTGTCGGGCTATGATCGGACTGATATCGTGTAGTCTGAACTGGGCATTAGGCAAGAATCGTCAACATAGGCGACTCCTCGTAACTGTCATTGCTGCCTACCTTGGGGGGCAGGGCTGCCGCCATGTTTGTGAAAGCACCTTTACAACCTCACACAACCACTTGTGTAACTGCAGACTTTTAAGTTTTGCTTAATTTATTCCTCTTTTCCTTTGGGAATGGAGTCAGTGTCATGAGCAAGAAACAAAAAATTGGGACTTTTAAGGCTTCAAAGTATGTATGTATAGTAGTAATTGGATATCGGTTCTCTTTTATGCTAGAAACGACTGATCTCTTTCAACATCTTCTTTCCATTCCTGTGTATTCTTTCATTGTATTATCTCTCTCGTCCTGCAATATTAATAGCCTACATCAAGCTATACTGCCCTGAACCAAGAAAAAGTTGCCAAGATAAAGACACGGTTAAGAGAGAATTAGAGAACTAAAGAAGAAACAAGACAGAGATGAAAGACAGAGTAGAGAGACCTATCCTGATGGCCCTGCAGCTGCAGAATTCAAGAGCCCAGAGGCCACTTCATCATAATCTAAAGCCCGTCATTACCTCTGATAACAATGCACACCGGTTCTAATCAACGTCCCAGTGGCCCATTACAGGCTGACATATACTGTAGAGCCATTAGGGGCAAAAACACCCTTCAGTTACACTGTGTGTCCCCTTTACTATTCATCTCAATCCTCTGGAACTGTCTGAAATGCCACAAGGCCAGTAGAAACTCTATCTGCACTGAAAAACCTTCAACTGATTTTGAATAAAACATGAGCTGAGACAGTGTCTGTGTTTGCCATTTGGCACAACTGGTACAAGGCTAGGGGCAGTCTAGACATTTATCTTAACTGATTTAAAGACCACAACAATGAGTTTTCTTTTTTCTTTTGGTCACATAGTTGGAAAATGTAATATATCAGTAAGAAAAATAGTTCTATCATGTGCTCTTTTGGATCAGGAATCAAGGTTTTCTGACTACAGCTGCTCACCTGTAGAACTGCTACACAGCTGGAAATGTGAGCTGGGGGGGTTTGGGACTGTTTTGCAAGTCCACTGAGCTGGAAGTTTTTGTTCCAAAACAGAGTCCAGGGCTAGTTGGGGAGCACTAAACGCCCCAACATCTGTCAGCTTTTACTCGGGAGACTTGTGTTTTAGTGTCTTTGCCGGCATCGCATGGCAGTTGAAGGAATATCTCATGGATTTTTACAATATTGAACAAAACTGCACTTTCCTGGCTTCAGTTGCAGCACTCCTGACCGAGCTGACAGCAGAGGTGACGGGGCAGTGCCTTGGTTCCACGTCAAAGAACTCAAAATGTACGTTTTTATGTGACATTGATGAGACTTCAGAGTGTTGTAAATGTCCAAAAAACACCAGAATCCTTTCTTTGTTTTTTTCCCCCTGTCCCTTTTGAGTGAATGGTTGGAGGAAGTCTACCCAGAATTCTACACTTTTCCATCACATTACATTCATTTGGAGTAGGATACGGTTGTACCAATACTGGTTTGTAAGACAGTCCACCACTTGTGGACCGTGTTCCATTTTCACAACAAGTTTCCTCCCGAATAGTGCCACTCCACGCAGCAAAAACCTATTCAGACAGAGAATGTCTAACAGGCTAACGTTAACTACACAATACATAAACTAATCAGACCCCAAATGTGATGCTAACGCTAGCTGTTGTGGCTAGCCCCATTAGGTGACCAACAGATAACAATAGCACAAGCATATCAGCTACAACTTCATCGTATACCAGGTGCTGGGCGATCTCAAGCCATATATTGTCCTTTATTGGGTGTTGAGAAGGGGACGGCCCATTGTTATTCCGAAACACCAATAGTCAGAAAAATGTCCCATTGGACCGAAAAAAGCCCATTTATCAGAAAACAAAAGCCCATTGTTCAAAGGCCCTGAAAATACACACTCTCCGTGCAACAAACAGAAGCACATGGCTAACTGTCATGCAGAATGACGGCGATCAGTTGCGGTGATCAAAGGATTTCATTGGTCAAACGTCTGTCCAAAAATTTCCCCCCTGCATGAATGTACCCCAGGGGTGTGTACAGTAAGCATTCAGGAGAAGCCACAAAATCAGTTTTCGGATGAAAATCCGCTCTCGGTGTGAAACGGCTTTAAAGGTCCCATACCGTGCTCATTTTTAGGTTCATACTTGTATTTTGTGTTTCTATTAGAACATGTTTACATGCTGTAATGTTAAAAAAAATCCTTTATTTTCCTCATACTGTCGGTCTGAATATGCCTGTATTTACCCTTTGTCTTAAACGCTTCGTTTTAGTTTATTTCAACGGTAGGCAACAGCTTGGGTCCATGTGTACTTCCTGTCAGCTGATGACATTCATAAGACTGCAAACAGTAATAAACTGGGACACATTTAAAATGTTTACGTTTAAAACTGTGTAAAGGGTCTAAATATTGTATATTTGTGACATCACAAATGGACAGAAATCCTGACAGCTTGTTTCAAATGCAGAGTTTCTGAATACGGGCTGTGTGTATTTCCCTGTGGATTGAGTGTTTCGATACTTTCACAGTATTTATATAGGACTTAAGCCTGCTTTATAATGAAAAAAGATGAAAATCTCACTTTTTTATAATACGGGACCTTTAAGACATGAAATGTCCCTACTGTGTCAGAGGGTTTTTTAAAAAGCACATGCATTACAAGTCTAAATAAACTCCAGTACAGAAATACTGGTGTCACTGGAAAGCAGTGAAGACTGCTTGAGATGATTCTTGAGAATGTAGCTGAGTGTGAGTCATCAATTCTGTCAGCAGAAATCAGAGCTGCATATATCGTCACCTGTGCATGTCTCTTTTTGTGATTTTTACACTCCCTAGAGGAAACTCGGGCTGGTTGTGTGTGTGTGTGTGTTGTATGTGTGTGCCTGCGTGCACGCAGCGGCGAATCCTATCAAATTCCTGCTTAATGTTGTATGCTCTTTTAAGCGCGTCTGACGATACAGCTGCTGACAGCCCATTGTCACAGCAGCCACTCATTTCCATCGCACTTTCCTTTAATCTCTCTCGTCTCCTCACACGTCTACGCTCCCTTTTTTCCCGCTGAGCCTGCCATTACTGCGCATCCTCTCTCTCAGCTCCCTCTTCCTTTTTTTCTACTGCGGAACTGTATGGGTAGGTTAATTTTACTCCTTTTTTTTCATCTGTTTTGTGGTAACATGTTTCTTTCAAGCACATCAGAGTTTCCTCTCGTCACTCTTTATGTTGGTTTTCATCCTCCCGTCATTTGAAAATGTACAATAATCTGGATCATAAAATACAAATTACTTAATGAAAACCATGACTAAATCTATAACAAACTCTACAACATCTTAATAAATCTAAGTTGTGGTAACTCCACACTTATATTTAGAAAGATGTAATCCAAAAGATATTTGCATTCTGCTCCAGTTCTGATGAAAAATCTTCTTTTATATTCATTTGGCTCTCAATAACTTTGCATATTGTGAATTCGCAAATAGTGTCCCCTAAACTTCAGGCCAGTATTTTTAACAGGCTTATATTAAAGACAGGCTTTACTCCTATTTCCCCCCTCTTTTATGAGTATATTTTATCACATTTTAGTAAAAGCCTCCCTGTTTTCTGATTTTCTCTTATACTCAATTTGCTGCCGATGCTGTTTGCCGTTAATGCAAACTCAAAACATCGTCCATTTTACCAATTTTACCCAGGCAGCAACCTCCGGCTCTGAAAAGTGAAGCCAATGCGGAAGTGCCTTAAACCTGCATTCTTTCTAATAGCCAGCAGGCTTTTGGTGTGTTATTTGTATGCCATGTAGTCTGTGCTGACTGCAATGTAAATGCGTCTGCATGAATATGCTACGCTCAGAGCTAGTGACGTAGAATAAAACGGGAGAGAGACCGCTTATGGTGGGCGGGAGGGGAGGGGAGGTAGATGGGTCCAACAAACACTGGACTTTCAACCAGGAGACCGGTGTTTTGTTTTATGTTAGTGACGTTTGTGACGTGTTTTCCATACTAACGTTCTTTCCGTGTATGTATTGTACTTAGTTTACATACTTATTTTGAGGCCAACGATGACGTTTGTCCTAAACCTAACTCAGGGGTTTTGTTGCCTAAACCTTATTGCCCCTGTGTTGGTAATGCACCTTCATACACAAGTGTAATACTCACGCCTCAGCGAGGCAAAACGTGACACTGAAAAGCTATCCTATGGTGGATAGGTGGGTCTATTACACACTTTGGCGTGATACCGTGAGCGGCTATTTATCCCCTTGAGTAAAAGCCTTAGGTCCATGAAAGTGACCTTGCTAAAAAAACGATAGTACTGTTCAATCAAGCTCGACAAGAATATAAAAAATTGCAGTCTTCTTTCAACATCCTTAGTTTCTTATATGTCTTAATATTCTTCAACTCTATTTCCAGTAATATCATGATATTAATGTTTCTGTTTCTTATTCCGCTCAGACCAACTGCTGGCAGTAGCTGTCAACGACCTCGCTCCATCCATCACACTAACAGGGATCAACCCCTAATGGCGGGAAGAAAGGACCACCATCAATCTCCTGCTCAGTTTGATGGACCGTCACCAAACTTCTGTCACGGCTCTGTCTTGTCTCCGCAGAGCCTCTGTGAAGATCGTTACTTTTACTATGGAGCTGCTGTTTGTGTCGTTGAAGAGGACGAGAACAATGCATTAACACAGCACCAGGGTGAGGGCTTTTATTCCCACAGGGACAGCTAGGTGTCAAAAAAATAAGTGCACTTATCACGCCCTGGGAAAAAAACACTGACTAATTGCACTGATAACAAAACTACTTTTCAATATCAGTATTAAAGCCAAACTGAGATTCTCATGTAAAATAGACCTCTTTCATCAGCCTGAATCACAAAAAGGGGTTATTATCAAAGAGTGGAGCCTCTAAGAGGAAGGACGCAAGGTCCTCAGAGTTTATAGCCGATGTTAAATTACATGATTACTGGGTGAGGAAGCTCTTCAAAGAAGCAAAACAGATCCCTCTCACTGCAATTTGGGGCTGCAAAATGACACATATCCCACTACATGTCAAAGTATTACTTTTTTATTAGTAATGATCAACATTTGGAAAGGAGCACGAATAGCATATTCCCTTAATGGATAACCAGAGAAGTTATGGTAAACCATGATCCTTTATACATTTCTGAGTAAAGACCAGTCTAGACCTGGGTGCTTATATGGACACAAACAAACACACACTTCTGATGCAAAATGCCATCTACAATTTTTAGAGAGCATTGCTAAAATCACGAGCCCACTGGAGCATATTCAGAGAGTCAAGCACATACATATACTTCAGATGGTTAGCGAGGTAGCAAGAAAAAAGGAATAATTTATTGACGGGCCATGTGCGGGGATGCAAAAGAGAGCAGACGCTCTCAGAAAACGAGGTCTCTACAACCTCAGAGTGACAGCTTCCTCATCAACAGTGATGATTTGGGTCTGTCACAACCTACTTATGCACTGATGTATCAGTGTTAACAATTTAATAGTTCAATATATAATAATATGTCAGTCACAGAGGGACTTTCTTCTGCAGAATGAGTACTTCTTACTTTTGATACCTTAAAGTCCGGGTGAAGCAAAAATAAGTGTGTTCTGGCTAGGGCTGTCAAAGTTAACGCAGTAATAACGCATTGGTACGAAGGAGGCTAAATAACGCTCCAAACTAACACAACATTTTGGCGGGGTCCCTTGACCTCTGACCTCAAGATATGCGAATGAAAATGGGTTCTATGGGTACCCACGAGTCTCCCCTTTACAGACATGCCCACTTTATGATGATCACATGCAGTTTTGGGGCAAGTCATAGTCAAGTCAGCACACTGACACACTGACAGCTGTTGTTGCCTGTTGGGCTGCAGTTTGCCATGTTATGATCTGAGCATCTTTTTTATGCTAAATGCAGTACCTGTGAGGGTTTCTGGACAATATGTGTCATTGTTTTGTTTTGTTAATTTATTTCCAATAATAAATATATACATACATTTGCATAAAGCAGCATATTTGCCCACTCCCATGTTGATAAGAGTATCAAATACTTGACAAATCTCCTTTTAAGAAACATTTTAGTTATTTATTATGTTTTGAAGTAGGGCTGTAGTCAGTGTATTACTTAGAGTTGG
Source organism: Sebastes fasciatus (assembly GCF_043250625.1). NCBI lineage: Eukaryota > Metazoa > Chordata > Actinopteri > Perciformes > Sebastidae > Sebastes > Sebastes fasciatus. Next base: position 3,974,435 of record NC_133814.1, read on the forward strand.
CACGGCCCCAGTTTGGAGAAATAGACAGGAGTACCAACGCCGGAGCAAAGCGATACAGTGCTGTGGGTGGGGACGGCAGAAAAACCTATTTTAGCCACCTAAAAAAATTGATATCCGTTTAAGTGTACACAATATTTCGAATATTTTAACCGTTTTATGTTGCCGTCAGACAGCCCTTTCCTTCTCCTTTCCGACGGGGAACTGAACTGAAAGTGAAACTTATCTTTGCTCTCTCCAAAGCCAGCAGGCTCAGATGACAAAAACAGTATAGAAACGTTTCACTTTCAGTTCAGTTTGCCATTGGAAAATATTCTAAATATGGCGTACACTTAAACGGACATACATTTTTTTTTTTTAGGTGAGCCTGTCTTTTAGGTGGTTAAAATAGGTTTCCCCATCCTCAGCACTGTATTGCTTTGCTTCGGTGCCGTTGTTCATGTCTGTTTCTTGATGCTGGGGCGTGCCGGCCGTCATCTACTGTAAGTAATATACCTAATATGGATAAGTAACTCATACAACCCCACTTCAAAACACCTGAACTATCCCTTTAATGTGTTACTGTATGTGCTCAATTTGTTTTTTTTTCTTATTGGGAGTTGAGACTGTGGGAGGTTATTTTCATTAACAGCCTCACAGGAGATCTCTGTGGGTATATCTCCACCTACAAATGTGTGGTTCTGAGCATATGCGCGCGTGACAATGTGTGTCTGATTATATCTGCATGAGCGTGGATGTCTGTGTGTTTGTATAGGAGCGCATTTTTGCATGCGCATGTTACAATTACGAGAACTCAAGTATATGCTGTGACCAGTAAACGGTTCTACTCATTAATGAACTGGCCTTTCACATTAAAATCTATATTTAGCACCACCATTTATTCTCCTCCTACACACGACATGTATCGCTAATTTGTTTCCTGGAGCAAACAATCGCTCCACACTAAGAAAATGATGTTGCTGTTACTGATAGAACGAATGGAAACCAGTCGAGAAGAAGGCGGAAAATCATTCAAAGTAGTGAAAATGCATTTTGTCATTAATTACGAGGGCCACACAGTGATGTGTGAAATCGATAATTGTCCATATCTCAATGATCTGCTCATGATGCATTATACATTTCCACATTTAATCAAACCATGAGATGAATATAGCAGAGTAAAAGATACAATAATTTCCTCGCAAATGCTGGGGGGTCTCATGAAATCATATCTGACTTTAGTTGCCTGATCAGAGAGACAAATTGAGACTGCGGCAATAAAAGATTTGTTGCATATTTACAGTGCTGCGGAAACCCTTAAAGGTGCTCTGTACGATATCCAGAGCATTAATATAGCATCAAACAACTATTTACTATGTAAAGATATAGAGGAGTAATGTCTACCTGAGCAGAGAATGAAGTCTCTCTCCCTCTGTGTGTGTTGTAATCCGAGCTTCTCCTCGCTTTGTTGACATAGCCGGGCCGGGCTTTTAGTGCATGTTGGTGCATGTGAGCTTGCCCCACTGGCTAGCTCATGGCCGCTGCTCTCATACGGCGGTTATAGCCGATAACGCATTCATGAAAGATAACGTTGGCGCGGAAGCGTAATACCCACCCTTCGCTTCCTCCAAAGGCAAACATGGTTTGCCATGGTTAGCACAGTTAACGCTGTTAGCACCGCTCGAAAATTTACAACTCTATAATCTTGCAAATTTTTGATTTTTTTCTCGTAAATTTGTCACTTTAATCTCAGAGAATATTCAAGTTTTTATCGTAAATGTGCCATTTTAATCTGAGAGAATATCAAAGTTTTTTCTCGTAAATTTGTCACTTTAATCCCAGATAATATCTGAGTTCTTTCTTGTAAATTTTCCACTTTAATCTCAGAGAATACCTGAGATTTTTTCTCGTAGATGTGCAAATTTAATCTCAGAGAATATCCAAGATTTTCTCTCATAAATTTAGGTCTTTAATCACAGAAGTATTTTTTCGGAATATTACCCCTTCTCCCTGCTCCGTAATAAGTATTTTTTTTTTACCTAGAATAGCACTAATACACCGTCATAGGTTTCGGCTTAAATCAAGTAAAGATTATTTGTGTTGCCAATTTTACATACACTGAGTGAGTGAGATTTATAGGCCCACATTGGCAACAGTTGCCAGCCCAAGCTCTCTAAAAAGTGAAGATATATAAACTTTTAAGATACATGAAAGTCAAAACTGTTACTTTCTAGGTGTTGTGCTGGTTGTCTGACTATCAGCTCCTAGAAATGTCAACAATGATTGTTAATTGCTTCCCAGTTGTTTATTACATGGATCGAATCATCTCCATTTCCTGACTCAAATGTTTATTTCGGAGCTGTTGTTTCACCGCTGACTCCAAATATTGAACGCTGCTCTTCCCTGGGCGTCGCCTCTGATGTTTGATTGACACGTCATTAGTCTAATTAGCTCATTAGACCCGACAGAACGGAGACTTGCTGACGTCTGTGTAGTGTTCAATTATGCAATGTGTATTCCAGGAGAAAGCTGTCTACTTGCCAGGATTTTTCACCATAAATATTCAAACAACTTATTCCAAGCGAGGAAGGAAAAAGGGTTATTGACAGTTAGTGAGTATTTCAGCCTGGAATCGGTACAAAACAACCTGTGCAGGCAAACAAGTCTTAATGCAGGATGTTGGCTCTCTATGGACCTCAGCATCTGATGAGTCTTTGTAAATGAGTTGTAAATTGATTGGTCTTCATGGGATTGTTGTGATTAATTGAAATATGACAAGGCTGCTCTGGGGCGTTTTCAGTTCAGCTTGTTATGACCAGTGATTCCTAAACTTTTCTGTCATGCTCCCTCTAAGGAAGACAAACTCTTTCAAGCCACTTGATACCTGACGCGTAAACTAATTGAGGTATTATGAGGTGGTGGCAATATTGGGAAAACTAGCAGCAAAAGTGACCAGTAGCAATATAATATAATACATAAATATTATTACCAAGAAAGGGAATATTATATATCTAGGGCTTTTATTGTGAAAGGTAAGAACGGAAGGAGTGGATCGGGTCTGCGCTGCCTTTGTCGAGGCTGAAAGGAGAAATAAAGTTTGCCTTCTTGGTTCGGACTACGGAGCCTCGGTGTTGTTGTTTCATAAATTTAGGTGCCACTCAAAAAATCCTGCACAACGTGATTGGCTTTATGCCTTTCTTAGCGGTGCGATTTATGTCGCTTGTCACGTGAAAAAAATGTATGACAAAAACAACAGTTTTAAAAAATATATTGTGCGAATTAATTGCACGAAAAAACCCCCGCCCCCGGTTATAATTCATCCTGAAGGGACAAGAATGTGTGTAGCGAAGCGCATGGCAATCCATCCAGTAGTTTTCACTCCAAACCATAAACGTCAACGTCATGGCAGTGCAAGCGGATAAGACAAAGGATCGCCAACAGCATTCGGAGACATCATCTAGGAACCATTAATTTCTATTTGTTTGTTCCAACTCATTAAGTAGATGTTGAGATATCTCACAGGATAAGTAAAACTTTGACCTGATAGTGGTGCTAGAGGAAAAGTCATAGGATCACCACAGTCATTAAAGGTCCCTTATTGTAAAAAGTGAGATTTTCATGTATTTTACATTATAAAGCAGGTTTAAGTGCTATATAAATACTGTTAAACTATCAAAACGTTCAATATACGGAGAAATACACACAGCTTGTATTCAGAAATTGTGCGTTTGAAACAGGCCGTTAGAATTTCTGTCCATTTGTGATGTCACAAATATACAATATTTAGACCATTACATGGTTTTAAACGTAAACATTCTAAATGTGTCCCAGTTTATTTCCTGCTGCAGTATATGTGAACGACATCAGCTGACAGGAAGTACACATGGACCCAAGCTGTTGCCTAGCAACGCAATTCCATTGAAATGCACTAAATCGGAGCGTTTCAGGCAGACGGTAAATACAGGTATATAGGCTAAAAATGCAAGTTAAATCGAACTGCTAACTGAGTTTTTAGACACGAAAGACACAAGGTCTCTTTGACTATCTTGACAGTGAACTCAAGAGCCACATAGGTCTCCAACATTTTGAATTTGACTGACGTTTTTCCTCAATGAGCATCACCCAAGTTCCTGTAGTTTTAACGTGTAAGAAAACCAGCTGGGATTTCAGTGGGAATGTTTGTTCTTCACATCTTCTATTTCTGGGGCCAGACATGGGAAGAGTGTCTCATTTGACGCCTTCTAGGTCTTTGCTGGAACTTTTACATAGCTGTCGGGAGTGAGGACTCTGTAAGCGACCGTCGGATCCTCTGCCTGTTTCAGGGCAGCCACATGCTTGGTATTCATCATATTCTCAAGAACCAGGAGAAAAATAACCTGGGTTTGGCCTTTTATGGACAGCTTATGTTAGCCAGGTCACAGCTGGTGATATTTATTATAGATATTGGGGATTTAAATGACATTGGTATAAGCTATACATGTGCAAATCACCACCCCTGTCAGTCAGATGGAACTCAATGAACTGCAGATACATTTTTAACTCTCACGACTTTGCGAGGTGACTCATTCTTTGGATTGCAGTCATAAGAGCGGGAGTGCATTCTAGCAAATCAATTTAACTGCACTAGCAATTGACAACTGACAAATTGGCAAATTTCCTTTGCAGCTACTTCAGACAGCTCTATGGCTCGTTCTCACCTGGAATGTTGTGGATGGTGATGGCAAGGATGAGGAGAACAATTCGTCGCCAGCTGCTTGCCGTCTGTCCAACCCCATCCTGCTGTTTACTTCCTGTTTCTTGTCCATCTGAGCTGGCCGGATGAGGTCCTCTCCTCCTCTGGTACACATCTCCATTGTCCATTTTATCTGCACGACAGAGGAGAATAATGTTGAAAGCAAAATGAACGTTCAATATTCATACACAGATGAACAGTATGTATCCCACATCATTTTGACTATGCTGGTTAACTCGCGACAATTTTTTAAAACTTGAACAATCTCCCTGTCCCCCAATCACAGCCACTTTGCAGAGCGATTGGCCAGGTGTGCAGAGGCGTGGAAATATAGGTAAGGGTTGAGATTCTCTCTCACGCTCTCCTTTTTCATTCTTGGGTTACTCTTTTGTGTGCACAACTGGGTGCAACGCCATGACGATCTCCAAAGAGAGCATAGAATGTATATAAAAAGTGGTCATAGTCCCCGTGACGTAACCCATTGGGTTGTGGCCTGCTGTTTTGAAGCCTTGGGTTCAGGATTTTGGTCATCGCCATCTTGTTTTTTTGCAACCAGAAGTGACATGAGAGGGTGGAGCTAAGTGCACCTCGACGCTGAATTAGACATTACAATTAACTTTCATGAACTGAAAACACACTGTGAAAGAAGTGGACGTAGTCACCGTGATGCCATCCACTGGTTTGTGGGCTACGGTTTGGTAGCCTCGAGTTTGGCATTTTGGCCGTCGCCATCTTGTTTGTTTTTTTAACCAGAAGTGACACAAGAGGGTGGAGCTAAGAACAACCGAACGCTGAATAACACATTTTTAGGCGGCCAAAATGTGACAATTAACTGTCATGAACTGAAAACACACTGTGAAAGGGTTAAAGTTCTAAGACAAAAACACAAACAACTCCCACACCGGACAACTCCGTGGAAGCGACCTGTCAATTGCAAGGTAGCCTCGCCCTAAAACATCCCCTGCTTTATGGTCTATTTGACTCTAAATGGGACCATAATTTACTAAATGAACATCATGCTGTATTGAAGAAGGCTTGAAATTTCTTTTAGCAACCAGAGGAGTCGCCCCCCTGCTGGCTATTAGAAAGAATGCAACTTTAAGGCACTTCCACATTGAGTTCACTTTTCAGAAATGGAGGTTGCCGCCTGAAGGAGAGACTTCCTGACTACGGGTGTTGTTATTGCCATTTATATGATTTGTTGCGTCGAGACTACAAAGACACACAAGAGACAAAGAAGCCTTGGCGAGAGATCAGGGAGGCAGTGTGATGCAGCCACAGGAAGAGGCCATCACAGCAGGCTTTTGGCTCTGCCTTTGAGTGTGGCCATCCGGCGGAGGGGTGGATTAAGAGCCACCATTCACAGTTCTCTCCACTCACATTCAGAGGTTGATAATAGACACTGATTACTTTGCTTAACACCCTGACCGCCATTAGTATTCAGTGAGAATACTTCAACAGTCGGATGCATTTGCAAAACGGTGCTTTTAAAGCTGATCTGAGATCACGTGAGAAGAAATATGTCAAGAGGTGCATCAGAAAGACACTCCAAACTACATCAATGATGCTAATCAAGACTGTTCTTTGAAATGCTAATTATGTTAGCCTGAACATCACCAGGCATCACAAACAAAACCCTCAAATTTGTCGGTCGAGCATCACGTAAAGAAGCACTTGGCTACCGATCAGCTGAGTTTCACAATGAAAACTTCCTGTGGAGCATTGCACTCAGCAAACAGTTACCCACAAGATATCTGAATCAAAGAGGGACTTCTAATACAAATAGGTTTATTAGAAATTAAACCAAAGGCCTCTGCTGTCTGCCTCAAGTCTGATTAAGATGTCTTCCATCGAGTCTATATATGCAGCCTGAGGGAGATAATTCTCGTCTAAAATAAAAATTGTCCTAGGTTTGTCCCCCTATCAATCCAGTAATCAGTATTGTGATCTCTGTTAACGTCATGAAAACAAAGTTAATGGTCCAAGACAATCTAATTAGCACACACCCCCGCTGGAGGTCGCACAGACAATATTACATTTGCTCGACATAAAAAAATAATGATCAGTGATCATCAAACAAATGGATATGATGAGTAACTTCAGCCAGACAGCCATGCTTAATGTCATGCATTTAGTTAGCTAAATGCACGGCAATTAGCAAACTGAATGGTGTAATGTGTTGATATTTTTCACTTGCCTTCCCAAAGGCGACTGCCTGTAGATACAAGCGGGTGGAATGCTGAAGCGATTAATTGTCACACTGGAGAGGGTTTGGACAACCTAGTGATCTCTCGTACTCTTCTCATGCCATGGGCAAACCAAATACCAACCAGATACACCAGAAGACATGACCACTTTCAAGCATATTCAGGTGCAGCCAAAAAATTAAGTTGATATGGCAAACTTGATACAAACAGTTGCGTATTTACACATCCAGCAGATACAAAGCAATATTATCTTCATTTGGAGTCATGTTTCTGTCCAACTAAAGAATCTAGGTCCAAAATTCACTCTTTCAGCTCTGTTTTTGGTCTCCACCAACTCCTGATGCAAATATCGGTCTCTTTAGCTGGTAAATGCTCCACTTTGTAACTTTGTTGGTCTGCTTTTTTGGTGATGGGGCAGGTAGTGTGACTTTTAGAGCATTTTCTCTGAGAACAGCTGCCTGCTGTGTCTGGAAACGACGTCATGAGAGTGGTGAGAGTGGTGAGAGTGAACCAAAACAATGAGCTGAAAGATACTATACAGCTCTGTAGGGCTGAGGGGAACTACAGAGTTGTGTGATAATTCCCTGTGGAGTTTGTCACTATGAGTGACACTTTTCAGATACAAGCAGCAATGTTTGTTAATATAAAAACATTGATTATAGCCATTTTAAGTTCAATGCAAAAAAAAAGCTAATCAAATTTGTAAAGTATTAATTGGCAAATTCATTAATTTCACTTCTTGTCATTCCATTTGCAAATGTGTGCCTATAATATTCAATTTTGTGCTTTGTGCTATAATTTAAAGACGTCGAGCTACCTAAAACTGTAATGAAGTCCAACCCACAGAGCAACACAAGCTCTGATTGGCCAGCACTTGAGCTCTGATTGGTCACAACACAATTCCCATGACTGTCCCTGTGCATTGCAGAAGGTGGCAGCACTGTGCAACAGATAACAGCTGGGTAATAAACCCCAAAATAAATCGTACTTCTCTCTGTGGGTTGGCAAATTGTTGGCAAAATTGTTTTAGTATTTTATCCTTTTTTCTTACTTAAAATTTAATTAAAGTTACAATAGCTTTTTAAATGTATCCATTTCTTAATTGACTATAATAAAACATTTAATAATCTCAGCGGTACCACTGCAGACTCCATAATCTTTACCTCTTACCTCCCTGCAACCTGTCCATTCCAATCGCCATCTGCTTCCATCTCTCCCCGTCCTTCCATCTATTTGTCTCTCTCTCACGTGCAGTCTCAGACACAAGCAATTGACCTCTATTAGTGCATTCCAAGTGTCTCATTTTGCCATGTAGACGGTTGTAAATTGGAATTATCTGGCGTGTAAAGGTCAAATGATCTGGATTTTTGCTCGGGGTGCTTCCTCAGTCAGTGAACTTTTTCAAAGGCCAAAAGCCCTGAATCCATTTCTATCCAATTGAACTTCCCAAAGCATTTAACCACAACAAAGGGCTGTGTGTACGTACACTACAAAAGACCTTGTGCTACAATCTAGATCACAAATTACAAACCATATGTATAACTGTATGATACTGATAAAAAAATATGTACATTTTCATGATGAAATAAATATAACCACTTTTACAATCCATCACAAAAGAGCTGCAATAAATACTGCCTTTGTGAAGACTGTAATGTTCACTTTGTGTTGAGACACATTAGTATTGATTTCCATTTTTCACTCTGCGGTATCGATACATTTAATGACGCACATAATACTTGGGCCAGTGATGCTGATTTAGGTCAAAGATTAACTGAAGCCTCGGCTATTATTATATTATAATTCAATCATCACCTCCCTGACAGTCTCATCAAAAAGCGACACATCACCGTACCTTTTTCACAGGTAATAATTATTACAGGGCGGCTGTAGTGGACTGATTGAGACCTTCCAACCTCTGTTCTCCACACTGTTTTATTTAAAAATCAGGGTTGGTAATTAGCATGGCTCGAAAATCCGACAACATTGTCATTTTAATTTCTTAAAATGAAACTTGTTTTCAACAGAAAAAAATAAGGTCATATATAATATTATAAATCAGTGACGTGTTTGACATTACACAATAATATTCTAATGTAATTTTTCAGAGAGCAGCTGCGCGGATGGGTAGTTATGGTAAAAATGATCTGTTGGTAAGTCAGGTCTGAAAATGTTTCGATATCAGATTGACGACACCTAAAGCTGGACATACACTGAGTATGTTTTTTTGATCAATTTTGCATGTTGTGTTAGGTCAACCCAGTCGGCAGAAAAAGTGTTGGCATTGTACGTTTCTGCAAACGTTTCTGTACCAAAAATACGTTTCCTGAATACGTTTCATATCAGCATTGTATCATGCTTGCAGGAACACACAATGCCACTTGGTTAACATTGTGAAACGATTAAGTTAAAAAAATCATGGTTTGTATTAAAATAATAACGTTACAAATAAGGCTGTTAATCGATTAAAATATTTAATCGCGATTAATCGCTAATTAATCACACATTTTTTACCTGTTCAAAATGTACCACAAAGGGAGATTTGTCAAGTATTTAATACTCTTATCAACATGGGAGTGGGCAAATATGCTTGTTTTATGCAAATGTATGTATATATTCATTACTGGAGATCAATTAACAACACAACACATTGACAAATATTGTCCAGAAACCCTCACAGGTACTGCATTTAGCATAAAATATATGCTCATAACATAACAAACTCAAGTCCAGCAGGCAACAACAGCTGTCAGTGTGTCAGTGTGCTGACTTGACTATGACTTGCCCTAAACTGCATGTGATTATCATAAAGTGGGCATGTCTGTAAAGGGGAGACTCGTGGGTACCCATAGAACCTATTTACATTCACATATGTTGAGGTCAGAGGTCAAGGGACCACTTTGAAAATGTCTGTGCCAGTATTTCCTTGCCAAAATTTACCATAAGTTTGGAGTGTTATTTAGTGAACAAATGATAAAAACTAGTGAGCGTAGCAGGGCCCTACTGACCCATATCTATGAGGCTTATAACCACCGATAACGGCCATTTAATGACCTGATAACAGGCTAACTGGCTGCAATGGCCGTGGAGTAGGTTTAAAAAATCTTTAGCACATAGTCAAGGTAATCCGATAAGATGGTCGTGCACCAAACTGCGACAAATTTGGTCTAAGAACTGTTTCTAAAATACTTTTCTAAAATGATCTAAAATAAAAAAGAACATAAAAAAAGAAAAGGCAGACTGGAGCTGCTCTGAATCATGTTAATGAGACATTATAGGAGTCACATACAATAAACCTGACAAGACAACCTGTCAGGCTGACACCGAGACCAGGAGGACTGTCATTAGTGGTGATGAAATGACTCTCACAGGACTTGAATATCAATATGTCAGTGGTTTCCATTAGGAGAAGTCAATATTACATTAATTCAGAGCTACTGAAACCTGCTCTTTCTTTCTCACTATTTTCACACACAATTCCCTCCTGTTTGAGAAACTTGTCCTAAAATCTGTGTATTTATTGTGGGACTATTTTCAATGTGGATGAATACACATTTGGGGCACTAGTGAGTATTTACAGGTGGACATTATAATGAAACCCAGTTGTGGCTCATTGATGTGTTTTTATTAGTTTTTGGACAACAATGGAGCCCTATGGCACAAATGGATAAGACGCGCCAGGTATTGGCTACAAAGGTAGTAGAATCAGTTTACTGTTGTGTTTGGTCCAGCTCCTATAGTTTCAGTAGCTTTGAACAACATCCAGCAGGATTCGTTAATTGTTTTTCCAGTTTATCTAAGACTTTGATGGCTCTGTAGTTTTTTTTTTTTTTACCAGTGCTGGTTTCAAGTAGGGCTGTCACGAGAACCGATACTTCGGTACCAAGTAGATGCCAAAATTAAAAAAAATGTGACGTACTCTTTTTTTACAGTACCGAAGGTACCGTACGATTCCTGTTATGGTCATTGTTACCGGAGGTACTGGAGATGCGATCCTTCCGGATCTGATGGGGGCAGCATATACGCTTACAAGTGTTCTCATCTGCCGTGAAATGAAGGAAGAAGAACGGCACGGAAAAAAAAAAAAAGACGTGAAAGATGGCAACAAGTGCAGCTGCAGCTAGCTCCGCCTCTAGCTCCGTCTCTAGCACTGCCTCTAGCTCCGCCTCTAGCTCCGCCTCGACTCATTGAGAAGACAAATAGCAAGAGTCTGGTATGGAAGTACTTTGCGTTCGAGGCGGATCATTAAAGAGTAATAATAGATTCGCAAAAGCCAATATGCAAACGGTGCCGTCGTACTTTTCAAACCAAAGGAGGAAATACTTCCAATTTAGCAACGCACCTCAAAGACAGACATCCAGATTTGTTCAAAGAATTCAAGGTGAGTCAGTTTCCATTCACGTTAAATTAACAACTACTTGTTACACTTGTTATCTTTATCCCGATATAGCCTACATAGTTTGAGACAGCTGGCACTGTTTTGTAGCCAAGTATGTTCCATACAACGCTTGCAATGGCAAAATGCTAAAGGCTACTGTGTTTTGGCTTACGTAATGTAACCGTAGCTTGTAGTAGTAGGCTATCGTCCTAACCGGTCCGTGTCATCTGTCATCAAAATATAACATTAGCATTTTAAATAAATATTTAGTGGTCTAATGGTCTGTCACCATGTCAGTGAATTTAAACTACTGCTTGCAATCTGAGGATATAATTTATATAGAGAGAGTGCGTGTACAGCCTCTGCTGTTTTCTTACAGTCATTGAGCTATACCTGAAGAATTAAGTCTCATAAATTTCCTTTTTTTTTTTTTTTTTACCGTGGCATTGAATCGGGTATTACTATATCGACTACTACGTTTCTGGTATCGTGACATCCCTAGTTTCAAGCACAGCAGTCTGTATTTCGGTGACAGGTCGGATTAGTGAAAGGTTGTTGTTGTTGTTGGCTCTCTACTGCTTCTTTCCATTGTGCCACATAATTGGACAGGTAGCCCTCTCTGTATGTTCCCTTTTTGTAATTTAATTTCGGTAGACTAAAGCAGATGAAGGGAAAGGGCATTTTGCTGGGGAATCTTCAAGGTTCATTGAATGCTCACTTTCTTTGGGGGGAGTATTTGACCAAGAGAGATTGCTCTTTGGTTCAGGGCAGATTGTTTTGGGTCACGTAGCAGAAGAGAGGTGCATCGATTGGTGGCTTATGACCTGTGCTGTTGCCCCTTTGCTGTATGCGGACAGTTTGAGTGTTAAGTTGAGACAGCTGAGAATCGGTCCCTGGAGGTTTAAAGTTGGTCCCACAATACTGCAGAGAAGATTATTTTTCCAGCCTTTCGAGAAGAGCAAACATATACAGAGTTGTGTATGGTGTTTGGTCATCATTGTTTAGCTACTGAAGGTCAGCCTTCTTGATGAGGTTAGTAAGTGCAGCTCGTGTTTGTTTTGTTCTGTACAGTATTTGTCCTTGTGCCGATGATTCTGTGGATTCTTATTGGAATTTTTAGTTTGTGTCCACAGCTTGGTCAATAGGTCTTTTGATGACAACTGAAATGTGTTTTCTGGCAGTGTGTGCTAGCCGAGAACGAGCAGGGAGCAGGTTTTTGGTTTGCACCTAATTCTTAAATTCTTAAATTTGTCAGGGACAACCAATTTGGAGCTAACATCAGGGCTTAATCCACACAGTTTCTGCCTGGCTTCAAGGGACAGTTCACTCCCACAATCAAAAATACATATGTTTCCGTCGCAGAGTGTTGGAGATATTGGTCATAGAGGTGTCTGCCCTCTCTCCAATATAATGGAACTAGATGGCAATCGGCTTGTGGTGCTCAAAGCTCCAAAAAATACATTTGCAAAACAATGGCTGTGGTCAAAAAGTACAAAAAGAAAATGACGTACTAATGTCTTTTCCTAACCACTTTTCCTTGACCTCGATGGAAAACATCATGAGGTCGAGGAAAGATGTTTAGAAAAATTCAAAAGGATTTAGAAAAAGACAACCGTTGTGTTAAGAGAATCCGACTGCACTTACACGCCATTATTATGATGCGATGGCGGCGGATGTTATTGACGTGGGTCCGCCGTGGTGAAACTGCAATGTTCCGAAAATGGACTACAAAAAGGGCATCTTCGCCCAATGCGTTGTTAGGACTGTCAATCGATTACAATATTTAATCTTGATTAATCGCATGATTGTCCATAGTTAATCGCAATGAATCGCAAATTAATCACACATTTGTTTTATCGCTTCAAATTGTACCTTAAAGGGAGATATGTCAAGTATTTAATACTTTTATCAACATGGGAGTGGGCAAATATGCTTTCTTTATGCAAATGCATGTACATATTTATTATTGGAAATCAATTAACAACACAATACCATGACAAATATTTTCCAAAACCCCTCACAGGTACTGCATTTAGCATAAAAAATATGCTCAAATCATAACATGGCAAACTCAAACCCAACAGGCAACAACAGCTGTCAGTGTGCTGACAAGAATATGACTTAGTATAAAGTGGGCATGTCTGTATGTCTTCAGGTCAGAGGTCAAGAGACCCCTTTGAAAATGGCCATGCCAGTTTTTCCTTTGGAAAATGTAGTGTAAGTTTGGAGCGTTATTTAGCCTTCTTCGCAACAAGCTAGTATGACATTTCGGTACCAATGGATTCCTTAGGTTTTTCTAGTTTCATATGATATCAATATCTTCACATTCGTTTTAAAACTGAGCCCGATACAACCTAAAAAACACACAAAAAGTTGCGTTAAAACTAATTCTGTAACTTTGACAGCCCTGGTAATTACTGAATTTGAAATCCCCTTCACTACTTGTTACTGAGAAAATGACTACATTACTGCAACAAATTACTGAGTAATTCGTCAGTGCCCAACACTGGTTGTATTTGTGTTGTTATTGTATTTTAAAGCATCTAATATAAAAAAAAAAGATTGCAGTGAATCTTAAAATTATAAAATGATTCATTGTAAAGTAACATGGTGTTGTTATGCAGTTGCTGCGTCAAAGAAGGAAGAAGTGAAAGAACGAGAACATAACTAATAACTTTGACTTTCATTAAACCACACAGATATTAATGCGATCTGCAATTTCAGGAAGGAGCTATTAGAGCAGAACAGAAAGAGAAACCACCCACATCCTAAATTAATTACCACCAGTGGGTTTAGGTGAGCACTGCTTCCAAGTTGGTTAGCTTATATTTACATTTGATTAGTCTGTGAAGGCAGCTTTATGATGATGCCTGGCTTGGATTGCCTTACACACTTGAATGTAGATGGGAGGTACGCTGTGCTGCACACACACACCCATCTCATTAGGGCAGATTTTTCCGGCTCCTCCAAACACTTACAGTACCCTGTTACTTTGATTGACAGGTGGGTGGAAACACTTCATTGAGATGATTAGCTTTCTGCAGTGGTCTGCAGTCTCCCACTGCTCTCAGTGACCTTGGGAAACACACACAAATACTCCTTGGCAATACAAATCGCTATGGAATATTTTATAACCTACTAGTGTCTTTGAATTTTTTTAAAATATTAATCAACACATTCCTCCATCTTCACTCTTTCACCCACTTCTCTTTCTCGTCCACCCGCGCACTCACTCTCTCACACACTCTCTACCTCTCTATCATCTCTATCCTGCAGCCCGGCAATCACACTCAGACCTGCGTCCACCCCTCTCCTCCGTTTCCACTGTCTGTCCTTGCTGATTGTGATTTCAACCTCCAGGACTCCCCAGTAAAACTCTTTCAACCCTCTCCTTGGCACTGGCCTACTGACCCTAAGTCCTTCTTTTTTTTACTCTTCATTAATCACCCTCCTCCTCATCATCACCTTCTTCTGTGTCACGCTTCACCTACACAGGGCTATCCTCACTCTAAGCAACCTTCTTGTACTGTAAGTGCTAAAGCCCAGTTGCCAGGAATTTTTTTTGGTATTGTACGTTTTTTGCAAACCACGGGTATGTTGAATGTCGGTCAGAGCAAGTGACGTAGTACATCGAGCGACCGTTATTGAAGGTTAAGTGGTATAATAACAAGCAACTAAGGGCGGGTGGTAGGGGGGTTGGTGGATAGGCTTGTTACGCTTGTTACGTAACGTTACGTAAGAAAGTCTGCTAAGAGTGGTTGTTATTTATTTACTCTAGTTATGTTAGTTACAGTTGTTATGTTGCGCTGTTACGTTGTTATGTTCTGCTGTTACGTTCCGCTGTTACGTTCCGTTGTTACGTTCCGCTGTTACATACCGCTGTTACGTTGTCTCCTGATAGAGGTTTAAATGAATAATTTGACATTTTCAAAAATATGCTTAGTCTCGTGGTAGATGTAAAGGACCGAAACCACTCTCATGTCTATAAATATGAATATAAGGCAGGAGGTGGGTATCTTAGCTTACCACAAAGATAACAAAGAACACATAACTCCCCTGTAAAACCACCACTTGCTATTCTTTTTCATAAATTGGCTTAACAGTGCATGCTATAGCATTTATTAACAGTTTATATTAAAATCATTCCCAGCTGCCCTTATTTTGGCCTACTGTTTATTAATATAGTAAAAACTACTAAAGACATATATGATTACAACTATACTATTATGCCAAATACATAAGGACACCCCGTCCATATATGTTTGTGTACTTTTGGCCTGGGGTTGTTTTTTGGGCTAGGTCTCTTAGATCCAATAAAAGCTGCAACATATAACATAGCATGCTTCCAATTTTGTGAACACGTCTACTGCATTTTTTCTTTTGCATCTAATCAAGAAGAAGACAGATGGATTCTCAAATTCAGCAGTCTTTTGGACTATTATATATATTTTAGCCCATTTTACTATTTAGGACAACATAAAATCTGCAAATCCTGCACTACATCACATGTGTGCATGTGCTCTCTCACACTAACACATGCCTACTTAACACATCTCTCACGCCGCCTCAATTCCCACCTGTTGTCTGTCATCACCTTGGGTACTCATTAGCAACAGCCGCCTCAGCAGCCGGTGCAACACCATTCTGCTAATAAACAGCTAACAGTGTAACAGTTAGTGATTTATTACCATCAATACACAGTCAAATGAGTTCTGGGCTAATGTGCCAGCCACTCACATCAGCTGCAGTTACTTTGACAACACAGGAACATTGAATCAGAAAAATGAAAGTGGCTCAGGTTACCTTCCTTGACAACGGGCCGCGGTGTGACAAAGGTGGTGGATCAACTCATATCATTTTATAGCAATGCCAGTCCTAATGACACTGAAGATGAAATCCACCTATATTAATTATTATTGTACGACTTTAAAGGTATACTATGTAACCGTTGTCGGTTGCTGTTTGTAAACACACCGCATTCAAAGTTGGCCCCTCCTCCGAGCGAGGGAGACAGAGAGCAACGATAGCCGAGCCAGCTATAGAGTGAATGAAGAGAGGGAGCGGCGTTGGTGAGAGCAAAGCAGTGAATCAGAGAAATAAAAGGTTATTTTCTGATTGTTTACCGGCTGTTGCGTTCTAAAGCACAAATAAAAACACCCACAACTCCGTACAAATAAAAACAAAGGTGCAGAGTTGCATAATTTTTAATGAATGCAGCCGAAGGGCAGGCTTCATCCTGTCCACTGTGGCTCAGCGCTGCTCTCGGTCAAACTCATATTGACACACTAATAGCAGAACTCTCCACACAGCAGATTTATTCGTTTAGGCTGCTTATTTGCTTATCTCTGTTGGTAACTGACCAAGTACAATTAAAGCTCAACCTACAGTAGATCCATTTAAAGCTGCACTAATCAATATTTTCATATTGACAATGGGTCAAATGACTATGTGTAATGTGAAAGGAAGCAATTTCCAACAAAAAAACTGATAAATCCACTGTACACCACATGCCCAGCACCAAACGGCAGACAGACAACTAGCTTGTGAACATAGTGAAGCCTTAAGCAGCTAAAGAGCCAGTTATTTGTGCCAAGAGTTGGTGGAGATCAGACCAGAGTTAAAAGGGTAGTAAATATTGGACTTACATTCAACAAGGAGCCAGAAACACAACTCTAAATGATAATGCTGCTCTGTGTCTGTGATGTGTAAATTGAATCTAGCTATTTTAAACATGGCTGCATCACTAGAGCCCCTTTCACACATGCACTGCAACGCTGAATTTATTTAGACATTACCCAGCAACCCTGTCTCACTCCCAAGTTGTCAACTACTGCCGCTTGGTCAGTGCCCCTTGATACCAATGCACAGAAACACCCTTTAGCGACTGTATGTAACGCACTAGGCTTTCAACTAACTCCAATGTAAACCCACCTGCGGTCAGAGCAAGTGACGTAGTATTAATAGCGTGATAGTTCACATTAGGTGGGTGGGAGGGGTTGTGGATGGACTGCTGTCCGTGAGAAACGAAAAGTCAATGTTTACTTATTTTGTCACATCAGTCGTCGTCACGTAAGTCTTTTGGCATGTTTCCTAAACCTAACCGTGTGGTTTTGTTGCCTAAACCTAACTTCCTGTGAAAACGGAAGTTTATCTTGAAAGGACACTATGCATGTAATAAGCGTATATTGACATTCTGTCCCTGACACGTCCAAAACTGACGCTAGAGGGGTACCTAGAGCGTCGTAGTTTGAAGCATAGGGCCACTGACCAATCGGCGCTATTTGACGAGTTGGAAGTGAGAAATTGTTGCACCTGGAGGAGCTGTATGTGAGAACAAAAATGTCTGAATCATTCGGACCGGACAGTAAACAGACTTTACTCTGTCAGCTCCATGGTACAAAGTCTGTGTAATGTCCAATTGAGCCCATGTGTGAATAGAGACAATCATTGTCCAGAGAATTCATAGCGAGCGAGCGGGCGTGTTGATGATGTTTTGGCTGGTGCAAAACCAGAAAAAAACAAACATCCAAGGGTGAAGAAGAAGGTTCATTTACACAATGACGCCAACAAAAATGTCTAACTAAAGAGACGATGAGATTTGGGAACGTCTGTTGGTAAGGGCCAACTTCAAAGTCATCAGACAAATTCAAGAAACGGCAAGACACTCGGTTGTTTACAACAAAATTACGAACCGGTTACGTGACCGCGGTGTATCCCGCATCATGTCCTGCCTCCTACACGCTCTACCCACAGCATACTGTTGTGTGCTACATGTGTGAAAGGGCAAATCCGGACAATGTCCGGACCTGATACTCTGGACCTTGTCCAGAGTTTATATGAGAAACGGCTTAAGTGGTCCCAGCACCAAAAAACTAAAAGCAGGCCGTAATATTTCTCTGCCTTTTTCCTGATGCATACCTGATACATGGCAACATCTGAACTTATTCAACTTTGCAAAACTGACAAAGCACACTTGCTCTATTTCAGCTGCGCTTTCACTTTCAGCCAGTCACCCAAACCACCCACTTGCCAGCTACCTGGGAGCTGTCAGGTATAATCAGAGTGTTCTACTGCCGGCCACTGGGCAGCTCTAGGGCCAAAGAGTCATGTTTAAGGTCATTTCTCATTGAGTTTTCTCACCTAGAGTGTCCAAACCAGTGGGATGTTCAAATCATTTGCTCACAGTTCTGATTCCGTAAACTCAAAGATGGTGCTGTCAAAAGTTTGACTGTAGCAAAAAAAAAAAAAATCAGCACCTGAACACTAAACACTGCCTAGACTAGCATGGAAAACATGAAAGGTAAAAGGAATGATGTGGGGGAAAAATGAATCACTCCGGGATTGTTTTTTGACAACCCCTATTTATTGTGGTTAGTCAGGCGGTGGAAGGCACTGATTGCTGATATTATCAGCAGTAGAGAAGCTAATGGTCCTTTACATGACCTGGACAGCACTGCTACAGATTTCTGTCAGTCAAAAATGACCATAGACAGACAGGGTTGGATGGATTTGAACATGGACATTACTGAAATTTAGAGAAAAAGGATGGCAAATAGACTGTGAGGGGGGAAAGGTGAGGTAGGAAGGTGGATTTACGTGGCAGGGTGAAAGCAGGAGATACTGAGGCAATTAAAGGGAGACGGGGAAATGGGGAGCAATGTGGGAAGGAAGAGAGAGGAAGGATACTGAAGGAAGAGGAAGGGAGATAAAAAAAAAGTGAGGGTGGAAAGTTTTAAGTATTGAATTAAAAAAGCAATATGGAAATGGCAAAATTTGATAAAACTTCCTCAATTGCGAAAAATTGCTTGAGGTGGTTTTTGCCTTGTCGAAAAGTAGTTGATGCACTAAATGGGATATGGAACCACCTTTGCCGGATAAATTCTTATATGGCGAACATTTAACTCACATAACTGAGCAGCTGTTCCTGCTGATGACATCTTCACGGATATTCCCACAACATCAAATCATTATCTTTGTCTCCGGTCAACATGAGACATGGCCAATACTAGCTGACATTAAAGAACAATTAAACCTTGTCCAATTGAAACAAATTCCTGAAGACCTCTCTCCATTTTTCCAATATTTTCTATACTAGATGGTTAGATGGCCAAGCCAACTTGGTTTCCAGTTTGTTTCCAGCTCGCAACCTCTACTTCTACTCTGTTTACTGGCAGATTACAGCCGCACAAGTCAATTGTGCCAACTTTTGACCAAACTACGCTGTAGCAGAGTCTCTTTGCTCCAAACCACTTCATGGAAACCTGGCTAATTTCTTTTTTATGCAACATTTCAAAAGTTCGCTTAAAGTTCTAATATTACAGAGGCCAGCAAAGGTCTAACAACCCAAAAATACAGTACTGTAACTAATCGAGTGACCCCAGGCTGATCTTCACAATCGTGCAGAGAGAAATGCCAGAGAAGGAAACTCACTCACTGTACTGATTAACTGTCCAATGACAGAGCCAATAAACCAGTGCCAACTAATTATTTCAGCCTGGCATGAATATCTACTAATTATTGTGAACACAAAGCAGTCCTACGTCCATCCACTGAAGGGAGCAGCAGCTGGACAAAGCTTGGTCCATGCTGTTTCTGAAGGGCCATTTGTTCACTTTGGGGTCATGTATTGTCCCAAACTCAAAAGTTTTTTTTCTTGCCTTTTGTGTTCCATTTTCTCCATCTTGGTGTCCAAAGTAAACACACAGATATAATGGACGCTTGTGAATTTCTACTCTTCTTCACTACTGTCTTAAACCCCTAAACTGCCACTAGTTTATGGTACTGTTTAAGTCCAACTCTGAAAACATTCAATTCAATAATCATCACATTGACTTTCAAGGCCAATACATTCACTTTGAAAGTGCACCTTCTCAATCTAAATTTTCAATTAATTTAATGAACTACTTTTGTAAATTCATGGCTCAATGTGGGCATGACCAAGTCCGATTTATGCAAATATAACACAATACCTGCCGGCACTAATCCCAATCAATACCGCATGAAGGAAAAAACCCTCATGAGTAACAAATGAGAGAAATCCTCCACAGAGGAGACATTATCTTAGTCTGCTCCCCCATATGAGACTAATTAGACGATGTACATGTTCACTTGGCAAACACTGTGTAGCTCGTGACATAAATAATGGCAGCATTCCATTCAGGAGTGCCAGCTACTGCGCCTTGTATAGTGTATGCTGGCTCACTTACATGGATTACTGGCACACCTAAATAAAACATCATTAATGGTATTAGCTACACTTTGCTTTTTCTTCTATGACAAATCAAGGCGTCATCAATTGGATGGGTTTTTAGTTTTACAGTTGGTTGGTGAGATTAGGGAAAGTCTTGTTTGGTGGTTGGTGGGAATAGAATTAGAGTTTTGTTTTTGTTTGTTAGTTGGTGGGATTAATGGGAGTTTTTTTGTGGGTTGGTTGGAGAGATTAGGTTTGCAGGTCTGTGCGTTTGTTTACTAAATTTAGAATTTTGTTTCTTTTTGTTGGTTGGCTGGTGGGATTAGGGTTAGAGATTTGTTTAGGTGGTTGATTGGTGGGTTAAGGGTTAGAGATTTGTTTGATTGTGTGGTTGGTGGGATTATGGGCAGAGTTTTGTTTGTTTTTGTTGGCTGGTTGGTGGGATTAGAGTTAGAGATTTGTTTATTTTGTTGGTTAGTTGGTGGGATTAGAGTTACAGGTTTGTTTCTTTTTGTTGGCTGGTGGGATTAGGGGCAGAGTTTTGGGTGGTTGGTTGGTTGACTGGTGGGATTAGAGTGAAAGTTTTGTGTCGTTGGTTGAATGGTGGGTTAAGGGTTAGAGCTTTGTGTGTGATTGTGTGGTTGGTGGGATTAGGAGCAGAGTTTTTTTTTGTTGGTTAGTTGGTGGGATTAGAGTTACAGGTTTGTTTATTTTTGTTGGCTGGTGGGATTAGGGGCAGAGTTTGTTTGTTTCTGTTGGTTAGTTGGTGGGATTAGAGTTAGAGATTTTTTTCTTTTTGTTGGTTGATGAGATTAGGACTACCATTTTATTTGGTTGTTTGTTTGGTAGGATAGGGGTAACAGTTTTATTTAGTTGGATGGTGGAATTAACGATAGAGTTTTGTTTGTATGTATGGATGGATGAATGAATGTATGGATAGGATTATAATCAAACAGATAGAAAGCCACATGGTTAACATTGTGAAATGATTGGTTAGGTTAGGGCAACAAAACTACTTGGTTAAGGTTTGAAAAAAGTTCATGGTTTGTGTCAAAATAATAACATAACATTGTAACGTAACAACCGTAACAATGTAACAAAAAAAAGTAACAAACGCACTTAGCGGACTTTCTTACATTACGTTACATAACAAACGTAACAACGTTAAGTAACAAGCGTAAAGTCAACGTTTTTGTTTGACCCATCCACCACTCCTCCCACCAGCCCTTAGAGGAGTTTCTCACCATTATACCACGTAACTTTCAATAACTGTTGCTTGATATACTACGTCAGTTGCTCTGTGCGTCGCTCGTTGTACTACGTCAGTTGCTCTGACTGAATGCAAAAACGTCGACATTCAAACGTATCCACGGTTCGCAAAAACGTACAATCACCACATTTTTTCCAACACGTAAACACAGTTGAGAAAAAGTAAAAATCTAAATACAACAGAAGTGTGGATTGCAGGATTAGAACTGAAACAGCATAATAAAGAGACAAAAAGAACATTAGTACTTTCAGTATGGAATAATGAGAAACTGCAGTAAGTCATCAATGCAGAGATCAAGAGACAAAGACAGGGAGAGAACGAGAGAAAATGTCCAATCCAAAAAGACTGATAAACAGATGGTGACACCAAAGGAGTGGGTGTGAATATCAGATGTAGACATAGCTGACAGTACACCCTGTGCTCCCACTATGATGATAGATGATGGATACAGACACTCGCATATCTAAATATATTAAAAAACATCAGAGGCAAGGGAGCAGATCAACTTAACTCCTTTATACTGAGATACAAGGTGTACTTAATTGGGATGACTGAAATGCAAACTGTGAAACATTTCCTTTTGAAAAAAATGTTGACTTTTGTGACTTGGCTGTTAACTTTTGTAAGAAAATTGAACACTGAATACTGTGAGGGCTGGTTGGGTACCTGATTAATAGAGAGCCGCAGCCCCTGGAGCTGAACATTTTGTTCGACTTACTTTCATTGCACAACATATTTTTGCATCGATGGTGGCTTCTCTGGTCTAATTGAAAGCCAAAACCTGATACTTGGGTTTTCTCAACCTATTGTGAGATAGTATCTATTACTGCGCTTGCTGGGGATTTAAGCACCTCATCATTTTAACAATGAAAAGGTTTTAATATCATGCCTGCCATGTCTACCAGTGTTTTTACGTTTTAAACTTTTTACTGCACACGCCGTTCAGCCAACACATTCTCACTCCCAACCCGTCAAATACCTGGGCTTGGTGAGTGGCCCTACTCTTCAAACTATGACGCTGTAGGTACCCCACATCAATTTTGGACGTGTCAGGGACAGCGCCAATAGACACTTGTTACAAGCATAGTGTCTTTTCAAAATAAACATCTTCACAGGAAGTTTTAGACAACACAACCACTTATTTAGGGTTAGGAAAAGATCGTGGTTGACATTAACTTCACTGACTAACAACTCACATGACTAGCGACTCACGTGACTAATGATACTAATGAGTTATAACTGACGTGACAAAATTAATAAACATTTACTTTCAATTTCCTACAGGCCAGGAACAGTGGTTTCCTGGTTGAAAGTTCTGTGTTTGTTTGACGCATGCATCACCCCTCCCATTCGTCCTAAACGAACCATCACGTTCTTTCCTCATTGAGGAAGTCAACGTACCTCAGTGTCCGACTGCTGCAATTTGCGTCAAAATGTGTACTCCTCCGAGTCATAACGCAGTCAAATCTGAACACACAGATATGGTATACATATTTCTAGATTCAATGAGACTTACACTTTCTGAGGATATAATTTTCTCTGATGTCCATTGTAAATAAACACTCATGAATCTGCTTAGAAACCATAGAAAAATACATTGAACTAATCCAGTGGTAATTGTCTGTACACCCATGGGTACACGTTGAAGTAACCTTGAATTTTGACCACCAAATTCTAATCAGTTCAGTCCTGAGTCCAAGTGGACGTTTGTGCCAGATGTAATTCAATTCCCTCCAGGCACTCCTGAGATATCGCGTTCATGAGGATGGGATGGGCGCAAGGTCACCGTGACCTTGATCTTTGACCTTCAAAAACTTTCATCCCAGAGTCAAAGTGGATGTTTGTGCCAAATTTGAAGAAATTCCATTCAGGCCTTCCTGAAATATTGTGTTCACGAGAATGGGACGGACGAAAAGTCACAGGGACCTTTGACCACCAAATTCTAATCAGTTCAAGTGGATGTTTGTCCACAGCGAACTCACTGACTTTATCGTAACATTAACAATATCCTTTTCCGCAACTCAATGTCAATTCAAATGGCCAACTATGAGCTATAAGAGGAACGGCCTCGAATGTGATTAAAAACATCATTCATGCTCCGTCTCATTTCATATTCATTAATGGCCTCTTTCAGTAGCATTCCTGCTATTATCAAAGTCACACGAAAGCCGAACAAGGGCAAACTTCAAGAAGGTAAACGACAAGCCTTGTAAGGGGAGCATGCCTCCAAAATAACAATGCTGCATCACCTTGAAAAGGATTTGCCGGTTCCTCTCTTCAAGGAGCCAAAACAGCGTGACATTTGTACGAACCCCTCTGGGGCATGAAGGAGGACGGAGAATAAGATTGTCAACAGATAAAGGCAATTTTGATTCCATTCTCCATGTTTTTTTTGCTTGTGTCAGTTTTTCCTCCTGCTTCTGCTGTTGTAGCAACAGCAGATGTAAAAATATATAAGACAGGACACAAGGAAATGTATTATGAAAATTTGACATAGCACCTGTCATTTTACTGTTTCCGTCTTGTTTTGAAATGCACACAGCAACCATTGGTAGAGGTTCCTGCACAGTGGGAGAACGAGATTGCAACACTTTAGGGGGCAAAAGAACACCAAAACAAGATGACAGATATACAGTCCTGACATATTATCACTTCATAAAGGTTGTTATGGCAACGGTGGTAGCAACCATAGGCTATTTACACATCCAGCAGACATTATCATCCCTGTGGAGCTGCGTTCCTGGCTACCTGAGGAATATAAGTCCAATATTCACTTTCCTTTTAGCTTCGTTTTGGTCTCAGTTTTATTGTCTTTAGCTGCATCACATAACATTTTCTTCACCAACCAGATTCCCGATTCAAAATCGGTGTGGCAAATTATGGTATGAAAGCAGAGGAAAGTATATAGTATTTTAAATTATGGAATTTTTTATATTTGAAAAAGTTATATCAACTGATGGCAATAATGTAAACACACAAAGGCAAAAGGTAATTGTTCATGCTAAACAAAGTTTTTAGTTTTTCTCAATTCTCAGTGACTTCAAGAAAAACAAGTTACACAAAAAATAAAAATGCTGCCTTTTTACTTCTCAGAAATGTGTCAATTCCAAAAATAAAATCCTCAGAAAATAACACTGTAAAACTGGTATTTTGTGTGATTGTTCAACAAATCACTAGGGCTATCAAAGTTAACGCGATAACGCCTTTACGCAAATTTGTTTCAATGCCACTAATTTCTTTAACGCATTAACGCAACTTGTGATTTTTAGGTTGAAGCAGGCAGCAGTTTTAAAGCTAGAGTGAAGATACTGGTATCATATGAAACTAGAAAACCTAAAGAATTCATTGGTACCAACAATGTCATACTAGCTTGTCGCCAGGGAAAAAAATAAATAAAAAGCTGGCATGGCCATTTTCCCCTTTACAGAAATGCCCACTTTATGATAATCACATGCAGTTTGGGGCAAGTCATAGTCAAGTCAGCACACTGACAGCTGTTGTTGCCTGTTGGGCTGCAGTTTGCCATGTTATGATTTGAGCATATTTACTGCTAAATGCAGTACCTGTGAAGGTTTCTGGACAATATCTGTCATTGTTTTGTGTTATTAATTTATTTCCAATAATAAACATATACATATATCTGCATTAAACAAGCATATTTTTCCGCTCCCATGTTGATAAGAGTATTAAATACTTTACAAATCTCCCTTTAATGTACATTTCTAACACGTTAAAAAATGTGCGATTAATCGTGATTGAATATTTTAATTAATTGACAGCTCTACATTTTTCAAATGCTTTTCACATTTCTATCTATTTATTTGGTTAAAAACTGAAACTATATGAGACAATAATGCTGATAAGTTAATAACTAAAACAGTTGCTGTAATTCTTCTTATAATTTATGCCAATACCACCCACTGATTTCAAACTGAACTGGAACAGAGAGGATGCATGACAGACCGGCAGCGTGCGAGAGACAGACAGTGACAGTATGTGAAAGAGAACGACAACTGACAGCGAGCGAGAGCAAGAGAGCGTGATGGTGAGCGAAAGAGAGAGAAACAGAAAGAGAGCCAGTCAAACAGCGAAACTTTCATGCGTCCATTGGCAATTGTTGCCAGGCAACTGTGTGACCCTGATGGGGATATCATGGCAGTGTGTGCAGACACACACAAAATGAACTGTGGCACACTGATCAGGCCATACACACTTTCACTGAGATATTGCAGTGAGAATAATTACCTACATTTTGGTCAAGGTTTTCTTTTTTCTCCCGCTGGTCTGTGGCTAGGTGATAGTTAATCTCTTCTGTGACTTTTAATGGGGATAACAGTGTGGTATTGTCGCAAATTATCAGTAATGGGAAGAGGGAGAAGGCATATTATATGTGCAAAACTCAAAGAGGGACAACAGCATTCACATGTTTTTTTACTGTTAAACAATTAAAAGAAACAATATCAATTAGATTCTGATTACATTCGTAAAATATTTATTAACATGTTATTGTTGCACACAATATAACATTTTATATTCTATATTAAGTATTTGTTAAGTAAGGGATAATGTACAGCGAGCCAGTCGTTGTGAAAGAAACCCCGACAGGGCGATTTGAGAACCCTTCCGCACCGCAGCATCGCCCTGAAGGGGTTTCTTTCACAATAATGATCGGCTCGCTGTACATTATCCCGCTTATTACACGGCTACTTACTGAAGAAATCAATAATTTGACACAAAAACGGTCCGCCAGAGTCCGACATCTGAACTGCGCCCATAGCAACGGTCTGGTATACATAGCAATGGTCTGCTATACATAGCAACGGCCTGTTATACATAGCAACTTTCTGCTATACATAGAAATGGTCTGCTATACATAGCAACAGTCTGCTATACATAACAACGGTCTGCTTTACATAGCAACGGTCTATTATACATAACAACGGTCTGCTATACATAGCAACGGTCTGCTTTACATAGCAACGGTCTGCTATACATAACAACAGTCTGCTATACATAACAACGGTCTGCTTTACATAGCAACGGTCTATTATACATAACAACGGTCTGCTATACATAGCAACGGTCTGCTATACATAGCAATGGTCTGCTATACTGTTGCTGTTATACATAGCAACAGTCTGCTTTACATAGCAACGGTCTGCTATATGTAACAACGGTCCGTTATACATAACAACGGTCTCCTATAAAGAAATAACAGACCGTAGAACGCAGAGATTGACCAATCAGAATAGAGTATTCAACAAAACCGTGTAATAATGATTACCAACCAGAAACCAATTATCAACCATTGGCAAAGTATTAACTAACTATCTACATTATGTTTATAGATGCTTTACAAAGTATTTATTAATCATTTAACAAGGTATTATAATCATCAGTTGCAACTTTATAATAGCTATCCAAATAATGTTTATAGATGGTTTACAAATCAATTATTAACCATTAACAAAGTGCTACAAATATTTATCTATGTAATGTTTATAGATGTTTTACAAACGATTTCTTTAAGGTTTACAAATCATTTGTTAATCAGTAACAAATACTTAATATAGTATATACAATGTGTGCAACAATAAACTGTTAAAATAACAAATTATAGCATTACTAATAATTGGTAAACATTATTAATTATGATTTCAATGTTTGTTAACAGTAAAATAAATATTAACTAAAGATAAATTAGCTATCAATTTACCATGTATTAATGATGGTTATTATAAATTGTAACCGTTTGTGGCCCACGGATCCTGGCCACTCTAGTAAACACAAACCTCACATTTGGCCTTGGATTTTATTATATCATTAGAGAAGAATTATTTTCCTGCTGCTTCAGAAATGTACATCTGCTGTATATTCCTGCCTGCCCATCTGTCTCTAGCTATGTTCTCCTCCCTTAACTCTTACTCTATATGTGTTTTCATCCAGTTTTTTTAAAAGGCACAAAATAGAAAATGCTAATTAGTGAGCATTGAAAAACACAGACAGGAAGGGGAAAGTTGTTATTTTTTTTCCAGGTGTCAGTGAAGGTTGACTCCATTTCATTTTTGTGTGGAGACAAAAACAAAAGCATTTTATTTCATTAGCACTTAAAAATAGGTTGGACATGAAGCACTGCACTCTCATCGGGGGCATTTTGACCTAGTAGATAAAGCCCAGGTGTTGCTAATAACATTAACAATTACTCCCTCAATTTCAAGTGTACCAGTAAACAATGACAGTGCGACAGTGAGCCAGCATGCAAAGTATCAGGACCCTGAAACTGAAGCAGTTAAATGGAATTCAGCCACCATTCATTTTATTATTTGCACTTGTGCTTTTCCTGCTGGGACATGTCAAAATATTTTTCTGTGAAAAAGCTCAGTATTCATGTTAAACAATGTTTTGTCATTAGGCTCTGCAGTGGGTATAAAGCTGTGCCATCATAAATCTACTGGGCCCGACGCAGGCTGTTCTCATACACTGTTTGTGGCTATACACTATATAAGCAACATAATCATTTCATATAATCCACAAAATTGTGAGCCAGGACAGGTGACGTAGTATTAAGAGAGCGACAAAGAGAGGAGGTAGGGGTGGATGCGTGGGTCTAAAAACACGGGATTTTCACTCAGGAGACCGCTGTTCGTGTCCTGTGTGAAACCAGAAGTCAATGTTGACTTATTTGTCACACAACTTCTGTACTTAAGTAACGCTACTTCCGCAGTATTTTAACCCAAACGTTGACTTATTTGTCGCGTACCTTCCGTACTTAAGTAACGCCACTTCCGTAATTATTTTTAACCCAAACATTGACTTGTTTGTCACGTAACTTCCGTACTTAAACAGCGCGTCTTCCATACATATTTTAACCCAAACATTGACTTGTTACATAACGTTTGTACTTAAGTAACGTTACTTCCGCAGTATTTTAACCCAAACGTTGACTTATTTGTTACGTAACTTCCGTAATTAAGTAACGCTACTTCCGCACATATTTAAAACCAAACATTGACTAACTTGTTACGTAACTTCCATACAAAAATAACGCCACTTCCGTAGTTATTTTAACCCAACCGTTGAAATATTTGTTACATAACTTCCGTACTTAAGTAACACCACTTTGTACATATTTTAACCCAAACATTGACTTATTTGTTACGTAACTTCTGTACTTAAGTAACGCTACTTCCTTAGTTGTTTTAACCCAAACCATAATTTTTTCCTAAACCTAACCAAGTCATTTTTTTTTTGCCGAAACTTAACCAAGTATTTCAAACATACTTATTTTAATCCAAACCACGATCTTTTCCTGAACCTAACCAAGTCGTTTTGTTTGCCTAAACACTCCAGGGTTTTTGCGCAGGCGCACTGGTTGCTCGTGTTGCTGGACATTCGTAGGAAAAAATAACAAAATAACTTTTTGTAAGATATCATACAAACTGTTGTATGAGGATACGTTGCCCCATGACAGACGACACCATTCTCTAGCCCTGGCCTTATATCTACATTGTATCTGCTCAGGCTAAACTGCCGTGGCTGGTCCTACTGCCTTGATAGGCAGCATCATCTTAATGCCATGGCCCGCTCAGTAGTCCAGCCGTCATCCCTACTTATCTCCACTAGCTCCACTAGTCTTACAAATAGTTGCTTGATTTATCAGAGATCTTTTCACACCATTCTATAAACAAGTGCACCTTTAAAGCGTCCATGATTTCTCTCCTCACCTAAGCAAAGAGCAGATACTGGGCGCCATGACCCGGCCTTACTCTATATCTACAGGGTATGACTTGATAGGCAGTATCATATTAATGCCATGGCCAGCCTGCTAACAACGTGCTGTTCTGCAGTGCAAGTTCTGCACTTTCCTATCTTTGCCCCAGTTACTCACCTTCCTTCTAACCCACAGCCATTCACTGGAACTGGCTGCAGTGTCTGCCATGTGTTTCGCTGCCTGTTTTTCCCTGTTCAGTTAACAGAGACAAAAACTAATTTGCCAACAAAGCCCCTGCAGATAACTTCCACTGGGCGGACCTTTGGTTTCCAGCTACGCTCCTCTGTCTCTGCCGCCAGCTCTATATCTAAGCATTTTCCTCTCACAGGAAAAAAGCTTGTTTCATTCTGGGAACATTGAAGAATCTTACCTTCTACATCGAGAAGACAGATAGGCTTAAACTATCAACCAAATCTTTGTCCATAAAGATAAGACCTAGCTACCCTAATAAGTATCCAGAAAAACCACAACACATCTGAAGCATTTTAATACAGCCTTGGGCACACCATTAGGCCCAAGGGCTGATGCTGACCTCGCTTGCCTAACTACCATTTAAGTGTATATATTAAGCATAAACATAAGTCTACAACATGAATTAAAATTAGAATCCAAGCAGCATCCCTACGATACTAACACAAAGGTTACATTAAAAACAGAATTCCATAATCTATAACAAATAAAAACAAATTCGGTACACTTCTACTTGTTTCCTGCACCCACTTTCTCTCTGCCTGCATCTTGAGTTTGTGATTTCATAATTGCACAAAATGTCTTTCAAGTCCCACCAAATAAAAGATTTGAGTTTATTCCCTATTGAGATGTCGGCTGTACCAAAAACATGACACATTTAAGGTTTAATTGCTCAGTGTTAGGTGAGAAGTGTAAAAATATGCCCTTGATCTTCGATTGAAAAATCTTCAAGAAAGACATTGAAGTAACTTCTACATTTGTCCCTTAAAATGCACCAAAATATACAAGGTACATCACAGACTGACATTTTTAAAATGTCTGAGCATGGTATTATACTTGGAGTTGGGGGATTTGCAAGAGACAGATTAAAAAGAGGATGTTAGAGGGGCAGGGGCCCAATTTTTTCAATTTCAAATATATGCCTGGAATGACTACTTTTGTGACAATCTTAAAGGGATATTAAAATGTATGTATTTAAAACAAGCCCATGACCAAGAGCATGGGTTCAATTTAACATCTGGATCTGGAAAATTTGAGCGTCAAACCACAGAAATAAAATAAAGGAGAAGAATTCAAATCAACGTAGCAAGATGGTAAACTAAACCGACTTGAGGCAAGTCGCGGACTCACTGAGGTGAAGTTTTACAGTGTCGTTAGTAACGTTACGAGGCACATCAAAAATGTAAATGTGTCAAATTGAACAACTTAATGCTTCATCCACACACTCTTGTCACAGCAGAGGAAAGAACATTGCTATCGCCAGATGAGTGACCATTTTGTTCGGCTCGTTTTCTGTAAGCAGTGTGGCAGTATGGTGGAATTAGCAGGATAGCTAGCAAGCTAGCGGACAGCTGGCTGGTTAGCTCTTGGGCTGGTTCCGCCAGGGTTTGGTGCTGCACTAATTATGGAAAATGAGATGAACAGCGGGCTGCTGGCCCGCGGCATTGCCGGGTCTAAACGGTCCGTCCGCCTTGGGACAAGCTACCTAACTAACTAGCCAGCCAGTCGTCTCCGGGAGCTGCGTCTGTTCTCAAATTCACAAATTACCACAGCAAACAGTTCAGTGACCCTTCTACTCCTATCTTACTTCTATGCATCAAACACTTCAATTTCCTGCATTCTGATGAATTTGTATGCATCAATTTGTGCCTTCTGTTCGGCAGGGCAGGCTGGGCCCAACAGTAATTTATCTACTTATTAAAATACCTCAGAAAATGTGACTTTCTCTCTAGGAGGCCAAACGGCAGGTGCTCAAGCCCCCTTTTGAGGTCTATCTTTGCAAGTGCCAGCTGCCTGGTATATGCCCATGTATTTCAAACCTTTACCAACCACTTTGTAATGCAGTCTGTCTGTTAAATGTTTAAAGACTCCGAATCTAGCCCGAGAAACCCCCGATGACATCATAAGGGCTTATTTCTTCAGACTTGACAAAGCTCCTTCAGATCAACGGATCACATTTTACCAACTGTTCACAGGCTGAGTAGTCAATGTGTAAAATGCCTCTGTAATTAGTTCACCTCACTTTTTAAAAAATCATTTTCCTTATCAATACTGCCCGCAACTTGTAATAGTCTTAATTATCATTATATTGCACCGTACAAAATAACCAATATGAGGTTACGTAAATGTCAACCATTCACCTTTTGTTTTCCTGCTCTGTGAGCAGGAATTAGCATTAACTGATTGTCATATATGAGGAAAGGCTCCAGCAAGCAATATTAAGGTGATGTTTATCAAATTTTAGCTGATAAGAATACAGAATAATTAAAAACATGAACACATGTATCGATGACAGCTCTATACTGTGTACATGTTATTGATACCTGTTACTCTGTATACCTTTTTTAATCATTTAATTTAATGAACATTTCTGAATTACTAATCTATTTATTCAAGCCTGGCTCATAGAAAATTGATTTGTGATATCATCTTTCTGTTTTCCTTGATTACTTTCCATCAGCGAGGCTGTCCGAACAATAATCATTAGTGAAAATGCCTCGGCTTTCTCAATGTGACTAATTATAAGATGAAATCGAAGAAACTTTCACAGTGTCGGAAGGCCGTTTGATTTGTGCAGGTATGTGAGGAAAACGAGAGAAGAGAGTTAAAAAGAAAAGATTAGATCAATTAGCCTCTCAGTGAGAAAAAAAAAAAAGTTCACTTTGGACAACCTGCTTATTCGGTGGCTGCCAAGAAACTTGCTGAGTTGGGAAACTATCAAGACATGGAGAGATTTCACAAAGATTTCTACAACTAATTAACTGCTGCGGTTTCCGTTCCCTCCAAACTTCACAAGATTGACACACCTCAAAGGAATAGGAGTACAAGTATGGAGAAATAGAAGTTTGTCGGGCAGCCTGAGAGAGAAATAAAGGCAGAGAGACAGAACAAGGGACATACATAATACAGGAAGAGAGATGAACATTTGGTGAAAAACTAAGCCCAGTCGCAAAGAGTTTTGAGTGTTTATTCTCACTCTACGGGGAAATCCATTTCTCTATCACCATCATCAAACCTTCCACCCCCCGTCCTCTGCGGTTGAATAGAAGACGACGCAGCAATAATTTCCCTCATCAAAGAGCAAAACACAGAGATAAGAGGGGTACACTTCTGGCCAGAAAGTTGTTTGTTTGAATCTTACATCAGCTGAAAAATTCTGAGTTATTTGATAACAACACTCAAGATAAGAATTGTTCCTTTTGTGCTGGAGCTGTTCCATTTTTAACTTCAAAAGCATAATTATGTACCTTAATTAAGCAACAAAAATGTACCTTTAAAGGTCTAAATATGGTTGTATTTTATGTTTCTACTAGAACATGTTTACATGCTATGTTAATAAAAAAAACTTTATTTTCCTCATACATTCTCCCTAAATATACCTGTATTCACCCTCTGTCTGAAACGCTCCGTTTTAGTGCATTTCAACGGAATTGCAACAGAATTGCAACAGAATTGCGTTGCTAGGCAACAGTTTGGGTCCATGTTTACTTCATGTCAGCTGATGTTATTTACAAACACTGCAACAGGAAATAAACTGGGACACATTTAAAATGTTTATGTTTAAAACTGTGTAATGATCTATATATTGTATATTTGTGACATTACAAATGGACAGAAATCCTAGCGGCTTGTTTCAAAAGCACAGTTTCTGAATACGGGCTGTGGGTATTTCTCCGTATATTAAGCGTTTTGATAGTTTAACAGGATTTATATAGCACTTAAACCTGCTTTACAATATAAGAGACATGAAAATATCACATTTTACAATATGGGACCTTTAAAGACAAATTTTGCTAAGAGATCAGATATCCTTGGCATTTCTTTTGATTTTGTGTCAGAATCTAAATTACCAAAAAAGTGGAAACTGTGATGTTGCTCTGTGTGTTGATTCAATTTGCATGTTCATTTAAGGCTGAGGTTTCAGGACTACAACTGGATTCATCAAAGTGAGACAGCCAGGGTGTGATTTGCCAGGGGGAATGGGGCGAATTTCCCTCCCTCTGGTCTATATATCCCTGTCTCTGCTGAATTATTTTTATCCCTGGTGGGGACCAAATGTATTCCCCTACTCATATTGATTAATGATTGACACATTACTGTAACTACTGCATGCTGGAAAAATGCCACTGCACCATTAGGTCAAGAGAAAATGCGACAATTGGACCCTTTAACTGTCAGAAATGACTTTATGGTGGAAAAGTAAAGCCTTTGGTCTCAATAGGGCCCATTATGTGCTTGTTAGAGTAAGACTGTCAAAAATGTGCTTTCAGTTACAAAACGTTCTCCTGCTGTAGGCTACGTCTAGTGTGAGTGTGTGGGGGAAAGGAAACGCCGTTGTTTATTTGTGAACAACATGGTTCACATTGTGGTTATGATGTAAAATCCTGTGACACTTTCTTTCCAAGAAAGTGGACCAAATACACAGTAAAACACTGTTTTTGACATTGTTTCTCAGCTCAGCTCTGCTCAGCCCTAAAGGAGTAAACAGTCTGGTCAACAAGTAGGCTCACTGTGGAGAAAACAAGCCAGAGACCAACATCTAGTGCAATATGTGAAAGAGCCCTGTGGAGAGTTTAGTATAAAGAAAGCCTCAACATACAATCCCTACTTCATTAGACACAACACTGCCTTTTTTCTGCACTGACATGAAAAATGCATTTGACACAGTATGCATGTAAAAAAAAAAAAGTGGTTATGAACAATTACAGTTCCCATGAATACATCAAATCCCTTTCACCAAAAACGCGCAAGGATTTCAGCCATTTTCATCACAGACTTCCCCTTTTATGCAATTATCTTCAATTGATCACAAATTAGTGCTGCAGCTGTTTAATGGCACCCATTAAAACCAATCTGACGTCAGCCATGACATCAGTGTCGTGTCTCAGACTAACCCAGGCTCTAAGGCTACCGGCTGGATGCCAATGTTCTCTTTTTCTGTTTGCATAGTTCAATTTGTACTATGTCCGGACCTGAGTGCAGACACATCACCGTGTTTAACACCATGCTGTGAGCAGCTGTGATCAGAGCCAATGATGCATTCGCTGTCTGTGTCCATACCACCGCTAAAGGGAAGGAGCTTCACTCAAGCCAATATCCTGTTTCAAGTGTTTCAGAAGGACTTCCTAATAAAAACTGCAGAAAATGTTCTTTATATATAATATTGAGTCAAGATTCTGTACAGTTTTGGTTTTGTTGATTTTTTTTTTTACCTTTTCTTGTTTAGTTGTATGCAATGGCAGAGATTAGGGATTCATAAAGTAAGACCATAGTCATATAAACAGAAATATATGCATTGCTATATGAAGACAAGTCCAGATATTGTGGCCACGGTTTAGCAAATTGTCGTTTCTTCCCTGCTCTACTTTCATTTTTTTCCTCTCCTCCTTTCTTCTTCTCTCCAGACCTCTCTCCTCTGGTCCTATATTCTCTCCAGTCATCTCTTTTCATAACACATAAAAACTATCACAATCGACAGTGATATATATGCAGCGTTTTTCCCTATGGTTGTGGAAGACTGAGGTGCACATTTGGTGGGGGGCATGGGGGTCCTCCCGCAAGAAAATGTTCTGTTTTTCAAGGAAAATATGCCATTTCACATCAATTCAGACCATTATTATTACCTTATCTGTGTACAAAAATGTGAAAAAGACAAAACTTTGTAAAGAAGTCCACTGGGGACCAACTACAACCATTAGATCTAGGAAAAGTCATTTTGTTAGTTTTGATGCTCTCCACAATGATTTGACATTAATTTGGCTTAGGTGCTGCCCAAAACCGCTTGGGTGCTCCACCATAATGGTAGGGGAAAACCCTGCTAAGCAACACTCCTATTACATTCTAGTTTTCCACTTTTTAATACATTTGAAAGTAATGAAATAAAGAGACAGTAGCCAATAGTATTTGACATTTCTTATACCTACCTACAGCAGTCAAGCAATGGCTTCTGTTGGAGTAACTTTTTTTATTTATTTATATTTTTATCAATATATTGGTGCATGTGAAGAACATGCAGGAAGTGATGGAAATATCTAACCCTAACTTTGTTGTTACTAACATTTCAACTCATCAGTATGTGTAACAGAAAATCACCTCCTGAAGAGAACTAATCCAGCACACAACAGAACATCGTCCATTGGACTGTTCAGCATTATCTATCACAAGCACCCCATCTCCCTGTACAGCACTTTCCATTAACAGAATTATTAAACCCAAAATGAAAAATTCTCATTATCTGCACTCCCTCAGGTCAGTCAAAACAAATCCAAAGTGCGTATGCAAGCAGGTTGGCAAGTGCAATTATTTGGCTTCTAAACACTGGGATTCTGCTGTATGAGCTGATTTGTAATAACGCTAGAATTTCTTTCTCTCTTTTCAGAACTTTAAAGAACAAATCCATAGGCATTTTTGATATTCTGATGAGGGCCGACGTGGAGCTGCACTAGTTAATTCTTTGCACGTTACTGTACATTCCTTTAATTCCTTTCAGGGTATAGTTAGGATCTTACGAGCACATTTTCCGCTTCATCTTGTCAGAATATTTCCCAACGTGCAAATATATGATGTGGTTGGTAAAAAGCAATAAGACTTCCCTCTGATCACAACTATGGCATCACCTCCTCCTCATTATAAAAGATAGGTCATGAAGTTGGCTGCAGCTTTTGCCCTAAGGCCTGAACAAAAAAAAAAAAGTATATGGAGGTTAATATTCTGCACGGCATTTTGCTGCTTAGTATGCACCGAGAAATTCAGATCCAGTCCCATTTGTCATTTAATAGTACATCCCAAAATTCAGTCTGAAGACCTAAATAAACAGAAGGCCTCAAGGCATGCTTTGATTCCTCCTAATGCTGACTGAATTATTTAGGACGCCATGCATTAACTATGAGAAGGAACTGGAAGAGTTTTGAGCGTGTATGTGTGAATCCATGCTTTGAATGGCTACATGCTTACAAGGAGCTTCTTGCCACTTCAAATACCTGGAGAGCAGTAGGAGGCCGCTCTATTAAACATGCTTCACGGCTTGAAGAGAGTCAGAGAATAGCATGTGTCTATATTAAAGTGGCTCACTTCACTCGGTGACAGCAGGGTTGCACTGTAATTCAATATTATTGTTCATCGTCCTGCCATAAAATCCTACGGTGACAAAATCACATTGCTGCCTAAGGATATCGTGGCTCACAGCTCACGTCTGAATGAATGATACTGTTAGTTTTAAATCTTTTATAGCATCTTTTTTTTCAAGTGACAACTAGATTTTATTCCAATAAAACACAACATACATATTTGTTCCAATGGGATGATTTTAGTATGTAGTAGGAAGTATCTAGAGCCAGTGTTTGGTTTGTCCGTTCTGGTTTACTGTAGAAACATGGCGGCCAGCTCCGTGACAAAGATGTAAATGGCTCACTCTAAGGTAATGAAAACACGATTCTTATTTTCAAGTGATTATACATTAAAGAAAACATATTTGTTAATAATGTATTCAAATTTCTGCCAATAGATCCCCCCTAAATGCAGCCTGGTGTCCTAAAATTTACGTTCCCATTCAACAAAACTGCATTGTGAATTACGATTTGAGGTGAAATGTATTTTGTCGCGGATTATGTTTGGTTTTGATTGTATCACAAATACGTTTGTAATAATAATCCATGGGAGTCCGTGTAGGGACGAGGTCGAGGTAGTGGATGGGAGCCTGAGACCAAAGATTTTCATTGCCAACTACTGCTTTGCTGGAATTGACAAATGACAAATACAGAACCTTGAACGTTGAACCAATGCCAGAGCAGCCGTGATTACGCATGACCATTACACAGGGCTATGGCTATACAGTACCCATATAATTAACTCATGACATGTACCTGTAAAACGTTGGCGTTGATATCTCAATTATCATTATCAAACGTGCAAGAGATAATCACAATAAAGGATCAAATGAAAAGAGCATTCAAATAAAAAAAAAAAAAATCATAAAAAAGTGTTGTTTTGATTGTCACCCAACCGCAACAATATTTTATTATTTCAATTCTGTCTCTCACCTTATTTTTCATCTCCAGCTTAGCATATCACCTGTGAATGGCTCCAGAAAAAACGTGTATGTATGGTCTGAGGCATGCATGTTTTTTTTATGCATTGTTTATACACCTGGCCACAGGTGTAATATTCAAGTACAGTGTTATATTGTATATTGTATTGAGTGTTTTGGTGTGTGTTTTAAAGAGGTAGTGCACACTTAAACATATTTTTTGAGCTGTGAACTTACTGTGATGAAACACATCAATGCTGGTGTTGATATTGATATTACCAAATTTTCAAGGGGTTGAAAATGGCTCAACACGGTGTTTTAATTCAACATCTCCATCAACATCTCAAAGATGATGAACATATTCCCTATAAACTCCAATGAATATATTTGATCCCCTTTTGGTGGGGGGGGGCATTAAAAACTTAATCATCTACTGACGCAAAGTCAGTGGGCATATCTTCTTTTCATTTCTGCTGTGCTTCAGGAATGAACAACATATTTGCTTTTTTAAATGGAAATTCAAATCATGTTTTCTAGTCTCTGTGTTTCATTGACTACGCAGAGGAGGTCTCCTTAGAGCTTTTTTTCTAAGAACAGAAAATCCATTCATACTTTGAGCAGGTGCCTGTGTTAGCAGTGAAAATGCAAGTTAATTTTTGTTCTAAGCAGCCAACAACCTGTTTAACAGATCAAAATAAGGGAGAAAAAAAGGCAATACATACCATCCACATCATATACCACACATCTGAAGGACTAAACGGATGGGACCTTTGGTTTGCTTATCTTCCGTGATGGCTGAAAAGGCAGTTACTTGGCCTTTGAAACCAAGAGAGCACTTGAAAACATGCTAGATGTTCTACTAAGACAAAGCCAAGGACAGGAGGAAATAACCCCAAATGAATCAAGTGTCTTCAGATTGAACAGAGAGACCAACCACCAATCATTTTGAATCATTTAAATGCAGAAACATTGTACAAAAAATAAAAATAAAAATCTCTGA
Source organism: Sebastes fasciatus (assembly GCF_043250625.1). Lineage (NCBI taxonomy): Eukaryota > Metazoa > Chordata > Actinopteri > Perciformes > Sebastidae > Sebastes > Sebastes fasciatus. Next base: position 4,013,174 of record NC_133814.1, read on the forward strand.
AAGACATTGAAAGATTGAAAGAGAGGGAATAGGGTTTGATCACAGTTTCAGGATGTGTTCCTATGACGCAAAAGAGATATTTAATGACATGGTAAGTGTGTGAGAAAGCCTCACAAAGATTATAGACGACATCTGGCAAGGTCGATTTTAAATTTGGAGAACATCCATTGAGCGCTGACTAAGACTGACCGAATGTGAGGGACGCAAAAGTGGTTGCTGTCGTCAACAAGCTGTGTGAATATTGCAAAATATGCAAAACCCACTCAACATCCTGATAAAGGCCTGAACGTCCAACACCGAGTCTCGTACAAACTGTAAGCCCAATGAGGGTTGGGTTATTCAACGAATATATCGGCTATCGGCGAATGGCTGAGTACATGCACTATTTGTACTTTGCACTATTTGTATTGTTTACAACTTACAGAACACTTGACTTATTTATAGACTAGGAATGTCAATCAATTAAAATATTTACTCGTGATTAATCGCATGATTGTCCATAGTTAAACACGATTAATCGCAAATTAATCACTCATTTTTTACCTGTTGAAAATGTAGCTTAAAGGGAGATTTGTCAAGTATTTAATACTCTTATCAACATGGGAGTGGGCAAATATGCTGCTTTATACAAATGTAGGTATGTATTTATTACTGGAAATCAATTAACAACACAAAATGACAAATGTTGTCCAGAAATCCTCACAGGTACTGCATTAAGCATAAAATATATGCTCAAATCATAACATGGCAAACTGCAGCCCAACAGGCAACAACAGCTGTCAGTGTGTCAGTGCGCTGTCTTGACTATGACTTGCCCTAAACTGCATGTGATTATCATAAAGTGGGCATGTCTGTAAAGGGGAGACTCATGGGTACCCATAGAACCCATTTACATTCACATATCTTGAGGTCAGAGGTCAAGGGACCCCTTTGAAAATGGCCATGACAGTTTTTCCTCACCAAACTTTAGTGTAAGTTTGGAGCGTTATTTAGCCTCCTTCCCGACAATCTAGTATAACATGGTTGGTACCGATGGATTCCTCAGATTTTTTAGGTTCATATGATGCCAGTATCTTCACTCTAGCTTTAGGATGGAACCCGCTACAACCTAAAAATCGGCATTTTCGTTTATGGGTTAAAGAAATTAGTGGCGTTATAACAAATTTGCGTTAAGGCGTTATTATCACATTAACTTTGACAGCCCTAATAAAGATGTTTTTAATTTCTTATTTTATTGTTGGTAATTGGTGCTTTTATATATATTTATATAATATTTATATATACACCTATTTTTCCCATATTTGTGTACATAACAGTCCTGTCTAGTTTTTACCTTCATTGTGCAGCTTTGTTGTCGATCTGTTATTTCTATTCTGTGTAAGTACATTGAGAGGGATGCAAAAAAAACAAATTCCCTGTATTTGCACACTTACTTGGCAAAAAATCTGATTCTGATTCTGACATCCGCGGGTGTTTTTTGGGGGCGATGTTTTGTGTAATTTTTGTCATTTTATTTTGCTAATTTAAAGATACTGTTTGTAATTTATTACACTTACACTCTTATAAATCACTGCTGGTCGGTGTCCCATGCATGCTCGCGTGTGGCTACGCTGTTCTATGCTCGTTCATGTCTACGTAGAGCGAGCGTGAGCAGCAGAACGCTGACTTTCATTGACTTAACGGTCACAGGTGTCGCTGTTAACAAGCAATTTCTGATTCTTACATAGAGTCCCTTTAACCTAATATATTGGCAATCGCCAACTGTTGGGCTGACGGTGGCCGGTTGGAAAATTTGAACATATCGCCCAACCAAAAGCCTAATTCATAACAACAACAGCGCCCTGCAGTAAGCAGCGCTCAACCTGATGAAATTTAATCCCTACAGGGTGAAATGGTGAGAATTCAGTCTTCCGGCTTATACCAATAATGGCAGCATGAGCCCTGAGGCTACAATCAGCTTCTCCTCTGTGGCCCTTGTCATACTATACGGGGAAGACGGGGACCATGGCGATGATGCCGATGAGCCATGACTGAAATACATTTTAGATGACCGTTGGCTTAATCCCTCCCCCAAACAGCAATAGTCCAATCATAACTTAGCGACCATAACTAGGCAAAGCAAGCCTGTTAGAATTCCTCCACATGTTGAATTGCTGGTGTGCATGCGACTATGTATAAAGTGTCTGGAAAGTGGTTTCTTTTTCCCCTTTCAAAAAACAGAGATACAAGCACAGCAGAGTAAGGAATGGTTTAAGAGTGTGTTTATCGCCTTTAATGTAAGCTACAAACATTAGCATATCTGGCTAACAAGCTTAGGCCTACTGCTTAAAATAGAATCATATCCCAGCGCTACTTCCAAGGCCAGCGGCATTTCATAATACAGTACGTTATTTTTAGGAGTTACGGGTTATATTAATAAAAAAGCCCTGTTCATGATAGCACATTCGCTATGTAGCTAGTATTTTCCCACTGTGTGGAAGCTAGACTGTATACAACAAGTGGACGTGGTCACTGTGATGTCACCAATTGGTTTGTGGACTGTCGTTTTGAAACCTTGAGTTCAGCATTTTGGCGGTCGCCATCTTGTTTTTTTGCAACCAGGAGTGACACGAGAGGTAAGCTAAGTACAACCGAACGCTGAACAAGACATTTTTAGGTGATCAAAATGTTACTATTAACTTTCATGAACTGAAGACACATTGTGAAAGAGTTAAAGTTCTAAGAAGAAAACACGAACAACTCCCGGACCGGACAACGCCGTGGTAGCAACAAAAGCATCCCCTCCTTTATGTTCTATTTGACTCTAAATGGGACCATATTACTAAATGAACATCATGCTGTATTGAAGAAGACTTGAAACTATGGATTGAGACCATAAACTCATGTTTACAATGTTTACTGAGGTAATAAATCAAGTGAGAAGTAGGCTCATTTTCTCATAGACTTCTATACAATCAGACTTCTTTTTGCAACCAGAGGAGTCGCCTCCTGCTGGCTGTTAGAAATAATGCAGGTTTAAGGCACTTCCGCACAGGCTTCACTTTTCAGAGCCGGAGGTTGCTCACTGACTAGATCAGAGTGTATAGGCTCAAATTAGTGGCTGTCCACTAAAGCAAACCCAGCCAAACATGTTATCCAAGATAGCCTTACATTTACCCAACACATTTGGTCGTTTTTTTTACAACTGTCTCTTTAATATATAAAATCAGAGAGAGATTAACATGGCCTACATTAATTAAAGAATATTTTGCGTATTTTATATTATGGCTTATAGTTCTTGTAGAAGTTGATTACATTGCACTGGGGACATGGTCAAATCGGGCACATGTACCAAAAAAATCTCAGTAAATTAAAAAGTATTTTTAATGTACATTATTCTTTGTTTATGTTATAAAGAAGACCTTATTCTATGATATAAGCCATTTGTCATAAATATTTGAGACATTTTAAAGAAAATACGAGGAAGTAATTCATGGGGACAGAAACTTTGCTGCATAACAGGAATAACCCTGAATATATTTATTGTAAGACTCCTTCACAATATGGCATTTCAACCTTTTTTTAGATACATTTTTGATATTGGCTATGCTGTACTTTAAATTGCAGTCAAACATGCAGCACACATTTTTATATATATATATATATATGCTGTATATATATGCTGTTTTCTGTTTACTGTTTTGGCCGACTCGCTTCGGATGCCCTCAGGCAAGCCACAGGGATGCAATGAATTTGTTACTGATCCGTAGAAGCTCGTCTGTAATATATATTCAGTCTGTGGACTTCAGAGCTGCGGGACATGTATCATCACTGTAAACATTGAGAGGCAGCTGGGATTCGTGGTCATGCTTGACAATACTGAAATGACAGTGTTCTCAAAAGGTAACACAGTTTTCAAGGGTTTAGAAATAATATTTGAGTTGTAGCTTATCAGAACAATTGACATTCTATCTGCTCATGAATATCACTTCTTATTCCTTTCTTTGTCTGAGTGCAGATGCTTTCAAGGGTCTCTTTCTCCCTTTGTCTGGTTTTTCGATTGAACACCTCCAGCTGCTAACCCCCAAAAATAACATCAATGCAACTCAAGACTTCTCGCAGTGCTTTCTTCAGATCTAACATCCAGCGGCTCTACCTGACAACAGTCGCAACATCAGTGGTCAACCGCTGTGACAACTGAGATTCTTAACGCAAAATGCCATTATCATCATTAAAAAATCTCCAGAGAAATATGAGGTGACAATAATGGAAATGAAGAGGAGGGGTGAGTCAGATAAAGATGACTCAGAGGTGCATACACAAAGGAATGAACCAAAAAGGAACTCAGTCTTCCAGCTATTTTGATCAATTAGCAATGCTCAGGTTTGCAATCTAACTGTCACTTGTGTCTGCATGAATTAACCCTTTTCACAACAAACAGTTCTGCATGTCAGAGCGAAAAGCACAGCTATAATTATAACATTAATGATGGGGGGCATTCCATTAAGGTGTGCACGTTTAGGAGTCTTGCTGTTGTGTACTGAATACGTTGTTGGAACAGAGCCGTCGTTTATGCTATTACTGTAATTCTGCTTGTACCTTCCCTGCTGTGACACGTCAAAATATCTGCTGTGAAAAAGTTCTATTACTTTACATAATTAGAGACAACAATATTAAAGCAAAACTATTTTTTGCATGCAGGTTCCTGCTGCTATAGTTTTTCCATTCATGCCCTCCATCTAAAAAAAAAAAAAAAAACTTCTGGAGGGGCATTGATGGGACACACCGGACAGACAGAAAGTGTAACTCTCATGCAAGTCAGATGATGTGTTAACTTTGTGCTATGCCGAGACTATCCAAGAAAAGTGATTTATTTAGTTTTGGACTTAGTAACAAGAAGGAACTCCACCATTCTTTAATTGTGCACAGTAAAATAATTGGGTAACACTTTCTATGACGCCCATGTCTATAATGCATTAAACATATACTTATAATATGCTTATAGCACTGTATAATTACAGTTACAAGCACTCAAATATTTATAATAATGTTTAACAATAACCATAACACATATATATATAAAGCATTTTAAGGTCAAGTATCATAATACTTCGTAATTGCTGGTCACTCACTAACATTTTTTTGCAAGGATCATAGTGTATTATAACTTTCAAAGCTGTAATACTTTATAATATTTGAATAACTCATTATAATCACTGTTATAATGCATTATAATGTTATTATAAGTCACTATAAGTGGTCATTGTTTGCTTTAAGTAAAGTGAAAAAAATATCATTAAATCTATGCAAGAAGAACACACAAAAACATATTTTTTTTTGTACTTTACTTAAAGTAAACAATGACCACTTAGAGTAACTCATAATCAAATTATAATACATTATATACACTATAATGTATTAAAACGATGGGGATTATAATATGCTATGATCATTGCTAAAAAAAGTGACCAGCAATTATGAAGTAGTATGAGACTTGACATTATTAGTCGTTATAAAATGCTTCATAATGTGTTATGATTATTGTTATAAAGCATTATGAATATATATGAAGTGCTTATAATTATAATTATACAGTTTTATATAGCTCTGATGATGCAAGCCACACCAAAACTGTGCAATTAATAAGTTATCTGTCAGTCCGTATGACTTCATTTTTCACCTCTCTTGGTTGGTTTGTAAAAAATCACTGTAAATATGAATTAAAAGACAACAATGTATATATTTTTTTCTTGGTCCGGAACAAATGAACCGAACCACAGTGTGTATGATACAGATTGGATTTAATGTGCTCGCTCACTGATAGACAGTCAGCAGGCACACAGTTTAGGAACACACCGAATATAACAGATTAATTCAAATGTCATTCTAATCCAAAACTTTAGCAGCCAGTGAGACGAGGAAACAATTTAGCTGCCACAAACAAACAGCACTAGGTGCTAATTTTTCCACTTTACTTGATTTGTTTTTTTCTGCATTTATTTGTCCCATAATTTTCCACCCCGTTGCACTCTTTTGTCACGTAGATGTGTTTGCTTGTAATTGCTCATCCTGCTATAATCTTCCTGTGACTTGTTGGGAGATGTGTTCATCAGCTCCTCAGCTTTAAAGTGTCTTCTTCTCTTACATGCTGAAAATGTAATCTAGGTAAACAAAACCCTGCCAGTCTGGACGAGTGTGACAACATTAATGTGTACTACAGTATGTATGGGACTTGCATAATGTGTGAGATGATAACATGGAGAAAAGTTGGTGTCCCACAACCAAGAAAACACACTAAGGATCATTTCTTTGAGAGCTATCCAATTTGAAACACCATAACCAAAGTTAGGAGAACACCCAATCAGTGACACAGATAGACAGATGAGGTAGAAAAAGGAAAACAGAAAAATCAGGACAGTGAAAAGAAGCCATCAGAGAAGCGAGATTTTACAGTGGCAGCCAATGCAGTCCCTCTTCATGCATTTGCAATCAGTGTCATCTGGTGCCTTGACTTAAACAAAGTGGGACTGCAGTGGCTACAGCTGTATGTTTTTTTTTTTTGATGACATGTAATATAGCCTTTTTTTTGTGTAAATCCAGCACACATTGTAAGGGTTGATGTGGGTATATGAAGGGAGGCTTGCCTGAGAGAGGTCCAGCTCTACCTATCCTGATGGTCATCTCATCAGAGTCCAAGGGTTGGAACGAGGGATCGTCTGTTTTCTCTTTGGCCTGCTTGGATTCGGGGGGAAGAGCCAGGGCGATGTGGGGGTCGGCACCTACACCCTGTGGATAGAGACGGAAGGGATTCAAATCCATTCTATGGACAGAAGATTGTAATATTTGTG